>NW_027133000.1:3726599-4347699 GCF_026122565.2 Emydura macquarii macquarii | reverse complement strand
CTAGGTGCAGGACAAACACCTGCAAAGATACGATCCAGGCCCTGAAAAGCTTACAAAGATGTACACTTTTCCCATTCAACCCCTGCCAAGATATAGTGATATTTATTATTGTATTATGTGGGCTGAGACTTGAGAATGAGATACCTTCTGGAAGGTAATCCCTAGCCTTGTATTTATTATTAAAATAATAAGATACACTACATATTTTTTTAAAATGTTACTAAGTAATGCTGCTTTTAGGATCTAATCTAAAGCCCACTGATGTGAATGGAAGGACCTAAATAGGCTTTGGATCAGGCACTTATCTAGTAAAGATTGGGAGCATCCTTTCTGTCATTTGGTTACTAATGTATAGATAAACAAGAGAACAAAATGCAATTAACTGATGACTATTCACTCACCTTTTTCTTTTCTAAAATCTGGCCTGGTCCACTGTATTCTAAAGTAATTGTCATCTAATTGGTTAGTAACCCAGATGATGTACAGAATTTTATTAATATTCTTTATCGTTCCTGTAATATAAATAACTAGCAGTCTCGGTGTGCTAGGCAGTGTATAAACACATTATAAGAGACAGTCACCAGCTAATGTGCAACTCCGTGGACCATATTTCCTCTCTGTTGGACCGAGAGTCGAAAACTACTTAACACAACACTGACTATTCACTCCTTCAAGCCCTAACCACCAGTGCAAATTTGACACTTAGCTGCAGAACCCTCACTAAAGTAGTGGCATCAGTGCATGTTTGACTAAAAGGATCCATTTCCAATACCATTCAGACTTGAAAGAGTTAATGAGGTTTCAGGGATAAAAACTATCCCTCTTCTGGAATTTCAAATTGCAAGTGTAAAGCACGAAGGATTATTTCTCCAAGAATTAGGTAGCACAGACAATACTGAAGAGGTTTATTCATGATACCGCGAAGTCTGATAAATCAGCTTCAGCTTCATGGTGTTACAGTGGTCAATTATATACGCTTTCTTATCGATTACATAGTACGTTTTAAATTTTTTATCTATTCACTCACAAATACAGACATTGTCCCATATGGAGAGAACAACAGTGATAATGGTAGTTACATACATGCAGAGACACTTTAATCACTCTACTTACATCAAGGATCCTAGGGCTACACTTCAGGTGGGGGTAGGGTGGAGGAAGAAGGGGGGGGGGCCTTACAGATAGGTGTCAGATAAGACAGAAATTCTAAAAGCAAATGTGCTGTTCTCATTGTAATTAGAATCACTAAGAGGACATCTGGCTTCCTGAGCCATTGGATACTTACACTAGCCATTGTCCTTGAGGATCAGGTATGCTCGTTAGCCATTTAAATGAGTTTCAATCTACAACTTGTTAGCTGAAAACAACCTCAGGCCTTACAGTTCCCTCCTGTTTGACAAATCGAACCCATATGTGAGATATGATCAATTATTTAGATACTTTGATATTCATGATCTATTTTAGGATTATATGGGGAAGGTGTTATGGAGGGGGGAGGAAAACGCGGTGGGGGCAAGAGTAGAGCGCATAGTAAAGTTGAAAATAGGACACGAAGAGAAGCAGCAGCGGTAGCTATTTGCAGGATAGTCCACCAGGTGATGAGGCTGTAGGACGGGCTAGAAATTGAATCTTCCAAGTGGGTTACAATCTGGATGGAGAGTTGGACCTTCACACGACCTTTAGCAGTGTTCTTATGAACAGTGGCAGACCCAGAGACCACAGCAAGGACCACTTTAGCCAGCAGCTCCTTTGCTATTTGGGCAGGGGTATTGTCCGGATATAGATTGCCATACCACCAAGGAAGTGGTGTCATTCCAGTGAAGATGCGGCCAGGCAAATGAATGTCACCCAGAGTGAAGGAGTCTGTAATCTGTAGACACATGGAGGAGTTGGCTGGACACTGTAGTGGGCCGTAGTTGTAATATGATGCAGTGGTGATAAAACACCACTGCATGGCAGACACTTGAACAGCAGTCTCAGCATCCAGGAGAGGAAGGATAGTAACAACCACAGAAGAAGTATTCAAAGGGTGGAGGGTAGAACAAGAGCAAATAATATAGTCAGCAGTTTCTGTACAATAGTCCAAAGTTGTTATGAGCATGCCACCACTGGGGGAGGGAGACATAAAGCCAGAAAGTCCTATTGGATTGACAGTGTTGTTAGACACATAACCAATAGATTTAAAATAAAAAGAGGAAGGAAAAACATGGGTGGGGATAACAAAAGGGTATGTAAGAAGAAAATCAATAGAAAGGGTGGAAGAGGTTTCAGTGGGTAGCAGGGAGGCAACAATTAACTGAGCAGATATATTTGCCAAGTTTGCAAGGGCAGAGGGAGAGAGGGTGTGGGAGGGGGGAAAACCAAGGCACATATCTAACATATCTTCTTTTAACATATGGAACAAATCACCAGCTAACATATCACAAGCACATCCCTTAGATTGGGATATAGTCATATTGATTATGATATCGGAGGATTTTTTTAATTCTGTATAGAATCCATCCATGGCTGTGTCAATAGCAGCGAAAGGGTATAATAAGCCAGCATTGGTGTATTTTAGGGCCTGGGTAGTCTGGCTTTTAACCCAGGCATTGTAAGATCTATCCGCATTGGAATTAAGCAATTTTATCATGGAATTTGAGTTTCCAAATAATCCCCCAATGTCACCTGGGATGCTTCGCTTTTGTCTTTTTACTGCATGGGTGTGGAAAGTATATTGGTGCACTAGTAACTTTAACTGTTCTTGTAGCCATTGTAAAGAATTAGGGTGATCAAAACATACATTTTGTAATGATGTAGTAAACATCAAATCATATTTAACTTTAACAGAAACCATAATTACATCATGTAGAAGTATCTTATTAGATCTCAAATAGATAATACCACCAGGAGGGGTAGAGCGGAGCACAAGGCAGGTGGTAGAGGGGATATAATCACATTCTCTCCTGAAAAGACAAAATTGGTGCACAGAACTCATATTAGATAAACTTATTTATACAGTTTAATTCTGGTTTTGTGAACCCACATTGGGATTTCTTGTCCCTTCATGGATATGCTGTATGCTGATCCTTTGTGATCCAAGTGTTGGCATTATCAATTTTACAAGCATTTTCAATCCATGTCCATTTTTCCTCTCTAGTGCATTGTTCTTGTATTTCAGGTAGTGAAATTTGCTTCAGGTCAGGAGTTTGGGTGGCTGCCACTTGGAGATTTTCCTGTGGAATTATTGCAGCCTTTTTAGCAGACTCATCTACAGCTGCATTTGCAAGAGAGAGGGGGTCATTGTTTCTAGTATGTGCCTTGATCTTAACCACAGCCAGCTTAGAAGATTTTTGAACTGCTTCCAATAAGCCTTTAATACACCCCCCCAATTTTTAAGAGGGGTATCGAATGAAGTGAGGTAACCCCTATTAGTCCAAGAATCAAGATAGTCATGAACTACCCCAAATGCATAGCGGCTGTCTGTGTAAATGGTAACAGCCTGGCCTTCAGCTAGGAGGCAGGCCTGTGTTAGTGCCACTAATTCGGCTACTTGAGCTGACCAGGAAGGCAGCAAGGGACCCGAGCGGAGGCATGTACCTGACAGGTCGCAAACTGCTTAGCCAGAACAAGGTTGACCGGCGACATAGTACCGGAATCCGTCAACAAACAAAACAAGATCAGAAGAGGGTAGTGGTTGTTCAGACACAAGTTGGTCCTGTATAATGGTGTCCTCAGAAAGAGGGCACTGATGAGGTTCCCCTGTTGTTGTCATTCAGGTAGCAGGATTAAGAAGGTTAGAATGTGCAATTGTAATGTGGGGGCTTAGAAGGGTGCACTCCCACTTGGACCATTGTGCTGAGGTGACCTTTGAGAAGCGGCCCCTGTCCAAGATTTTGTGAACTGCATGAGGCACGAAAATTGTAAGGGGGGCTCCAGAAACCAAAGGTGAGGAAACAGTAACAGCCCAGGAGGCTGCCTCTACAGCTTGAAGACAGTGGTTAAAAGCCAGAGTTACTGGATCAAGGCGGATGGAATAGTCGGCCACAGGGTGGCGCCTGTCGCCATGTTTCTGAGTGAGTACAGCAATAGCATGGCCATCCTGTACATGGGTCCAGAGCTCGAATGGTACTCTAGAGCCGAAAGAAGGACTGTTTTAAGCTGCGTTAAGCAGTGGTCATGCTCTGGTGACCAAGAGATGGGGTCCGAGGAGGCTTGGGCCCCTTTAAGAAGGTCATTGAGGGGTTGTGCTAAGGTGGAAAACGATGGGCTATATTGTCTACAAAAGTTAAGGAGGACCATTAACTTACGTAATTCCCGAACTGTTGTTGGCCGCGGGGTTGCAGCTATTGCGATGCAGCGGTCTGAAGTGAGGGCTTTGGAGTCCTGGGAGACCATGTAACCCAGATATTGAACCGTAGGTAGAGCTATCTGAGCTTTCCGAGGGTTGGCCTTTAAGCCTGCATCAGCTAAGGCCTGGAGCAGCATTTGAAGGGCATGTAAGTGGTCAGAGACAGCAGAGGAAGCAAGCAATAAACCATCAACATATTGCAAACAAGTAGAATTGGCAGAAGCCCAGTTTACCAAAGAGAGGGCTTTTGCCATAACCCGGTGAAAGAGGTTGGGAGAATTATGATGTCTTTGGGGCAAACGGGTGGGGCCAAAGGTAAACACAAACCAGAGTTGTGACTCTGGATGCACAGGGAGGTTCCAAAAGCCGTTTGCAATGTTTAACACAGTGAAGATGCAGTAAGAATGATCAGGGCCCGAAAGGACGACTGATGGGTCGGCTACAATGGGGGCAAGTTTATCTGCATATTGATTAACAGTGTGGTAGTTGATGGTAAGGTGCCAGGAGCCATCAGGTTTTTAAACTGGCCAGATAGGACAGTTGGTTGGGGGGTGGAGGGGAACAGGGAACAAGACTTGAGAGGATATTGTTTGGTAGGTGGAGTAAGTTGACCGGTAACCTGGATGGGTGGGCAGAGATGAGCAGGCACCAAGACGCAAGATAACTTGTCCTCAGCCCAGACGGAAGGAAACCTGGAACATAATTCTTGAAAAGATTAGAGGTATTCCAGATGAGAGTCACAGATTTAGGAGTGGCAATAGAAGAAAGAGACTTGTTGCTGCGAAGGGGAATGGTACGGGTGCACATGAGTTTATCAATAAATGTAACTGTGCTCTGAGCGAGATTAAGTGTAGCTGCAAGATCACAGAGGGCATCCATACCCAAAATAGTTCCCTCATATGGAGCTACACAAAAAGATTGAGTCCAGAAAAATAGATTGGATTCTATAAGAATGGGGTGGCTCCTGTAGGCAGTGATGCATGTGCCTCCTACCCCTGAAATAGTAATGTATTGTTTAGTAATGGGGAGAGGGAGGTCAGTAAGGGAAACAGACGCTCCCGTGTCCACAAGAATTGTGCGTGGTCGGCCTCTTATCCATGCTTGCAAATCTGGTCTTGAGAGGTTTATATCCGCCTCCATAGCACTGATGGATAAGGGGGCTGCTGAATTCTAGCAGGTCATGGAGTTCAAAAGTCTAGCAATTTCTTCCCTGCTCAGGTGTGAGTAGAAGTTGGCAGTGGGCTGAGCTGCCAGCTGGGGTTGGTTACGTGGGGCCGTCCGGATTAGATATCCAGCTGCCCAACATCCAGTCCCCCCACAGATAAAACATGGCAAAGCAGGGGGTGGGGGTCAATAGGAGTGGGGCCAGGACCGGATTGAAAAGGCAGAGTACTGCGGGTGTTCAGTTGGCCGTGGTCCCGTCCCTGATTAGGGTTGGGCTTTATGCCTACAGGTTTTCTGGGTATTCCCAACACCCCCACAGTTTTTTCTTTCTTATCTTTGGCTTGTCTAGCTTCACATTCAGAAGCCCACAGGCAGATAGATTCATAATTGAAGCCTGAGTTTACTCCCAAATTAAGGGTTGTTTGCAGATGGGAACTGAAACCTTTCTTTAACATTTTTAAGAATGTCTGATCGGTCTTTTTGGGGACCAAGATGCCTGCATTACTTGAATACACTTTCCATTTTTGCTCACAGTACTTGGCAGCAAGCTTATCCTTGCCTTGCACGCAGCCCACTATCAGTCCCCAGTAACCGGCTCCATTGCCCAGGGCATTTTGAATGGCTTTTTTAAAATCAATGCAAGCACAGGTCATATCAACTTCTGATTTAAACTTAACAGAGGCCCAATTGCCGTTTTGATGTTCCTTTAAAAGGACCTTGACCCATGAAAGGTCGTGGCATTTAGCTTTAGTCAGGCTATGGAGATCCCTAGGATGTAACGTATATGTTGTAACCATCTGATTTATTTTTCCAAAATATCAAGTTTGGGTCTTTGGGTTTTAGATCTGGGAGATCCTTTAATAAGCCCCTCATTTCCTCTGTACTGAGAGGAGTATACTTAAAAGTATGCTGAGCTGTTCTGTTACCTCCCTGTCCCATCCATTTTTATATTTGTTTTGTGAGCTGTTTCCAATTAATTTCTTTTTGGTTATTTTCATTATCATTGTCTGAACCAAAACTGGTGTGATCCTCCTATTGCATGATAGCAGCAATATGATTTTAACCTCTAAAGCACTGTTCTCTGTTTGGAGTTCATTTAATTTATGGTTCAGGTCTGCCTTTTGGCTCTGCACCAATGTGAAAGCCTTTTGGAGTTCCTCTAACTTTACCTTTCTTTCATATTCACAGTAAAGTATCACAACTCTTTTCTCTAGCTTTCCTTTTGTTTTACCAGACCACCACAATGAGCTGTCTTTTATACTTACATCAGTCCATTCATCTTTTACCATAGCCTCCTGAACCTTTGCATGCTTTTCTTTTAGAAATTCAATGATTTTTTCCTCCCGTTGAGGGCATCATTAATGCACCCTGGGGCAATTCGTACAACACTGTCACCCAGCTTCCCAAAACCCTCTTAAATGGTGTTTCAGGGGAATCAGCCGAGCACACCCTTGTACTCAGCACTACTGAAGCACACTCTGGTGCTCAGTACTTGGCGTTGCAGCCTTCACCAGAGCGATCCCTGCAACCCAGAAACCCTGGCAATGCAGCCTTTGCCGAAGCGATCCCTGCACCCTGAAAACGTGGCCAAAACTACAACCCCAAAACACAATCCCTGTTCAGTCCTCTTGTCTGTGCCTTATGCGTGGTTCGTTTTGCAAAGGGGTATCTCAGGGAGTCCCAGACCAAGGTACGCACCATAGGTGGTAAGTATAAAAGGTATTCACCTCTGTCCTTGGTCGTGGGAAGCACTCCGAGGATCCCAGTTGCACCCTGCTTGCTGCGCCAAATTGTAAAGCATAAAGGATTCTTTCTCCAAGGATCAGGCAGCACAGACAATACTGAAGAGGTTTATTCACGATACCAGGAAGTCTGATAAATCAGCTTCAACTTCATGGTGTTACAGTGGTCAATTATATACACTTTCTTATCGATTACATAGTACGTTTTAAATTGTTTATCTATTCACTTACAAATACAGACATTGTCCCATATGGAGAGAACAACAGTGATAATGGTAGTTACATACATGCAGAGACACTTTAATCACTCTACTTACATCAGGGATCCTAAGCTACACTCGGGGCGGGGGTAGGGTGGAGGAAGAAGGTGGGGGGGGGTCTTTACAAATAGGTGGCAGGTGAGACAGAAATTCTAAAAGCAAATGTGCTGTTTCATTGGAATTAAAATCACTCAAAGGACATCTGGCTTCCTGAGCCATCGGATGCTTACACTAGCCATTGTCCTTGAGGATCAGGTATACTCGTTAGCCATTTAAATGAGTTTCAACCTACAACTTGTTCGCTGAAAACAACCTCAAGTCTTACACAAGAGAACAGTGTTTCAATCATATTTAATCCCTGGGCCTGAGTGAACTGAATTTATGGTTTCATTTTAGTTCCTATTGGTCTGTTTTCATGTTACAATTATATATTTGCTACAATTTGTCTCTATTCCAAGATTTGCTGAAACAAAGGAAACATTTGAATGTAATTTGAGACTAAACTATTTTTTCACTCTTTAGGAAGGTAATGCTCAGCTTTTAGATAAATACAGGCATTTGGCTTCCGGTATTCTCATTCCATCTGTCTTTGCAATAATCACCTGGATCTAATTTAACATGGACAATTTTTCTCCAGATCAAAAGGTTACAGTGATGGATCTTACCTAGTAAGATACTATCTTTGGTCCATAGCATGCCCTCACTTGCATTTCTACATATGGATACTTGGACTAGAAGTCAGGAGATATGGTTTTAGTTCCAACTCATTCAACTGTTTGTTTCTCAGTTATCTCATCTGTACAATGGGGATAATAGATTTTGTCCAATTTGGCAATTACTTTGAGTTCTACAGATGAATAGCCAGGTAAGTACAAACTTTCATTATTAATATGATAAAGCTGAAGTGAAAAAGCTAAAGAGATACTTGAGATTTCCTATAACAAAAGAAAAAACACCCTCTTCTGCCATCCACAAAAATCATATGAGTCTTGTCTTGAGATATTTCCATTCAGCAGGGGTGGTAGTACATGCCAGGTGTCACCTTTCAGAAGAGTTGGGAGGCACAATGAAGAGAGAGGGACTTAGGCCAGATGTACACTAGGCGTGATTTGCCAGTATAGGTATACTAGATAGATTACACTGGCAAAGCACTCCTAGCGTGGACGCATCTTATACCAGGAAAATGGCACTTCTGCTAGCATAGTTTATTCCAGCACCCCTGAGCAGAATAAACTCTATCAGCAAAAGAATGGCTTTCTCAGTATAACTAGGTCTACACTCAGGTCTTTTACTGGCACAACTATAGTAGTCACAAATCAAATCCATGACTGACATAGCAATAGTATAGCATAGTACTATCGTAGTATAGTATTGTAGTATAGACCTGGCCTTATTGTACAGCATCCATACCATTTCTTTCTGCTGAAGAAAGCAAGTCAGGTTAGAAACTAAAGATGCCCAAGTCTAAGCTGGCCATAGTGAGTAATGAGACTATCCCTAATACATACAAGGACTTTCAGCACTTAGGGTAACATGACCTAGTGGTTAGACCAGGAGAGACAATTGGGCATCATCTATCATGCATTATTGACTTGAGAGCTGATCTTGGGTAAGACACTTAGCCTTTCTATTACTCCTACTATGTGGGGCCAGATAAGTCCTAGAGCAAGGGGAAGGAGAGGAATTCTCCTTTCATAATGTCTCCCTTGAATGTTTCCAAGTGCATTATTTCACTTTCATTCCATGAGAGGTTGTGAAACTGACAGCATTTTCCATTGAAGGGACAGCACTGAGAGCTGTGCTGGCTCTAGGCAGTGTAAGTCTGAAAAGCCTTAATGGAACACGATGAAGTTAATTCATGTTATGAGTAGGCAAGAGGCATGCATAATGCAATGGTACAAATGAGGACAAACTCTTACATTTCTATTTTATGGCTGTGAGAAACTGATGTGTAAAATGGTCCCATAGGAGATTGCACTTGACCCTTAAATGTCATCCTGAGAAACTGGCCTATGTTTCTCCCATCACATTTCATACATATTTATAGAGGGCAATAGCAAGTGGGTTTGCACCTCAACTGTGTTATTTGCAAGGTATTCCCATTGTTTTAATATACTGTGTTGGGGCACTAAAATATCAGTATTGCAAAGTACTACTTTACAGTTCTGATTAGATTCATTCTAAAGGATAGATTTATTCAATAACATATTGCTATATTCACCCATAAAACTCTGTGTTAGAACAGTATTAAGCATCGTGTTTCAGCCAGAAGTCAGGAAATTCACAGTTATAGCTGTAAGTCCATCTTTTCTTAATCCCATAGTGTATGAATATGGCAACTTGCAGATGTTTTTATTCAGGCAAGTGTCCCATTGACTTTAATGGAAGTTTAGGCTCAGTAAATAGTTCAAAAGAGTATAGGATTGGGGCTATGCTATAGAGTAGATCTTCCGTTATTGTGAGGCTTCCTACAAGAAAACCATATGAAAGTTAGGACAACAGGGCAAAAAACACAGCACTACATAGTTTCCTGCATGATGCTGCTATTGTGAAGTATAAAAGTTTATGAGTAATGGGCTCCAGCTGTGAAATTCCTATCCAGATTAGAACTCTCCTGAAGTTTCAAGATGAAGTTCAGGTACATCTCATAGATTTCAGTGTCAGAAGGGACCATCGTGATCATCTAGTCTGACCATCTGAACATTGCAGGCTCCTGAACCTCATCCACCCACTCCTGTAATAGACTCCTACCCTCTGGCTGAGTTACTGAAGTCCTCAAATCATGGTTTAAAGACTTCACGCTACAGAGAATTCACCATTTACATTAGTTTAAACCTGCAAATGACCTGTGCCCCATGATGCAGAAGAAGGCGAAAACCCACCAGACTCTCTGCCAATCGAAACCAAGGGAAAATTCCTTCTCGACCCCAAATATGGTGACCCACCAGCCAGACAGCTGGCAAATTCTCTGTAGAAAATCAAAGCTCTCCCCATCTAATGTCCCATTGGAGATATTTGCTGCTAGCAGGTGTAGATCAGCTACATGCCATTGTAGGCAGTCACATCATACCATCCCCTCCGTAAATTTATCAAGCTCAGTCTTGAAGTCAGTTAGGTGTTTTGCTCCATTGCTCCTCTGGGAAGTCTGTTCCAGAACTTCACTCTTCTGATGGTTAGAAACCTTCATCTAATTTCAAGCCTGAACTTACTGATGGTCAGTTTACACCCATTTGTCCTCATGCCAACATTGACTTTTAACTTAAATAACTCCTCTCCTTCCCTGGTGTTTATCCCTCTGATGTATTTATCCAGAGCAATCATATCTCTCCCTCAGCCTTCTTTTGGTTATCTTAACCAGCCGTGCTCTTTGAGTTGTCTCTCATAAGGTAGGTTTTCCATTCCTTGGATCGTCCTTGTAGCCCTTCTCTGCACCTGCTCCAGTTTGAATTCATCTTTCTTAAACATGGGAGACCAGAATTGCACACAATATTCCGGAGGAGGTCTCACCAGCACCGTGTATATTGGTACTAACACTCCTCTGTCTCTACTGGAAATACCTCACCTGATGCATCCTAGGAGTACATTAACCTTTTTCATGGCCGCATCACATTGGCAGCTTGTTGTCATCCTGTGAGCAGCCAATATACCCAGGTCTTTCTCCTCCTTTGTCATTTCCAGCTGATATGTCCCCAGCTTATACTTTGCAAGTAGAATATTACTCAAACCTTCATGCTCAGATTTTTAAAGGTATTTAGGTTTTGCTGTGCTCAGCTCAGTCTTGCAACTTCTAACTGATTTAGGAGCCTAAATCTCATTTCAAAAGAGGTCAAAGCACTTAGGAGCCAAAATTCCCCTGACAATTGATGGGATTTTTGCTACTAAGTGCTTTGACCTCTTTTGAAAATGAGATTTAGGCTTCTAAATCAATGAAGGTTGCAAGGCTGAGTACAGCAACACCTAAGTATCTTTAAAAATCTGGGTCTTAGGCACCAATTTCACTGTTGATGCAACTCAATGAAATCAATCCTGCATACTGAATGAGGCAGGGGGATCAGTGAAGGACAATTGTGAGCATATAATTGACGATCTTATCATAATGCACATGAACAAAAAGTCTCAATTAAGGTTGCACAGGCTCACTTATTTCTGACATTTCCACTCCGGCATGCTTGATGAGGCAAGTAAAAACTCTTAACTTTGGGGTTCTTTTAATGCTATACCATTTATATGGCACTGATTTGTGCCAGTCTAGCTTTTGGAGGATTCTTCTATCCTTAACATGCAGCACAGACTTCCCCTTAACTAGAAAGAAAAAGTAACAAGATTCATCCTTGCAAGCCCCCACTACTCCAGCCTTGGTCTCCATGACCCCATGTGACCTAATTGCCTTTGGACTTGATCGCCTCCAAATTTATCCTCATTGGCTCCCAGCAAGACCCCATTACCTCCAGCCTTGCTCTCCGTGACCTCATGTGACCCCATTGTCTGCAGAGATACTCTCAGTGATGCTTTTGTGACTCTGACTGCCTCCAAGTTTTCCTGATTGACCCCTGCATGACCCCACTACCTCCTCATGTGCACTCCATGACCTTGTGTGACCTCACTGCCTTGATATGCCCTCTCATTTGACTCCTGTGTGACCCTGATTATCTCCAAATTTATTCTCATTTACACCTGCAAGACCCCATTACCTCCAGCCTTGCTCTCCATGAATCCCCACCCTTCAGACTTGGTTTCATTGACCCCCTCTGTGATCCGGATTGTCTCCAAGTTTTTCATGATTAACCCTTGTATGACCTCACTACTTCCAGTCTTTCTCTCCATGACTCTGTGTGACCTCAGTGCCTTCAGCTGTTCCTTCACTGACCCCTCTGTGACCCTGATTGCCTTCAAATTTATCCTCATTGACCCATGAATGACCCCACTACCTCCTGCCTTGCTCTCTGTGACTGCATGTGACCGCACAGCCTCAAGTCTCACGTTCATTGATCCCTGCATGACTCCGCTCCCTAGACACTCACCTTACTGATCCCAGTGTGATCAGCACTGCCTTCAGACTTCCCTCTTTGACCCACTCCATGACCCTGACCCCTCCAAAATTATCCTAATTGAGCCATTCATGACCCCTGCTACTTCCAGCTTTCCTTTCCATGATCCCCCATTGCCCTACTGCCTCCAGCCTCATTCTCATTGAGCCCCATGTGACTTCCAACTCCCTCCAATCTTATCATCAGTGATCTCTCTGTGGACTCCACCACCCCCCTTTCCTTCTTGACTTGCCTTCATTGACCCCTCTGTGTCCCTGACTGTCATCAAATTTCCCCTGACTGACCAATCCACATCTACACTCACCCTCACTGATCTTTGTATGACTTCCCGTTGCCTGCAGTCTACCACAGTGATCCATGTGCCCTTACCTGAAACAAAGGGTGAGGCAACCCAAGTGCACACTTCAGCCCTTCAGAATGTGAGTTCAATTCCCTTGGTGGCTCCCTTAGTTTAGGCTTAGTAGGTAATGTTCTCTTGTGCCTCACTGCCATAGCCGGGGGCAAAAGAGGAGGTGGGTGACAGGATGACCACCCCACAAGTCCTGATAGAGGGCATCAATTGTGCTATTTTTGAATGCAAAACACATGCTCTTCCATTTGAGCTAATATCCCTGGCAGAAGACTGGCTCCAGCCTGCCCATATTATACCAGAGACCACAAAGTTCCCTTAGCAGCCTCTTGTTCCTTTCCAAAACAGCCATGAGTGGCTTGTTTCTTGTGAGTTGACTAGCTCCAGTGGTTAGACTGTGGTGCTATTAATTCCAAGGTTAGGGGTTTGATCCTGGGCTGACCACTCTGTTCCTGAAGACCTTCAGAGGGGGAGCTTTGCTCTTTTGTCTGACTGCCAAAGGCAGAGGTAGGGAGCAAAACCAAAAAAAGGAGACAGGCCAACCTCCTCTCAAGTGAGAGCCGGCTCTCTGGTAAGGCAGGAATCAATCCTACTATCACCCACATTCCAAGTGTGGGTTCTACCACTTGAGCTAATTCCCCACCTCTGGCTGACCTGCTGGATACCTATGGGGCAAAAAGAGGGGCCTGCGCAAAGCAACAAGAATGTGCCTGTGCCCTCTGCAGCAAAGCAGGGTAGAAAACACAGACATCTGTCCCCTCACATGCAAAGCAAGCACTCTACCACTTGAAGTAATTCTCCAGGGCCTTAGCCACAATTCACTGTGTTACTGCTACAAGGCAGATGAGGGCCAGGGATGTGTAGCTTTTCACCCTGCCATGGCTTGTTTCTTGGGAGGCCCAATGGAGTAAAGGGGTAGTGGGGATACTGGAGGCACACAACTCCCTGGCTGGCAGAAGCACAAGGGAGGGACTGGTGCTTTGATGCTATTGAAGAACGCGGGCCTCAGTCCCACTGCCTTTTGCACACTAGGACTCTACCATTTGAACTAATGCCCCTGACAAGAGACTGGTCCTGGCCCACTCAGGTCATGCCAGAGGCTACAAAGCAGCTTGTTGCTCCTTCTCAAAATAGCTATGGGAGCCATATTTCTTGGGGGTTAGTCTGAGTGTGATGTTAATAGTGCCAAGGCTGTGGGTTTGATTGCCCTTGGTGGCTGCAGGTCTTTGGAGGGTGGATTTTGCTCTTTTGTTTGACTGCTACGGGGAGGGGGGGGGGTCAAAAAGAGGGAAGGATGTGGGCTGGCTGCCTCATGGAGAATGGAAGAGAGTCCTTGCCCCAGTGCCTGGAGGGCACAAGCATCAATCCCCCTACTTCTAACCTGCAGAGCAAACACTCTACTGCATAAGCTAATTCCCCACCTTTAATCACACTGCACTATGCTTGGATGAGTGAGAAAGAGCTTTGGGGTCTTGCGCAAAGCAGAATAGAACAACAAGGAAGGGCTGGGTCCCTCCACTGCAACAGAGCAAGCTCGGGAAGGCAGGCATTGATTGCACTATTGCTCGACTCATTGTGTTGGGTTGCTACAAGGCAGATGAGCGCCTTGAGGTCAATGAGGAAAATTTGGAGACAATCAGAGTGCCAGAGAGGTCAATGAAGGGGTATAACAAGGCAATGGGGGTTACATGCGGTCAGGGACAGCAAGGCAGTAATGCAGCACTCAATGAGGATAAATTAGGAGGCAACCAGTGTCACAATGGGAGCCAATAGGGTCATATGGGATCATTGAGTGAAGGCTGGAAGTAGAGGGGTCATTCAGCGGGCAATGAGGATACATTTGGAGGCAATCAGCATCATAGAGAGAGTCAATGAGGGGGGCATATCAAGGCAGTGGGGTTACATGAGGTTATTCATTCAAAATGAAGCAGTACTGGGCTCATGCAGGGTGAATGAAGATATATTTGGAGGCAATCAGGGTCACAGAGGAGTCAATGAGAGCAGCTCTGCAGTTGATGGGGTCACATAGGGGCATAAATAGCTAGGCTGGAAGCTGTGAGGTAATAGGTCAGTGAGGATAAAGTTGGCTGCAATCAGGTTCACAGAGGCATCAATGAGAGTTAATCTATTGGCATTGGGGGTCACACTGGTTCATTGAGTGCAAGGCTGGAGGTAGCTGGGTTATTCAGAAGTCAATAAGGATAAATTTGGAGGCAATCAGGGTTGCAGGGAGATAAATGAGGGGGCATATCAAAGGAGTGGGATTACAGGAGTTTATGGATTGCAAATGAGGTGGTAGCGTGGTCATTCCTGGGTCAATTGGGAGCAATCAGGGTCAAGGATGGGTCACATCAAAGCAGTGAGGTCACACAAGGTCATGTCTTGCAAGTGAGGTGATGGGTCATTCAGAGGTCAATGAAGATATATTTGGAGCACGGGGGGGGGGGGGGGTCAAGGTGCTTAAATCTGAAAGTATTGGGTCACACAGGGGTGAATGAGGATAAATTGGAATGTACTAAGGGTCACAGGGTCAATGAGAGCTAATCCACAGGCGATGGGGATCATATGGAGTCACTGAGTACAATGCGGGAGGCAATGGGGCAATTCTGAGATTACTGAGGCTAAATTAGGAAATCATGGTTGCAGGGAGGTCAATGAGGGGGCATATCAAGGCAGTGGATCATAATGCAGTAATGGCTTGCAAGTGAGGAGACTGGTCATTCAGAGGTCAATGAAGCTATATTTAGAGACAAGCATGGTCAAAGCAGGGTCAAGGTGCTTAAGTCTGAAAGTTGGGTCACATAAGTGTCAATTAGGATAAATTTGGAGGAAATCAGAGTCACTGAGGGGTCAATGAGCGTTAATCTACTGGCAATGGGGTCATATGGGGTTATGGAGTGCAAGGCTAGGGACAGTGGGGTCATTCAGAGGGCAATGAGAATAAATCTGAAGGAAATCAGGGTCACTGAGGGGGTCAATGAGCATTAATCTATTGGCAATGGGTTCATGACCTGCAAGACTGTAGTGCAAGGCTAGAGACAGTGGGGTCATTCAGAGGGCAGTGAGAATAAATTTGAAGGCAATCAGTCAGTGAGCAGGCATATCAAGGCAGTGTGGTTACATCAGGTCATGCATTGAAAATGAGGCGGTACTGGGGTCATGCGAGGGTGAATGACACTATAGTTTGAGGCAATCAGGGTCACAGAGGCATCAATAAGAGCAAGGCTGAGTCAGGGGGATCACATAGGGTCATAAGCAGCTAGGCTTGAAGTTGTGCAGTAACACAGAAGTCAATGAGGATACATTTGCTGCAGGCAGGGTCACAGAAGGGTCAATGAGAGCTAATCTATATGCAATGGGGTGGTCATCCTCATTGAGTGCAAGGCAGAAAGCAGTAACAGGGTAAATTAGGAGGTAATCTGGGTCACAGAGAGGTCATTGGATGCATATCAAGGCAGTGGGGGTTACATGAGGTTATGGCTTGGAAATGAGGTGATAGTGAGGGCATGCATGGGTCAATCAGGGTCAAAGAGGGGACACATCAAGGCAGTGGGGGTCACTCAAGGTCATGGTTTGCAAGTGAGGAGACGGGTGATTCAGAGGTCAATGAAGTTATATTTGGAGCACAGGGGTCAAGGTGTTTAAATCTGAAGGTATTAGGGTCACACAGGGGTGAATGATGATAAATATGGATGTAATCAGGGTCACGGGGGTCAATGAAAGTTAATCTATAGGCAATGGAGTCAGACCGGGGCACTGAGTGCAAGGCTGGAGGCAATGGTCTCATTCAATGGTCAAGGAGGATGTGGGGGGTCTCAGCAGGTCACAGAGAACCAGGCTGGGTGCAGTGCTTGGGGGGGGCGGGTCATAGCTGTAAAGGAGGATACATTTGGAGCAGTCAGGTCACTCAGTGTTCAACAAAGGCAGGTATCAAGGCTGTCAACCTCTCCCTCGAGCAAGTATTCAGATCTCTGCTTTCTAGATTGTTTTGAGCCGCTGGCATTTGCTGGCAAATAGACCAATCTCTACTGAGGGACTGGAGGTTTTTCCATTTCTTCATTCTTGGCTCTGGCCAATAATAATGCTCCGTGCTTAATGACCACCCTGTGAAGAGGCTTTGGGTCTATTTTCCATGCATCTTAGCCACTGGTCTCACTGACATGCCTGGCAAAAATGAGTGCCCTGTAAACAGAGTGTAATATCTTATCCCCCTCAATCTTAAAATAGCAGGGCCTGTTGGTGCCACTGTTAGAGACAGGATACCAGATTGATACAGAAGGGCAATTCCTATGTTGTTAAATGTACGCTATTTCACATTTGATGCTGGGGTGTACAAGTCTTTCATAAAATAATCAATCTTATCCTAATGTCAACATATGTGCTATTGTTTCTTTTTAAACAAACAAATAGCAAAATAAACATCCATGTAAATTTTGACACAATAATCAAGAACGCATAGCTGAGTTAAATCAAGCTCACTTCTGCTCCTTTTAAGCTTCTTTTCTGGATAAAGGCTCCTTTAATATCTCTCAATTTTATTTTTCATGACAACCTTTTTTCAAAATCTCAGAACCTTGCTTGGTATTGTGCATCAATAGCCAATGGATCTGACAGACCCCTAAATGTAGTTTGGTTCTGCATTCTTAACAGAAATGACTTTTGGCACTTGTGTGCCTTGCAATAATAAATAATTACTCTTCTGAATCTATCCCAAGCAGTAGCAGATTTATTGACAGGTCCCAGAAACAATTCTGCCATGGAACAGCCCAGAACTTCTTGTGAGCATTTTCTGATATTCTCAAGATGGAGTCTGAGGCAAAAATCTTTTTATTAATATAAACATTGGAGGAAGACATGCTGGTTTGTAAAAGCCCTTCAGCCTCCCTATGCTTCCGCTTTATCAACCCCATCAGTGGTTCTGCATCCTTTCTGCTCTGTGACCAGCATGGTATGGACAGTGACCTAAGGGACCATGGGGAGGCAACCCAGGGAAGCTAGTAGCATTCTTGAAACTAGCAACACAAGGCTGCTACTTATAAGGTCCCTTGGTTGGGGCCCAGAGTAGAGGGTGGGACCAGGCTTCCCCCCGCACCAGTCATTCACCAGAGCAGCCAAAGCCCCAATGAAGAGGCAAGGGCCCTAGCAGGCCCAGAAATGGGACTGGAAGCCAGAGCGGAATGGTCACTTTATGGGATAGAGTTACCCTCTCCCACCACTGGGGGGGGGGGGAGGGGGACACGACGACGACGACACGACGACTTCTGAGGGGTGAAGTAGTACTCTGACACACTGCTAGGGGGAAGCATGGGACGAACTGAGGCAGAGAAGATGCTCTGCCACAATATATATTGATTTCAATGGGAGTAGTCATGGAGTAAAGTAATATTCAGCATGAGTGAGGGTATCAGAATCTAACTCACATTCATCACAGGCCAGTTTGTGAGCCTGGAATCAATGAGAACATGTGTGGCACATCATGCTATTCAGTGTGAGTAAGGGTATCACAATCCGGCCCTAAATTTCCACAAGGATGCTGCTGACACTGCTGTGGAAAATGGCCTTCCCCTCTGCTCAGGTCCTAGCCTACTCCTTCCCAATCTCAGAGCCTGAATCCCTCAGAAAACTCATGAACTATTGGTGTATGGAGGTAGAACGATGCCACACAGAGGTAGCATTATCTGCATTCCTAGATCAGCTGAGTGTGGCCCTAAAAGCCCCTCTGTTCATCATAAAAGAGCGCAGAAGAGAACAATGTGCAATACTGTGTTTGGTTTGTGTTGTTTCTGTCATACATCCACAAGGCACTAACACAGGCCTACTCTGTTATATCAATCTGTAAAGTACACTAATGTTAAAAAGGAGAGACAGAGGGAGTGAGTTTTGAAGCCAATACATCTTCACTTAATAGCAGCTAAACAGAGAAATTACTATGACTGATCCCACTGGAAATAATAGAAGTAAGAGAGAGAAGTCCATTACATGGTGTGTCTGATGGCTGTATTAGAAATGATTTGTTTGTTTTCAGAGAGCGCCTTTCTTATGAACTATTGCTTATCTGTATTAAAGAAAATACAAAAATATTTATTTAAGCCATCCCTTTCCACTTCTGATCCATTTGCAATACAAATAAACTCTGTTTCATTCCTGATTTTATAATGAGAAGATTTGAAAATCTGCCCGCATATCTCAGTCAGATGTTTCCTTACCTTCTGAAAGTTTGTTTGCCTTTTTGGTTTTTGGATGACTATACTATTGCCAGTTGTTATGTAATCATAAATTGCTGTAGAAGGCAGACAAATGCAAATGTTTTAATGCATGTTCCTTTCTGGTCAACTGATTTGGTAAATGTGAGAGGAAAGTTTTTGCCATGCATTAGTTTATAAAGCCAGCTGAATGTAAAGCCAAGTGGCCTACAATAGAACAGATGCAGGAATAAGAAGCAAAACACAAGAAGAGAAAATAACCATTCAAATGGAAGAGCCTGAAACCTGAAATCTATCCCCTTTCTGCAGATACATGTGGAAAGAATAAAGCCTAATACATTCCAAGAAAGGATATGCCAACTTTTGGCTGTAACCTTTTCTATTCTGTTGGTTGCCAAAGTTAATGCACTGTTAAACACACATTCCTTCCTAAGATTTAAGAATGTAAGGCCTAACCATTCAAAGAACCTAGCCACCTTTAGCTCCTTCAACTTTCCTACAGCACTTATAGCTAGCTGGGTGGTATACTGCACATTTACATAACCCCGATTGATACTTTCCAGGTTTGAGCTGAAATTTGTAATTGAAAAGATTTCTGAAAGACCTTACAGCATAAGTTTTTGTGTTAGTGTACACCAGAAAAACCCACATTCATGAATCTGAGCAAAGCTTGGAAAGATTTTTCATTCTACTGCACTCTGCAGCGAATACATCTATATCTGGCTCATTGAATTCTCTTACTGTAGAGCCCTCAGTATGTGTGATATGTAAAGCAATTAAAATGTGCCTGTTAAAATGCACATCTCTTCTGTACTGCTGAAAATAGTGCATTAAAATTTAATTTTTTAAACCACTACAAAATGGCTTGATCTGCCAAAAGTGTGCCAGAGTATATGAGAAAACTATGACATTGATTTCAGAAGGGGTCGCAAGCACTTTGGAGAACAGGATTAGAACTCAAAACAACCTTGACGAATTGGATTGAATTCAACCAGATGAAATTCAATGAAGATACGTGCAAAGTACTTCACATTCAAAGGGAAAATCAAATGCACAATTACAAAATGGGAAATAACTGGCTAGGTGATAGTACTGCTGAAAAAGATCTGGGGGTTCAGTGGCTCATAAATTGAATACAAGTCAACAATGAAATATAGCTGCTAAAAAGGCTGATATTCTGGGGTGTATTAACAGGAGTGTCATAAGTAAGACGTGGGAGGTACTTGTTCCACTTCATTCAGCACTGGTGAGTCCTCGACTTGAGTAGTGTGTCTCTGGGCACCACACATTAGGAAAGATGTGGAGAAACAGGAGAGAGGCCAGAGGAGAGCAACAAATTATAAAAAGTTTAGAAAACCTGACCTATGAGGAAAAGCTAGAAACTGGACATGTTTAGTCTTGAGAAAAAAAAGACTAAGGGTGGACTTGATAACAGACTTCAAATGTTAAAGGCTGTTACAAGGACTGTGATCAATTATTCTCCATGTTCACCAAAGACAGGACAAGATGTAAGGGGCTTAATCTGCAGTAAGAGAGATTTAGATTACATAGAAATCCCCTTCCCCCCCAATAACTGTAAGGATGGTTAAACTCCGGAATAGGCTTCCAATGGAGGTTATAGAATCCCCATCACTGGAGGTTTTAAAGATAGGTTGGACAAACACCTGTCAGGGATGGTCTCGGTTTATTTGATCCTGCCCCAGCACAGGATCTACATTTCTATGATTCTAAATTAATTTAAAAACCAATTAGCTTTTTGCATAGGCACGAGCAGCCAATTCTTTGACCAATTAATGATTTGTCTATGGAAAGCATCCCTGAGCCCCAGTCATGAGGCTAAGATCCCAGCTGCTGTTTTACTGACACACATTCTGATAGCTGCTGCTGAACGGTATCAAAGCGAGAGAACAGTCTCATCATCGTTGCTTTCACTTGGTCCTACAGTGTTACTTTAAAAATGTAATTGGCTTACATAAGGTGAACTCTGCCTCCTGGACTGAAAACTGCCTGAAGGAAAGTGTTCAGACAGTAACAATAATCCAGTGGGGGCCACAGCGTGGGAATCAAATGGGAGGCAACCATGGATGAGACAGAATGTGCAGCTCGGCTCTCAGCAGGAGTGCAAGTGGGAGAGAAGAAGGTTGGCACTCAGGGGTGAGAACAGCAATAGGGATGAGCAGGAAGACTGTGTACTTAGGGGTGTTCAGTAACCCCAGTGAGGTCATACTCTAGTTTCTTATCTTGAGAGCAGGGGTTGCTGGGCTGCAGTGTCCTGGTCAAAGAGACCTGCCAGGGAAGCTCCTTCTGGGCTTTGATTTCATACATAGTTGGAGTCAGCAGAATGAAAAGTTAGAACTCCCCCTTCAAAAGGAGGAGTAGGCAGGTAGAAGACAATTTCCATTGAGCCTATTGTACCTGGAGGCTGAGGAGGAAGACAAGATAGTGGCCAAGGCTCTGATTATAAAGGTTTTCTGCAGCAGCTGCCTCAAAAGGGAAGTTCTGTGATCTTGGATTTGCAGAACTTTCCCCTATCGTTGGTAATAAATGGCTTTACTGATGAAGTTTGCAGATGACACAAAAATTAAGGAGGGTTGCCAACACTTTGGAGGATAGAGCTAAAATTCAGAAGGATCTTGACAAGTTGGAGAACTGGGCTTTGGATAACAAAATGAAATTCAACAAAGACAAATATAAGATGTTACCCTTACGGAATTAAAACCAAATGCACAAATACAGAATGGCGGGGAACTGGCTTGGCAGAAGCACTGCTGAGAAGGATCTGGGAGTTGTGGATCACAACCTCCACATGAATCAGCAATGCGATGCTGTTGCAAAAAAAGCAAATGCAATTTTAGGTTGCATTAACAGAGGCATAGCATGCAAGTCACGGGGAGTGATAGTACTGCTATACTCAGCACAAGTTAGGCCTTAGCTGGAGTGTGCGTCCAATTTTGGTCACCAATGTATAGAAAGATGTCCTCCAGTGAAGGAGCTTCCACAACCTCTATAGGCTGTCTATTCCATTGTCCTACTGTTCTTACAGTTAGGAAGTTTTCCCTGAGATTTAATCTAATCTGCTCTGCTGTAGATTGAACCTATTGCCTCTTGTCCTGCCCTCTGTAGCAAGAGAGAATAACATTTCTCCACCTTTTTTATGGCAGCCTTTTAAGTATTTGGAGACCGCTATCATATCCCCCCTTAATCTTCTCTTTTTCAAACTAAACGTACCCAGTTCCTTCAGCCTTTGCTCATATATGACATCTGTCCTGGATGGTTTAGAGACAACAAATCCTGTACCTAGGCTGGGATGTAGACTAAATGTCCCTTCTAACCCTATTATTCTACTCTGGGGTCTGAATCCAGCCCAGCTTGGCAGTGAGTGGGAATTGAAAGTCATTCCCGTTCACTGAATAATGAATGGCCTGTCTGAAATTGGATGGTATCTGGCCAGTTCCTAGAGGACAAGTGTCCACATCAGAACTGGTATTAAGTGACAATCTCAGCAGAGAAAGCTAAGGAAACAGTGAGCATAGCCATTATGCCATCCTTCCAGGATGGGACTGTGTGCAGAAGCATCCACTGCTTTTACTGTTTTACCTTTTCACGTGGATAAAGATGGTAAATTATCAGTCAGTGAGGCAACAATACCAAGGGGTGTGCTAAATGTTAACCGAGTAGTGTAAGCATCACCTTGAAGTAACATGAGAGATAAAATTACACCTCTTTAGAGGGAAAAACAATACATCTTGGCCAGCTGAAGGGTTAAAGGCATATAAGAATTGCCACACAGATCAGACCGGGGTCCTTTTATTCCAGTATTCCGTCTTTGACAGTACCCAGTACCTGATGCTTCAGGGGAAGCTGCAAGAAATTCTGTAATATTCTGACAAAGAAATTCTGACAATCAAGAAAAACCTTGCACATGGCGGAAGTTTCTTACTGATCTCACTCAGCTACTGGTTGTCTTATGATCTGAAGCATGAGGGCTTATATACCTTATAATTTTTTTCTTTTTAAAAAGTATGGTGGATGTTCTCATTATTCACATAAAAAAGTAGTCTTTTCTAAATCCTACTGACCTCGTGGTCTCAACAATGTCTTCTTGCAATGAGTTCCACAAAGTGAATTATTCATGTCTGCAAAATAGTTTCTCAGTTCAAAACATGTGACATTTCAATGTCATGGACTCTGCCCCCGTTCTTTTATTTTAAGTTACCCTCTCTATATCATATTACCTATAAAGAAAAAGGTTCCATTAAAGAAATGTTCATTTTGCAAAGTCTAGCCTTCAAAAGTTAGGAAATGCCGGAATGAAGGTTACCTGAGAAGCTTCACTTCAGCCCCCTGGTGGATATGCTTTATGATAGAATCTTTAATTACAAGATCATATATTGTTGTTTCACTGCCTCATTCAGTACACAGGCTGGTCAGTGCTCAATTAATGAGCTGCTACTCAATATATTGTTTGCTATACTGCACACTGTTCAAAACCTGCGCTGGAGGCATAATTATTAATTTCCTCATGGACTTTTCTACAGCACTGATCACTATAGCATATAAGTGCCTGCAAAAAGTACCTGTGTGGCAAACAAATATTTAATAAGGGGCTCTTCAATCTAGAAGGGATTCAATCTATAATGGCTGGATGTTGAAACTAGACAAATTCAGACTGGAAATAGGGCGTACATTTTTAACAGTCGGAGTAAATAACCATTGGAAGAACTTACCAAAGGTCATGGTGGATTCTGCATCCCAGACCATTGTTAAATCAAGATCGGATGCTTTTCTAAAAGAGATGCTCTAGAAATTATTTGGGGGACGCTCTATGGCATGTGCTATACAGGAGATCAGACTAGATGGTCACAATGGTCCATTCTGGCCTTGGAATCTCTGAATCTATATACAAACAAAATATTTATTTTCACAACATCACTGTGGGGTAGGAGGACAGGTATGATGGCATTACCATTCTCAACCCAACTCCACATCCTAGTCCCCACCCCCACCTACCTTCCTTGGCTCCACATCTCAGTCCCTCCTACCACAGCTCCAACCCCCAGGCCTGGTCTCTTTACACTGCAGCGCCACATAACAGTCCCCTGGAACCTTTTCCCCCTCCTTGCCACCTCCCCAGGCCCAGTTCCTCAGCATTTGAGTCAGGCTGATTGCTACTCCTGCTCCTCGCTGCTGGAGAGCATGGGAGATAGACAGTCCCCTCGCTCTCAGTGCCTGTCACTGGACAGGCTCCTGATTGCCAGGAGCAGCAACGGCAGGGAAAGCCCTGCTCAGTGCCTGAAGCGTGTTCAGAGCAGATAGATTCTGCAGAAAATTTAGCTGCCAACCCCCCTACTAAGAATTTGCAAATTTGGCTCAACGCTTGGGCAATTTTTCCACTGTGCAGCAAAAAAATACATCCCTAAGACCAAGCTGACCCCACACCACCAAAGGTCAAGTCTCTGCTCCAAAGGATGGAAGTACTGCAACTTCTCTAAGGGCTTGTCTACACTTACCTCTGAGATTCGACAGTAGTCAACTGGAGTTACGCAAGCTACGCAAAAAACTTGCGTAACTCCCGTTGACTTCTCTGCTCCTCTTCTGCACGCCGTCTTCACTGTACTGCGCCGACGGGAACTGTGTTCCCGTCGACGCGGCCCTATACTACTTGAGAAGGTGGTCTTAATACCTCAATTTCTGGATCGACTGAGTGGGACTGAGGCACACACTCAGCATGGAAGATTTCAACTTGAACAGGTAACGTTTGGCAAAGTTATAAGAAATTAGAAACAGGGTCTAATAATGGAAAATGTCAGGCCACCTTGCCTATAAGTGGTGCTACCTGCATTGCCTATAATCAATATTCACTCTCATGCCTCTCAGGTGAAATCCCAGTCACCCTGCACTCGATGGGAATTTTGCCAATGACTTTAACAAAGACAGGATTATGCCTCTAAATGTTTCTCCCCTCAGACAGAAATCTCTCTGTATCTCTAATCTTTGCCTCACTTTTGACTTTAGCACCTTTTGAATAGCTTCTTTATTTTGTTTTAAAATTCCTTTTTCTAAAGCTTAGCATCATACATATTAATCTCATAAAAATCAAAGTTTACCTGTATATTTTTAGATATAAAAGTTTTAAATCTGCTCCATCCACAGACCTCTCATTATCATCAATGGGTTTTGACACTTGCAGTGGCTAATCAGGTAAGAAAAGAGGCGAGCAGGACTATAACCATGTGACTCTGTTGGAGGGAGCCTTCAATCTTCAGTGCACTCTTGTGGCAAAACCAGACGACACAGCAACTCTGCCTCAGTTGCCTACCTTTATTGATGGGCCAATTGCCATTTAGCCCATTTGCTGCAACCTCAGCCCTCCAGCCAAGTCACTGGTAGTCTTTTCCCCTCTCATGGTGCTAAGGAGCCAAAAAGATCAGGAGATCAATCACCCTAGATGAAAGCCATACAATCCTTGTCATCTTCAAGTATGACTTGCTTCTTCAAGGCCTTAATAAACCCTTGATGGGTTTGGTAGGGGAACCCAGACCCACCCGTTCCTTTAGGTTCCAGGCCAGGGACCATATATGAAGAGACTGGCATCAATCCCTCCCAACCCCTTACTACCATGCCGCTTTTGCAGGTTGTTCCTTGGATCACACCCTGTGGACCTCTCCTCATGGAGGTTGAGCTTCCTGGTGGCTTCTCACCAGTCTGTAGAGGAAGAGTCCTTGTCTTAACTCCTCAGCTTCCCTGGCAGCCATCTGGAACGCCTTCACTCCTGCTGCCCTCTCCATTCAGCCCCAGGGTATATGCTACCTAGTGCAGCTCTCCACTCTGTTCTCCATATTGGCCTTGCAGTCCTTCTTTTATAGGAACCACCCATTCTAGTTCGCTCCAGCTGGGTCCAATCCTTAATTTCCTTTCTCCTCTCCAGCTGCCACAAAATGGGCTAATTGGGCTCTCCAGCTCTCCTTAACCCTGTTACTTCCAGTGTGGGTTTTTATACACCCCATTCACCAGCTCTCATTAACTTTAGTGTAAATCCTAAGCTAACACCTTGGGGACTAGTTCCAGAGGGGTAGCCGTGTTAGTCTGTGTACAGCAAAAACAACGAGAGTCCTGTAGCACCTTAAGACTAACAAATTCCTGCGGGCATAAGCTTTCGTGGGCTGCAACCCACTTCGTCAGATGCATGAAATGGAAATCACAGATTGGAGGTATATATATACATCCAAGGGCAAGAAACATAACAATGGGGAGAGCAAGTGCTAACAAAGTCAATTCAGTTAGAGTAGATGAGGCCTATTGACAACCATTGATTAGAAGGTGAGAATGTGTACCTTAAGACCATCAGTCATGTTTCTAGACATATAAATAGCAAAGATCGTTTTAGAAATATTCTCATGTGCACAGAAAGGAGTAAATATTCAGCAGAGTACACTGGGAATTAGTCCTGC
This sequence comes from Emydura macquarii macquarii, assembly GCF_026122565.2. NCBI lineage: Eukaryota > Metazoa > Chordata > Testudines > Chelidae > Emydura > Emydura macquarii. Next base: position 4,321,152 of record NW_027133000.1, on the reverse strand, counting down.
AGCCGCTAACCGCTTATGAGAATTGTATAGCTAAAATCCCACCATTGCCCATTGAACATTTACTTTATACTCTACTAAGGCTGGGATCTAATCTTGAGGTGTGGAGGATTTACACTAATAAGGATTATCCTTAAAACAGTCAGAAAAGAACAGACCCCCGCAATATCTATGCATGCTGTACATACGCATTCGTTTTTGCGACCATTTGGATTATCAGTAATTGTGACACATATTACACCTAAGCCATCATTTTGTACTCTGTTCTGTCAAAACAATGGCACTAGGACTTTTTTATTTTATAAATCACAAACTTTATAATCATACAAATAAAACAAATATATTATATTTATATATATATATATATTCTTTTCCTTGTGGTTTTAGCACTAAACAGCATTTTGTGTTTAGATCTATGTGAGTTGAGGAAACAAACATGTTAATTTCATTATTACCAGCACCCCCACTGTAAAACTGTATACTTTTGATTTTCAAAACTCTCCAGTGAAAGCTACCAAGTTAGAAACTAGATTCTTTATACAAAACTAAAGCAAAAAGACTACGAAGCATGGATTTGAAACTGTACAATTTTTAAGGAGTTTGAATCAATCACTTTTGATCTAGAGATGGTCCAAACCCAAAATCTGAACATCTTAAGACAGAGGAATCTTAGATCCAAACTTTGACCCTGATTCAAGGAAACAGTTAAGTACATGCTTGACTTCAAGCACGTGCTTAAATCTCATTGTGGTCAATGAAACCTAAGCACGTGACTAAATGCTTCACTAATCAGGATCTTTGTGTCTGTCTGGCCTCTGTCCTTGTATCAAAACAAACAAAATCACCAGTATGAACAAATATGCCCACAAAGTTTTGGGAAGTTTGAGTTCAGATATAAATCCACACTTGGATACTCTGATCCGTCTCTACTCTGTTCAAAGTTTAGCTATTTACCTTACAGTCCAATCAATATATTTAGTACTTGTGGTACAACACAAGGGTTGTCCCTTATTGTATTTAGTGTTCTAACACTCTTCAAATCACTTCAGTCCAAACAGAGGAGTCGGTGGGTGTGTGTAATTGCAATTAATGTTAATAGCCATTACAAACACATTTGAATAATTCAGATTAGAAATGAAAAAAATCTAATGTTTATGAACCTTTTATAAAACATGTTTTACAACTTTGCATTGAAATCAGAGCTGATGTGATGATTGAATACTCGTGAATTCAGATACCACAGGCTCAATTCTCCTATTGCTTACACCAGTGTAAACTAGGAGTAACTCTACTGAAATCAGTAGAGTTACACAGGTATAAAACTGGTGTAAACAAGAGGAGATTCTGGCCTTGTAACTGTTTAGAGAACCTGCTTCTCCAATTACTAGCCTAGAGATTTAGTAAATGGATGGCAAATATTTCCTGCCTTAATATAGCAGAATTCCAGAAGTGGATTGCAAATATATGTGAATAAAAACAACATTTTCAACTATTGTCTAGATTAAGAAATTATAAGCACTATTAATAGTGATGATAGTCTACTCAATGGATAGAGATGTGGATCCATAATTAGTGCAAGGCAAACCACAAAAACATTGGAGGTTTGATTCTGATTAGCATCCAGATGCCTGCATGAAAGGAGTGGAGATGCACATAGGAACATTCATATTATAAGTAATATAGCTGATTTGCAGATACTTTAAAAACTATCTGAATTCAAATAATTTGAGATCAGAAACAATTAAGTGACACCTTTCTATACAACGGAGCTTTATAACCGTGTTTATTTAATACCTAAGTAAAACTATTAGGAGCAAATTCTAGCTGTTTGGATGTCAATGATAAAATAAATCCTTTTATATGTTTACAATGAATCTCAGGGATTTAATGTGGCAGCACAAACAAGTTGGTTTTGTATAAATCAATCCAAGCTGGATTTTTTTCCTATGTTTTTTTATGAAATGTGTATATTTGGTATGGCAGATGGTTGGAACTCTTTCCATATGCCAGACCCATCCAGAATGAGCCAGATTTCGCTTTCAGTCACACCACTATAAAGTGAGAATAACTCCAGTGCATTTATACTGGTAGACCAGAGAAGAATCTGGCCCATTGTCTCAACCCAGGAACAAAAGATTTCTGTTTCGACTTTCTGTTTCAAGTCCATGATCTGAAGGACTTTGAAGACTGTAGATAGGAAGATTTATAAATGAAGTAGCTTTCCCCAGAGGCTACACCTTCCTTGTTGGATATAATTGATCATTTACATAAAAATTCTTATGGTTCAGGTAAATCTTAAAAGTATAGGACCTCAATTTGCTCTCATTAACACAAGTATGCATCAGGAGTAACTCCACTGAAGTCAAAGGAGGTACACTGGTATAAAACTAGTGTAGGGGATAGGACCATCAGGCCTATAGTGTCCCTGAGTAGCATTCTAATGAAGAAGCCATTTTATCTGATTCTGCTGCATCATCTTAGCTTACAGAACTGCAGTTTCTCTATATGGTCACCCTGGTTACCCATTATCTAATCTATTTGCATGCCTTCTGAATGTATATGCAGAAAGAAAATCCCCCAAAATAATAAAATCATTCAGAAGATGCTTGTTTCTAATGGGTCACCATCTGGGGGATAAGTTCTCTTTCAGTGCCTTCTTAGTTGCAAAGTATGAAATTAGTAGGACTGGCCTTTAAAGTGATATTAACAATGCAATGGAATATTTAGCACTGATTTATTCATCACAGTAATGGTTCCAAGCAAAGATGATATGGAAGGACTGGCGAGGGTTGGGGTTTTTTTAAATGTACAGTTTAGAGAAAAAATATTGCTTCAATGAGTCCACTCTATCCCAGCTTCAGCTCAGTTCCGGAACCCTTTAATCTGGCTGCATTAAGAGGCTGGATGGTGCCGGGGAGTGAAGGTCACTTTCCAACAAGGGAATGGGGCTGATGCTCCACTGAAGCTGCTGAGGGTTCCTCTCTGCTTCACCTTGCTGAGGCTTCCTGCCATTGAGAAGCTGTTGCTGGCAGCCCTGCTCTCTCTCCTCTTCTGCTAGCATCTGTGCTCCTTTGTTGTTCGTTGCAGCCTGAGGCTGTGCATGTGCTGGACGAAATGGATAAATATAACTCAGAGCCATCTGAGACCACTGATAGCAACTAACAAGAAAACAGAACAGAACAGAACAACAGCCATACTGGCTCAGACCACTAGTCTATCTAGCCCAGTATCCTGTCTCTGCAGAGGGTAGCTCTGCAGTCCTTCGGCAGCTGGTGCTCCAACAAAGCATCGGAACTTGGGGCCGTCACCTCTGCACACATCTTCCTTAGGTGTTTGTGGCCACAGTATACACAGAACCATGAACCCCCTCACCATGACACTGTTCCTCCTCCATCCCACTCCTAACTGACCCACCTCCATGATGGCATATCAGGAGTCCATGTGGAAGCCCATCTCCACTGCATGCCCATATGACTGCTCACTTACTAACCTTCCCCAGAGCAGAATCATGGCAGTTTAACTGCATTGGGGATGCTTGTTGTCCCTGCTATCATCGGGGTGAACTTTACCCTAAACAAATTGATCAAGGCTCTCATCAAAGAGGTGGCAGTGGTGGGAACAGAACCCTGGTGACACAGCTCCAAGTCTCCTGTTCTACCCACTAGAATCCCCACTTCCCTCAACATTTGTGCTTTTGGAAAATAAAAGGATTTAAAAATGCTAGTCTGAGACTGTCCCTACACATCTTAGTGCACTGACCTGAAGCCAGTAGGAGTTCTCCATACAAAGAGCTTCCATGATTTGCCTCTATTGTAAGGTCTGAGGCCTTGTTTTTTTGCCTAAGCTTAGGCCTTGTTCTTGGGCTAAGAAGTAGCAGCCATATCAAGAGAGGCAGCAGCCATAAGCTAAGTAGCAGATAGTCACATCTTCATATTCCTGAAATTACTTCAAGACAATGTAATATCAGGCTGTTAAGAAGATGATACTGTCCTAACAGTACCTACCACCAGCAGATAAAGAAACAAATCTTAAGATGCTTAAAGAAAACTGTTTGAAAGCATTCTGTCTGGAAAGGAATCACTTGTCAACTGTTGTGGTTATAAAATCTACACTTCTTATTGTTTTGTCTTTATGGCACCCACTTCTCTATTCTTTATCTGAATGATTTCTGTCTCATTCTTTAATTGTTTCTCGTGTTGCATAACTAAGATAACTAAGTGTGATCAATTAAGGTGGTCGGGTATGATTGGTTAAAGAACTATTTTGCAATATGTTAGGATTGGTCAAAGAATTATTTTGTAATATGATTGGATAAGGTATAGCTAAGCAGGACTCAAGTTTCACTATAAAAACTGGGGTCCAAGAGGGAAACCAGCTAGAAGAAGAATGTGGGACAAGAAGAATAAGAAGGAAAGACCTGAAGGAAGAAGAAGGATCCACCTCCAAGATACCGCCCAAGATCAAAGCTACTAGAATCCTCTGCACGACCCTGACATGCAGCAACCAGAATCCAGACAAGACTGACCTTGCCTGGCCAACAGGGAAAGTCTGCCTGCCTGATCAGGATTGGTGAGCATAGCATTGTATGCTTAGCATGTGTACTATGTTTGGTAATTGTTAATAAATAGAGGTTAAGGTTATTACTGTGTAAGAATCTCTCACTGGTAAAATCCTGAAAACCCACAATAGTATACATCCAGAGCCCTACCAATTTGAGAAAGGGTGTGGGTGTTTATATTAACCAGGTTAGTTTCACCCAGAGCCCTACGGACTGGGAATGGGTGACCCTGAGCCCTAGAGTATGAATTGGGTAAGGGTCGATGCCTTTCCCCTGGAGCCCTACAGATTGGGAAACAGCGGGGTGCCCTAGTGTGTGGGTAACACTATGGGCAATTCAAAGGGATTTATGCACCTAAAATGCAGATAGGCACCTAGTGGGATTTTCAAAAGCACCCAAACCCATTAGGCTCTTTGGAAAATCCCTCTAGGTGTCTATTTGCATTTTTGGGTGTCTAAATACCTTTGCAAATCTGGCCCTTTGTGTTTACAAATTGTTGCAGAGAGTATTTGGTTCTCTCATAATTGCTGTAGACATGAGTTAAATATGAGCAGTGAGAGAACTAGTCCAATACATGAAGCTTTCCTCAGTTATCAGTTTAAATCCAGCCCTGGTCAGCAGTCAATGAATCCAGCTGACATCTGAAAGGCAGTATGCTCTCAATGAATAAGCACAGGAATCAGGAACTCCTGGGTTCCATGTCAGGACTTCTACTGATTTAGTGTGACTTTTCCAAGGTCAGACTTCCCACATCTGTACAATGCAGATAACGACTACCTGCCTGCGTCACAGGGATGTTGTGAGGAGGCTTCATAAGTTAATGTTTGTATAGTTCTTTGAACATGGAAAATCCTAAACAAATACAAAATACAGCGCTATTATTCTCAGACTCCGATAGTTAGTTATTAGGATGTCTGTGAAAAAGTACTGGTTCCTAATTGACGATGTGTGTGCACATCACAAAATCACCAGCACTGGCAGTAAATGGAGACCACCTGGTGTATTCAGCAGGGGTCAAGGACTGAGTGGGCATAACTCAGTGATGCGAGTAATGCTTACACAGTGCCAAGCAGTCTTCAACTGGCTTCAACAGATTCCCACACCAGCCACTCCCATCCCTGGTGCAAGGGGCAGGAGGGAGCATGTCAAGGATGAGCTAAGGTGACAGGGGTATGGCGGAGCTGAGCTCCTCTATGACTGATACTTTATTGGTGTAAAGGACTTTGTGCCAGGGCTGAGCCCTGAATTAAGAAACCTCAACCAGCCCCTGGTACCTGCTGCCCTCCGACATGGTGGAGAATTGGGGCCAGGGAATGTAAATGGACATTAAGAGTTTAATGCTCAGTGTAGCTTTCAACTCCCTAATCTTAATGAAAATGTCATTAATCCCAAGTGAATAATACAAGGTCATTGGGAGAGACTCGGTGACTTGACAAATAGAGAAATTCAGCTTTGTTAAATAAAAGAAGACAGTTTACAGCATATTTATGGATAAAATTGTTGCATCTGCTCAGGCAGAAACTAAGGGACTTCAAAGGAGTTGCACCCCCAACAGGAGCAGTATTTTTAGCTCAAGGAGCACACCTAGGCTTCTTACTTCCTCATTATTCTCTGAGCAGAACTGACCACCACATTGCAGGATGCAGCTCACTTAAAGCTTCCCTCTGAATTGCCACTACAGGCTGGAACTATTTAAACTGTAAACAGCAATTTACCTCTCTCTCAAGCAAGAAGATCCTTCTTAAACATCAACAAATGAGCTCACCAGCAAGATGAAGACGGTACTTGCCAGCCAGGACATTTACATTAGAAGCCCAAGCTGTCTGTGAAGCGGTTGGATTGTAATGCTGCCTTGCTCGGTGGCCAGAAAGGACCTGTTTTCCTCCTGTGCATACTGCTGTAACTGTAACTCTGCCTGACTGCTGTCTAAAAGGACACACACTCCTTCAATAACTGTTAGATGTTCCAAGCAAAGCTGCTGCCAAAGATTAAAGAAAATCCTACTCACTGGGTCCTGAAGGGCAGGAGTGCCCATGGTCTGTTGTCTCATACTCCATTAGATCGACAGCTCTGCCTTCCCTGTGCCCGTTATGTGCGATCACAGCAGTGAGCTGCAAAATATATGCAAATATACTAGTCTTATTTTTCTCAGAGTAACAGACTCAAACAATAGCCATTGTGCTGTGCAGGCAGCATGGTGGAGAAAAGCCCAAAGGGTGGAGAAAAGTGCCTAATATCCTCCAGTGTGATCCCATTCTCTCCAGCTAATTAAGGAGCTGAGCTGAAGGCACACCTGTTATGTCTCCCCGCTTCCCTGGGAGGGCCTGCTCCTAGGCTCCGGAGCAGCTTTTCAGTTAGCCTCTTGGGAGCCCAGGAGAAGTCATCTGAAATCAGCCCAGAGGTTCTGCCCTCTCACAGGGACTTGCGGCCTCTAACTCCCATTGATTTCAAGGCTAGGTGCACCAGCACTTCTGAAAATCCCACTAGGTGTCTATCTGCATCTTTAGGCCCCTAAATGCCTGTAAAAATCTAGCCTGACCTTCCCCTTCTCTTTGGAGAGCAAGTCACCAGCTGCTCAGCAGCACAGAGAGCAGGCTCTGCAGGCAGTGGCCAACAGGCTGCAGCCCAGAACATGAGAGGGGCAGGAAATCCTCCAGAGTAGGCTAGGAAGAAAGCATGATTGTGACTTTCAGTTCCCAGCACATACCCCCTGGGAATGAGGGAGAAGGAGACCCTGCCCCTTCTGGAGGTTAAGAGAAAAAATAAATTCTGCCCAAAGGAGATGGGGAAACTCAACAGGGGAACGACCTGAAAGAACAGAGGGAAAAAGGGTGGAAACAAACGAAGGGGGGGAAGACAGAGATAAAGGAGAATGGGGAAACTCCTGGTGAGGGATAGCTAAAGAGAGGGGAGGGGAATGGAAGAAGGATGTTCAGAGAGGGGAGCCAGAGATTTGATATTGGCATGGGAACTGATGGATTTATGCAAATGAGGCAATGCATATTTATCAAATATGCATAATTGGCATTGATTCACATGCATAAAATCTCCAGACCTACAGCTGTAACAAGACTGCAGTGAACTCTGAGGGAGCCCCAAGGTGCAGCCTTTGGAATATCTGCAACATAATGAACAGTAGAGAAAAACTTGATGGATTACAGATCTGAGAACAAAAACAAAACCCAGAACAGGCTCATCCAATAATTTGCCCCCACCTCCTGAGTGAACCTGGCCTGGTTTCTGATTGCCTACAAAAAAACATGCAAAATCCACAGCTTTCTCTTGGTTTGGCAAGAACATGGTGAAAACTGAAAGTTTTACCTGAGTTGTTCTTTGTGTTTTGGATTTATTTGAATCTGAAAGACTCCATGAAACTCAAGGCTGTGAACCCTTTTAGCATAAAAGTGAGGGAATTGTTGTCATAAACCCCACATGCAGCAAACTGCCATTTTTGCACAACTCTAATTGCTACCACAGTTCCTCAGCTGGAAGGATAGAGGCAGAGAAAGAGGACATTGGCAGAGGGTGCGGGGAAAAACCGAACCATTTTACCAAAGCAGTTCCAGTAACTGATGCCATGGCGATTGATTGCAGCTGGTGGGAAACACTACACCCCTTGCATGCATCAGCTCCACATAATTCACAGCTGGGGGTGTGCGGGTGGGCCCAAATAGGGACAAGGCATGGAAGCTGCCTTGCACCTGGCCCAAAGATCAGAGAGTAGATTCCATTCCCCAAACACCTCTTTTAGCTACACAAACCCTGCTTACTGGGACTGTGTGCCAGGAAAGGGGTGAATTTCATTAACGGTTTACAGTTACAGGTTGCATTATTAGCATTATTTATTATGTGCATCATCATAGCACATGATCCACCCACTACTTAAGTAATTAATTATTAAACATTATTATTATTATTATAAACCATTTATATTTTGGTAGCACCGAAAGACCCTAACCAGGACTGGTGCCCTATTGTGCTGGGCGCAATACAGGCACAGATAAAGCGACAGTTTCCGCCCCAGAAAGTAATTGAATTTTCTTTTTAAATAAAATCCCCAAAGCTTATCGTTCCAAGTGAACAGTAAGAGGGGATTACTGTCCAATGCTTTTCTTGGCAACAATGCCATTCCCAGCCCAAGTTTGCGCAAAGATCTCATGGTACTTAATCCTCATGGCTACATCCTCACTGATCAAATCAAATACATGATGCAAAAGTAATCTATTACTTCTAAGAGAAAGTAGTAAAAGCAGTGGGTCAGTGATTACTTGCTGAGCCAGTAACAAGTCATATTTTTTCAGCCCCCCAGGAGAAGAGTGTAGGAGGTGAAATTCATCACTAGAATGTATATAACAGCTGAGTAGGTCGGATTTGTTTTTGTTGACTCAATTCATTGTTTAGCTGTTTAATTATTCCCATACTCAATGCAAATGTTATAATGCTGGTAAGTAACTGCAGGGACAAATGCTGGTGAGGGCACCGCTGATCAGCCGTAGGTTTCCTAATACACATATCCATGCCAACAAGCTTTTCTCAATTCCAACAAACGTTTCTGATTTCCCAAACGTCACCTACTTTGCAAACTGTTTTTCTTCTCTCCTATCAACAAATGCCAGCATGGGTGAGATTCATCGCATTTGCTATCTGATACCTGCAGGAACAAAGCGCCGACTGGCTCAGCAACTGAATCATTGGTAATAAAAGGTTCACAGGAGAACGAGGCCTCACAACTAAAGAATTATTTCATGCTGCAACCATGGTCAAGTCAAGTCAACACTCCTTGCATATGTTGAACCGCACCTTTCAATGGCCACCCGCTGGCAAACACAGCCAGACTTTCCATTCAGTCCATTTGCAAAATGTCATTTTAGTGTTGATTAAAAATCTTCAGAGCCACAACTCAGCAGACACACATTATATGCTATTTAAAATCTTCCAGCCCATCACATACGTCTGAAATTTATGAATAAATCTGGCACGGCCTGTAAACAGAATTTCTCTGGACTCGGAGACTTGGTGTAATAGTTTCAAGATAGGAACTTTTCATTCAAGATAAAAATATAGAATTAAAACTAACATCTCAATTATTCAAAAACAAAACAAAAAAACAACACCTCCCCCCCCCCCAGTGTGTAGGCCTGAGTCTCTTTTACACTAAGGCCTGGTCTATACACAGTTTTTGTACTGGTATAACTATGTTGGTAAGATATGTCTTTCTATTTTGGTTTAAAAAAAAAAAAGTGTTATACAACTCCTAAGCATGGACACAGTTATACTGCTATACAGGTGTCTTATACTGGACACCTAATGGTTATGGGTCTTATATTGGTTGTATTCTCCTTCCTATACAAGAATAAACTATTCCGCTATATAAGCACTTCTGTGCTGGTAGAACTGTATCTACGCTACGGGGTTGTGGTGGGAGATGTACTGCTTTAATTCTACTGGAAATCTGTACAACTTGTGTGTGTAGACAAGGCTTTATTCCACCTTACACTACTCTGACAGTGAAAAGGGGTCTTAAAGCAAATGTAAATGTATCCATATAGGCAAAGAATGTAATTAGGCCCACTTTAAGGCTCCGTTACAGTGCCAGAGCAGTATACAATAACCTTAGGGAAAATGAAAATCAAGCCCATAATATAGATTTTATGGGGCCAAATTATCTCTATTGCACTGGTGCAACCCCAGTGACTTCAACAGACTTGGACGAGTCTGACCACAAGGAGAATTTGACACCCTCTGCATCAAAAAAAAATTATTAGAAGAATATTTTATATTCTCTCACTCCCAAGCTGCCACAATAGATTGGATGTTTGTCTTTCCAAGGCTGTTTCTAATACAAAGGCATTTAACCGCATCAAACCCAAATATAAAGTTCAATACCTCACATAGCATCCAGAATACTTGGCTTCCAAGAAACCTTTTACAGGGAGGTCATACTTTCCTGTGAAAATAACTCAGTGATATGCCAAGTCATCACATTGCCATTTCCTTAATTTAGAACACAGCCCCAACTGTTGTGTTCAAAGCTAACAATAACACTGGCTAATGGTTGCAATACATTCAGGCAGCTGTGAACTTTGAGGGATAACAATGAGGTAAGATGAACTACAGTTCACAGCAAAGCATTTGATGACTCTAGCAGTTACTTAATATAGTTAAGATGAGAATTATTTGATGGATAATCTCAAGTGGATGCCTAATGCCCTTTGATCCTTCCTACTTCCCTCTCCACTCCATATTCATATAGTTACCCGAGGCTTGTTGCTACTAGGTGTCACGTTCTCAGTGTCAGCACTGCTGCTGCTGCAGGCATCTCTTAGCGCTTCTGCATAAGAATTCTTCTTATGAGTGTTCTGACTTCTGCAACAGAACGAAAGCTCAGACAAATTAATGGTCATTGGGAGCAACAGATGGCATTTTCTTTTCTTTTCTTTTATTGGTGAAGGGTAATATTTTACTAATACTTACAAATGAGTGGATGTATTTTCTTTTCTTTCATACAGACCAATTAGTACATTACTACTAGTTACAGATGTGTCACCTGACCTGACAAAAGTCGAATGGGTCAAATGGCAGTAGGCTCAGTAATAAAATGTTTGTGCTGATGTGCCTTCAGTATCATGTAGTTTATAAAAATAACAGTTGTGATAAGGAAATGGGAGGGAATAGTAAAAAAAATGTAATACAAAAGCATGTTTATTTGCAAATCTGCTTTTTCCTCTTTATTAAAGGCCAGATATTCAGAGCTCTGCATGTGCAAATGCTATGACAGTCTGTACAGTGACTGTAATTCTCGCACACCTATTTGAGCATATACAATTCTGAAAATCTAGCCCTACGTTTTATTCATTGTTTTTCATGAATGACAACAAAACTTCAGAAAAATCATATAATAAAAATCACTAAAACTAGAGCACTCAAAATTCTAACAACTAAACCATTTCCTGGAGTAAGTCTACCAAAGATAGTTATATAAGAGGACTGTTTAGTTCTGAAAAAAAGCAAACAATATTACCAAGAGGAGAAAAAAAGGATACAGGTAATCAGATCTAAGTGGTCAATTTCGCAATTCAAACACACTATTTTAGCAGCTGAACAAAGATCACTATAATAGAAGACTGAAAACCACCGTGGCTCCCATTTCAGAAAAGCATCCCTATTCTCGAAGGGGGTTTAAGTACCTGCTTAATTTTAAGCAGGTGCATAAATGGTTTCCCGAATTGAGGTCACAGACAAAATACATATACTAGAAAACATGTACAACTTTTCTCCGTATAAACATTAACTAAAGTAGTTAATACTTTAACTATCATCCATGCTCTCACCTAAACTTATCTTGGGAGATGTCTCCAGATTAACTCTGGTAAAAACAGAATTACTGCATTTGATAAGATCTACTTTTAATGAAAATTACTAGTTGATCTTTATCATATTAAATGAAAATTACATTCTTTATTTCATCCTGCATTTACATGTTAATTAGCTATTTATATCAGGCCAATAACTGTCGTATTTTGTCACATTTATAAAAATCAAATACAAACCAAAAATTGCCTTCTGATGACCCATCCCCACCTCAGATAGTAAGTACCTCCCTGACCATAGCTACTGACCCTAGAAACAAAAAATAAGATTAAGCAGATGTGACCTGCACTGCACCCTACACCTAGGTTCTGCCATATCACTGGAGAAAGTTAATTCCAAAGCCAAGGACCTGCCTCCAAGACCATTTATGACATACCCCCAGAAGTACAACTATAGAAAAATCCTAACTGCCCTGACAAGGGATAGGAGGAGGAGAGAATATTTCATGCAGCCACATCTGAACCACTTGGCAATATACAGATGATTGTCAATGCTGAGTCTCTGCCTGACAGTTCCAGAAGTGACTCAGGCCCACTGCAAAACTCACGCACAGGAACTACATGCTCACAGCAACCTGTCCACTTAAAAGGATTATTTGAATTCTATTCTTCGTTTTTTAAGCGTATGAACACCACACGCTAGAACAACTTGGCAGGTTGGGAGATCTCTATGTGTAGCTTTGAGAACTCTTTGAAGAGGCAGTGATACCCGGTTGACTGAGCATGAACTAGGAGTCAGATGCTTCTCAATTCTAATCCCAGTTGTGCCACTGACTTGCTCTGTGACCTTGGGCAAGTCACTTTTCCTGTCTTTGCTTCAGTTTTCCTCCTCATCTGTAAAATAGGGATATTAATACTTCCCCGTCTCACAGACATGACACGAGGCTTAGCCAGCTGCAGCACTTCAAACATGTAAAGTGATGATTATTAATAATAAATAAAAATAATAATTCTGTTTTACTTGACCATATCCACTAACTATATTGACACAGTGCATCAGTTCTTTTCCCATCTAAACTATAAATTTTGGAAGCGAATAAATGTAGTTTGCCTAAAATTGTTGCAATCATAAAAAGATATGAAGTGTCTTATGGAGAGAAAGGAGGAGTGTTACCAATCTGTGTATGGAATGTAATCAATATTTTTCAAAATAGACTCGGCTATGAGAAAAAACAAAATAGCAATTTCAATCCAAATACTGGTTTCTAGGCTCCAGTTAAATAGGGATTTTAGATCAGTAGTTTTCTTTTGATCTAGTTAGTAATAGCTGTAGTACAAAGCCAGTCAAGCATGTAACTGAAAACTTGCTGTTGAGGTTAATAGTTATATTGATCAAAACCATTTAGTAAAGAAGAAAAGTAAATCAGGGCAAAATGATAAAGATTTTTTGTTTTGTTTTTAAGGGAATGTACTTTAGAAAGAAAAGAAAAAGAAGAAATACAAATATAGTGTATCAATGAATATCCCTAGACCTTACAGCCAGCTGTATTTTTGACTTTGTTAAAATGATAGCTTCAATAAATGACACATAAAAAGCCTAAGAAACCCTAATTCTGTATATTTAGTCTATAGACATAATTCAGCTGACTTGTCTTTAAATTCCAAATCATGAAAATAGACCAACTGCAATTTCCTTTAAATCCAGGGCTCTAAAATCGGTCAATAGAACATAAGAAATATGGCAGCACTTCCAATTCTGTGGTCTAATATACTATGAATAATTAAATAAATAAATAAAAACTTACTCACTTCAATGACTATTTGTGTCTAATGAACTCTGATCTTAAACACACGCGTGCACGCACACACAGGTTTATTTCCTTCCTTCTGATCTATGCAGGAGGGTGTCTTGATTTGGCTGTTGGGTATTTTTCTCAAAAAGTGCAAACATACTATAGGATTGTACTATAGCCTCTGAGAACAGCTGGGTGATGAGGTCCTTGAATACCGAAGCAGCTGTTTGCATGAGAATTGCCTTTCCTAGAGTTTGCTCCTGTGAGTTGCTCAGCATTCTCAGTTCCCAGTGACACACCAGGGCAAGTTGGGAGCTGCAGTATATTGCAAGATTGGGCCCTTCCATCATCTATAGGAACAGTGTATTTATAAATAACGTATTGATTATAGGCTGGGCATTTTTCCACTAAAAGTAAGCCCATTCCTGTGCAATCCCTCAGAGTCATGAGCGATTGATGGAAGGACTTTCTCAAAAGAGACATTGTAGACTCACACTCCTGTTGCTGCTGCTTTTAATACCTGGCAGTTGCTGCTTCCACGTGCTCTGCTACATGTATCATTGCACAGCCCTGGTGATAGAAGGGGAACACGTCTGATCTTCCCATGCCAAGAAAATTCTCAGGTACAACCCACCAAAAAGCTAATGGGATTGCTCTCACAGGAGAGGCAAAGCCCTACCAATTTTGCTTTGCAGCTCTGGAGCACTGAAGAAGAACCCTGGGGAAAAATATGCATTATAGGGCATGCTTCTGAACTCGCTCATCAATACAAATTATGGATCCTCTTCAAACCTAATAGGGTCTATTCTCCTTCTCCCTGGACACATGTAACTCTCATTAATGTAAATGTGTGTACTGCAAACAAGGGAGAGGAGCTCAGATGCCTCAGGATTATGAATAATTCATAGGTTAAATTAGTGAAAATACAAAATAGCAAAATACATGTGGAGCCAGATCCACAGCTGCTGTAAATCAGCATAGCTCCATTGACCACCATGGAGCTATGCCCAGTTACACCTGCTAAGAACCTGGCCCCTATACTTCACCATATACGGAAGCTTTTTGGTACCTAGGCCAGGGGTTGTAAGTTTGTGATTGAAAGTTTTACCTGTAACAGTAAACAGCAAGACATCCCAAGAGGACCAGCAGGATCAGCACAACCATACAAACTGCAATTGTGATGTTCCGTTTCTTTATTTCCTCTGCACGCTGCTGTTCCCACCATTCCAAGTCGCTGAATTGACAGCGCTCCCCCACGTAACCCGTCACACAGCTATCGAAAAGCAAATGAGCACACATGGTAACCAGTGATGGAAAAGAAAAGTGTCACCGTTTTAATCACCTTTTGTATTGCTTCATCAAGTGCAACCCTTATGGAAGAGTCTTGTTAAAATTTAAGCAGGATTAAACAAACCCATAGGGGTCTGTAGAAATTACTCTAGCCACCTATAGAATTTAATAGCAAGATGTTATCTATAGAAACATTGTATAGAATTTTATAATAGGGCCATCATTCCTTATTAAATTCTATGGGATGGTTAAAAGAAATTATTTTCTATTAAATATTATTGGAATTTTCCATAAGGGAATGTTCCTCTGAAATTTTCAGAATAGCATCTTCCAACAGGTAAGACATTTTGAAAATTAGACAAGGCAAGACACACATATGAGAGCTTGCTGAATAATTTGGTTTTATTAAAAAAAAAAAAATTATTTTTTTATTTTATTTTTTTGTTAAAATGGGGGAAGACGAAGAAGGAGCATTACAAAAGCTCCTATGGATAGAAATATCTTCAGGATCTTTTAAAATTTTAAATGAACAATTGCTGCTTTTTTTAAGTCACTCTTCTGTGATTTAAAACCCAGACACACACAAAAATGTTCATGAGACCCAAACATAAAATTGACTAGAAACTGATCAATAAAAGGGAATTTCACAAATCTAGTTTCATCGTCCAAGCCGAGTGAAACACGAAAAGGGAACAATGCAACATAAACAGTGAAAAGTAAACTAGATTCTTAAAATTCTTTCATGGTTTATAATGTAGACCGCAATCCTGCTCACCAAACTTACAAAACTGGTCTTACTGAAGTCAACAGACCTACCCATATGAGGAAAGCAAGCAGGATTTTGCCTATAGCACACTTCGCTGATGACCTGAAATACTATGCAAACATTAATTACTAAATTAAGTCCATGCATCTTGTTTCTGTCACAAAGTATGACAAGTATGCATTAGGGTTAGAGCAATGCTAATATGTTTTCAATGTAAACCACAATAAATTCCATACAAGCCAAATGGATCACTGTCTAACATGAGCACTTTTATCAAATTAAAATAAATTATGTTTGGTATGTGCAATTTATCACTAAACATATTGTTTTTTCCCCCATAACTCCATTCTTGTATTTATGTGATTGTTACAGTCTAAATGAGGGAATACTGCCATCTACTGTGTGAATGTAAAAAATAATCATTAAAAAGTAAGCCCACTACCATATAATATAATATGAACCTTTAATTTATAAAATGGACCCTAGCTGTTTTGCAAATATTAGAGACTATATACATTTGAACCATTTCACTATTCGTCAAAATCCTACATATGAGAAAATCCAAATTAACAAGGTCCACGTTGAAATTTCTTCAGGAAACCTGACATTAGCCTCTAAAATGCCAGCAAGAAACATGATAGCTTTGAAGGATTTACAACTTATGTAATAACCTGATAGCAAATATTAGATTTGAACTGAAGTATTGGATGTTGCTGCATCTCCCATAGTAGCATTGTTCTACACTGCAACATGGCAAATTGCTCCACTATCTGTCAGTTTAAAAAGCATCACAGACCACCACATTAATTTCACCGGATATATTATGGATGCAGTTCAACTATGATGGGTGCTAAAAAAAAACAAAACAAAACAACCTTTGATTTTACTATTTTAATTTTGTAGTATTAAAACATGTATGTACAAGCTGTTCATAGGGGCATGTCCTGCCTTTTGCTCCGCAGGTACAAAGGGCCTCTGGCAGTGGAAATAGTACAGGTCAGCTGCAGTAGAAGAGGTCTTAGGATTTGAAGGAGTGTGCAGGAAGTGCATAGCACAAAGCCAGCTACATAAAGGTTCCCAGCATGACCGCACATAGAGATACCTGAGGGAGGTTCTGGGAGGAGCTGGTGAAAGGATAAGATGGAAACACAAGATCTTCCAATACATAGATCTTCAGACCTTTACCTCACACAGAGTGGTCATGCTAGGTCTGAAGAGGCTACGCCAGCCATTGCTGGCGCCTCCACCACAGCACAACCACTTACCCCAGCTCGTCTCCTCAACAACTAGCCACGTTTCTTGGGGAATGTACAGGTTACTGATTTTGCCCCATAGTAAATATTTCTCTGGTTAGTTTTTAAGTAACAAATAACAAAGTCCACTTCAAGAATGCAATTATAATTGACACTTGTGGGTGTCAGCGTATAGTATAGAAAGTATTAAAAATGGTTCAGGAGAAATGATGAAATCCATTCACCATTTGCAGAACATGACACCCAATTGCATCCTGGTTTACTTTGGAGCATTTTTTAAAAAACCATATAAATAAAAAAGAGGGCCTGTCTTTAAATTCTATTCTTGATGTGAAACATTATTCAACTGTAAATTTACTCTGTTCTAAGCAGAAAATTAATTCAAGTATAGAGGAGGAAAAGGAGAGACTTCTCTACAAAGTGAAGAAAGGCTGTCAGGCAGATCAGGGAACAGTCAGAGAGGGGACTTGGTTTCTAGAGTGGCAACATTTTTTGTTTTTTTCTGTAACTATGTTAAGGGCTTGTCTATATGAACAGTTAGTTTGCAGCAAGCTGGGGGTATAAATCTACCTCACCCTAGTCTGCTGTGTACCAAGTATCCATGTTACCCTTGCTGCTGGGAATTTTTGGTGTGCAGCTGCAAGGCCCACATGAAGACTTAGTGCACATCAAGCTAGCTGTACACCCCAGCTTGCCACAAAGTAGGAGTTCGCATAGACTCTTTGGGCTTTGGAAAGTATTAGGATGAAGTCTGATATGCAAACCATTTCTGTTGTTTTATTACCATTTTCTCTCTTTTTTAATAAACCTTGTTTTTAAGGAGGCTGTTATATTTGATAATTTCACACAGACTACCCCAGAAGAGACAAGAATCCCTCAATCTCTAAGTGGAGGTGCTGAAGCCTGGTATTGGTCCGATGGGGCCATGGACAGGGGTGTCCTCTCCCATTATAGAGTACCATAGACAGCTGTAGCAAATCAACAGGAGCGAAGCAGAAAGGCCAAGGAGTAGACATGAGTTGGCAGGGGTGTGGATGACTATTACAGCTAAGTATGATTATTGAAAAACACATACAATATATATATGTAAAAGGAGAAATGAAAAGTAACTGCCATGCATCCAGTGTTCCTTTAAGCTGTGGGCGCTCTGGTTTGGCCAGTTACCTCACAAAGGCTATATCTATACTGTCCACTACTAGCGGCAGTGTGTAGGATACATGTAGCTACGCACCGCAGCAAAAAGCAGGCAGCGGTCACATTGTGGTGTGTAGCTACATGTGCCAGTGAAAGGCTGTGTTTGGGGGAGGCAGTGGGGAGCTGATGGAACCTCTCTATTGCCTCTCTGCTACTAGTACCTTTCCTTGCAACTGGGAATATCTGCAGCAGTGGAGAGGCAGAAGGATACTACACTGCTAAAAACGGCAGTGTGAATGGAGGACGCACTGCATGGGTGAGTAGGGTACATATCCGGGTACTTACCCACAGGGGTCCAGTGTGCCCTTACTCTACTCAACTAAGCAATGTTTCGTGGTCTACACTGCCATGTATACCCGTGCTGTAAGGTGCAGGTAGTGTATGTACTCTACAAGTCACCAACCGAAGAGTGCAGTGTAGACATACCTACAGATTCTGAAGCAAATATATGCAAAAGACTCAAGCACTCAAGGAAGAAATCAAATGTTACTGTTAATGACAATGTTTTGGAACGCAGCGAGCATCACTTATACCAATGGAATATGAAGGGCAGGCTCTGCTGACAGTTGTAGGAAATGCACAGAACATATATGGCAAAATACTTCATTGTTTATCTAGAGGGGAAATGCCCATCACAATATTTCTAGGATGCCATATGTCAGCATAGATGATACAAAGGTCTATACTTACGTGCATGCATAGTCTTCTAGAATTGAAACATAAATACAAATTCCACCATGAAGACAATAGGACTCATAGGAAGATGGGCAGTCCATAAAATCATCTTGCCCAGAGGAAATGTTGCCACCACTGGGGCTAGTGATAGAAGGCATAGCAGATTCTGAAATACAGTATTTCACACGCACATCTTAGTAGTTGGCTAAACTGGCAAAATTGCTTGGTACAGAGCTTCAGCATTTCCAAGTCAGATAATAAGTAAGAATCTTTAACATTAATATGCAGATTGTGATTCAGTCCTACACATGGTTAAGGTGGAGCCACACAATATACTTTCTTTGTCTCTATAGTTTGATACTCTTCTTGTACTGCCACACAAACAAGCAGAACCCAGAGAGAACATGAAAAATGACTTGAAATAGTAAGTCTGGCATCATGACATAAGAGGGGTGGGTTATTACCCCTACAAAGAACTATTTAACTCTTACAGAACACAGAAGTTATTAGTTGTATATGCAATTATACAGAAATTACAGCTGGCCCTGAATGTTGATGTTTATTCCGATCAAATGGAATAAAAAATACTCACCATCCCTGGCTTTGTAAAACCAAATACTGGTCTCCTCAGGTCAGCCCTACTTGGGGAGGTGTGATTTGCAAAACAGCAGCATCCAGAACCAATTTCATTGGATTCACAGTCTGCCTGACATATTATTCAAGAATTTCTGAATTTACCAGGATGACTCATCTACTTGAGCACTCAGCCTTTGTTACATAGGGACCAGGTTATTTGGCTTATTCACTAACGTTACTCACCGGTACAGTTGACCCCGGTTCCAGATAGACCATTAATGCAAACGCAGGTGTAGTTTCCTTCAGTATTTGTGCAGACAGTGTTTTCTCCACACGTGTGTGTCCCCAGCTTGCATTCATCGATATCTGTCATCCAAACAGTCTGCAGTTAGACGAACGAATGCCTCAGAGTGTCGTTCTAAACAGGGGCAATGGGCTCAACACTACAGCCTTCTGGCATGGGAAGAATGTGCAGAGCTTCCCTCCACAGAATATTCTTGGCAGCGAGTGGGATGACTGAGCAAGAAAGTGTGCTCTCCGTTTGCGGAGAACAGGTAGACTCATCCATCCCTGCACCTCACAGGACTGCAGTGTTAGGAGAAGGGCTGTAGATCCTCCATTGGAGAGAGAGGAGACAGAAGCTTCACTCAAAAATTAAAGGACAGAGAGACTATGAGACATGTATAAGAAGCCCTAAAGCCTCATCTACACCAGCTATTTTCTGGTATATGCTAATAGGGTTGAGGTAAACGGACTAATAACCTATGGGAGAAGGACACACCAACATTGGTAGGAGAGGAAATATAAATAAGGAAAAGGAAATTAAACCCCTACTGAATATGCATTAGACGTAGTGGCGTCAGCATACCACATCATAAAAGTTGAATCGGGCCTGCACGCCTTAGAAAATACAGCTCTTGGGAGAAGTCAGGATGATGACCACTGGTTATGATGACAAGGAAGATGATGAGGAGAAGGAAGACTATAACTAACTTTTCAGACTGTTATGCAAGGGATGAGATGGCCATTCTGTGTTATCTCTATCTACTTTGCTGAGCTAGAATGTTTGTAACTTGCTAACTGGGTTAATACAACTATTATAAATACAGAAGAATTTTCCTAAGTGTGAGTGTTACAACTGTGCACATCAAGGGTCCCACCTGAACAGTAATTCTAATAATACTGGGGCTTGATCTTGGGACAAGAATCTCAGCGTGTCATCTTGGCATTCTTAAGTAATCAATATAATTAACATACAATCAATAGATCAGGCAACACAGAGTAGACCACAAGGTGGTTAAGAAGCCAACAGCCAAGTGCTCCCAGCAACGCTAAAAACAAGGACGTATATTTTTTTAAAGTCTCGTGGTCTAAAGGTTTGGTTAGGTCATGTAAATTTCAAATAAATGCCTGAACTTTCAGGTAAGCTGAGTCTTTGAACCTTTTGAGGTTCACCCATCCCTCTTTTGCCAGACTTAAACTGGGACAAAGGACTGAATCCTACAGTCCTGATTCATATACAATTCTCAGGATTTTTGCCCGAGTAAGGACTATAGGATGAGGTCCAAAGTGCCCTGGAGAACTCAGAGTGGTGTTTTAAACAAAATTAAAGCAAAATATTCTGAATAATGTGAATGCAAAAAAAAAAAAAAAAAAACAATACAGGTGTGTTTCTGTATTCTCCCTTGGCATATTTTGGATTATTGTTACA
The DNA here is from genome assembly GCF_026122565.2 of Emydura macquarii macquarii. Lineage (NCBI taxonomy): Eukaryota > Metazoa > Chordata > Testudines > Chelidae > Emydura > Emydura macquarii. The sequence continues at coordinate 4,300,029 of NW_027133000.1, read as the reverse complement.
TGACAATTTATGCATTCATTAAAATCAGAATATGGTATCCATTTGAAGACACTCCTTTCCGTTTCTTTATAAAGTTAAGACTTTTTATTTTTAGCAATCTTGTTCTGCCCTAATGGCCTGAGCCAAAGCCCAGTAAAAAAATCAGTGGAAAGAGTCCCACTGATTTTAAGGGGCTGTTGATCAGGCTGTAGAGGGGGGAAAAACATCTAGAAAAAGTAATTTAAAGGGACAAAAGGGAAATGAAGACTCATGTAAAGCTCTATGCAAGCTTTTTATTATTCTAATATTGATAACAAGCCCATTCTTCAATCCTATTGTAATGCTAAAAATAGATTAGAAAAAATAAAAGTTATAGGAAATGATGTTGGAACCCAAGTTCTGGCCAGTAGGATCAGTGGATCTGATTATTAACACCTTTTTAAATGTACTCAGGTTTGTAAATGTCAACACCCTGAAGCTCATGCCTATTAAATTAGCCTAGAATTATTTGAGGAGTATTATGACACACTCAATACCTGCTTTAGTTTATATGCATGATAATGATTTCCAATAAATCTCAGCTAGTTCACCCATTTTTCCCCCCAGCATAGCCACCAAAGTGTGAACAACAGGGGGAAGTATCCATCGACAACTAGAGGCTTCGCATATTGATCAGCTGCTGATGTTGCCACACATCAAACAATAGGAAAAGAGCCAAAAAAGTAGAGACAATAAATGTCATCTGTTTTGGGGAGCTGACTAAACTAATATTATTATGCAGGTTCTCATGTCTTTTTCACAAATTAGTGGAAGAGATCCTTATGGATGCTTGACACACGGCTCGCATCTTGACATATAGCTGGACCAAATCATTAGACACATCTCTCTTATTTACTCACTCATTCTGTCACTGTCTCTCACTCACTGTCACCCTCGCACTGCCCCTCACCATAACAATGAAGCCCGTCTCCATTGTAGCCCTCCAGACACTTGCAGACGTAGCCGCCTTCAGTATTGATACAGTCTGATAGGTGTCGATTACAGCGGTCCATATTAAGAGCACACTCATCAACATCTATGGGAAAAACAATGTTAGATGCCAACGGGCGTGTTATTCATGGAGAAATCCCGTAACATGCTGAAATGATAGAAAAGAAATGACCATATGTGATCCCCCTAAAACTATCCTGTTACCTTTTCTTTGTGCTTCTGAAGTATGGGGAGAGAGTGAGCAGAGGAAGGGAGGTGTCCTTATTTCCAGCCATGAATTGAGGCTCAGATTTTCAAAAGAACCCAAGAAAGTTAGCTACCGAACCCCGATTCAACTTGATCTGCCTAGCTCCCTTTGGCTCCTTTGAAAATACCAGCTTTATTTATTGATTGATTTTGATCTAAAAGGAAAAAAACTTTACCTCAGTGACACCCAGATCCAAAGCTCTGGATGCCCATGTCATGTGATCAATATGATTTAAATCCCACCACCACATATTCCCACAAGACACCCTCCAGTTAGCTACATTAGCTATCCCCCAATGCCTACTCAAACAGGTGGGCTCTGCAGAGTATGTGGAAGGCTATTTTGGCCCAGCAGTGGATAAGCATTGTAAAGCAAAGGTGGAGAATGCTCTGCCAGCAGCCCCTCTCTTTTATACCATCAAGGTTAGCACCATCCTGAGCCTAGCTGTGAAACAAACTTGCTCTAGAAACACATTTGACTGAATAAATTTCTTATGCCAAAAAAGGGCTGTAGATGGAACCAGCATGGTAATATATTTCTCTCTGAAATTGCAATGCTCAGATACAAAGTCTACTGTCCCATGAGGGTGCACTCTGCCACACACTCTTACTTTACACTTGGCCTCCCGTCTGAACTGCAGTGCCTGGCTTTCCTGACTCATGAGTGTATAACCCAATCTCAAAACTCCCTCTTTTCTTGCACTCCAGAAGCACTATATGAAGAGGAATGTAGACTTTGAAAATGGGAACAAGTGTTAACAGAAAAAGGTATATTTCAGTGAAACAAGTAACATCTATTCTCCCCTCCTAATTATTATTTAAATAATGCTGTAAGTGTACATGGTGTTTTACAGTCAAACAATGGCTTCTGCTTTATTTTTAAGGGCTATCTTGTCTTTAACTTTGTGGTAATATAAAATGCTTTTATTTACTATTTATGCAAGTGTGCAAATGAGCTAACTGCACTGTGCTGTAGTTGGTCTCATCACAAGAGTACCCAAGAGCATATTCTAATACCAGAAAGAGACAAGCAGAGGAACTCGCATAACTATACATTATATTAGGCCAATTAAACCTTAAGAGAATCCACGATTCTAAATTGTACATCAATTTAATATCTATGTGCCTTGAGCTTTTGTAATTAGATGCATTTTATAACTAAATATATTACGTTTGTGTTTCTATACTTCCATAATTTGTATTTATTATCCCTGCTCCTTACAGAACAGAATGTCTGATCTGTCATAGAAACACAGAATTGCAGTGCTGGTGAGAACAATCTGCAGTTTTTTTGGTCAGGAACAATGGCCAGTTCCAGAAGCTTCAGAGACAGGTACAAAAAAAATCATACTGGTCAATAGACATGCCTAGAGGAGAAGGCAGGCAGTGGTTGGCTTACGCTCGCAAGCATGAGGATTTATGTTTTATAATTATTTTTTACCTTGCTGATATTGCTGTGGATGTTCTCTATTTAAATACAAGTGTTTTGACTACCACTGAGCCCTTGGCCTCAACAACATATTGTGACAATGAGTTCATTAGGATAGTTGTGTGTTGTATAACAAAATATTTCCTTTGATCAATTTTGTCGTCTTCCAATTTCATTGGTTGTCTCCTTGTTCTAGCAATATGTGAAAAAACAAGTAGGACTGCCCCGTTAACCTTCTTTGTAGCGTTGGTTATTTTATAAACCTCTACCATATCCCTTCTTATTTTCCTCATCTCTAATTACATAGTCTTAATGTATCACTCCTGCTAATCTTTCACACCTGCTAAAGTGTGCATATTTAATGGTTGCAGCCTGCAGAAACTATAAACGCTAATGCTACTACATGAGCATGAATGTTTAGGGGGTTCTAATTGTTTTCACATTCCACACTGAGTTCAAGGGGAACTCTCTTCTCATCTGATAAAGCTGCCACTTACACACTTTAGCTCTCTCTTTCACAATGTTCTAGGAGAGACAGGGCCAGGGACCAACAGGTTCATTAGAAGAGCATTCTGCCACATCTTCCATTGCTAAGGGCATTGCAGCACATTGTTTATCTTCCTATTCCCATAACAGACTAAATTCATCCCTGGGGTGTAACTTTTCTGAATTTAGAGAACTAAACACCTGAGGCAAATTTGGCCCAAGGAGTCTATTCTATCTTTATGAGCACGTATTGTCACAACCATCAATATTAATAGGAAATATTAGGGAAAAATAATGGAGGTAATAATTAACCATTCCATTTCACACATTCTCTGTTTATTATCTTTTTCAATGGAAACGATGTGTCTAAACAGAGTAGTCTTGTCGACCTTCCTGTGATGGCTCATGCTGTGGACATGTCAGTGCAACAAAAAAAAAAACAGATGACTTTTTCAATTCTATCATTTTCTAGAACATTTTATTTAATGCTTGCCATTACCGTAGCATGATTTACCCTCCCTGGTAAATCCTTTCAAACACTGGCACATAGCACCATCTTCCAGGGGAACACACTGGGCATTGACATTACATTCGAACACAGCACAGTCATCTCGATCTGTAACACAAACAAAATCAAAGCCCACCACGCTGACTAGTTCAGTTAATCAAAGGAGCAAATGAATTTTAACACAAAGGCATGTACAGTCAAAGTTTTAAAACATGGTCCCCTAAGGTTAACAATGACCAGTTTACATAATTTTAAATGCAAGTGTCTTTGTCTATACTGGGTATAAACAACATTTCACCATTTATTTTCCCAGTGTAAGCAAAACACAACAATGCACCAGAGCTGGGTGAATAACTGACTTTTTGCTTCATTGGCAGTTCCAAAAAAAACCCCAGAACAATCTGTTCAAACTGAATCCCAAAATTGTGTAACATTTTGGTGAATCAAAAAAAAAATCCATTTCAGGTTGAGTTAACATGTTTTGTTTGACCCAAAATGAATTTTTCCAGGCAGGAGATGAGGCCTCTTTTATAACCTTTAGCCCAGTGGTTAGAGCACTTTCTTGGAATGTGAGAAATCCAGTTCTCCCTTCTGCCTAATGGGGAGAAAGTTTATGAATTGCTACTATGAAGGTCAAATCCTAAGAAATTTTTAAAGTAAAATCATGCATAGCAATTAACTTGATGTAAAAGTGTCCAGGAAAGAAAAGCCCTAATCCCTTTTTGGTTTTTCTGATCCAGTTCTCTGTGTTTTACAGTTTTCCTGTTAAGCAAGCCTTTTGTCCATATTTAATCCAGGCCTCTCTGGATCCTGTCTTTAGTTGGTACTGACTGGACTTCCCGATTTCATAACATCCAGACCTAAACCTTGATGATTGTTTCCTCTTCCTGGTGGTGGTAATATACAGCATGAACATTACAGGTTGATACCGCCTTCCTCCATCTCTGATCCACTTGAATAAACTAATTTGTAGCCAGCTCCGAATTTCACCTTCAGTATAATAGAAGTGACCATATGAACCATGAAATTGTAGATCTTACCAGACACCATGATTTCAGCCATCAACAAGTGTTTGGTCTGTAGCTCCTCCCCATTGTTAGTATTCCCGTATGTTCCACTATTCAGTGGACTCTGGTATAAGGTTTCCAGTGTTGCTGTTTTATTCTGTGGTGCTGCCTTCCTGTGTACAGAGACACCCCCTGAAAATGTTGAAGACAAGTAGAACAGATTGCTGAAGTCTGCTGAATCAAAGTTCTGATTTTTAGTTGTACATAAATCAGTAATTTGTAAGTAATAGAATCTGTGGCTTTCTGTTTAAAACAAAAGTCAGATTGTTCCCATGCTGGCCTGCTCCCCCAGACCTAAAATCCAGTCACTGGTTGGTTTTCTCAACTACAATCGGAAGGGATTAAATTAATTCCCCAATTGCATTTGCCAACATTGGAGGTACATACATCAATGTCTGTTTTCTGTTCTGCTGCCAAATTTCGCCACGAGTGTAGTCGACAGGAGATATGCAAGCTATGTAGAGTAGCTTGCATCTCTCCCATCAACTTCCTATCTTCTAAATAGCACAGCGGCCCCACTACTCTGCACCAACGGGAAGTGCCCTCCATCGAGGCAGCGTTAATCTTTTTGCGGGGGAGGGGGTAGATTGACGCCGTCGACTTCTGGATCGATTGGGCGGGTCTCCACTGCCGCTCAATTGATTCCGCGGCACCAACAGTGCTGCCGTGAGTGAAGACATACCGTGTGTGTTCAGGTCTAATACCACAGTGGTCTAATAACATATGTTACTGCCTGAGTGGGTCATCCACTGTGGGGAACTGAGTGATTTTTTTTTTCCTTTTTAAAAACGCTAAAGAAGGCACAGCAATTCCTCTTAAAGGTATTGATTCCTACATAAGATAGTGGCATGTTCAGGAGAGCCTGACTATATAAGCCAGCATGTAATAAGGAATGGGAGAAGAGGGTAGAGAGTTGATTTTTTTTGTCAGTGTGGATGTACCATATCAGAACACAGAATCAGAAAAATCAAAGATGCAAAGAATCTTTGATCCACCCTGAGGGGTATTGTAAAGAATTGTACCCTACAGTATATTGCCCCCCTAGAGGATAAAGCATGTCAGATCTGCTTATGTTTTTAGTGGGCAAGTTAGTGGAGCTGCTTCTTTACATTCACTGAGGAAAGGCCTTAATTTTCAGAGCAAAATATTGTGAATTCCAGCCCCCGATGTTGTTGAAATATGTTGTTAAAGACAGGTCCTCCCTACCCCTGATAGAAACATATTGCACATATCCAGGCACTGACACAGTCACAGCTAATGAGATTCAGTGCAGCAGCATTTTTTCCAACTCAACTGAGTGCCAACATATTGGCTTGTCCACACCTAGCACAATGCATGACCGGTGAGTAAGAATACATTCCTGAAAATATGAGCAGTTTTCCCAAATACCTCAGCTGCTGGTGCCAGGGACAGAATACAGTTGGTGTTTTTCCACCTGTACAATGTACTTTGGTAAGCTGTCAATGTGCTTTGGGAAATTCTGCCCTGCAGAACCTGACAATCATGTAATAATTCTGCTCACAAAGTCAAAACACGGTACACCTACATGGTTAGGAATTGTATGTAAATCATTTTGCATGCAGACATGAACTATATGCAGAGTCAGACAGGTTACAAATTCAGTGAGAATCTGTAGTGCTGACAGCATTTAGTAGCTCTTTTCTAGAGCTTTCCATTGGTGGATCTCAGTGTACTGCACAAAGATGGGCAATTACAGATTGGGAAATTGAGGCACAGAGAGATTAAATGACATCCAACTTCATACAGCAGGTGAGTGGGAGAGATATGCTGATATGATCTCCATTCAAAACTCAGAGGGGAAGGAGAGAGAGAAAAAAGACTGGGCAGTGATGCAATAAGAAAATGCCTATAAAAGGGAAATAAATGCTATTTTCAAACTTCTACATGGCTATTACAAGTTGTGAAAAATAATAAAAATACATTATGTTGTTATTTGACTGTATCCTTTGAAGACAAGCTTTTTTCATGATTCGAAGAGTATGATACCTGCTGTTGTCTCAGAAGTATTCAGAGCTTGACAGGTTTTTCCATCTTGAGTTTTCATAAAGCCTTTGTGACATGAGCAATGGGCAACTCCAAATCTGTCTTCACAGATCTGATCACAGCCTCCATTCTCATGAAGGCAGGGGTCTGCCCCTAATGGAGAGACACGATATGTGCATCTTATCAGAATGCAGCCATACACTTGGAGAATCCTCAACCAATATCTTATCTTGTTGGCAGTGCAGATGTGGAGGAGTTAAATTAAAAACTGACTGAATAGAGAATGCACTCTGTTTTGTTAAGACAGGACATGCATAATAAAATATACATATTACACTGACAGTGAAGCAGAACTGCAGTCTTGCCATCAAACAGATATACTTACAGATATTATGCATGCTTTTTATTATTGATCACTTGGAGCCCTATCATCCTTTATAAGGCCTACTTCTGTGCAGGGGAAGACCAGGTCAAAACAGCGGGTCAAACTGCAGCTGCCTTATTTACACAAGTAGCCTTATTGAAGCCAATAGGACAATTCACTTTAGTGTAGACACAATATGAAGTTTCCTGCAAGGTCTTCCATTGGGCTGGATTTTGTCCCTTGCAGAATAATCAAGCAGTTTGGCCTCCCAAACCAAGGAATCTTTACAGTTCCACAGAGGCCTTTTTTTTTGGGGGGGGGGGGGGGGGGGGGAGGGGAGGGGGCGGGGTGTTCCTCATCAGTACTATTTGCATAATGTGAAGGCGATAGATGGACATCAAAAGAGTGTGGCCTCATGGCAATAGGTTAGATAAGTGCTACTGAAAGTATTATATTCTTAGCTTGAAGCACATGACTTTAGATATGCAAGATCTATTAGCATTAATGGGTGGTTGCATGCCCAAAGTCCACACATCCAGCTGAGAACAAACCCACTAACGTCTATGAGTTTAAGAGGTAGGATACAACAGCAACGGTTTTCTCATGATTCCAACAAAAACCAGTCTGACGGTGCATGCGGGGCCTTTTGAAAATTCTATTTCAGAGATGGACATTCTCTCCTCTAAATGTCTATTGTACCAATAGCAATGAACATAAAAGGAGCCAGTAAGGGAATGACTGCTTAACTTCTGCAGTATACCTGGTTTCGCCAAAGGATGAACTACAACCACTGATGAGGGTCTCAGCATGCTGCCTCGGAGACGTACCCTGTTTTGGCCAGTCTTCTTGTCCACTCTCATTAATGAAGGCTTAGCCCAGTCAGAGAACCAAATGTGATCCTCAAATACTGCTACACCAAATGGATGACCTAGAAAGCAATTATATTCTCATGTTCAAGTGGCACAAGTCAGCACATAACCAAAATGAGTATCCTCACATGCATTTCTTTCTAGCAACACAGCAATACTGTACACCAAGATAGACACATAAAAATGCAAGTATGGGTATCAGTATGATGGAACAAATCAGTGCCCATGAATGGTTGTCACTATGGTGATGAGCAGTGATGACACTCAGCTCTTCCTACTCCAAAAGCATAGGCCCTTGCGGCCTCTCAAGATTCACTTTTAGCTGTTACCATTGCAAAGTCTGTGATGCACAGCGGATTCCATTCTGTAAGGGACAATGCTGCGCACATGTGTGTACACACACAAATCAGTACACTACACTATTCACATACATGGTTTAGGATTAACCGTTACATTTTCAAAATAACACATGGAATAACAGTTTTTCCGCTGGTAACTGAACATATTCCAATTTGAAAATTTAGACACAAGGGGATGATTTCAAAGCACAAGCATGGCAATTCAAAGTTAAAGGTATGCTGCCAAGTACTGTTGTATAGATTTTTAAAAGAAATCTCTGTTGTCTAATTCTGGCTATTTTAGTATCAGTGTCAGAGTTAGAGATTGCTGTTAGCTTGCTATGGGCCTACACCATTTAGATGAGTCATCATCTCCTATTTGCAGGATGCCTTCAATGCACAGGCTACCTATACTGGACCTGTATATATATTTAGCTGCTCTTGGAGGGAACTCTAAACTCCTGCCAGAGTTTGGATATTTGCCCCATTTTATCAGCCTGTTGCATCAGGCATTCCTGTCTAGAGAGCGGTATTTCATGTAGGAACACAATTTGCACTTAGTGTTTTTCCAGTTGGGAAAAGGTCTGGTCTATATGAGAAAATTTTACCAGTTATACCAGAATAGCCATCTCCATTGGATACTTAGGCCACAATAAAAGTGTCCTTTTTCAGTTTAGCTTAACGCCTTTCCCAAGTGGCATTAGCTAAACTTTAAAAAAAGCCACTTTTATACCAGAATTAAGAGTGTCTACACAAGGGTTTTTACCGATATAACCATAGTGGTTTGAATTCATACTTTAGGTTATATCGAAGAAATGTTTCCATGTAGACGAGGCCATTTACTTTTTCTTAAATGTATGGAATTTTTTAACCCTTTTCTACTCCATGAGCATATCCTGAGATCCTTGAATCAGGCCTATCCACTTGGCCTGATTTTCTTCTCACTTCATTCCATTAGTAACTAGCCAACATGCTGGGTAATGTCCCCATCCAAATATTGAATCACTATTTAATTATACATAATCTGCACCACTGCAAGACCAAAACCCTCCCTCCCCAATGGTGATCAGTAATTTACCCTTCACTTGTACTTAACCACAACTTAAAAATAAAAGTGGGAAGTGATTTAATAAAATCAAAAATAAGAAAAAAAGGATCCATCCTACAATAATCACATAGAACCAGGGCTAAGTACCATAACTATGCATCTCCAAACATAATAGGAACTGTATAAACAAGTGGAGGCCTTTATTGTTGGTTCTCTAGACCAGGCGCTTGCAGCTTTGTTTTTACTCACACCTACAAAACAGTCACAATGAGGGAACAAATCAAGGAAATCTAATCTGCCTTGCTGTCACCAGATATCCACACATTCTACTCATTATTCACATATGACTTGTAACTACAGTGACACTAGATGGCACCCATGTAATAAGAATGCATACTTACAAAGTATGTATAAGGTATTTAGATACTATTGGGAAGGTTTGAAGTTATAATGGTCCAGGATACAATGTATTAATCTTAAAATGCTCATGGGTCCAGCTAAGTGTTTATCAATGTCTTTTAAAAATATACAATTATATACATACAATACTTCACACAGAATCTCAGAACACACATTTTAAGAAGAGATCTTTTTTAAAAGAAAAACCATTAAAAAATTCCCTAAAGAAACCAGACAGATAGTTCTTTTTAGACAATCCTACCCTGGCTCCTATTTTTAAGCCATAAAACACCAAGAGTGAAACCTTTGCCCTATTGAAGTCAATGGCAAAACTCCATTGACTTCAACAGATTTCACTCTGTATCTCTCTCTTCCCCTTCCAATGCACAGATCTGTTGTTCACCAACCTAAACACACACTGATGCCCTCTTTCTGTCTCCCAATATACACTCCATAGTCTAATATTCATCTCCTTTCCTCCTCTCTTTTGCTTCCCGTTCCCTCCCAAGAGATGCTACTCCTTTGACATCCACTGGAGAACAAAGTGAAACTTACAACAGGTTGTCGGGTTTGTCTTTGCAGCTGAGCCCACCTGACTCAGTTGCTAAGTGGAATTTTCCCCCGGTTTTTACTTTTCACTTTCAAACCTATCACAGAGGGGACAAAGAGAAATGACAAGCCAGGGTAGCACTGTGGAAGGAGGGGAGGAGAAGAAAGGATTGTTGGAAAGGCATTCTATTCAGCCTTATTGGTAGCCAAGTGACGGAGAGTTCTCTCCGCTCTTTGCAGGCTGCCCTGCACACCACTGATGGGGAATCTGGCATGGAAGAAGTAACACAAGCCATGCCAGAGAAAGAGCAGTCTAGTGCTGTGAGATGGCTGCCTAATGTGGTCTCTGGCAGAACACCACTACCACAAAAGTGTGATAGTGTGGTCATTATACATGGAGGTCTATTTGAACCCAGATGGCAGTCCTCATTTGACCCATGACCTGCCTTTTGGGCAATGCTGCTGCAGACTGACTACACAGTTACAAAATATATGAGATCAACATGTGACAGTGTCCAAGGGCAAGGACTGTTCCATGCACACAAACATTAAAGTGTGCTTGATTCTAAATGTGCTAGACTATCAGTTATTCTCTGCTAAGGCTTCTGTTCTAGCTCACAGGGTAATCCCATTTTGTCTCAAACCACAGTAAGGCTGAGCAGTAATAGCCACCAGCATCTTGCAAAGATCATCTTTCCATTGCCTGCAGTGTGTGTGTCATGTATTTTGAGACATCTGTGTATTGAAGATGTATAGACATAGTCCTTGGTACAAGATGCTTAAAATCTAAAGACCTGATTTCTCCTCTCATTTACAAAGGCATAATTCCATTGACATATGTATTTAGTGAAGCAACCACACAAGGAACCAACATATCATTTTCTTAATGTGGTAGATCTTCCAGGGAACGCAGCGCAGAACTCTGTGCAATAGATCTGGGGTGGTCTCTTACAACTGGAGAGTGCTTAATAAGGATTGTCTCGTGTACGGGTTTTGCTGAATATACTAAATACTGCATTGACTTGTCTACTACATTCCCATTAACCTCAATGGAGCTACACAGGATGTAAATCAGGGCAGAATATGGCCTATAATTCAGACTCACATATACTCACAGACATATATACATAACAAGTCATTGTCAACCTCAAAACCTCACCTACATCATTCTGTGTAAGTATTTGGCGTTTAGAACCATCCAGATTTGCAGTTTCAATAACAGAGCGTTTAGCATCACACCAGTACAACTTGTCAGCTAAGTAGTCGACAGTTATTCCACTGGGCCAACCCAGGTCAGTGCTAGCTATAACCAGACGATCAATGCCTTGTAGGGAAGCGCTTTCGATCCGTGGGTTGACCCCCAAGTCGGTCCAGAATAATCTCCTTTAGTGAACAAAACACATAAAGGAGTCAGTAAGCAAATGTTTTCCCTCGCTTTTAATCTTGTTTTGGGGAATTCTTGCATGACAGACTCATTGTAGCAAATCAGGCACATGGCAGATAATACACATGGCACCTATCCTGCAAGCAAATACTTTGAATACTGATCTTTAAAAAATTGTTTTTAAGATCCCAGATCATGAAATTAATACATGTGTTGACAAACATAATTCTGTTTTTGTATTTTAAAATAAAATCTTTGAAAAGCCATCTCTTTCATCTGCTAGCTGCCAAGTCTGGAGTTTAGGGTTCTGTGTTTCCCCTGCAACAGATGATAACTCCCTAAAAATGGAAGGATTGGTGCTTTAGGCATTATGATAGCAACAGCCATTACAGGACACACATGGAATCCTGAATACATATCTCAGCAAGCAAGCCAGAAAGGAAATTATTTTCTTCTACATATTAAAAGAAACCAATAATGATCTGTGGCCCAAATTAACTAATGATTTTTAATGCCTCAATTTTTGGGTGCCCAACCTGAGAAATCATAAAGGAGACTCATTTTCAGAGGTTGGGGGCTCAACATTTTCTGAAAAAGCAGGCCCCTTTAAGGTGACTCAAGTTTGTCACTTAAAAATTAAGGTATGCAGAATCACAAATCATTTTTGGGCCACAGGTCTTCCCTGGTGTAATCCCAGTCAGTCAGTGGAGTTACATCAAGGATGAACTTTGCCAAGTTATCTACCTTTGTTAAACGTACTCATATAGGACCCAAGTCCTACAACCTTACACAAGCAGTTCCTCTGTAGTCAAAGGACTGCTAATGGAGAAGATCATCTGTCCCACAGTATTCTCGATACTCTTGTTTCTCTTTGAATTTCATCTTTAATGCTGATATTTACCGTCATGGAAATTACCATAGTTCTTTGTTGTTCCTTTAGCCTTTAACTTCTCAACAGGGAAATTTTCAGTAGGCTCTTCTCCCCCCACCCCATTATATCTTTTGCTTCAACTTTGAACAGTGAAATTCATCGGTTACAGTTTCAAAAATAAGCATCTTTTCAACTCTGCAATAACCAAAACTTAGGCTAGACTTCTGCCTGTTGTTTCATGAACCAGACCATAGAACTCAGACATTCTGTGACACACTATACATAGAACAAATCTTACTTTCAATTGAGATTTAGCTTCATTGGTAACTCAGATAACTAGCTCCCCAAGCTCAGGTGTTCCTAAGGATTTTCCCTGCAGACACTCTCTGTCATAAACACTTGTTCCATCGTCACTTTCAAATACTCCCAAACCTTATGTATCCTAGATGGAGTTAACAAGGTCAACCTAACTCTTTTCACTCAGCAGTAATTATAGTGCACTTTCATGCAGGATAAAAGTGCCTGACATCAAGATGACTCAGAAGAATCCTGCATCACTAACTCAGGTCTTAGAAACCATCCTGTTACAGACAGATAGGGTGAAATCCTGGCCCATCTGAAGTCCATGGGAGTTTTGCCATTAACTTTGATGAAGCCAGGATTTCACCAATGATCCTAATCTATCACTTGGTGTTTCTAAGGTTCCTATCAACATACTGTCCATGCACCATTAGATATGTATACCTTTACATCCAGTAAATCATAGTGGATCTGACTTCAAAGACGGCAACATTACTTAAAAGTGGGTATGATAACTGCAATAAAATTCCTCCCAGGTGAAAAGGAAAAATTACTTTCAAGCAATATTGCACATGTTGTCGTGCAAAAGGTACAATCCTTTTTAATTGATGGTGTTTACCAGTAAGGATGACTTTCACAACATATATGTATTTGCTTTGTTTTATTTATCCCTGGTGCCAGGTGTTCCTGATAATTGTGCAAAACTTATAGTAATAACATAACTCCTGTAATTACCCCTCAACTAACAATAGCCCAGCAATGAAAAAGAAGCCTTAAGTATTTTTAAAACCTGCTTCTAGATTCCCACTGCTACAGCTGCCCACCCACACAAAACCAGAGAGACAGCATGTGAAGTCACAGTGTGTCCTAAAGGCAAATATTTGTCTTTATTAGGAAAGTCATAGGGAGGCAGTTCCTTGGGATGGGGGTGGGGAAGTAATCTACTGCTTTCTTCCTGTTCCAAGGTGAATCGGGCGCTCATTGACAATGAAGAACTGATAGAACTGGGTAGAGCAAGGACAGCGATGGTAGCTGCTCTGCAAACTTCTCCCACCCAACACCATCAATCTTCACCTGCAACACCCCCAATTACTATGGCCATTAGGCAGTCCACTGCCAACAGTGGGCTAGTATCTTAGGAAGAGATCAACAAGCTCAGTTTGTGTGGGACAAAGGCAGGACCTCGGAGAAAAAAAAAAAAGAAGCTTTCATATTTACCTTCTTCACCACCTAGTCTTAGGTCAATAGTATCTATTACTTCTTACTTAGCTAGTGGGTGAACCGCAATCCCTCGGGGCTGGAAGGTGTCCTCCTTGATGATCATTTCTCTGTGCATTCCATTCAAATCACTCCTCCCAATGTAGGACTTCCTGCAACGTACGTGACACAATTTGAGCCATTACTGCTATCATCTTCATTCCCCTCTTTAGCAAAATATACTCACTGAGTTTTTAAATTGTCATTTGCTTCAGTTGACCATAAAGTGTAATAAATGGCATTTCAAATACAGAAGCTAATCCTACAAGAACCAACTGACCCACTGTTTTAATCATTCATGTCATAACTCCATTATCTGGTCCAACGGAGTGATGACAGAATACCCTCTGCAGGAAATCTTAAACTCACTTTTTTCAGATATGTAGAGAGTTGGAAGTTGGTTTATTAAGAACATTAATTGGAATGAAGTGGAGAATAAGCTTCCGAATGAAGAAAAGTGTTAAGGGACAAAAGTAATAAATATTTTTCTCATATATACCACTCTTCATCCATAGGCGTCAAAGCACTTTACAAAGAAAGGTGCTCCCAAGTCCTCTATTTTATCCAGAAAAGATTGCAGAAAATTTAGTTTAATAAATTTTATCCAGGGAAACAAATGTCAGAATAGTATTAACACCTGACTGAAAGTAAACCTACATCCTTCCATTCCTAGCTGAATCAACAAGGAAAGAGCCAGCAGTGGCAGGATGGAAGGAGGAATATAGACGTGATAAAATGGGGTAGGGGGAGAAACTGGTAGCTCAGAATGTATGACAGGTACTAATTCATAACTCCATCCATGAACTACACCTTCCTAAAAGTGGGCATAGGAACTTACTAATTTTTATACAGGAAGCTGATCCACATATTTGCCATGCAGTTCACAAACACAACTAGTCTGGGTATATACATCACAAAGAGTAAGGAAGGTGCAATTCAGGGTACAGCACATACAGTAGTAAGCTGATCTGGGTATTCAGAATTACTTTTCATTGACTAGTAAAATGTTGGTCATACTATGTAGCCACCGTGTCATCTTTCATATAGCCACTATTGTGTTGCTCTACTCCGACAGTGCCTTTTTGCCAAAGATGGGCCTTCTTTTTCCTTTGTGAATAGTGTAATGTACTGTACAGACATGTGATCATATTATTCACTAGTGACTAAGCCACAAAGAGGATATAACCCTTCCTATGGCAGTCAGTTAATGAAGATTCTCAATTTAACTCAAGAAGGTCTCTGATTCTGTATTATATTCAAAATAGGTCATGAATATAGTATACTAATGTTCATCATGTTTATATGCAGCACACATTCAGCATTCATTACAACTGCACCTGATCACCTGAAATCAGTGGGAATTTGGCTGTACGAGAAGTACAATATCAGAATCACAGTGAATTGTTCTTTTTTTAAAAACATGCTTCCAGACCCTTGACACTGATTTTCAGATGCTATGCTTTCATTTGGTAATGACTTTCAGTCACTATATAAAACACTGCTGTATTTAGCGTAACATCTCATTTATTCCCATATTACAATTCAGTTATTCCATATATTTTATGATAATGTTATGTGCTCTGACATCAGTGCAGAAAGAAGAACATACCCTCTGTCCGTCCAATACAATTTACGGTTAATCCAGTCCACAGCAAGCCCTTCAGGTATATCTATAGCTTCACAGATAATTTTTTCACGTTTTGAGCCATCCAGATTAGCTCGTTCTATCCACTTCAAGGCTTTGTGTGCAAAATAAATCTGTTAAGAGGAAACATAAGAGTTATTTCCAATTATTTCATATATAATTTCTGTCTGGTTTCCCTGATCTTACTGTTTCACCTGTGACTATGAATTTTCTTTTTGGAAATATCCCTATTCACTTATTTACAAAATGGTAACCTGTGATTATTGATCAAATAAACAAGCACTTATCCTTCAACCAGAATGACTTCTGCAGGCTGAGCATGCTTAGCAATAAATCCTAGCTGCCCTACATATCACCTCCCAAATAACCTAAGGTTCTCCTAATGTGAAGCACAGCCCACGAAACAAGAGGAGGAATAGGCAGAAAGATATATGTTAATATTTAGCTGCCATATTATTTAAATAAATGAAAGCACATGTGTGGAGGGGGATGGATATAATTCGTTCCTGTTCCACCTCTTTTTGCATTTGTTTTTCCTTAAACACCAGGCAGTTAGGACCCGAATCTTAATGGGGTTACAGGTGGGCGCAAAGGTCTGGCCCATACAAAGAACCTTGCAAGGTATCAACCAAAATCTGAAATTCTCCAAAGTCTAGCATTATGATTTCCAGAAGAGCCATTTTATATTTGGCATCAGCAGAGAATTGTATCTTGAACTGCAAAACTGCATGCAAACTAAAACTTTATTGCAAATGCAAACAACAACATAAATGCCTTTGCACTGACTGTAGATTTTTCTTGAGCCTTTAACTCAGCTGGGGCAAACTCTCATTAACTTCAAGGGGTATTTTGCTTGAAAGGAGTGAAGGATCAGACCCACAATGATCCATGACCCCAATTCTACAAAGTCTTATTCATGGGCTTAACTTTAAGCATGTGAGTCGTCCTGTTGCTCTCAAAGGGATGATTTGTGCTTACATAACTCTGCAGGATTGGGGCCTATATATGGAAGTAGAGAAGGCTGGTATTTTTTAAAGTCACAATTTCAAGCCTTTGCAACTATTGCTCATTATCTGGGGAAAACAGCAACAAATGAAATTCACAGTCACCATCTTCTCATTTCTGTGCCTCCCATTCTGTCTGGTAACTACTTCCTTCAATTAAGTACATCTGTTAGAGGGCTTGATCATGCAGCATGCTGAGCTTCTGGCCTCAATCCAGCTAGCACTTCTAGATATTTTTGCTGGATAAGGGCCAGAGTGCTCAGCAATTTGCAGAATTAAGCCCGTACAGAAGCACTGCCTTTTGTGACTGAGACAACATTGCAGATAAGTCCGCTCACAGGTAGAGCACGACTTGCTCCACAGAACAGACTAATTTATAATTACATACCACTATTAAAGGGCCACGGTGTCATGGAAGAGGTAGCTGCATTCCTACATTGGCTGGAATTATCCTTCTGCTAACATTTGTATTGGTTTAATTTTGTGCATCCATTGAAGCTAATGGAAGACTTTTCACTGAACGTAATGAGCTTCAGAGCAGGCTCTCAGAGTGCCCCATAGTACGCCTCTGCGCTGCTCTTTTCTGTGATTTTTATTCCTGTACATTTTTAAATGTTGGGGATGCCTCGGAATAAAAGGTGCTTTAGAAGCGTACGGTGTAATTACAGCAAACACCCCTTTATCTGAAACCCTATTGTCTGAAGCTCCACATTATCCAAATCCTGTCCTTGTTCCCACCCCAAAACAACTGCCTGTGTGCACACATCCCCGCACACACACACACCTCAGTTAGCCACTCCACCCAGCTGCTGGCAGGCAACCCTCAGAGTGAAGCTCCCTGCCACCTGTGCCCAGCTGCCTACATGCACATCCCCTGCCCTTGCCTCCTCACTTCCTCCCCGCACCACGCCTGGGTCAGGGTCTGGCCCTGGCTGATGTAGCACTGAAGTGCCCAGCTCCCTCTTCTGCGTGGCCTACATGCTGCTCCCAGGTGGCCCACAGGAGGTACTGCTGGGGCATGTGTGCCCTGAGCCAAGCAACCCAGGAGCCCGAGTGCTAGGGAATCTGCTGTCTTGTTGTTACTGTCCATGCATAGTGACAACGGCAAAGTCTATACCCAGGGTGGCCAAACTGTGGCTCACAAGTCACGTGCAGCTCTTTTATAGTTAAAGTGTGGCTCACAGAGCTCCCCGCCCCCACTCTCTGCTACCAGACTGCGGGGGAGGGCAGAGGATCAGGGAGCTTGGGGCTTCTGCCTGATGGCGGGGTGGTGGGGTTAGGAGCTTCTGCCCAGCAGGGAGGGAGATCTCAGGGCTTCAGCGTCATGGGTGCCCCCTGCTGGGTCTCTGGCTTCAGCAGGAGTGAGGCTGGAGCCTAGAGCCTCAAGCACCGACAGGCATGCCCCATGGGGCTGGAGCGTCAAGCTTCAGCAGGCATGCCCCAGCTCTCAAATTTCTGAAAATGGTCATATGTGGCTGAGAGGGTCAGTAAGTTTGGCCACCCCTGATCTATACCTCCATCTAGCTGTTTCTGAGTGCAAAGAAGACCGCTGGGGGATTGGGATGAGAGGCTGCCCTCTCATTTATCTGAACTCCCAACTATCCAAATAAAATCTGCGTCCCCCATAAACGGGAGCATACTGCATTCCCTCGGAGAACTGTGGAGATAAGTCTCATTATAGGGAGAAAACTACCTACTATACAAGGCTTAACAAAGCAGCATTCAACCATCCCTCTTCCAAATTCACCACGCTGAAAACACTGGAATAAGGCAGTACTCACTGGCTCCAATCTGGCAAACTGCACTCTGTGGGCAGACTCCTGTGTCCTGCCAGGACTGCCAGGCAGAATCAGGACCACATTCTGTAAGGCTAACAAGCCCACCACATTTGCAGCAGGTTGGTTTAATAATACTAGAGATTTGGGTGCAATGCTTGTTAAAACAGCACTACATATGGTATGGGTTGTGATGCGTATCCATGATAAAGATGCCCTGGTTTTCTATGATCCTTCAATAAAAGTACCTGATGTATTGCCAGGAAATGATTCTGAAGTTTAAACTTGTTTAAAGTGTTTTTGTTCTAGACAGTGTCTCTTTCACCAACACAAGGTGGTCCAATAAAAGATAATACCGCATCCATCTTGTCTTTTTGTTCTTGACTGCACGCTTAAAACTATGTGGGAAATCCAACAATTTTGGCATATGGACCACATTAAACTAATAGATACAGAACTGAAGGGTCATATTTAACCCCTAGCTTTTTATCGTCCTATTCATGACAGAAGAACACGTCAACTGTGGTGCTGGACATTTAGCGGAATGATGCACCACCCCAGCATGTAATCTGGATCACTGGCAGCAAAAAGGTTAAGTTCCAAGGAAGCACAGTCCATTTGTCCTTGCAACACTTCAAAATCCTCTCATTTTTAATGCCTTACCTTACTTTCAACTGGGTCATAGTCCAGTGCTAAGACTATTCCCATCTGCCAGTCGAGCAAACTTGCATAATCTGTTCCATCAAAATTGATGCGGCGGATGTCCTGGCCGTTTGCAAATAACAAAAAGGGCCTGGGGCCTGTTAATGAAATTTTGCATGCATGTTAATTCTTCTCAGCCCAGAGTAATCTGTAGATAAGATGCTTTAAGTGTGATAAAGCAATTAGAGTGCACATTCTCTTCTCTGTCTCTCCTTGCTCTTTTGTTTCTATCATCTTAATCAGAGTTGAACATCAACAAGATCTAATCAGTGAAGAAGGAAAAAGTGAATTGTCTATCACTGAAAGCAGTTGCCTCTTTTCCTTTTATTGCTAAATTTTAAACTGGCACTTATCTCTTCTGCACAGCTGACTGAATAGATATGCTGGATGCACACAGGCCAAATCATGACGTCCTTACTTAGTTATTACTTGGTCCTTTCCTCAGGCAAACTCCCATTAAAGTCAATAGAAGTTTTGACTCAGGAAATATTGAAAGTCTGGGCCCAGGTATATAGAAACTGAACCAGGATGTCTTTTATTTAACAAAGAAGCATAAAGGGAAGTGTTAAAATACAGGACATAAACATAGACTACAGGCCACACTCCTGCCTTCCCTTTTCCCCGCGCCCCATATTGTGGGAATCACTGCAGTGGTTCTCAATCTTTCCAGACTAGTGCACCTCTTTCAGGAGTCTGAAGTCTAAGCCCTGCCACGCAGGACTCAAGCCTGAGCCTCGCTGCCCCAGGATCAAGCATGTCACTTAGCTTCATGGGGCCACGGACAATTGCTCTACTTGCCACCCCCTAATGCCGGTCCTGCCCTTGTGATTGCTCCCATCCCGCAACCCCCAGGTTGAGAAACACTGAGCTAGGTGAGTTGACGTATCCCCCGGAAGAGCTCTGCATCCCCCGGGATACATGTACCCCTGGCTGAGAGCCATTGACTAAGGGCATGTCTACCATGCAATCAAAGGTAGATGTGCTTTAACCTAGCTAGCACAAATGAAAATAGCCATGGAGATGTGGCAGCACGGGGTTCAGTGTGGACTGCACAAGCCTGCCTGGAACCCTGGGTGACGTATTTGCTTTGCCAGCCCACGCTGGCAAATATCCACTGCTATTTTTAGCTAACTATATTAAAGACAGCCCAGGTATGCCTGCCTGAGCTGCAATCACACATCCGACTGCAGCGTAGACATATATTTTAAAATGTAAAAAAGAGGGGAGCTTGGTAGTGCTTTAGTTTATTGCACTAACCTTTCACCCATGGGCCCCGGACTTAAATCTCACTTAGGTCACCAACGAAATTAGTCTGACAGTCTCAATCAATCCCCCAACATTAATTAATTATTGCTGCATTACAGTACTGTCCAGAGGCTACAAGTGAGATTGGAGCACCATTGTGCTAGGCACTGTACAAAGACATTGTCAGAGACTCCCTGCCCCAAGATTTTATGAGCTAAATTGAAATAGCAAAAGGCAAAGACGAAGAATGAAAGGCAGGATTATTAGATGGGGAAACTGAGGCACCAAAATTTAGGTCCTGATCCTGCGAACACGTACATGCTTAGCTCTATACTTGAGAATAAAAGTAAGTGTAATTGTTCACAGGATCAGAGTCTGGTCATCTGTCCAAGGGCACACAGAGTTTGTGGCAGAGGCAGGAATTGAACCCACGGCTCTTCAGTGCCAGTCCAATGACTCAGCCACAAGAAAATCCTTCTTCTCTAGAAACTGTGTACAGACATTGTGGCAAACTGCCAGCTCTGCTACTGTGGGTCCTGCACTTTTCTTTCTCTTGGAGGGTCAGGGTGCCACCTGGTGCTCCTATTGCTGGGCATTTGTCAGCCTGGTAATGCCCATTAGGGTAAGGGGGAAGGAGAGAAGGGACCCGGGCCTACCCTCTGCTCTGGGTTATAACTTTCTTATTATGTAGCCAGGAATATCCAGGAACACTTCAATACTGACCTATAGCAGTGCAGTGTCTTGTATCTCCCTGCAGTTTATATCCAGGAAAACAACCACACTTCCAGGAGAATGGGCTTACAGAGGTACAAATCTGGCTACATCCACCATTATCCAGAGATGTACAGCCTTAAATAGAGCATTTTTAAAAATTAAACTATAGTTATGATATAAAACACTATAAAGTCACAAGTATAAGCAACAGAACATCCCACCATACAATTGTGATTTCAACTATGAAATGGATTTTATGGCTGACAGACATTTCAGGAAGACAGCATTACTGTTGAAGGCCAAAGTTTACCACAATGGATGAAGATTATCAGCGTCTTCTTGTTACGTCTCTTCTTGAGAATTTACAACAGGGGCAGTAGGACATATGAACAGAGCTTGCATGTGTTGATTATTTAATTCAGCTCATTTTACTCTCTCATTTGATCTAGTCAAATCTACAGAAATTAATTACTTCCATTAGATGCTGAACATCTGCACATTGTGCCATGATACAGCAAATTAAAGCCATTCTCTCCCCAGAAAATGAAATGGGTTAGGGCAATAAAGCAATGAAACAAACTGATTTTCTAACTCGACAGGCCATAACATTGTGTTTCATTGCTTCATTTTCTAGCCCATGCCACCTTGTTAGGAGAATGGCTCGTGTCTTCAGCCAGAGCTGATGAGTGCAAGTGATTTACTAGATTTTTTTTAAGTTCACTGCATAGCCCTACCCACACCAAAAGAAACCATTCTTCCCACTCCTGGCCAGATAGGGAATGCGGCTACATTTACACTGCAGCTGGGTGCGTGCCTCCCAGCCCAAGAAGACAGATATGCACTAGCTCCACTAGAGCTAGCATGATAAAAATACCAGGGTGGATGTTGTGGCACATGCTAGTCACCTGACAACTGACCGTCTTGTACTTCAGCAGCTAGACCAAGCCATTCCCTGGACCACAATATCCGCACTGCTATTTTTAGCACATGCCTGTCTCCCTGGGTTGGGAGGTACAGTCCCAGGTGCAGTGTAGACGTTCCCATTGACTACACAAACTGACTCAACTGGGTATACGCAGCAAAAAAAATGTTACATTGACTAAAACTATTCCCACCCCCAACTGATCCTTACTGGATCGTGGCCTCTGTATAACACACACCAGAACGTGCAGGAGCTGTAAGGGGAATTCCTGTGACACAGAGGTTTCAAAGGACTGAAAGGCTGGCAAAGCAGCTGTACATTGTCCCCACCCCCTCTCCGCCGCTGCAGCCCTTGGTGTAGGAGATACTTTGGGAATGGGAGGGGATGTTAGCAAGGGAGGGTGAGTAATAAAAGTGCTTTATACTATGGTTATACAGGCTGCAAAGCAGCCCATAGGCAGCTGAGTTAAGGTTGCCTAAATTAGAGCAGCCCAGAATCTGGAGAGCTGTAAAGTCACCTCTGTTACCTCTCACCCCAGCTCAGCTTTTGAGTTGTACCCTCTGAGCTGTGCCTCCTGAGAGATTCTGACAAGGGAAAATCACTAACCTCTGTGTGTTCTGGAACAAATGTCTGTGTAGTGTCCAGATTAGCATTTACAAAGGAGTCCAGCAGAATATGGCCTGAAGGGGTTCAAATGCTGCTGACAAGAAATATCAACTGGTTCAGATGAGTTCTGTTCATCCAATCAAATGGTATGATTCTCCACTGCCATGCACAGTCATTGACAGCTGTGCAAAGTGAGTGTGAAACACCATCATCCAGATTTAGCGCTCAGCACTAGTAACAAATGCAGACTTTGGCAGCCATTAAAGCAAGAAAAATGTTAATATTCCTACCTGTGCAGGTTTTGCCATCTCCTCTGAGCACTGATCCCTCGGGACAGAAGCAAACAGGCCCTCTAGATGTTTCAAGACAACCATGACTGCATTCAGTGTGATTATTTGCACAGGAAAAGAGTTCTATAGTAATTTGAAAGGGAAAAACCCACACTAAATTCACAAATGTTAATCAGCATTTTTAAAAAGGCACAACAAACATTCATGTGTGGACACAGACAGGAAAATATTTCTGTTTGCTTTTCAAAACCTCTGTCTATTAAGGATAATAAAGGAAAAAGTTGAAATTGTTGCTGTGCTCTGATGCTGTTAATATGTACCTTGTAATTTTAAGCTTTCCAAAATTTTACTGAGGTGTCAGCAAAGTAGCAGTAATTTGTTGCACGTGAAACTGACCAAATAACTGAACAGGCACAGGAGTTCTGTAACTGTGAAGAAGGCCGATGTTTGGGCAAGGAGGGAGGATCCCAAAGTGTGGGCTCCAGTCTGAACCCTAACATCTACACAGCAATTTGTAGCTCTGCAGCCTGAGCCTTGCAAACCCAAGTCAGCTGACCCAGGCCAGCCACGGCAGTGCCACGGGCCTTTTATTCCACTGTAGACACACCCTAAGACAGTGGTTCGCAACCTGTGGCCCAGGGGGCAAAAGTAGCCCACAGGAGCTTTCAAAGTGGCCCATCACTTCCCTCCCACTGGCTGCAGAAGGGAGCCGTTGCCTAAGAACCTTGGTGGAGTGTGTTGCCGTGGGGCTAAAAGACCGGTGCAGGCTCCAGGGGGGCAGGGGATCAGCGCTCCCCTCCCCTTAGCTGTAGCAGGGAGCACAGCAAAGTGCTTCACCTGGGTCCCTAGGTGATGGGGTCCGTACTGGAGCCAGAAGAAGTGGAGCACCGATCTCCCTTCGCCCTGGCTACAGAAGGGAGCCACTGCCTAGGGACCCAGGTGGAGTGCATGGGGCTACAGGATGCATGCAGTTTCCCTGCTGCAGCTAGGGGAACAGGAGAACCTCCTCACTGAACATCTTCCATCTGGCTGCAGGGAGGGTGAGGAGGGGGACTGCTGGCAGAGACTGGTGGCCTTTCAGGGTAGTAAAAATTATATCTGTGGCCCTCGAGCTAAAAAGGTTGGGCACCACTGCCCTAAGGGTACTGCAATATGAGCTCTGGGTTAGCAGGACTTGAGCCACTGAAGCTGGGATTACCTTGAGCATCTACACTTAATTGTCAACCCTACATTAAGAATTTTCTAACCTGGGCTGAAACCTGGGGCTCCGGCATTCACACTGCAACACACAGACCTGAGTCAACCAGCCATTGCTGCAATGCAGCCTCCTGCAATGTGGCTACTCTAGCCCTTTGACCATGGGTGCACTGAGAGAAAACTTGACTGTCCACCCTGCACATTACCAGGCGTTTGAACAGCCACCCAGCACATCTTGCTAAGCCGTCATTTTGGTCAGTACACTCCCAGCTGCTGGGGCCAGCAACATGGAAGAGGCGCCATTTGAAGAACTTCTCTTGCTTGTGCTCTCACTCGTGTGTCAGGAAACAGGCAGAGCTTCTGTGAGACGTAGGTGGACACGTTGGCTGCATTTCCTAACCCACCAAGGCACCTGACAGAGCTTATGAT
Organism: Emydura macquarii macquarii; assembly: GCF_026122565.2. Taxonomy (NCBI): domain Eukaryota; kingdom Metazoa; phylum Chordata; order Testudines; family Chelidae; genus Emydura; species Emydura macquarii. Next base: position 4,275,412 of record NW_027133000.1, on the reverse strand, counting down.
GGAGCAAGAGAAGCAGGACACAGACATGGCAGACTCATACTGACTGATGCTGCTCGTGACACTCGGTATTTCTGGAGCAGGGCCACATCATCATGCAGACCTGGGGTGATCAGCAGTGGGCCAAGAACTTTTGCATGAAGAAAGCTACATTTCTGGAGCTCTGTGAGCAGCTTGTTCTGATCTCCTGTGTAAAACCTCACACAAGGACAGCCATGCCCATCCAAAAGCAAGTTGCTATAATCAGCTGGAAGCTGGCAACCCCAGACTGTTATATGTCTGGTGCCAGCCAGTCTGGTGTTGGAAAGTCAACTGTGGGTAAAGCTGTGGTGGAGGTTTCTGAGACAATCAGGCGTGTGGTTTACCCCAAGATGGTGGGCATAAAAGATATTCCTGAAGCAACTGCTGGCTTTGAGAGAATTGAATTTCCAAACTGCACCAGGGCCATTGATGGGACTCATGTGCCTATAGCTTGCACTCCTTCAGGAGCACATGGGCACATAAACCACAAAGGGTGCTATTCCATTGTTATGCAGGCCCTTGTGGACACAGAGGTCGATTTATGAATGTCAATGTGGGCTGTACTGGGAAAGTTCATGTAGTCAGGGGTTTTCCTCCCATCAGGAGTCTGCATTCCTGGACAGGCTGGGACACTATTCCCACCAAATTACATTGTCAAACAGAATTACTGTCCCACCATTATTCTGGGGGACCCTTTTCTCTTGGTTTATGAAACAGTACCTGATTTCAGATACCCTGGCGAAAGACGCTTTAATTACACCCTCAGCAAGTGCAGAATGGTTGTTGAATGTATTTGTTAGAATGAAATCCCGTTGGAGATGACTACTGACCCATTTGGATTCCAGTGTCATCAATGCTGGGCACATTACTGCGGCTTGCTGTGCTCTTCATAATGTTTGCGAAGCCAGAGGTGAACCTTTATTAATTTAAATACACAGTGTATGAAATGACACAGTAATAGCAATACACTTTCTTGATAAAATAAAAAGCTTTATTTATAGACATGCATTAGAAAAGTAAAACATTAGCCCATTGCCAGGCAGGCCAGCTGCCATTACCACACCATCAACAACAGAACTTTGGCAAAAATAAAACTTAAAAAAACCCCAAAAACGTGCATGAACAAGTTCAAACAGTGAAACCTTGTTCAAGACAGAAATCCTCTGGCACTGCATGTCCCCTGAACCCCATTCTCCTTTTCCTTCTTTCCCCTTTTGCCACACAGCTGGCACTAGGGGAGAGGTGGAGGCCCTCACAGGGGATGGGATCAATATACAGGGCTGCATGTGGCAAAGTTGCCCTCCCCAGCTGCTCATGTGACCTGATGGCATGGGCCAACCAGCCACGGAGTTTTCCAAGCTGTTTCTGGACTGCATCACATGGTACCACACAGGGGACTCACGCCATGGTGTGGGTGATTCAGCAGAAGCCGGTAGTCTTGTGGCTATTAGTGACATCAGCCTCTCAAACAGTTCTTTCTGCTGAGCTCTCTCCTCCTCCCTTAGCCACCATTCCTGTTCCAGGAACTGCCAAGCAAGTGCATGTTCCCAATGCTGAAACCCTGTCCTCAAGCTGTGCAGTCAGCCTGAGCCTTTCCTCTAGCTGCAAGTCCCTCGGTCTTTGGTACTTCATCTGCTCATTGGCCCTATCCAGAACTTCAACCAGAAGTTCACCATGGAAACACTTCCTCTTGGAATGGCTCATGAAGATATGTTGGCCCAGCCTTCTGCTACAGTAGAGATCGAGGGTCCTGGAACAGGACAAGATACAGAGGGTTATTGTCTCATATAGCTCAATGCAGGAGCACAGAAAAAATCCTCATGGAATTTCAAGGACATAAAATGTTACTTTTCCAGACTGAACTTCAGTATATTGTGAGAGGGATACGTCAGAGCAAACAGAAGGCCCCTCGACACAGCCTGGTTAATTTCATTGAAAGACGTGCAGAGACAATGGTAAGTTACAAATGCACAACTGTTTTTTGTTTTCTAAAAATTGCAGAATTATCTGGGTATGGGGCAGGTGGGTGCACATCAATGGCCATGCTACAAAAGCTTTTTCTATCATTTCAGGCTTTCAACACATTGGAGGACATAACAGTTCTTGTGGCAAAGAGAGATGTTATTCCAAACTGCTAGTGGGAAATCTGCAGTGTATGCAACTAAAGTATTAAACATGTAGTGATTGAATAGCACATCTATGAGTGACGTGGACTGGTCAGCTACCAAGGTGGCCTGGAAAATATGCCCTTCCCCAAAATGCGACTACCTATCTGAAGTTCCTGCTTCAGGAAAAGCTTGTAACTATCAGCACCTAGGATTGGGTCAGAATTCATGAGGGAATCAATAGGATGCTGGATTAGCATCCACAAGGCTTAGTTTGTTATGGCTGCATGCAAACACACACAAGTCTAGAGCTAGCCTCCTTATCCATATGCCTCCTGCCACATTTCTGGACAAAATTTCAAAGCCCAGTCAAAACTGGCACAAATGATTTGGTTACATATGGACTGCATGGGCTACCTTTGGCTGAAAAGGGACTACATTTGTAAATGGAAAATACTGCCACTGCCCTGCCCTCCCTAGTTCACTGTTTCCAGGCAGCTTGTTACGCCATTGAGTGGATACGGAGCGGCATACTTACGGGCATAGCAACGTAAGGTTATTCTTTTTAAGAAACAGGAATGGCCTAAGCAAAAATCTGAGCCTTCTCAAGTCAAAATTCACTTTCAAGGTGTTTTTACAATTTTGCATTTCCTGGTCACCATTCTGAACACCACATGGTGGAGGAAGGGGGAGGCAAGCCGCTGGTGGCAGACAACCCGCCATTAGCAGAGCCATGTGCTAGCTGGGGCTTCTAACAACTTTTGCATTGGTTCATAGAATGGAAATCCCTCCCATTACTGTATCAACAAACATTACAAGGGAGCCAGAAACTTACCATGCTCAGGGAAGTTTTTGTTCCTTCCATGGTCTGCTGCAAGCTCCGCAGCAAGCTGTTCCTCAGGGGTGGCATCAAACAGCTCCTCAGAGTACGGTCCCAGCATGTGCTGATGCTCCTGCTCCAAAGCCTTCTCTGGGACCGGTTTCAGCAACAGAATCACTTCCTCACTCGGTGTCTGCTGCTGACTCCCATCAGTCCCCATGCTGGATTCTGGGGCCTCAGAGCACCATCCTGGCTGACCAGGTCATCACCAGACCGCTGTTGGCTCTGGGCGTGGCACAGTGCCCAGCACTGGACAAACTCTTCATAAAATGGCCATGATGTCAGCGAGTTGCCTAAGGTGCAGTTCTGGTCCCTGGTTTTCCTGTATTTAATCTGCTCCCTGCACTTGTCACCAGTCCAGTACATTTTCAACTCTGACAGCTTCTTTGGTATTTGCTGGTAGGTGTGGTCATTCCTGGTACTTTCACGGAAGTCCACAGCTTTGCTGGCTTTGCACAAAAAAATTACCAAACTCTGGCTGTGCTCCCGTGACCATGAACCAGCGTGCTTTGCAACAGACTTCTTCTGTTCAGTCTCTATTGCAAATATAGAAGGCTATCTGAGGGTGTGCTTGCAACTGAGTGTGCAGAAGACAATGGGAGGGTTAAACACTGACTCACATAGCTGCTGCACTAAACTAAGGGGGCTGCTTCCATTTCCCTGAAGTCAACTGGAGATTCTTGGGATAAAGGGGACAAAGGAAATTGTCCCATGGACTGTGGACACTAAGGCACGGGCAGCAGGTGGCTAGCCTGAGTCTCTATCATTGCCATAATGTGCTCACTGCTATTTTTTGCTCATCAGCTCAAACAAAGCTAGCCCAAGCCTGGCAACCCCATTTGGGATGCTCACTCACAGCTGTCATGTAGCTATACCCCAAGTGCTACAGTAATACAAACAATTAATAATAATAGTGACTGAAGGCAGAAGTAAATGGTGGGAAAAACCAACAGCTACCAATGCATAGCCTTCCCCCATTCAGCCATCACAAGAAACTGATCACATGGGCTACAATCTCTTGTTTCCAACATATGATCCCTCATAACTGTCTCAGTAACTGTTATACTGCCTGTTGTGGACAGAAAACTTATGATGATTCTTTCAATTGTTTTAGTAAATTCAGCAAGAGGCTCATAATAGGTACACATTCATAAATAAATACAAAGAACTGTTCCTTTTCTCTTGAGTACCATTGTAGTAAATTCTGCCATTAATTTCTGTAGGAGAAAATAGGTTTTTTAGATAGCACAGAACTGCTTTTCTGGTTTTTAGCCACACGGACAGGACTTTCCATTACAACTGTTGACAGTGTCAACAACGTCTTTAGGTTTCCTTCATTAATACTCTTTCCCTTTCAATTAATTAGACAGGAAAACAGCTCTAGATGTCCTCCTTCCAGCCAACATATCTGTTTCTTTACACTGCCTTAGTGCCATATGGCAACATCTGTTGGGAGGAGCTGAAACTGGAACAAATGCAGGTTTCCCACAGATGCTGGCTTAAATGGTACATAGTTACAGTAAATATTCCTTATCCAAGGCAACTGTTCTCTGCGCTGCATTTTTCTGACCTCTAAGTACCTTGAAAATGACCTCACATTAAATCCCTTATAGGAACTTATGGCTTTAGAATGAAGAGATTTATATAATAAACAGGGAATCATCAAAGTTTCAGGCTACTGTGTAGGCTTCCATTATTCCAGCTCTCTGCTTGGTTGAGAAGATGTTCTGGTGTTACGATTATGTGCACACTTTATGGGGTGGGAGTCATTCTGTACTATAGAAATTATAGAACAGTAATCTAGGAGTTAAATTAATTCATGTTTGGTCCCTCGCCTATCTCAGAAGCGGATTATCTTCTTCTCACCCTTATATCACTGGTCAGCACTTAAATACTAAGGTGATAAGTGCCTTGAAAAATAACTAAGATGATCTATGGATTGACTGATTAACAGAGTGATGAGCAGCATTGAAAATGTTCCCAGTCCCAAGGAGCTGCATGTAAGATAGTGACATGAATAAATCACTCAAAGATAGGGCCTCCTTCCTAAGCTTCTGCATTCCATGCAAGGGCCGGTCACAACTGCAGTCCCTGAGCTCAGGAGAGCATAGGAACTTCTCCTCCCTCTGTATGCCCCTAGGTGCACACTTGGAGGTGCACAGAAGCACCACCTGCTCCATAATAGTGCCTGGTGCAGGCCAGGTGCACCAAGGAAAGCAGACTGTACCACCCTGGAGTACCATAACGACACCTCCCCGTCCCACCGTGCACCAAAATGGGATTATGCCTTTTAGAGCATGCTACTCCTGGGACAGTGCAGTGCCTCATTGCCTGTGCCTAAATGCCACAACTAAGTCCAGGACAGCTTGGGAATAAGTGCCAGGCTAGCAGCCAACTGTACGATTCTGTGAGATTTCATGAGCTACAGAACACACCCAAACAGCAAACCTGTGAAAAATAACAGTGGCATGTAAAGTGGTGAAATGAAACACCTTTAAAATACACCTGGGCAACAGAGGACAACTTCAGCCCACAGACACTTTTTTTAAAACACATCTTCTTTCCCTCATGGGTAAGTGTAGCACGTAAAAGAAAAGGCACTTTCCAACCACTGTCTGAAAATTAACACAGCACAGGTAGCATTGAGGGGACATAATACACATGCATGCTTATCCTAATCAAGCACACAAGGAAACGCAGTTAAAGAGCCCTGTTGCACTGGTAGCCACAAAGACTTTCCAAGCCCATGTTTCCAAACAGCTTTCCAAGAACAACCTAAGGAACATTGTATCAGTATAAATCTGAGTGGAGGGTTAGATCATTTTAGGGCCTCAACAAAGGAACACATTAGGCTGTACCACATGCATGACTTCCCCATCATGCCCCCTCTTGGTCAAACATGGTGATGCAAGCAGTCCCTGCCTCAGTTTCCTCCTCTGAGGTAGGTCCCCTCAGCTTTCCCCACACAGATCAGCATTAGTTAGGCCCTCCAGCCAAGTCACTAAACACATTTAACCCCTTCTGTGATAACCCAAGTCCAGACAAACAAAAGATTCTGCCACCCCACCCGGACTACCTTTTCTCAGCCCTCTTTATGAAGTCCCGGTGTTCATCAGGCTAACAGCTGACCCCATTTTTCCCTCCCCTTCAGGTTGGGAGGCAGCTAATTATGGCACAGGTGAGGCTAATTGAACAGGGCTACCTGGCTGGCCCAAGGCCTCCAGGCCCTTAAAGGGGTAGGCTGCCCCATTACAGGCCCTTGTGAGGAAACTTATGCAAAAGTTCTTTACAAGATATTCAAAGCATTGTGCACCTGTCATACCCCGCATCCCCCACCCCACATCAGCTGGGGTTGAGAGTTCAATGGGACCAGCAAGGGGAATGCTCCCCTGAGTCCTGGCTGGCTCAGTCCTGCAAGAGGGACACTCACTCCTCCACCTGCAGACATTTCTCCTGATAAGCCAAGTGCAGCCAGGGAAGACAGAGATGTAGGTGACCCCAAGAGCTCCCTCCTGCTGGTTATGATGTAAAACTGTGTCCTCATTGCCTGATAGAGGTTAAAGTGCTACTAATAGCAGGGCCAGCCCTAGAGCAAACAGCGCACCGGGTGAGGAGTGTCTTCGGCATTATTTGTTAAACTTTTGAATAGCTTATTTTTTATTGCATTTGTAGCCCATGTCATGGCTTTGATGCACAATTTGAATGCCGGATTTACTCCTATCATATAAGTTGATAAATACCTGAAGCATTTTATTTCAAATATTCTATTTTGTCGCTAACAACAAAAAGAGCCCAGCACCCGCCAAACCCGGCACCTCATGCGGTCATCTGGGTCACCTGCCCCTAAATCCAGCCCTGACTAACAATGCTGAGGCCTGACTAATAATGCTGAGGCCTGACATTTTATCCCATCTCTATGCACTGTGTTTTTATTCACCTTCGTTTCCTGATCAAGAGGACTAGGTGCACAAAATTACTTTCTGGTTTCCACATACAGTAAGGATTTAGGTATTCATAAGCCCAAATCTTACACTCAGCAGCTAGATCTGCCTCACAGAAATGGCACTTAGGAGTGCCTCATTTCTGCCTCACAGAAATGGCACATAGGAGACACTTAGGCTCAGACCCTCAGTGATTTCAACGAAGTTAGGAAACTATATACCACTGAGGATCTGGGCCTCAGACACTACGGTGACAAGTGTGGTGTAAGAACTTACATAAAACAGAACAGAACCATGGCAATGAATAAAAAATTCAAAGAAATTTTTGTATGGCTAAACACCATCCTGGCCGGGCAACTCTAAATGAATGAAATCATGACTAAAAATTAGACCAATGAAACATGAATAAAATACTGTTGAAATTACTTCATTGATCCAGATCAGTTACTAAAATGTCTCTAAGGAATTGGAGTAGCAAAAAGGGAAATTTTAAAACGTTCAAGAAATTATATGCCATTAGGCCAGCTGACTGGGAATATATGAGCTTGTCAAATTTATGGCCCTGATGAGAAACAAATCTAGAAAATGTGTCATAAAGAGATCATTTCACATCACAGTGAGAAGATGTGCAAGGTCTAACACACAAGGAAAATACTACACAGAAAAACAAAAAATAGCAGCATTCCTAAGCTTCAAACTATAAAGGTTTTAACCAGAACATCAATTTAAGAAGATATTCCAAGAAGAAAAAAATATCCTACTTTCCCTTTTGATATATCGGAGCATATTGGAGGCTTACTCCAAGAGTACATATTATATGTATTTCATATAACATAAATACTAGGAGTTGTAAGATGTGAATCTATAGAAATGACTGCCTTAGTTTCACAATGACATATGTCAAAAAATGACAATCGTTCTACTGCTGCAGAATGAGATGGAGGTGTGATTTCAATTTTCGTGCTTTCAGGATACAGTATTTCCATTATTAATCAACCACAAGAATCTGTATTATGGTATATATTATGGTTCATTGCACTATCTACAAGCTGTTTGAAGTCAGATAATCGGAAAACATATGTTTATATAAGCTTAGAGTTGTTTGACATCTCTCCTACATACATATGCTATGTTCTAGAGACATTTTACTTGTTTTCTTATATAGGGGTTATATCACTTACAGAATACCTTGGTAAATGGAATAAAATGCCTCACAAAATAAAACAAATCACTCAGTAAAAAGATTTCTTAGATATACAATTATTTCCATATAAGGAGTATATGACCATGAGAAGTGAGAGGATGATATAATGTAATCTGACGGCTGGAAATTTTTGTAATTTTCCCAAAATGCCAGGTGCACAATATATGCCTGGTTGAAATGACAGTATATCAGGTCACATACATTTGTGCTACTGTAACACACTAGTGCGTGTGTTAGAGGTCCCCTCTCTGTACTGACTCACTAGGGATATGTGAATCTATTACACCCTCAAACACAGAGCCCTGGCTCTGTAGCTCAAATTGTTTCAGCATATTCCTTTAGCTCTGGAGGCCCCAGTTCAGTCTCCAATGTGTCAGCCAAGATGGTAGCCATCACACTACCAAAATGAAACATTTTCAGCACTCATTTTCACTTCCCTGCTTGTCTTATAACTTTGCATAATCATAAAAATACAGTATCCATATTTTCAAAGAATGTTTCAGAAAGACAAACATGAATGCAGTGAGGCAAAATAACTTGGCAGTCTCATCATTCCCATTCTAAGCATGAGAGATAATGCTATGGTAGCTAGCTCAGAGTTGCTATCATTTGAAAAAATCTTCAGGAAAAGTTCTCCAAATAAGTCAGGAGCCCGAGGTCCACAGGGCTCCTACTTACCCACACAAGTGAGATCTCTGTGTGCATTTTGGTAAATTTTATATTGTTATATGATTACCTTAATTATCATCATCACCTCAAAATTGATATTCTCTCAAGCTGTTCTTAAAGATCAAGCAAGATAAAAAAATTCACTAACTCCTATGTTCTGTGTCTCATATATTGCATTGTGATATTTATCATCACAATGTTGCAAAAATCTACTGTCAGCATTGCAAAAGTACATATACCGCCAGTGATGGGAGAACCCCAAAAGTTGAGGTTCATAGCTTGGAACTGATTCAGGTAAACATCCTAGAATTTGGATGCTCAGTTAATTCGTGTAGGCTCCATGAGACTCTCACTTGATTATTCACATGTAAGTTATACTTCCTCAAACATGACCTCTGAATTTGGCTCACTGAGTCTAAGCTGATCTAATTTACATATCAAAGGGCTGAAAGACAGAAATGTAGCAAACTGGAAACACTAGGTTTTTGTGTAAGTGAGGACTCCAGGATCAGTCCTCATATATTTATGTATTACAGCTACTTACCATGACATGTTTTCCTATCAGGCAGCAGAATAAAACCGCTTGGGCATGTACAGTAATAGGAGCCAGGGATGTTTACACATCCCAGAGTACAGCCATGGTTCCAAAAAGCACATTCATTGACATCTGACAAGAGAAACAATTGTATGTCAGAGTAGGGTCATTATATTCAATACATGTAAGGACATGGATTAATAAAGCAAACTAACACAAAGTTCAAAAATAAATTATTATTTAATTGTTCTAATGAAGATTGGATATTTCATTTTGTAAAATATGCTGGTCTTAATAAACTATGAAAAATAAGCTCATAGAGTTTAGTCAAACAAGTTTGAAAAAGCTTCTAGTTAAAGTTCCGATTTATAAATTTAAAAAGTGCTGCAATGCCAGATATTTAAAGGTATTTAGGCACCTAAAGATGCAGATAGGCACCTAGATACTTTAACAATCTGGTCTTGTGTGACTTAGGGCAGAATTTGCAAAAACACCTATGTGATTTAGGATCCCAAGTTCCACTTTATAAAGTGATTCCATTTTATTTCAATGTGAGTTAGACACCTGACCTGCTTAGACACTTTTGAAAATCCCACTAGGCACCAACTGCATCTTTAAGTGCCTAAATATTTTTGTAAATATGACTCCTGCGTGATTAGTGTGCTTTTATAAACTTTACCCTAAGACAAGTTTTACAACTTAAAGAAAAAAGTTCAAAGAAAAATACAAGACTATTTAATTTGGATTAAAACAGGTGAGGTAAAATTTTCAAAGGTAAGTGGTTTAGGAGCTTGAGTCACTTTTGAAAATGTGACTAAATCACTTAGGCGTGTTTTGAACATTTTACCCTTGGAGTTTGATTCATTTCAATTCTTATGAGCACCCAAAATTATGCATGCTTATCTGAAGGTCATCTGACTAATCCAAACTGAGACTGCAGCATTTCACAAGAACAGACTTTCTGGCAGTATTTTGGTACTTCTGCTTATAGACTCACTCAGAAACTGGACACATGAAAATGAAATATAATAAGGAAAAAAAGTTAACTGGCATTTTTAGAACTGCCGCAAGACATGTAATTCAACATTTGAGAAAAGGTAGAAGTGTGGGAGGAAGCATATCCAGTTGGCTCATCCATCCCACGATTTGAGTCCATATATTACCTTCACAATATTGCCTAGTTCTACTTAAAACAAATCCATTAGAACACTTGCACCGAGGGGTCTTGGAGTCATCTCTGCAGATGCTTCTCGTGCAGTTTTCTTTGTTTGAAAGGCAGGATCTGAGTTCTGGAAAAGCAAATATTTTCTAGGATGGAGATTGATTTATAATATAGAAAATTTACCTTTCCATACAGAACCTGATTTCATAGTCACTCCCCATGTGGAAATCACATTGACTTCAAAGACAAATTTCATACATGGAGCCACTGCACAATTGGACCCATGGTATTAGGTGAGAAAGAAGGACACAAGCATCTTTGATTTCCCCCTCCAAATCCTGCCTCAAAACCCATTCACCATGCTTTCCACCAATGATTTCCACCCTTGTGTTGTCTACTCATTATTATTATTATATGGACTGAGGGATCAGAACCCCAATGGACTAGGCACTGTACAAACACCGAACAAAAAGATGGTCCCTGCCCCAAAGAGTTTACAATCTAAAGCTTATCTTACCTCGGTCTGTCCTATAAAACAGCAGAACTACTGCTGTACAAATTAACATTTTTATTTGTGTTATCTTTTATCACTCCTTTCCCGACAACCTTCCTTTGTCCGTTACCTTCAAGTTCTATGTTTGTCCAATTTAGACTATAAAATTTTAGGGGGAAAGGACTGTAAAGCCATCCAAGATTAAGATGCTATGTGCATGTTCAGTATTTAATAATCATTTTAGTAAGTAATATGAAACTTCTTTCATGAACTGACCATAAAGCCTACAGAGCAGGATCACATTAGAAATAGCACTAACACATTAATACTCTTTTAAAGGCCCCTGAAATATTTCCAGACAGACCAGGGAGCCACACTAATCATGAAACCCGTGTTTACCCAGCTATTGCTTTGTGATATTTAAAGTCACTGATTAAGTTGACTGTTTGTTTGTGTCCTGAGATTTGTGTTAATATCTAATAGTCTAGGTGCCTCTGTCACAAGTCAAAAATACACTTAACCAAAATAAATCCATCATCTCACCACCCAGCACAAAACTCAACTCCCAACTATATTTTTCCTCCAGCTAACCTCCTCTCCTCCAAACAGCCCCCAAAACCCCACTAAAGAGATAAATTTGGCAGCACTCACTGACATTCAACAAACCAAGGTTATTTTGGACCAAAGGAGGGATTGGGTTCCAGAGTTCACAGAGTAGGTCCTACTGCCAGTCCCCTCTTCCTTTATTCAGGTGATCCAGCTAGAGTGCCTCCATCCATCACAGCTGGGGCAGAAAGCCCTAGGAGGAGAGAGGGGGGAATCTCCAGTATGTAGGTTCCAAGTCTAGTCAGTTTTTATTGTATTCATCTGCCAATTCTAAGGAAATCTCTTCTCTTTCAAGTATTGCTTCTTCTGGTGGAAGACAATTTTAATCCTGCCAGGTAAGAGCAAAGATGCTCTGGGCTCTAACTCTTGCTTCTCATCAGCAGTCTGCACAAACTGGGGAAATACCCTCTCCATCATTTTCCACTGGTAAAATCAACTTAGCAAGTTGCTATCTAAAAATGAAGCTCCAGGTGCTTCAACAGGAGAGTGCGGGCAGGCTAGAAGCCATGACTGTGTAGGATCATTTCTGGCCACCTGCCGGCACAGATACATCCCGGAGACACCAGAAGAAGGGGCAGAACTGGTTTGGTTGGAGGCCCATGGTCAACAGTCAGAGTCACAAGATGATTTTTGTTGATTTGCAAAATCAGAGTGGTGAGACTCATCTGGGCCAAATGCAGGATAATCCCTTGCCAGAAATGGGGTGCCTGTCTCTGTGATCCACTTTTCTGTCTCTATCTATCTGCACATGTGCAGAGGAGTCGTCCCTTTACAAAGGGCTTATCACCTTGCCAACTGTGCGTACAATATTACATCCTGTTTCATATGCTAATTTTCATTTTATTGCTCTCTGTTATTTATATAAAACTAATAATTAATCATCTACTTTGTTCTGCTGCCTGGACTTTATGGGACATCTGTGACTAATTGTCTTCCTTGTCATTGTTCATTGTCACTTTGGATGATGGGGACATATTTACCTTTATCTACTATGCACTGCTTATGATGAGACTGTCACAATTTTTTTTCTAGCAGGTTCAGGGGTATTGTTCTTGCCATTAAATGGGAGTTAAGAGCAGACAACATCACAGGTGACCCGCCACTCTAGCTATATATATATACAATGGACACATGCATAGGGGGACAAGACATGGGAGCGTGCTTAAAGGAACTAGTATCTGTAAAATAAGGTTTTGACATTTTCTTCAGATGGGAAGTACACACCTGTGCAAGAACCTAATTTCACAAAAGATTTGGCCAGTGCAAGCAACCAGGTCAGCAACCCCACGTCAACAGGAATGGCAATGGGCAATCAGCCACCAGTAAAGAAGGTGAATGTAGAAGGTCAGTAAATGCGGATGTGGCCTGTAGAGGAGTTCTGATCCTCCAGAGGTCAGAAAGGTATCCTATGATAATAGTGCTGAGGCAGCTTTCCTAAAGGACTTAGCACAACATCAAGAAGGAATGCCTGCCTCTGGCACGTTAGAGCCAAAGAAAGAGGAACTGATGAAGACCTTATGAGAGCAGCTTATCCACAACAACAACTACTAAAGAACACAAAAGAAAAAAGTATCCAAGTTAAGCTAGCAGTTGAACTTTAAGATGACAAGAGCAGAGTCTATTTTGATTCCATTTTGAATAATCTTCTGTTTGCTACCAAATACTGTTGTTATTGGTTCCCTCTGAATCCTATTGATTAGACAAAGATCTCTCTCTCTCTCCCCCTCTGCAATTATTTTATTTTAACTCTATTACCATAGCTAACTTAGTAAAGCATTTTGGGACACAATTTCCATAAAAGACTCATAGACTCTAAGTCAGAAGGGACCAATATGATCATCTAATCTGTCCTCCTGCACAATGCAGGCCACAGAACCTCACCCACCCACTCCTGTAGTAAACCTCTAACTTATGACTGAGTTATTAAAGTCCTCAAATCATGGTTTAAAGACTTTAAGGTACGGAGAATCCTCCAGCAAGTGAGCCGTGCCCCATGCAACAGAGGAAGGCGAAAAAACCCCAAAGCCTTTGCCAATCTGCCCTGAGGGAAAATTCCTTCCCGACCCCAAATATGGTGATCAGTTAAACCCTGAGCATATGGGCAGGACTCACCAGCCAGACACCCATGAAAGAATTCTCTGTAGTAACTCGGAACCCACCTCATCAAACGTCCCATCATAGGCCATTGGCATATCTACCACCAGTAGTCAAAGATCAGTCAATTGCCAATCTAGGCTGTCCCATCATACATACCATGCCCTCCATACATTTATCAAGCTCAGTTTTGAAGCCAGCTAGGTTAGTTGCCTCCACTGCTCCCCTTCGAAGGCTATTCCAGAACTTCACTCCTCTGATGGTTAGAAATCTTCATCTAATTTCAAGTCTAAACTTCCTAATGGCCAGTTTATATCCATTAGTTCTTGTGTCCACATTGGCGCTGAACTTAAATAATTCTTCTCCTTCCCTAGTATTTATCCCTCTGATGTATTTAGAGAGAGCAATCCTATCTCCCTCAACCTTCTTTTGATTAGGATAAACAAGACAAGCTCTTTGAGTCTCCTCTCATAAGGCAGGTTTTCCATAGTAGCCCTAGTAGCCCTTCTCTGCACCTGTTCCAGTTTGAATTCATCTTTCTTAAACATGGGAAACCAGAACTGCATACAGTATTCCAGATGAGGTCTCACCAGCGCCTTGCATAATGGTACTAAAACTTCCCTATCTCTACTGGAAATACCCAGTCTGATGCATCCTAGAACTACATTAGCTTTTTTCACTGCCACATCACATTGGCGGCTCATAGTCATCCTGTGATCAACCAATAAGCCCAGGTCCTTCTGCTCCGCTGTCACTTTCAACTGATGTTTATAGCAAAAATTCTTGTTATTAGTCGCTAGGTGCATGACCTTGCACTTTCCACTATTAAATTTCATCCTATTTCTATTACTCCAGTTTACAAGGTCATCCAGATCTTCATGTATGATATCCCAATCCTTCTCTGTATTAGCAATACCTCCCAACTTTGTGTCATCCACAAATTTTATTAGCATATTCCCACTTTTTGTGCCAAGTCAGTAATAAAAAGGTTAAATAAGATTGGTCCCAAGACCGATCCCTGAGGAACTCCACTAGTAACCTCCCTCCAGCCTGTTCACCTTTCAGTATGACCCGTTGTAGTCTTCCCTTTACCCAGGTCCTCATCCACCTTTCAATTTTCATATTAATCCCCATTTTTTCCAATTTAACTAATAATTCCCCATGTGGAACCGTATCAAATGCCTTACTGAAATATAGGTAAATTAGATCCACTGAATTCCCTTTGTCTAAAAAATCAGTTATCTTCTCAAAAAAGGAGATCAGGTTGGTTTAGCATGATCTACCTTTTGTAAAGCCATGTTGTATTTTATCCCAATTACCGTTAACTTAGATGACCATAACTACTTTCTCTTTCAAAATTTTTTTCCAAGACCTTGAATACTACTGAGGTCAAACTAACAGACCTGTTGTTACTCAGATCACTTTTTTTCCCTTTCTTAAAAATAGGAACTAAGTTTACAGATTTATTAAAAATCCTTGCTAATGGGCTTGCAATTTCATGTGCTAGTCCTTTAATATTCTTGGATGGAGATTATCCGGCCTCCTCTCCCCCCGATTTAGTCCCATTGAGCTGTTTGCGTTTGGCTTCTACCTCAGATATGGTAATTTCTGCCTTTTTAGCCTCATTCCCATTAGCCACCCTACCACTATCCCCAAGCTCATCATTAGCCTCATTAAAAATGGAGGCAAAGTATTTGTTTAGATATTCGGCCATGCCTAGATTATCCTTAACCTCCACCCCATCCTCAATGCTTAGTGGTCCAACTTCTTCTTTCTTTGTTTTCTTTCTATTTATATGGCTATAGAACCTTTTACTATCAGTTTTAATTCCCTTTGCAAGGTCCAACTCTACTTGGCTTTTGGCTTTTCTCACTTTATCGCTACATGTTCTGAGATAGAGGTAGCTTTCTTTGCTGATCCCTCCCATCTTCCACTCCTTGTAGGCTTTCTGCTTTCTCTCAATCATCTGTCTGAGATGTTTACTCATCCAGCTTGGTCTACAACTCTTGCCTATGAATTTTTTCCCCTTCCTTGGGATGCAGGTTTCAGATAGTTGCTGCAACTTTGATTTGAAGTAATTCCAAGCCTACCCCACCTTTAGATCCATGAGTTCTTCAGTCCAGTCCACTTCTTCAACTAATTCCCTTAATTTTTAAAGTTAAAGATGGGATTTAAATTAAACTGACACTATGTAATACTAGATCAGTGTTTCTCAATTAAATTTGGCCACGGAACCCTTTTGAACTCCATAAATAATTGCGGAACCCCCCAAACTCTTAGCAGTCTTCTAATGTCGAAATAAACAAAGGTCAGCATTTCTCACTTAAATTACACTTACACTGGATACCCTCCGCCGGAAAATCCAAGACATCTTCCCTTTTTCGGCGGCGCGGAGAACAGCTGCTCTCAGCGGTGTGGAGAACAGCTGCTCAGGGCTCCGCGGAACACCAATTGAGAAACACTGTACTAGATGGTATGTTACTAGATGAGAATCAGCTTCTTTATTTGGAAGTATTCTGCTTTCTTCTCAAAACTGCAGTCCTCAGTGAGGCAGACAACAAGCATATTCACTGAAGGGAAATAAAAAGTGGCAGGGATTTCTAAAAGCTGTTCTGAAAATTCTATTTTTTATACATACAGCAGTGAGACATTTAGTATATACTTATGTAGCTATCATATCTAAGAACTACATCAGGTGTCATATAACTAATCCCTGGAGTCTACAAAGAAAACCAAACAAAAGCCAGGTAAGAATAAGAGGAAGCTTTACATGGTGAATACGAATTTGTGGGGCCCAATTCTCCTTCTGCACAATATAGGTAACTTCCAGTCAAATCCATAGGAGTTACTCACATACTGCAGGGTGAGGATTAGGCCCTTAGATGCTTCTAGAGTATCGTCAGAGAAAACATCATCTGCAATAGGATAAGAACCATAGCGTAAGCCGGAGACGTCTTCCTAGGACACGGAGTGAATCTGCTTAGAGATTCTGCTCTTATTTCCTAAATATTGGTGTGTCATATTGGTTCAAACCAAAAAAGAAAGAGTAGGGAAATCAGCTCCCCATCACTAACATAAAGGAATTAATTAGTTTAATAAACAGAGGACACTCAGAAGGGCAGAAAGGAAGGAGATTTCCAAATGTTTATCCTTTTGTGTCCTGTACACCACTATTTTCAGAGACTGTCTAGAGATAAGAAAACAAAGCCAAGAATGAATCCTGTGGCTAACTGAGTGAAACCTTTCCAAAGGAAACAGTCAGTGGTAGGCACTACAGAATAGGATACATCAGGTATCTTGGAATATGGGGGTAGCAAGTGGAGAAAAGGTGCAATTACAAAATGATTGATCACTAGAGTTCTGTCCCAGAAGACACAGAAGTGCTATGCCAAGAAAATATGGTTACTTACAACAAAAGATCCAAATGTTACAGATCTGGCTTAAAGAAGCTGCCCACAAATAATTAATTCAGTCCATTTCCTTGGTTCTTTTTGGACTTTAATACTACTGGTTGCCCAAACAGCCATGGCTAAAACCCCACCTACTTCCATATGCAACTGGCCAGAAGATAGCACCCTGGTCCTAACCACCATTACCCATGCATTTGTGAACTCCAAGCTTGATTATTGCAACTCATATCTAGCAATGAAGCCATATGCCTAGCAAAACCTCCAGCTGGGACAAAATGCAGCAGCCTCTTTGTGTAGCAACACAGGTTGTTATTTGTTATGAACACATCACCCAAGAGCTTTGCTTCCTGTACTGACTCCACAAAGAATATAAAGTAAAGTTCAAAGTCTCTCTCCTGATACTCATTTTATTAAGGGACTGGCCCCATTGCTTACTTGTGAGATCACCTCTCCCTCCATAATCATGACCTCTAATAATGGCAACATTCTAATAGAACAATAGAGAGAAAGAATGAGAAGAAAAAATACCAAGATGGTAAATGCCACTGCATCATCGTAAAGAGAGGTCATTTTCTTCACATTACACAGTGCCAATTGGTGATTCTGATTTTAAACATCAGTAAAGGGTGCTTAACTCTCATATGCTCATAAAAACTGGCTGGATAGATTAACTGACACATTTTATTTAGACAAAAATCATTACCTGAGACTGGTAAAAAAAACCTGTCATTAAATTGGACCCTAGTTTCTTGATCATATAGCCTATAGAACTAGCCTGCTTGCTTGCATTATTATTAGAGATATTTTTCATATATATTTTGATATGATTGTGTGATTAAATAATAAAATTAGATATTTTATTTAGCTGTAATGCAAAGTGCCTTCCAGGCCACATCCTGGATGACAGCTACCGTTAGTATATAGATATAGATATATATATATTCAACTTTTGGCTTAGATAAGTATCAATGTATAACAGGAGAAGACATATATGGTCATAACCTTTACCCTAGACAAGTCAAGAGACATTAAAAGGGGAAGGGGCTGTCCCCGGTTACGCCCAAGAAACAACTTAAAAGAACACCACAAACCCACAATAAGCTAGAAATAACAAAGGTGAGATAGAAGACCACTTGGAAAGGGATGTGGATACGTCAATAATACGTACGAACCTGGTAGCCAATAGCTTATATGTACCCCAAAAGTTTGGAGGTGGAAAGGCCAAGTATGGGCCGGGAAGAAGGATTCATATTCTTGGGGGTATAAAAAAGATCAAATCCAGCTCATCCGGGCAGTCGACTGTCAGCTACCCCTGCTTGAAGTTTTATTTAGTGTTAAGATTCATTCTTTTATTTTATATTCTTAAAGTTGTCATGTTGTAATGTTAGTCTTAGCTTATAGCTCTTAGCTTTGAAGCAGTGATTATTCCACTCAACTCCAACTTGAGAAATTAGACATCTCTTTCAACCAAGTCCAGGAAGGGTGTGAGTATACTAGTTTAAAGCATATCATAGATATATATATCAAATAAGTCTTTAAATTTAAGATTGTATTAATCCATTATCGATTTGATTATTCATTTTATTTTCTCTATATCAGTCATTTGTTTATTATTTTATGTTATCTTAATAAATTTATAAAATTATACAAATATTGGTTATCACTAGAATTTTTCCTGTGTTGTACCCGGGGTCCTTATAAAACTTACCTGAAGCCTAATTAAGGATACGAACCTCATGATCCTTTAATCAGATTAACTGGCAAACCTATTACCCTATTCAATAAATTAATAACCATAAAATCAGGCTACAATCATTAGAATTAAAGCATTACACGTTCTTGCTTATTATACAATGTTCAAAGAACTTGTAGAATTTATTGGACCCTACAGCTGATGCTGAAAGATTCTTTCAAAATAAATGGAAAACAGCACCAAAACACCACCCTAAACTTCCTCCAAACAAAACCCAGGTATGTGGTATACCAACTCTTTGAGCTGTGTGTGCCCAGCTCTCTTCAGTAGCTGATGCTTCTGTAGCTAGGACCAAGTGCTCACAAGCTTACTTTTGTCTCCCAAACTATTATTTTTGGTTTAATCTCCCTAATCTTCTTCTGGAATTCCCTGCCCCCTTATCGGGCAAAGAATAACTGTACTGTTGCTGCTGCTGAATGTGAATATTCAATCATCTACGCACAGGCAGCAAACAACTCGCTTCCCTCTGCAGCAAACAACCTGCATGTGACCACACAGGCGAGAAAGAGCACATGAACAAGCTCTCTTGTACTATTTCCAATTCACCCTCTAAATTCAACCACATGGAACACTGCCTAACAATTGTGTTTCACATGCTTTATTCTACCCAGCCGTAATATGGGAAGCACTGGCCAACTAATAGAAAGGCACATCAACAATTACTATTTAATCAAATATGAATGAAGATCTTGGTTCAGGTTCGGCTGAAAGTGTCAAAATTTCAGCTGCTTTTCTCAAAGAGATTAGCAACATTATAAACTGCTTCCACTGGATTTTTTTTTAAATATCATAGAAATATTTCTACTAGTCTCATTTTTTTTAAAAAAAGAATCATATAGGCCATATTTTTAACCATGTCCTCTTTAAGAGTCAATAGGAGTTACAGCTACTCAGAACCTCTGAAAATCAGATATTTTTATTCAGGAGTCTGTGTGTGGATTTAGGAACTTAAATTTAGATACCCTTGCTTGAAAATTTTGGCCATAAAACCTAAAATTGGAGCTAAGTTTTGCCTGACACTAGTATCCCTTAAACAGAACAGTATTTGAGGGGGAGGGGGAGATAATTAAAGCAGAAATGCTAAAATCAGTCTTTGAGATGTTAGGACCATACTGACAGTCTATAAACCGTAAGTAGAAGTGCAAGTATTCCAGGGGATTTATACATTTATCAGCAGCTGAATCTGGAGTTATTTATCAGACTCTTTATCACGTTAGAAGAAAACTTCCACCTTTCAGATTTTGCCCAACAGAACAAAATTGTGGCATTCAAGCTTGTGATATTTACATCACGACATTCTGTGAGTATATTGCATCAAACCCAAAGCCAAATTAGTGTCCTGTTAGTCATGAAACAGTCATGACAAACTCAAGACTGTCCTGTGAGAGAAAAAGGGGATAATGGAGGACACATCCTTGTCTGATCTCTCCCAAGCCAGGCATTAATCTAGTGAAAAAAGCCTGTAGCATATAACCCAATTT
Organism: Emydura macquarii macquarii; assembly: GCF_026122565.2. NCBI lineage: Eukaryota > Metazoa > Chordata > Testudines > Chelidae > Emydura > Emydura macquarii. The sequence continues at coordinate 4,255,061 of NW_027133000.1, read as the reverse complement.
GATCTTGGGCAGGAGTTGTAGCAGTTAAACATTTCCTGTTAAGTTCTCCTCTGGTGCAAAAGAACTTATTTGCCATCTGTGTTACTGTTTTTAATAAGGGTTGTTTGATCATTTACGTTTATGCTGTGTTGCAGCAAACATTGACTTAGCCTCTACAGGACATCCAATTAGAGCCTACATGTCCTCATCTCCAGGTTGCCTGTTGTCAGATCCCCTATAAATCTCATTTGTGCTCCAGGCTAATTAGCCTTCTTCTCAATCCTGGTTCATGTGCTGGACAAACTAAGCAATGGACATGTAAAGTCCAAAAGCTTCATCTGGGTCAGTCAAGGTAAGTTTCTTTTTCTCCCCATGTTTTATGAGAAGCCATTTGGGAATGAAAAAAAAAAACACATTAACAAGCACCACTTACTTTCATGCTTCTACCCAAGTTATCCTTGCAATAAAGCTGAAGACAGCACAGAGCATTTAAAAACATTGACAATTTATCCACTAACAGAAGCAGGGGGAAAACCCTTTTTCAGTTGAAAAGTGAATACTGAAAAGTGGTATATACACTGAGGGGAGGGAAACACATTTAAGCTCCTATGAGAAGAATAAAAGCTAAGTGCTCAGGAAGAATAAGCTTTACATTATGTACTTTTGCCTCCAGGGAATGCTTCTAACCCAGCTGACAGCCACTGGCATTCATGTATCAGCAGTTATGAACTAGCATTCTTGCTTCCAGTTTCTTCTCCCCCTATCCCTCTCCACAGCACATGCAGACAAACCCTATTGGTCAATACCAGCTAAGGATTTAGGAGAAATTATGCAGTGCCTGCCAAACCTGGGTCAAATAGTTACATCAGACTGTGCAATATGCTGACACTTCACCATCTGAACCACAAACCTAACCTGGTCATAACAGAATTCTTTATTTAGTCTGGTGAGTTCAAAGTAACAAGTTTAGTTACAGTGTTGTACAGAGCCCTGAAAATCCCTGAATAAAGAGCTAGGCTCCTTAAGATCATGGATGTGTGTTTTGTTTTCATGCAAGCACTTGTCATTCTATTTTAATTGCTAGCATTTCTGCTGCAGCAGAACAAATGTTTGAAGTGAAAATTACACATTTCCACAGGAGATTCCGATTGGAGACCTTGGTTTCTACCACCCCTCAGTACAAGGAAAAGGGAGAGTGTGTCCAAATTGGGTGTCAGGTGGAGTGAAGGGTTAAAAGGAGGACAAGAGATATGAAGTTAACAAGTGTCAAGGTTCTTTCCAAAATGATGTTTCAAGAGGGTTTTTTACATTATAATTTTTGTTAAGAAATGTTCTATATTCCCCCTAGCCGTCCTCCCCCCTGAGTTGCTCAGAATCCCATGGTTCTTCACCTTCCACAGAGTTTTGGAACTACCACAGCACATCTCAGGTGCCTGATTCTCCATTGTCTTGCACTTTGTGTCGTTGCTTACACTTGTACAAGGTAAGTGCAAAATGCCACTGCATCTTAATAGTAACCATTCATACCCATTTCACATAAGAATGAATGACTACACAAGATGTAAGTCAGTGAAGAGTCAGGCCCTGGTTTTTGTTTTTGTTTTTTCCTCTCTGGGCATTTGTAGTGCACCCACCACTGTGGTATTTAGGGGATCCCCAAAAGTGTGACAACACCTCTGTTATACATTACCTACATTCATCTTCTGATCCCACAGTAAAATACTCATGGTGAGATCATACTTGAGATCATCCATAGTGAGATGACCATGAATCAGACTCACACCTCTCATTTAAAAGTTTCTATTGAAATTCCATATCAGTCCAAGGATAAACAGGGTGACCCTTAATCCAGTCACTTCACTGTGGGAGTGAGACATAAATACATAGCACTACTGGATATTGCATGCATTTCTCAGAACAACTTAGGACTGATAGCAAAGTTTTCAATTATGCCTTAGAATGAAAGGTCCACAAGGGACCTCAGGAACTGAGGAAGTTAGCCTAGAAAGGGCATTGCAAAGCTGTATATTTGATAAACTCAGGATGTGCACACTATAAATACATACACAAACACATGCACACAAACAAAGAAATTAATTCATGTGGATGTTCCTCATTAGTAGATTAATAGAAATAGTTTGTTCTCCATGTGCTTCCTAACTGAAACTCCAGTTAGAATCATTAGTGAAATCCTGGTCCCACTGCAGTCCATGGGAATTTTGTCATTGACTTCAATGGGGCCAGAACTCTTACTGAAGAAAACTCTATCCTGAAAAATCAAATGGAGTGTGTGACAAATATTCTTATATACATAAGAACATTATTGTGTGGTGACTTACCAAAATCTCGAGCGTCTGTTCTTGTACCAGGCTGTTTAAATGGATGCACAATTTTTATCTCAGCAGGTGGCAAAAATGATGGTTTCAGACTGATTGTGACTATAACCTTTCCTGTATATTTATTGGCTCTTCGGATCATGCCTGTTTTCAGCTCTGAATAGTACACATGCTCAGTAAATAGAGACATACCAAATAAATGGTGTCTGGAGTGGAGAGAAAATATCAAAGGTCACTTATTTGTTTTCATCCCCAATTCAATCATTTGCTTGTCAATGTCTCCTGAAAACATGGAACATCTAAATCAACCATATTTGTGTCAAATATCCTGATATACTTTTAGTCAGAAACTAAAATATGTGAACACTCGATTGAGTGGCTTATGACAGTTAATATGCCACTAACACCTCCAGATGGAATAGCACACAAAATCCTGCAGATACAGTGGGGCCAGCCAAACAATTACTAACAAATCCTGCATGTTGAGTGACTAGCTGATCAGGACTGCCCTGTTTCATAGAGGAAGTCCTGGTATTCTGGCTAATTCCATGGAACCCACAGTTTGAAACGGACAACACGCTGCGCCATGTACCTTTGTGGAAGGAGCCAGGCCTGTTAAGCATCTCCATTTCTCTGAGAGGCAACAGATTTCTGGCACCCTCGCCTGAGTTCCTGAGCGACTCAGGAGCGAGAGGCTGGAAACTCTCCATAGCTGGCTAGGAAGAGTAGGATGCTGGTTTCCATTTCCCAGCATATACACATGGGGAAGAAGAAGGAGACTCTGCCCCTTCCAGAGCTCAAGGGAAAATAACATTGCCCCAGGGAACACTCAAAGGAGGAAGTGCGGAACTAGAGAGACTCGGTTGATTGGGTGTGGGTAAATTTAATGGGAGCAACTGATAGAGATTTGACAGTGTGCAAAAAAACATAGATTGTTTGGTAATTGTATGCAAATTAGATAATGCATACTGAAATATACAATTAGGCAGCACTATTTGCATAAACCTCCCAATTTCCAGACTCACAGCCTTAACAGATACGTATTATGTACCAGACATGGGCAGCTGATTTTTCTAAAGCAGTTTGTCTGGGGAGTATATCATCTATACCAGGATATGATAAAATCTTGTCTACTATAGAGAATAGTATTATTGCAATTTCCACTGGTGTGAGTCTACTGAGATCAGTTGCAGTGACACAGGGCATCCATCCTTTTTTCAAGTGCACTACTGCAATGTGTCCATACAGTAACCCTGTACCATTGAAGAAGTACTAGGGGCCAGGTATTTAAAGGTATTTAGGTGCCTAAAAATGCTGATAGGCACCTAGTGGGATTTTCAAATGCCTGCGTGCCTAAGTCCCAAGTCCCATTGATTTCAAATTGGATTGGGCGCCTAGGTTCTTTTGAAAATTCCACTGGGTGCATATCTGTATTTTTAGGCACCTAAATACCTTTAATAATCTAGCTCCAAGGTAACCATGCCACAGGAAGATCCCAGGATTAATACAGGAGATTTAGACTTCCTGGCAACTACAGGTGTGGATTTGAAATGCCTGTGCTTTCTGTCCATGTTGTAGCCAGTGCATTAGTGCAGAGTGATCTGGTGCAGAATACAACAAACATGAACCTTGCTCCAAACAAAAGCAAAAGCAACGTGCAGCACTGCAAGCACTTGAGTGTGTTCAGTGTCACAAGTGCTTGTAATGCCAAAATTCTCTAGCATAGACAGGGCTTGTGACGACAGTAGGTGACAGAGACACTCGTCATTATTTCTGTTTCTGTGGAACTGACCACAGCAATAAAATCAGCAGAGAATTGGACAATGTGTAGATCTAGTGCTGCCAGGGTCAGGAAAACCTCCAGATCCAGCAGCTGAAGAAGACAGCCAGGTTATACGTGACGATCGGAAGAGGAAGAAAAGACATAGCCAGTGGCTTGAGCACAGATTGGGAGTCCACACTCCTGAGTTCTCTTCTGAGAAAACCCACTCTGAGTTGGGGCAAATCACTTAACTTCTTTGCCTCCTTTTCTCCATCTACAGGAAAGAGCTAATAATACGTACCTACTTAACTGGGGAGCCCTCAGGATTAATAAGTTATCATTTGTTAAAAGCTTTGAAGATGAAAAGCGCCAAGATGCAGTATTTCTCAGATATCAATGAAAATAGTTTATGTTTATTCTATTTTCCTATCATCTTCTGGTTATATATTGGCTATTCTGAGAGTATTGTACCATTTTGTCTGTACTTTACAATCGTTATTGTTTCCAGACTCAAAGAAGAAGGGGAAGAGGATGGCTTTATCTCTTATAAGCTCTAGAAAATATTTAGTTTCCTTCTACCCAACAGAGACAATCTTACCGTGGAGAATGTTTGGGCAAACGAATAGCGCCACCATTATAGTCACATGATCCAATACGTGAAACATCTTCCTCGCTATCATACTGGATCCAAAAGAGTCTTGTGTCAATAAAATCCAATGAGATGGTCGTTATTTTTTCGGTGGTCCTCAAAATACTTCTCATGTCAGTTCCATCAAGGATTGCTCTGTGAATGGTGGAAACAGCACTGTCTGAAGACCAAAATATAAACCTAAAGACAAAAAAGAGTCATATTATGAAAGAACTATTTGCACAATAGTTCAACTGCTGATGCACATTATCTCTTTATCCCTCCCTTTTTTCAGTATTTTTCATTTTTACAACACTACTACCCAAACAGAAACACCTAATTCAGAAATGCAGCAATACCGCAATATTTGTTGCATGAAAGAAAAAACAAATATGCAGAAACTGGCAATCTGAAACTGAATGTTTACAAAATACCCTCTTCGATACTTGTGCAGTATCACATGAAAGTCCATAAAAGATCTCTCTCTTCAGGGATGGTCTAGAGATAATACTTAGTCCTGCCATAATAGTGCAGAGAACTGAACTAGATGACCTCTCGAGGTCCCTTCCAGTCCTACAATTCTATGATTCTATCTAAATGGATTTGAGCCTTGCTCTTGACATACTGTTGCCATTAACCTTTATATCTCTTACAAACCTTTGAGGCTTTCAAGCTTTAAGGCTGTCACTCATTTAGTCAAATGGTGCTAATACATTTGTTGATTATCAGAAACTTTTTAAAAATATCTTTCCTGCTTGTCTTTCAAAAAAAAAAAAAAAAAAAAAAAAAAACACCACTTTAGATGTATCAGGAATGTCAAGTCAAGTCTCCCTTAGTTTTGCTGGAGGACCTGTTGAGGGTCTGACAGCATACATGTTCTGAGCTCTCTCACTTTAAAAGGGGGTGACCGTCATTTCTCCAAAATATTCATTAGTTATTGTTTTATACAGTCTGACTAAAAACTGCCTCCCCACTCAGTTCTTCGCTTACTGCCTCTTGACTCCCCTAATACCATAATTTTTACCATAAAAAGGTAATACCATAAATAAGCTCTTCAGTCACTTTAGAGACTTCCAGAATAGACTAGATCTGAGTGCCTAATGTAAATGACCAGCAGGAAAATAAAACCATACACAATAAAGGGAAAAAATATTTGGCCTTCTTTATGCATAAAAAAGTAAATAGGGCAAAAGTCTTATTTTCCCCCTTTGCAGGATACCTTTAAGATAGTAACCAAAGTTATTTTCATGCTGTATCTTTAAATAAGTGTATACATACAACTATGTATGTATGGCAACCACTGTAGCACTAGGTCTTTATCATTTTTTTCCTCATTTAAAAATGTTTTCAAGGGGACTGGATGGCTGAAGGAATTAGGTAAAAAGATACTGGAAACTTCTCCCATTTGGGTCAAGGAAGATCTAATTTAGTCATGACCAAATATCGTGCAGTTTTGATCTAGCAACACCCTGGTTGACGCTTCCAACAAAGAGAACAGTATTGTCAGGGAGTCACTCACAGCTACAGGGGTTCCTGGAAGTCATGAGTGGGGTGGGGGAAACCTGCACTGTTGCCATGCATGTTGTACAACTTCTGTGCATAAATACAGCTCTTCAGTTCTCAGCAATTCTAAACCCAGGATCTCTCTTGCAAACACTTAACTGAAAAAATACCCTTTCTACTATTTTACTGATTTCTTTTAATCTAAATATTAGGGCACAGGCAAAATGTGGCTACTATCCTGCAAACACATACACATGCCCAATGAGACTATTCACATGTGCAAAATTACTCGTTTTTCTTGAGGTTTGCAAGATCGGGGCCTATATTTGCACATGACTAGCTTGGCCACAGTTCCTCCAACAATATATAGATAGTTGTTTTATTTGACAGGACTAAGGTTTGTTTTATACTGTTTGTTTTACAATTGCACGCAGAAATTATATTATTGCGTTGCGTTGGCTTGATAGCACTGAAATGGGTAGACATATTCAATTCAGACTACAAAGCCCACATATTATCGTTATTCTTATTTGTACTTATGGAGCAGTACAGAAAAAGGTTGCTTTGTTGTTATTCTGCAGCAAAACCAACCAAGCATCTTTTGAGAAAAATGCCATTATTAAGTTAGCTGTCATGCTGGTCTTCATTACTTAAGAGTTGTACACATTTCCAGGAAGATATACTTCTCCTTAGCTTCTGACATTGCATATGTTTTTCCCTGTGGAAATTAATTCACTGACTGCTTGGTTTGCTATATTAATATTTTAAAAGGCACCATTGGTACTTTCAGACAAGCACAATGTGATAAAGCATAAAAATGATACATTAGGTTCTCCTAGAAATCTACTTTCTCAATAGTTTATTAATAGCTAGCTAGCCTGACATAGCAGCATGTGAGTAATGCTTTAAAATAAATCCCTAGTAGCTCACGCACAGTTGTATGTATACACCTTAGTCTGTCCACAGAGTTCATAACAGTTTAGCAAATATATTTCCATTATTCCATTCATAACATGTTTCTATGTGGCTTTAGGCTGAAAGGGTACAAGGACTTGTGAGAACTTACAAATCAGTAAATGTGACATTCAATACAGAAAACAAACAGTCTGGCATTCAGCCTTTTAAATCATACCCAAATGGCAACCCTGAAAAATACAGATATTTTTGGTTAGCATGAAAAAAAAGGCTAATGTGTAAGTGCAAAAGAAAACGACATATGAGCTTTAATATTAAAAAGCCTTGACAGTGGTGACGAGTGGCTTCATTATAAATAAAAAGTGCCAAAAACACTTTATTGCCATATCAGTATGAAGAACTTCAATGTCTCTCTCTGTTTTTCTTTTAAAAACTACAAATGAAAGAGCTTTACACAGTCAAGAGGAGTCAGCGTAGAGTATTCACTGTGATGATACATATTCAAATCTCTCTTAAGAACAGCCATATCTCCCTGAGCTGATGCATCTATGAATGGGTCTCTATGTAAATTGTTTTGAGCCTAAAGAAGTTCCCTTATCAAGACTCAAACACTAACATTTACAGAACAATAACAGCAGTCAGTAGCTTTACAACCAGTATTCAAAACTGACCAGACTGGAGGCAAACACAATAGAAAGAGGGGAACAACGAAAATCACTGGCATTAGCTCTTCTTTAAAAGTCACCTACTTTTTAAAAAAGCACTGTCGGCTTAATACAAACTGTGTTATAGATCAGGGATTCTCAGCACTTTCTGACATCATTCCTGCTTTACCAAATGAAGAACAAGCTCATTCCCTTAAGTCCTCCACCTCCTTCAACTGAGACCTCATTGGCTCTTTCCCTGACATTCAATAACCTCCTCATTCCTCTTCGCCCTGAGCTAAGGCCATCTCATCCCTCCTCCCTTGCAATCAGAGCCCTCCCTCCTCCCTTTAATGATGAACTATGCATCCAGACTCTGTTGGACTCCAGTAAGCTGCTGCCACCTACCATCCTATTTATCTGTATTGTGTTCTTGTGGAAGTTGTAACAATCATTTGACATTTGATCAACATACCCTACACAGGCTGTTTCATTACCTTACAAGTAGCCATCAGCACATTTGGTTCATTTTGAGACGGATTCAAAGAAATTATAAACCCAGGCAGAATTACCTTTTCCCGGGGTCAACAGCAATACTTGTGGGATGACCTACATCCTTTAAAAGGACTCGGGAATTGTTTCCGTTCATGTCGGTTGCTTCAATAGTTGCTTTCTGGTGGTTGGCCCAAAGAATATCTTGTTTTATCCAATTGACTGCAAATCCTGAAACACCTTTTTCAACATAGTATAATCTCTGTAAAGAGAAATTAAAAACAAAACATTAAAAAAAAACAAAAAACCCAAAATTACCATCTTAAAGTCATCACAAATACAGTGAGTTGCAAATACATTGAGGCTTCCTTTTAAATCCATTGGCTGACCTCTTTTTAATAGCACCACCAAGACTGGATTTTCTTCCTTGCTCTTTAGCCACCTTGATTTGTGCTGAATTTCCTCCGCTCCTCTCACCTACATCTTTAAGCACAAACCATTGAGGTAAGTCACGCTAAGCAAGGATGAGCTGTTCTCGAATGAAAATAGATAATGTCAGGCCGGGGTATCCCAATGTTGCCCAGATTTTCCTTTTACCTAAATGTATATTGTATTTTCAAAGCAGCCCTAATCCTTCCAGTTCATACATGCAGGATAAGCCAGTGAGGCTGCATGTAGACACCGGAGTTGACTTATGAGGAGTTCATTGCAGAACTGGCAGCATCTCAGGTCCTGGAAGTGCTGAAGTTCCTTGGTCTTTGCCACATAACCTAGTCAGATCTAGAGCACTGCACAGCTATCCCTGAGCAAGAGATGTATCGCTGAAAGGAGTGTTCATGTGACCTTAGGTCTCAATTAGTAGTTTCAAGAAAAATGTCAGGGAAGTTAAGTACATTCTATTCATGCTAGTTGTGCCAGTTTGGGTTTCTGAAAAAATCTGTTTGAGAAATTCCCACAATTCTTGTGATACATTTAAAACTAGTAGAAATTAGCACTGTCTGCAAGTACAACACACCTAGACGTGTCTGAATTTCCTCCCCTTAGCCTTTATTCTGTCACCATCCCCTCATCTTATTAAAGAGATCACATGTATTGTGAATGCTAGTGGGGTAGCCCACTGAACACAGATCTCCCCGTTGCTGCCTAGGCTAGTATGCCATGGACACACACTTCAAAGCTACAGTTGCAAATCTGTAAGCAGAAACTGCACCACTGTATCTGAAGAGTAGCCCCTCACATCGTTGTGTCATTATGCATGGTTTCCTGGACAATCCCATGGAAATTACCACCTTACCTCTTGTTTTGTGCCATTCAGGTACACTCGTTGCAGAAGCCCTTTTTCAGAGTCCACCCAATAAATTCTCTCTTCTTTGTAATGAAAATCTATGAGCACTGATGCGCCAGCATTGGCTACTAGTCTTTCATGATTGGTCCCCTCCCCGTCAATTCTAAAGATGGCATTTCCATGGCTAAAAATTAGAAATGGTGCAGGATCTGGGTGGGGGGTGAAAAGAAATGTGGTTATGCATAGGTATTTTTTTTTTTATGAGACTAAATTCTTTTCAGCACTATGCCAGTCACAGAGTTAGAAGGAACAAAGAATACTCATACCTCTTCACGTTCTGCATCTTAAGGGGCATCACCCATTTTAGTCCCAGAGAGTTATCTATGTTTCACACAAATGTTATGTCCCCTTACTTTTTTATTGTTGAACGTCAGTTACATCAAAAATTACAGACTCATGAAACTGAGAACACAGAAAGAGTTACTTACACTAAAAGACTGAATCCCACAGCATTTTAAGTTTCCTGTCCGAATACTATTTTTGGTGACCTTAATTTTGAGTATGAGTGAAACACTGTGACAGGTGAGAGGTATGATGTTACTAAGTGGAAAATCAGAATAAAGTACTGAGTAAAGCCAAGATTTTAAAAAATTGAAATGCCTACATGTCTACATATCAGGCTTCTGCTAATCGTCAATTTGTCACCAAAGCCACATTTGGAGGGGAAAGCAATAAACATTTTAATGGCAGTTTGTGTGTGTGTGTTTAAATGGTGTTTGAAACTGGTCAGAGCACAAGGTGAAGATAGACAAATAAAACTCTGTGCCTGATCCACCTCCCATTGAGGTAATAGGACCCTCTCGAGATTCTGAGTTTGATTCAGCTTTCAAATAGCAGCTTAGGCAGCAGTTTTTGACCAGTGCCCAAGATCTGGTTTACTGTTGTATAAGGAAGTTGACCAGCATGCTGATTTGTCTCATAAGCTGTTCTGTACTTGAAGTTTTTAAGGTATTACCCAATTATAACAGCTGCTTCTAGGACGTCAGTGACTCTCTTTTTCTGTTGTTTGCTTGCACTGAGCAACTCCATGTGAGACTATTTCAACTATGTAGACTTGGTTTACGTAAATGGTAAATGAATGTTGAACTGCAGCAAGGTTGATTTGTCTCAGGAACCTGACAGCTGTACTGCTTGCACTTTTGCCAATTACTCCTCGACCAAAAGTTTACATGTATTTTGATTTTGTCCTCCCCAGTCAGTGATTTTCTCACAACTGCAGTTTAATTGAGGGCTCTAAAAGGAGAATCGAACACACTGAGGAATTTTGTTTTGTTTGGATTTCCTGTTATTATAATTAGTAGTAGTAGTATTTAATATTTATACTGCACTATCACCTGGAGACACCAATCAGGTTTGGAGCTTCATTGTTTCAGGTGCTGTACAAACAGAGAGAAAGAGACAAAGTGCTTACCATCTATAAAATTTTGAAGGCATTTTGTTTGGTGGGCTTCATATTGAAGAATTTATATCCAAAGATGGAAATATGAGCTGCAGGACTTCTGCCCCATCTTAACAACTCTTGAAGTGAAAAGCCACTTTTCCTTTGACCTTCCACACATCATATCTGATACAGCTAATTTACATGTGACATAAAATGGACAGGAGTAGGGCTTGACATTTGCAACTGACACAGAAAACTGCCTGAACAACAGCACACAAGCCCTACTGGGGCAGTGCTTTAAACATTGGAGCTTTCCTTATAAAAATGTCATCCTCTCGTATCCTTTCTAGTTTAATGTTGGACTGTTCTCTGAAAAGCATCTGTGTACAAATAGTATTGTGAGGCTACCTTATTTTCCTCTCCTTGGTGTCCAGATCAAATGTACATCATTTACAAGCAAATACAAGATAAAAACACTTCTTTTAAACTGCTAGTCTTGTAAAATCAGCCTGGGATCCAAAAGTCAAGCTTGTTTCTTTCTGGCTCATATTTCATCACCAGTGCAGCGAAGATTCTACAGCTGTAACAGAGCTAACACTTCTGTTGTTGATTTGTGAGCCAGACCGAGTCCAGTTCAGACTTCCGTAACTGCATTGGCATTGGGGTGCTACCAGGAGTAACATATTCAAACTTGATTTGGTCGTGTGTGCTCAGATGCCACAGTATTGGACATGAGAGAAATTATTATTATTATTCATGTTTATTAAAGTAGTGCCTAGGGACAAACCAAGACTAGGACCCCATTGCATTAGGACCATATAAAAAAGGAATAGATAGTCCCTGTCATGAAGAACTTACATTCTAAACAGACAAGACAGACAGAGTGCAAGGGGAAAAGGTAGAACACACAGACAGAATGAACGATGTGATAGCAGCAAATGTCATGTTAGTGCCATGATTTTTGGGGGAGGAGGGATAATATTGGGAGGGTTGGTTAGGAAAGGGACGGATGAATGGTTGGATCCTATGATGACTCTGCATAGCGACAGGGAGCAGGTCTGTTAAGTAAGAAGGGCGCATTTTTACAAGTTCACTTTTCTTACCACAACCGCTCTTTATGGAGGGAGGGGGGTGAGGTGAGAGAGAGAGAGAGAGAGAGAGAGAGAGAGCTGTCACACTAATACCAGAGCACAGGCCCATTCCAGTAAGGTCATTTTCCACTTTAATTTTACGTGAGCTGTGGCAGTTGATTAATCAGCACATGAAATTGTCCCAGTCGCTGTCCAGTAGCTGAGTTATGTCATGTCAGCGCTGGAAGCAGACCAGCCTGGAATGTTTCCTCACATTGTGAACTGATGATAACTGCTAGATAAGATTATGAAGCTCTTTTCAGCCATCTATAAAGATGATCTTACCATTAGCATAACAGGACCACTTGTCATTATCCAGTGTGTAGCCAGGCAAACAGGAGCAGATATAGGACCCTGGAACATTGATACAGGTTTGGCCACAGGTACCCAGACCACCTTCAAGGCATTCATCAATATCTGAAATATAGGTACTTACAGGTCAGGAGAATTCAGCGACCAAAACAGAACAAAAAACAAAAAGAAGGCATGTATGATATGACTCAGTTATTCAAGATAATAATGTGTTAGCTACAGATATTTAATCTCCCATTATTAAAATAGTAGGATGACTATATGATATCATTAGTGATGGACCTGGGATTTTCCCAGTCAAGTTTATGGTAAGTATAAATAAGGGTGGGAGATGTGCTGAGAGAGTTGTGTGTGTGGGTTATGTTGTGGTGGGAGAGTTGTGTGGATTTTTGCAGGTGGTGAATGAGGGCGAATGAGGGCATATATGTATTTAGGGTTATTGTGTGTGCTGGTTGTGTTGTTGTGTGTGGATGTGTTGTGCTGAAGTTGTTGAAATGCAAATTAGTTGTAGAGTAAGGTTGGTGATTGGTTGAGTTGCCTCTGATATCACAACGGTCTAGGACTCTTCGCATGGCATAGATACATGCCTCTCTGTAGCTGTAAACTGCACAGGTGTAATTCGTAACGTCAAAATGTCTGAGAACTTCAAAACTGGACAATAACAGACAAAACCGGTGATATTCTGAACAAAAAGAACTCCGAACCATACTTGTAGCTATTCTCAGAGTTGAGTCAATGTGCAGCAGACATCTTAGGGTTCAGAGTGACCACACAGAATGACATTCCATTAATCATATTATATAGCTTCTTTGTTGCTACCAGGGATTTGTTCAGTGATTTATTTATAGGGGACAAGCTAGGGAAATCTCCCTTCTATCTAATGACTCTCCATTTTAAACTAATGTTCAGTAGCTTCACAGACAAAGGGAATGTATTTATCCCCCGCTCTTGTTTGTTTCTGTGGTTTGCATTATAATTTGCTAAATGGATTTTGACACACTACCTTGGTCTGCAGCTGCCCGACTTTTCTGTGATTCTCCCCCCGTAACCTCCCCTCCTGCAGAAGGAATTTCACAAATAAATCACTGGGCTTTGTAAAACATGCCTGAATGCCAAGGCATTCCCATTTCAAACTGAATCTGGTCCATTTGGGATTCAGTTGAGTCTTGCATAGAAAATCAGACCCTTTGAGTTCTGAAAGCAACAAGCCCAAGCCAAACACCCGTCAGTGCAATGAGTGAATCGGTTAGAAACGCTGACTTCTAACTGACCGATTAATCTAGAGCCTTTAGGAATTAACAAAATGCTTGATGTATTTATGCTGTATTTATTGGGGCTGGATGCAACAGCCATAAGACTAAAGGACTTTTGGAAAATAAAGTCATTCCTGAAGAGCAGGGTTTATTTGGGGTGCATGTGGGAAGAGGAATGAAACACGAGGGACCGCTCCTGCGAGGTGCTGAGCACATTTACAGAAAAGCAGAGAACCCTCAATTCCAACTGAAATCAAATGCAGAGGATGGCAACACTCAGGAGGTGCTCAGAACCTTGTACCATCAGGCTCTTGTGTATTTGTTAGTGTACATCAGCAGAAGCGGATTGGCATAGACAAAGTGTTCTTAATTAATGATTCTACCCTGCATAAAATCCATTTTTCTGTCAATTATGGAAGGAGAACAAAAGCATATCAAAGGCTTCTTTTTGGGGATTTATCAACACAATAAGTACATGAATGTACACAAACAAACAGAAAAAGCAGCAAGAGAGAATTTGAAAAAGCGTTGTGATTGATTGCAAGTATGAAAAGGACATTGATTCATGAAAACATATTTTCCTAAAAAGTCAGGTGTACAGCTCAGAGAATAATAGTCCCTGCATAGGTTGCTGGGGATTTTCATTCTATAATCCTGACCAAGACTTTGGAACAACCAAATAAGAGACAACCCCTGGAGAACCCATTTTAGATTTTAATCTTAGCCCAGTGCAAATCGAAAGTGGGTTTTGAGAATTCATTGAGTGCTGTGTGAATACTTCTATAGTTCAAATATGATTGAGAAAGCCCATAGCCATGCATAATCTCACTATAACTGTAGAGAGTCAGTGACTTGATTTAAGGCACTTTTGGTAATCAGGGTTGCAACTATTGCACTTCCTCTCCAGATAACTCAAGAAACTGATCATGATCCTTGCACCGTAACAGGGGTTCAAGTTTTTCACAAAACTCAACTGTTCTTGCACAATTTCTACAATTAATTAGGTGAAGCAAACCTAGCACTAAATGATCAAGATCGGATGTTACATTTCCTTTTTCTATCCTTTTTTTTAATTGCACAAGCATGACTGCAAATAAACTCCCACGCTGACATGGAAGTGATCCAATACAGGCAATCTCACTTCCACTGAAGTCAATTGCATCACTTTTATTAGCTTCTACTTTCCCCTTCCTCGGTAATTCCATTTCAGCCACTGGAGAGTGTAAACTCTTCCCTAATGCCTTCAAGCACAAAAGCACCAAGAGCAGATAACGTTGGGCAACAACTTTCACTGCTTCAGATGTGTACAAATCAGAACCATCAGTATAAGGTAACTGTGTTGGGAGGCACTCCAATCCTTTTCCTACCTACTGAACTGTGCAGGAAAAGCTGCTTTTGTGAGGGTAAAATTAACCATGTTTACATTTCAAAATTTGACTTCCCTTTGGACATGAACTACTGTGTGCACACAGTTTTTTCACGTTATCACTTTGGTGCACAAATTACAGACTTTACACATATAGACCCCATCTGTGTGCAAACTAAGCACCAACTCCATGGAAATGGATTTTGCATTTGTACATTCTATAACTTGTGGGAATAAGGGATAATGCCCAAGAAACGGTGCTTACAAGTGATTGTGTGGCAGAAGTGAGGGCTGAACTGAGACTCTTTTGAAAACATAGCCTAGAAGATCTAAACTCACTTTCCCTTGCTCCTTACGCTCCTGCCTCCTTCCAAACTCTCTCCTTTGGTGGTCTTCCCTCAATCTCTGTTTCACGCCTCCTATCATGACATCCTGCCCCTATGCTTTGAACTGCCTCCCACTTCTCTTGTGAGAAACTCCTGGAACAAGGCTCCAATATCTGCTCTGTTGTTTTTTTTTGTTTTGTTTTGTTTTGTTTTTTTAACTCTTATTCAGTGTATTGTATTTGCCTGACTGAGACTGCATGATCCTTACAACAGTATGTACATAGCAAATAATAATAACTGAACATAAAGCCCACACCAAAAGTTCTGCAGTTGCCCAGTATAGAGAAAAACAAGAAATGCCCTCCACCTATAAGCCTTTTGATTAAAAATGCTGTGAACCAACCACTGGACTGGTATGTCACTATGTATACAGATTGCTCAGAGTTGACTAGTGGATTGCCAACATATTAATCTGGCTACACAGAGGAACTATGTAACATAACCAAGAGAGAACCATAAAACTACATTTCCCCCTGCTTTACCAATGCAAAATCTAATGACAGAATCAGTGACATTTTTTGGTTTTGAATTCATGAAATCTGCCCGTCAGTCACTGGACAAATTTGTATATATTTTGTGCACAGTATTATGCTGGACAATAATAGCCCTGAAGATAAACTAGCCATAACCATAGGCACTAAGGGAAAAGCCTGAGAAAACAAATGAGCAATATACTATGCCCTGTAGGTGAATGGACTCTCACTCTGTCAGACCAATGAGGGAACTGAATTCCATAGCCAGAAATACTCTGCTAAATGAGCCCTGACATTCAGATCTAGGAACTATGAGCCAAAGTGTCCCATCTTATTTCATACTCAATATGCTACACACTGAAGGAGAATAAACAGCCAATTTTGGGTCAGCTTCTTAGTTGTGTTTGAACTGTGCTTAGCACATCTCTAGAAGGCAGGGGACACAGATGGTTTTTTATACCACTTTTATGATCCCACTAGATTCTGAGGCATGTTCACACCCTAGCATAATTAGAGTAGCCTTAAGACTGCCCTAATTTACACCCAGCTTCCCAGATAGGCTATTCTGGCAGCTGGAAATAGCTGGAGCAAAGATGCACTCTGGCCATGCCACTCTTCCCCCAGACAGGCCCCTCGACCAGGGGCTGGGTGGAAAGGGGCACAGAACTACTACTTTGACTCTATGCCATCTAGGGATTTTCCTTTACACAATGGAAGTTCCCAGATATACTGTTGTTTTGTTCCTTAATTTCCCAACTGCAAAATGGGCGTAATAACAACTTTCCTAGATCCTGGGGTTCGTTGTGAGGATAAGTTCATTATTGTTTGTGAGGTGCTCATAAGTCTCTAGACAGCTACTTCCTCAGAAAGCTTAGTAATAATCATTATATATCAAGCCCCCTCCTCAATTTTTTCTAAAAGTTATCTTTTGAAATATGTCCTGTTATTTGATTAATTTTGATAGTGGTCTTTGAGATAGATTCCTACCATGCTGTCCTTTGTATATCATTTATGTCTATAAGCATCCTTTGCAAAGAAAGCCTTTCCTTCTTCCTAAACCTCTACATGAAGATTATTAGTCTATCACACTGAACTCCGCAAAATGCTATTCTGAATGTCCCCTAAATGTCACAATGTTAGGCTTGGTCAAGCAGATTCATTGTCCCTACATGCATTGAAACGAGTTAGACAAAAGGGCAACCTCAACAGATGTTTCTTTCCACCATGTTGCTAAGCAGGTTCTTAGGATAGTTATAGCTATTAGGAAGCTGCATCTAGGATGCTTGGGACTAAACCCTGCAGTCCTTTCTCAGTCAAAACACTCACTGAGGTCAGTGAGAATTTTGATTGAATAAAAATTGCAGGATTTGGCCTTCAATTTGAGTGTCAGCAATACTGCCATTTGGAAGGATCAAATTATAGAATCATAGAATGGTCTAGAAGGGATCTTGAGAGGTCATCAAAGCCAGCCCTCTGTGCTGAGTCCAGATCAAGTACACCTAGACCATCCCTGACAGGTGTTTGTCCAACGTATTCTTAAAAACCTCCAGTAATGGGGATTCTACAACTTCCTTCGGAAATCTATTCCAGAGCTTAACTACCCTTAGAGTTAGAAAGTTTTTCCTAATATCTGACGTAAATTTCCCTTGCTGCAGATTAAGCCCATTACTTCTTGTCCTACTTTCAGTGGACATGGGGAACAATCAATTATCGTCCTCTTTACAGATCTGAAGACTGTTATCAGGTCCACTCTCAGTCTTTTCTCAGACTTAAACATGCCCAGATTTTTTAACCTTTCCTCATAGGCCAGGTTTCCTAAATCTTTTATCATTTCTGTTGCTCTCTTCTGGACTGTCTCCAGTTTACCCATATTTTTCCTAAAGTTTGGTACCCCAAATCAGACACAGTACGTCAGCTGAAGCCTCATCAGTGCCCAGCAGAACAGGACAATTACCTCCCTTGTCTTACATACAACACTCCTGTTAATACATCCCAGAATGATATTTGCTTTTTTTTGCAACTGCAGCACATTGTTGACTCATATTCAATTTGAGCTCCACCATAATAACCACCAGATCCCATTTAGCAGTACTGCCGCATAGCCAGTTATTCCCAATTTGTAGTTGGGCACTTGATTTTTCCTTCCTAAGTGAAGTGCATTTCACTTGTTGTGATTTAATTATCTGTCTCTGTTTAAAACAGAAGCAAGGAGGGATACATTAGCTTGGACTGGTTCATTGTGACACTCTGTGCCACACAGGGATGAAGAATATGGCAATCGTCCTGCATTACCAAGCTCTACCCCACTTGGCCCCTATAAGCAGCAAGAAGGGTTGATAAAGGGTGCATGCAATGCATTTTCAATTGTCCATGTTTGCTGATCCAAGCAGCAGCTCTCATTTGTTCTGCTGCAATCTTTCCTGAGTGGAGTAAATCACCCTGCAAGTGACCAACCGCCAGTCATAGCTTTTCTGAGGATGCACCACCAATTGCCATGAGAAATCTGTGCCTGTTTGCTGGCAAAGTAGAGAGTAATCTGTGTATTCCAAAAGAGAAGGAGGGTATGAGGGTGGCTTGCCCTGCAATCTCACATTGCCTGCAGTGCTGACACTGGCTTAGGAGTTGATGCAGAGAAAATAAAAGGAGAGGAAGCACTTCAAAGAGGAATGTTTAAAACTAAGCTACATATTATTTTCCATCAAATATGCAGATCAAACACAAGTCTTTAGTCATTAAAGATAACTCTGTTTGACATTAAATAAAATGCCACACTACCACAATATAAAAACACGCTTTGTATGAATCTGACAATACCCAGGAAAAAGCTGATTTTAAATTCTCGGTGATCAAATATCTATTCAAAAAACCCCTGAATCACATAGTAATTTGTTTTATCAATCTGAGTAATCACTTAGCTAGACACTTTCTGTCTAGAGGGTCAAGAGCCAAACTACATTACATACCAGACATAGCAAATTAAGTACCAGTGAAAAGCACCTGTGAGCAATAGGTAAGACAACAACCAAAAAAAATGGTAACTAATGTCCTCCCCAGAAACCAATGTTTCTGTCAGATATGACCAGCCGACATGTAACAATATAATTGATGACTCACTCCAGCACTATGAATAGAACTTACCCTCTTGTTCTTCAAGGAATCAACTTTTGGTGGTGTATTCTCTCACAGGAGCACTAGAGGGTGTGTGGGTGTGGAGGAGTGGGGTGGGTGTGTGTCACTCTCATTAGTATTAACGAGAGTGCCTCTTGTAACTCCCATCGGCAGGGACTGGATAATTTGGCGGGCTGCTAATGGGCTACAGGACTGTTTAACTCTACCGGAGAAAGGATAATAAGGATATTAAGTATAATAACCAATGGCTGGAAGGTGAGGCCAGACAAATTAAAATTAGAAATTAGGCACAATTTTTTTTTTTTTTTTTTAAACAGCGAGAGTGATTAACCATTGGAAAAAACTACTATGGGAAATGTTGGATTCTCCATCTGCTGATGTCTTCATATCCAGACTGAATGCCTTTCTGGAAGATATACTTGAGTTAAACAACAGTTATTAGGCTCAAAACAAGGGTACCTGGGTGAAATGTAATGGCCTCTGTTATACAAGAGGCCAGACTAGATGATCTACTGATACCTCCTGGCCTTTAACGCGATGAATCTATGAAATAGTTCCTCCAGGCAAGGGTACACTGACTAGTCAATGTGAGGGAACTTACACGGCCTCTGTTGTATTTGTTTTGTGGATAGACAGGGAATTTCAGTATTGTCAATCTGGCACCTTGCATCACCACCAAAGTTTACATGAAAAAGAAAATCTCACACACACATACAGATGAGCAAACAAGCACCTTAACTGAAACCATGATATAGTTAAAAGATAATTGTTTAATATAAAATCAGAGGCATATTGATAACCCACTTCTGCTATCAGAGAACATTTGTTACAACTGCAAAGATGAGGTGCCAATAGTACACAGAGGTACTATTGAATGTATTGAGTTTCAGTGTATGTTCTCAGCGTATTGCAGTAACAGTGGATGACAGCCCAATACTGAATATGGTCACTCCTCTCTCTGCAAAGTTTAAGATGTAAAAAGGTTATTTTTTAAGCTCGGAGACAAATTGATCATAAAACTTCCCATCAGGTGCACCCTAAGTATTCTCCTTCACCTGCACTGTTTGTGCCAAAGGGAAGTGCAGCTGCCATCCTGCTGGAGCTGCTTTATGTATCCCAGCAACGACTAATGAGAACTTTTTCCTGTGAAAGAAATCGGCTTAGTCAACACAAAGACTGTCGCCGTGCTCTGCCAGGCAGCTCTAAATGGAAGAATGAGGTGCCGCTCTGTACTCAAAGGCTTCTTTATGCAGAGAATGCCTTGAGAATCAGTGAACACTATGAATCGTGTCATTGTGATGCTGGCAGTCGTCAATGCCCTTACAAACAAATATCCCAGTTTACTGAGAGTCCTGAGAAATGCTCTGATCAGAGACGGCAAAGCATTAGCATGCTTGGCAGGGCTGCAGAAAATCAGTGTGTGTGAAGGCAGTGAGTCAGAGTCTGCCTTCATTTACTTACAAATGCAACCTCACTGAAGTTTGGCTCCTGTGGAGTTACACTGGAGATTAATTCAGCCCTTAATTCACCACCACAATTTTATCAACAAGCACAAGCATAAAATTCATTTGAATGATGAAGAAAATGCCAGTGGTGATCCCTTGTGCTAAAACTGTACTGATTAAAGGCCAAAGGAGAGCAAGAAATGGGAAAGAAATTGTACTTATACTATATGAAGTAGCAGCAGAAACTAGCATGCTGACTATAAACCAGACTTCTTGAGTCTTAGGCCGGTGGAATTTAAGGAGCAGGTGTCAAAACAATGCTGCTGAGGGCTCTGCAAAGATGGGATAAAGTTAATTAAGCAAAACAAACAAGCGTGCTGCTTGTCCATCTGTAAAAGACTGTGGGCCAGATTCTCAGTTCTACTTGGGTTACTTTGTGCCATTCAGCCCAGCGGAGAACTCTCCCAGTGGAAGGGAACTCCCCACTGGCATAAAGCCCATACCAGCTGCCCTACATTCAGCCTGAGGGAAAAAGGGGGAAGGCACTGGAAAAGCAGAGGAGGTCATTTGCTTAGGGCAAGTAAATGGGCACTTCACCAATCTTCCCAAGTACAAGCTCCATTAAGAACCTTATTGGTATCACGCATGGAAGCCCTAGATTCTCTAACTCATGCTGGAGTCCACCAGCACAGAATCAGGGAGCCATAATGAGCTCCCTGTTGTTCACTCCGCCACACCCAGAGCTTGGATGCAAGGGAGAATCAAGGCTAATATGTGTACTGAGTATTGGTAAAAAGACCTCAAGAGTCTGCTTCTCAACTTTCCTCTGACATGTGGACTCTTGGACAGCTTATCTTGACGGATTACACTATATGTCCAAGACTACTCCATGTATCTGCAATAACACAGTGAGCAGTGATAAACTTGATCTGCTAACTTTACATCTAGCCTGCTAACAGCACCCATAGCAATAAAGCAGCCAATCTAAGAGAAAAACGAGCAATACCCTAGTGATTCTTGCTCCAAGGAGCTTATGTCTTTTTCATTTGCTCAGTAAAGCACCTAGCACACATATAGGAATCCTGATTTTACTATAATAATAATAATTGCTAATTCATATATCATCTGTCCATTGCTTCCAAGAAGGAAGGATGGTCCAGTGGTTAGGATGCTAGCTTGGAACCAGGGAGACCCAGGTGTAATTGCATTTATACCACATGCATATTTTATACTGCTCTGCCATAGACGACGTGTGTGACCATAGCCAAGTCACTCAGGACTGGTTTACACCTTACCTCGTGATTCAGCGTCAGTCGACGGGAGTTACGCAAACTATGCAGAGTAGCTTGAGTAACTCACGTCGACTGCTCTGCTTCCCTTCTGCGTGCTGTTCACACTGCACTGTGCCGAGGGGGTGGACTTTCTCAGTCGACTTCCTGAACGATTGAGCGGGTCTACACTGACCGCTCAATCGATCCAGAAAGATCGATCTGGCGTCAGCAAATTTGCCGCCGTCAGTATAAACACAGCCTTAGTCTCTCTGTGCCTTAGTCCCCCATCTGTAAAATGGGGATATAATGGCACTGCCCTTCCTCACAGGAGTGTTGTAAGGATAACTGTGTTAAAGATTGTGAGGTGCTGACATACTATGATAATGGGGGGCCATGTAAATGTGATACAGAAATTATCAACCCTTGTACTCTTTCCGTGGAATTGGGCCACGGAGGTGGTGTTTGGATCTGAAAGCAGAGTGAATTTAGGCTTTGGTTTGGGTATGAAACTGGATGAGGTTTTGGGCTGTGTGTCAATGGTGCAAAATCTCAAGTTGTTTTTAAGGGATATCAACTGAAAATGTCAGAAATCTCACAGAGGGAAACTATACCCATCAGACTTCTTCAATTTTGGATCTAGATCTCAAGAGCTTGACCACATCTGAGCAAGAACTGGCAAATAGGCTATTTTCAGTTTGGGAATGAATCCGGAAAATAAACTGTAAGGGCAAGTTAGTATCCAGGGAGTCACATTCAAAGCCCTTAGAGGAGTTCTGAGTCAAAGATCCAATTTTGATGCCTCTCTACTAGAGCAGCGCAAATAAACTAATATTTTCATTCATTGTCTGAACTGAAAAAAATTTTTAAAATCATTTCAGGGCAACATGAAATGAAATTTTTCAAATTTTTTGATGAACCAAAAAATTTAAAAAAAAATTATTCTAGTCAAACAAAACTTTTCATTCAATCTGAAATGCAATGTTTCATTTCATTTTTGAGTGTTTATTTTTTTTAAATAAAATTAAACTCACATTCCAAAACAAAAAGTTAATCTGAATCAGAATGTTTCATTTAAAAAACATTGAAACTAAGTATGTCTTTAAAAAAAAAAATAAATAAATAAATTTTTTTTTGTTTTTCAACCAAAACAATTTGGCAAATTCAGCATGAATTCACTAAATGTTTCAGTCAACCTGAATCTGCTTTTTTCTGCAAAATAAAAGGCTTGAAAATTTCACCCAGCTCTAATCTTCACTTCCCAAATTTCTCAGTTATTGAATGTATTGTTTATTTTATTATTATTATTAGCTTGCCTTTTTCCACAATGACTCTCATTATGTTAATTTTGCCCTTATTTTGAAAGAACTTTTTTGAAAGAACTCTGAAAATCAGGCCCTTTAAAAATGTCTTGCTAGACACCCAAAATCACTTGTGAAAATCTTGACATAAGACATTAATGCCTGAAACTCCTCACTGAACAAAATACTGATGAGGAAAGTTAAGATAGTTTCATTCTATCAGCCGACTGACCTCTCCCTAGTAAAACACTTCCCAGAGTTCCTTTAGATAAGAAATGTTATCCCTGAAGTCAATGTGAGTTGAGAATATTCGGTATCTTCCAGAAGAAGGCCCGATGAGACACGATGTTAGTTTCCACTATTCCCTGGTTACTTTTTGTTCAGACCTCATTTCAAAGTTGTTCCAAATTTTGATCTATAAAGACGGCATTTGTTCATATCAAGCCTCATGCAGTGCCCACTAAAGTCAGTGGGAGTCTTTCAGTTGACTTCCATGTGCTTTGGATCAGACCCCTGTGGAAGATATCTTCTTCTGAATATTTTCAGGTTTCCCATCAGATATCCTATCATGCATCCCAAGGTGAGATGCTTAACTAGCATAGTTGGAGGAAAGTTACTAAACATAATCAATCAACTGCAGTAATATATATACGGCAGCTCATTCAAAAACATGAGTGATAAAGATAAATGGTTGTCTGCTGTGCAGGGAATTAAAGTGCCTCTAGAAACCTGACATTGGGTATACATTCTGACTGTGGTATGAAGAAACACAATGCCAAAATGGCTGAAACTGCTTTTCTTGTACAGGTGAAAGTTTACATGTATTCCGTAAGGTCTATGAGAGAGAGATAATTTACCAACCAGTAACTAAGACCCAAGTCCTGCAGTCTGCCTCCTTTCCCTATGTATATATGCCTTCTCCTAGTAAATACCTTCTGCTGCTATTGCTTAGGCTGGGTTTGGAACTGGTGACCTAATGGTGAAATGCACCCAATGTCTTCCTTTCCCTATATATATACTTTCCCTAAAGGTGGCTTACATGAAATTTTGGTGGCTTACATGAAATGGTTATGGTGATCTTGCCCAAATTCTTGATGCTCTCCTCCTGGAAGCCTACAAAAAAGAATAGCTCTCCTGCAAGTGGATGTACATGAGTGGGGATTTTTTAATCAGTATTTTTTTGAAAGTATAGTATATATTTATTTTCCTCCCTCCCCTCCTCCAATTTCCATACATCACTTAGCACCGCAGAAAAGCATCATGTCTGTCTGTGCTTGTACAGAAATTAGCATAATGGGGTCCCAATCCTGACAGGACTCTCTAGGGATTATTTTATATATATATATATTTAATTTTTTTTAAGTCTATAGTGGATGAGTTTTCAAACCATCAGAAAAGCCTGTATTTGGTACCTTTGTTGGCAATCTTAACAGAGAACCCAAAGATTGAATAATATAGAAAGTGAATTCCCCTTTTGCCCGTAGAAGTGCTTTCTCCAGTCATGAATGAGGAACATTGAGCTGGCAGAATCAAGAAATTTGTACTGCTTCTATCTGTGTCATAAGTGCTGTGCAGGTAAATAGAGGACTTCAGCCTCCAGGGCTGTCAATGCCTTGTTTTGACCTGTGACCTCCACCCCATCCTGTTTTTCATTCTTTGCCCTCATAATCAGTTGATCCCCATGTTTCTTTTGGTCCTTTCCTTCTGTTGAGGGGGAGGTCTTTATTGTTTCATGGGCAGTTCCCTCCCTGGAACCTGGGGACCAAATAGGCCCTTGCCCATGAATCATAATTACAAAGCTATTTTAAAACATTTTAAATATTATGATACCCTCACACTAAGTAGCACCTTGATCTTTCAACATCCTTGAAATCAAAGGAACAATTCAAGAAGTAAAGTACTCCTCAGTGTGAATAAGGATATCACCATCTAGCATTGAATCAGTACTGTAATAACATTAAACAACAAATCTAGAAAAGCCTGTGTTCTTTATCATTAGTCCTTTTTGCAACAGCT
The DNA here is from genome assembly GCF_026122565.2 of Emydura macquarii macquarii. Classification (NCBI taxonomy): domain Eukaryota; kingdom Metazoa; phylum Chordata; order Testudines; family Chelidae; genus Emydura; species Emydura macquarii. Next base: position 4,229,997 of record NW_027133000.1, on the reverse strand, counting down.
CTCTCTTTAGCAGAGAGTTGTTGCCTTCTCATTTTGGTGAAGGCCTTCATGGCTGACGTGGTGCTGAGACAGTAACAGGGAAACAGATGGCGTGAGGAGCACTGATCAATAGCCAGTATATTTGTTATGACCCACAGATGAAAAAGTTGGTTGTCAAGCCCTATCCAGCATCATCATTGTTCACAGTTTGCCAGTATGAGTCACGAGACCCACTCTTCACATTTGTCTCCTCACTTGCCTTCAGCATCTGCCCTCAGCATCCTGTCATGTGTTTGCGTTGCACCTTTTATTTGCCAAGCAGATTCATGTAATTATTGCAGGGACACAAACATTAACAGTTCTATGGTCACACAACAGAAATTTTGTGTCAGAAGAAAATACAGAGAGGGATTTAAAACGTAAACGTGTTCCTCTTCACTGCTGTATGCTGTGCCAAATTCTGCCCTTTGTAACACCCACACAATCCCAGTAGGCTATAACTGAGGACAGATTCCAGCCCATTTCATTTCATTTTCCATTTATGCCAAACAGCGACATGTTACTTGACATCATATAACACCTGTGATCACAATATCTACTAATAGGCTTCGCTATTGCACAAAACACACACTTCTACCAGGTTACCCAGAGAAACTTTATAGCTATAGATTGTATGACTATTTGCTCAGTATCTTGCTGAGCTACTGGCCATCTGTTTTGGTGGATGAGGTATTTAAAGAAGAAACCTCTCCAAATATGAAAAATAGAATGGAGTGTCTCTCATTCTTCATAGAAAGAAAGAGGAGACAGCAAAGCATTTCTCAGTTTTCTGGAGACTAATAAATGTAATGTTAAGGTGAAACTGAGTCAAGTGCAAGAAAAAGAAGGAAGAATGCATCTTTATAGACTTTTAAACTTCAATGGTCCTTCCAGGGCCAAAGTCTGCTCTAAATTAAACCCAGGAAACCTCCTTCAGTTCAATGGGGTTGTTCTCATGTAAGTGAGGACATAATAGGACCAATACAATGTGTTTAGAAGTCATAATGAACTCCCAAAGGAGTGATGAAAGCACCGTAGTCTCTGAAAACCCTTCAATAAAGTTTATCATTTGTATACCTTGTACTTGTAAGCCTTTTTCCTTTTCTCTTAAGAGTAAGACATTTAGCATGCTTTTGTTTTCTGTTTACAAGTTGCCATTTCTTGGCAGAACATACCAAGAGGCACCTTGTTATTAAATCACTGGAATCCTGTCAAAAACTGAGTCAGAGCTTCTGACACAATAGAAAACCAAGGAAAAGTATTCACTTCTAATATTAGGGCTCTCTCCTTGAAGACTTGCAGATGTTTTCCTGCTTTTCTTGCCGTATAGTCCAATTGGTGACTGCCAGTCGCCAACGACTGGAGACAGGACACTAGATGGGGAGGGCTCTAAGTTACTACAGAGAATTCTTTCCCGGGTATCTGCCTGGTGGGTCTTGCCCACATGCTCAGGGTCTAACTGATTGCCATATTTGGGGTCAGGAAGGAATTTTCCCTCAGGTCAGACTGGCAGAGACCCTGGGGTATTTTCACCTTCCTCTGCAGCAAGGGAAGTATACACACACATACACACACACACACACAGAGAACACATATATAGACAAAAATATATATGTATACATATTAGTGTATGTATATAGACACACTACAGAGACACACATAAAAACACAATAGGGGTAACCATGGGATAGTTCTTAAAGATGATTACTAATCTTCCTTTTACATACTACTTTCATATAACTAAATTGGCATTGGCTAGTTTTGGTATAAAAATAAAGGAATAGCAGCCCTGTTAGTTGTGGGAAACAAATATATATAAAATCTGATTTATTGAGCCAATCATAGTAACACACACATTACGTAAAAGCCAATAGTACATGAAACTGAGGTAAGAGGATAAAAAATGCAGCTTCTCTTAATATTTGAATGGTGTAAGTCACTTACCTATACAAGTGGAGTTTTCATTCCCCAATCGGTGTCCCTTGGGACAGTTCCAGTGCTGTAAAGCTGAGAGGCTAACAAAACCAATTTTGAAAACCACCGGCAAAAAAGCAGTAAGTATGAGAAACATAATCTTCAGTTTTTTGAACCGTTAGTAGAGAGTAACTTGCTTGTACTCAGTCATATCCAGGACAAGATGAACATGTGTATTCCCAGAGTGTTTCTACAACAGCCTGCTTTATGCAATTGGACATCTTTTCACAATCCCACAGTTTTCCTTCTGTCTTGCTTTTCTTATCACTTTAGTCCCTACTACAACCTTTGAGGAAATTCCAGTGAGATTTCTTCCACACGTACAATATTTTCTCTCCCTTTCTCTCTCTCTTCTTTTTTTTTTTTTTAAAGCCAAGTATGAAATGCCTGACACCCTTGCCACAAACTTAACACAGCTTGAAAGCAAAGCTCATGAGGATCACTGCAAATTTCCTTGCAACAACCAAGCTGTAGAATAAATCTTAAAAATAGAAAAGCTGTGAAACTGCCCACCACAGACCTTAAATGTGTTTGGGGGTAGATATCTATAGGTATTATCCCTCCTATAACATAGTTTCTCTTTATATACAAACTTGGAATGACTCCCCATTCCTTTTTAAAGCTCTGCTTGCCCCACCTCTTCTCTTTTTAGTGCCACTCGAGTGAAGCCTGTGTTTGCAAATAGTAACGTTCTAAACTACAGGGAAGCCAGCCAAAGTGCAGATATCCAACCACTAATAATAAATATTCAGTATTTAAAAAGAGTACTAGCAGGTACCTGCTTAATACTTAATACCAACTTAATAATTAATACCTGCTTAATACTGTACCTTTAGCTTCTCAGAGGCTGTAGTCAGGCTTACAACGTGCTATGTTCTGTCACAATTATGAATAACAAGTCATTCATTGTAATAACATCATGTGTTTCCTTGCCACAAACAAACTTTATCACACATACATATTCGTGCATAAACAGAAAAAAATAGAATCCTCCAGTTTCCCTGATATACATTTTTGCCTGGGAAGGTGGATTATATTAGGGCCAAATTCAGAACTGGGGTAAGCAGCTGCAACTTCATTGAAATCAACAGAATTGCAACCACTTACATTGGTCTAAATTTGACCCACCATTCTTTCAAAATCACTATGGACAGGAACTGAGACAACATGTGGTCTGATTCTGCGCTGCTTTGTACCTGCTGTAGTAGTCACTGATATTTGTGCACAGAGGGTGTAAAAGGCTACCATTCAGATACAGTGGCCTTTTACATCCGCTTTGCACAGGAGTAAATGATTACAAGCTGCTAGGTAGTGATGAATTAGGCTCATTCTCTTCCTGCTGCTCCAAAAATCCCATCATATATGCACTACGGGTCCCATTCAGCAACGTACTTAAACACGTGCCTAAGTGATTTGCTGAATGGGGCTGGAATTATATGTGCTAAAGTTAAGCAGCTGCTTAAGTACTTTGCTGAATTGGGGCCTGCTCCTCTAACTGTTGTGAGGTGTTTTGTTTTTATATTATTCTTACGGCATCATTTTGGAATAAATCCTCTGATAATCAAGCAGCTGGGAACACTGGCAGCACCAGAACCCAGCACAGCTGTACGCTGGTCCATCCCTGGGAATTTTTTCTATATTTGCTTGAATTGACGAGACGTGTGGATTTGTACTGATTGAAAATAAGAACCATGAAACATTGATTATGAGCTGTGTAACTCTCTGCTAAGTGCAACTGTGTGAAACTGTTTCTTGATGTTTATGTCCATGCATAGTAACGTTCTGCTGGCTTAATCCACTGCCTTCATTGCAAGAACGGGGCAAAGCCACTAATTAAATCTCTACTGACAAATACAAGCCTTGTTTTCCTGTAAACCATTCAGAACTGGGTTCACTACCGTGTGCCCTATAAAACCAAAGTAATGTAAATTATACAGGGCCAGAAACTGCAGCCCTGGCTCATGCAGAATAGCACTCACCCATGCAGAAAGCCCTATAGAATTCAATGGGACTACTGGTGTGAATGAGAGGTATTCACTCAGGGTTGGGGTTGCACAATCTGCCATAAATCGTGGCATTCTACCATTAATACATTTTCACTAACAAAATGACTTTGGGTCATGGCTTTACCTCCCACCCCCTCTCCCATTTTTCTTCTAAGTTCAAGTCATGGTGATAGTGACTGAGCAGCACCAAAGGAATGCATCACTTATCTGTGAGTAACCACCAGAGCAATGTTTGCCAAACTGTGAGGCGGGCCTGCCCTGAAGGGCTCTGACCTCTCCCAGGTCAGACTCAAACAAGCCTACAGAAAAGGAGGGGGAAAAATGAATAATCTCTCCCTTTTCCTTAGGACCAGGGCAAATTTTAGGTTATTCCTGGGGCTCCACATTCTCTCAATCTCTCCTTTCCCACACATGATTCTATTCAACCTCTGCTCCATCTTTTACCCTGATTCTTTACTGTTTTCCCTCTATCCAAACACATGCCCATGTATTTTTCTTTTTCCTTCAGATCCCACACAGTGGGTGGGAGAAGGGAGCAAATTTGAACAGTCAACACCACAAAAACATTTACCTTAGGCAGAGCCCCATTCAGTGCAGTCAGACAACAGCAGACCCCTGGTCACCCATTAATTTCAGGACTGTCCTATAAATTTAGGAGTCCCTAAAAACTGGAAGGAAGCTCTCTCAATGGTGTTATTTTCCATCTCCAAAAGCTAGATCTGCCTCAGACTTGACAAAACTAGAAGTGAGTACCTAAAATTAGTTACTGAAAACTGCATACAAGAGATGGTGCCTCATTTACTTAGTCCAAAGTGTAAATTTCCAAGAAAGAGAGGAAATTGAACAGGCTGGCTTGCTTCACAAGATTCAAATAAACCTTCCAAATGCACCATTTTTCTCCAGTGGTGGCTGTTTACTGCAGCATCCCATTTGTCAGATGTCTGTCCTAAAACAGGGAGTGCACTGGACTGGGACTCAGGAGATCTGGGTTTTATTCCCAACTCTGCTGCTGTGTGGCTTTAGGCAAGTCACTCTGGCCCTGATATTTAAAGCTATTTAGGCATCAGTGTACTCAGTGTTTCAATGCCTAACTGATTCAAGTGCCTAAATTTCATTTTCAAAAGAGATTTGGACACACGGGAGCCTAAATCCCATCAACTATCAATGGGATTTTGGCTCCTTAAGTGCCTCAATCCCTATTGAAAATGAGATTTAGGCACCTAAATCAGGTAGGCATTGCAAGGCTGAGTGCATCAATGCCTAAATACCTGTAGAAGTCTGGGCCTTAACCTCCCTGTGCCTCATTTTCCCCATCTTTAAAATTGGGATAGGGATACCGACCTCCTTTGTGATACAGATGAAAAGCACTACAGAAGAGCTAGGCGGTAGTGTTATTATTCAGTGCTTAGGAGAGGAATGCTGCAACAAGGGAGCAGAGATGTTGGAATCAGGACCATCACTTCCTTACGGGCATGGATGCCAAACACATAGTGGCTGATTATGGTGTGACTGTCATTGGAGAAGTGAGGCACAGTCATGGACAGAAAAGCCCAGAGGCTGGCTTGTGATTCCTCACCAATGCCCGTGTATTGTAGAACTCCAGGTACGGAATGCCTATTGAAGTTGAATTCTCTCAATCTGGGTTTTGCCAGGGGAACAGCTCTGCAACAGTCGCCGAGGGATTCAAGCACGCTTTACTATAATGAGGTTTTCTGCTAACCTCCAGGGAAAATGGGTGATGTATTTATTAACATGCCTTTTTCTATCCACTTAGAGCCAATGTGGATCTCTGGAATTACCACCCCTGTGGAAAACACCTCCAATGACATGACGCTGCTGAAGACACTACACCGTAGTGCACGCTTCCATCTGACATTGGTCACATGATCAACAAGCTGAACATGTGTGTCAGATAGCTTTGGCATGGGACAGATGCATGGAACATAAATGTGCATGCTATTTCATACATCACAGGCGAAACAGGAGGGGCACAGAGCAAGAGACATATTCTAGTGTTCTCTGGGCAGACGACCGAACACCAGTGCTTTCTGAATTCTAAGCCTGGCTATGACACAGACGCTTTCTGCGGCCTTAGGCAGAACTCTCTGCCTAAGTTTGCTCATCTGTAAATGGGGGATAATACTTAACTAGATCAAAGGAGATATAATGAGGATTAATTAGTTTTTGTAACGGACTTTATTCATGAAAAGTGTTATGCATACTGAGTATTATTATACTTCCTGCTCCCACTATTTATTTCAAAATAATTCATGTGCCAATGTCTAACTTGATTTGGTTTTCTCAGCTTGAATTCTATATTTTTTGTTATAAATACAGTTTTTTCCTATACTAATATGATCTTCTGTTAAGGAAAAAGAGCCATGAAAAAGTTCTGACCCTGAGAGCAATTATAGCATTAACTGTAACTTGAACCATCAACTTTAGGCACTTTCACTTTGTTAATTTTGACTTGCAGGCTTTCACTATGATGCTTATCATGACTGACAACAATTATCATGCATAAGTACTTCTCTGAATAAAAGATATCAGATCACGAGGAATTCAAAGAAGAGTCATTTTCCGAAAGTTATAATTTTTTAAACATGTAATATAATAGCGAGACAGTTTAATAGAACAACACCCTAATATTCTGGGGAACCAGTTTAGTGTTCTGCCTATTTTTGACATAGCAGAGCCCATCGCGTTACTTTGTCGGATGATGCTTTAGAGCTCTCTGTTAGATGATTCCACTGCTAAGCATCAGATTTTGGAATACCGACATTGCCTGGAATCAAATCATTCATACTGAAGCAAACCTTCATTATTCTGAGTTACTCCACATACATTAAAGCTCTGTGCAATTTACGATGTGAGGATATATAGGACGAGATCCAAACACTTGAATGTAGGGCTGCTTGTGTGGCTGACGGCACTCTTCCTAGCAATCACTTCATTGTCCTTGGTCAAAAATGTATCCTCCCCCCATGCTGGTTGTCTGCCTGATTGCCATCCCAGAGACAAATACTCACCAACAATCGAACACCATACAAGAAGATCACTAACCCAGGAACATACCCCTGCAACAAACCCCGTTGCCAGCACATCGACTCCAGTGACACCATCACTGGTCCTAACCACATCAGCCACACCATAAGAAGCTCATTCATCTGCACATCTACTAATGTAATATATGCCATCATGTGCCAGCAATGCCTCTCTGCCATGTACATTGGCCAAACCGGACTGTCACTATGCAAAAGAATAAATGGACACAAATCAGACATAAAAAATGGTAACATCCATAAACCAATTGGAGAGCACTTCAATCTCCCGGGACACTCTGTAGCTGGCTTGAAAGTTGCTGTACTTCTACAAAAAAAACTTCAAAAACAGACTTCAAAGAGAAACTGCAGAGCTGGAACTCATCTGCAAACTTGACACAATTAAACTGGGTCTAAATAGGGACTTGGAATGGTTATCTCATTACAAGAAGTAATTGTCACTGTTCACACATTCTCACCTCCTAATCAATGGTTGTGAATAGGCCTCAACTACTCTAACTGAATGGACTTTGCTAATACCTACCTTCCCCATATATATATATATATATATATATATATATATATATATATATATATATATATACACACACCCCCGATCTGATTTCTATTCCTTACATCTGACGAAGTGGGTTACAGCCCACGAAAGCTTATGCCTGCAGAAATTAAATTTGTTAGTCTTTAAAGTGCTACAGAACTCTCGTTTTTATTGATAGTAAAGTGACTGCTAATCTACGTATCTGACCGCAGACGTGCTCTGAGAATCCTTTGGGATGAAATCTGCCACCAATTTTCAGAGCAGCTGAGCACTGAACACTTCCATGGAAGTCAATGGAGGCTGCAGTGATTAGAATTTTGGACTATCAGGACATATGTTTGTATTCTGTAGGCAAATTATCAGATGCATTGCTACTCTCTATGTGCACCTTCCCCACCAGGAGTACTGGCTGGAGACATGGATAATTAACATAACTACCTAAAATTATTTAAAGCCAGTTTCTGTCTGTGGATTGCAAACCTCTTCAGATGACACTCTCTCTCCCTCCTCCCCATCTGTAGACATGTTCCTCTATAGTTAATAAATATCTTGAGTCTATTCCAAGGTTTTCTTTACAAACATTTCCTGAGAAATTTAGCATGGAATCATTTCAAATATAGTTTCATGAATTAGTTCACTTTACTCTGAGAAGTTTGTGTGCCCCCATAGCTCCATCCATCTTGATTCTCAGCTAATTTACACCAGTTTGACACAGGTAAATGTGTTTGTTTGTGTGTAACTGGTGTAAGAGGAGAATCAAGACACATATGAGGACACACATAAATAAATATGCATATTCACACATTTACAAAAGGATCCTGTAGGGTTCCTAATTTATACCTAGTTAAGACAGATACTGTCCATAATACTGTGGCAAATTACAAATGAACAGATGTAAAAGCAGACATCATTGTAGGCTAGTTTTTCAGAGTAAAAAATAAACAGCATGTCTCTCCATTGTCATGGCTGTGACTAGCTGAGATGTTGTCAGTTCCTAATGTTGAACTCCTGTGGGGGAGATGGCAAGATATTCTTAGTGGGGGGTGCCAAACTCTGGAGCACTCTTCCTCCTACAGTTAGGCAGAGCCTTGATTGATGACTTTATGAGTATGGTGCAAATTGCATTCATTTAATTTAGCATTTTTCTTATTTGGGCATTCAGCTAGGGCAGAAGGGATTGCTGGTAGTCTGGGAGTGGCACAGAGCAGGATTAATAAAATGTGTTGCCAATTGCTGACAATATTCATTTATATATTTTTAATTGTGTATTGAGTAAACAATGAGGTGATCTTGGGATGCAGAAAATTTCAAATGAATTAATATTTGAGTTGCAGAACCTCCTGAAGAATCCACTTAAGGCAGACTCTTCTACTGAAAAGTGAGCAAAGCTAGCTGCAGGGCAATTTATTCATCTGAAGTAACATTAAAGGCACTGCATAGATCTAAGGTGAAAAATACATGCTCATTTCCCTACTGACCATAAGAGTCCTGTATGTGGATCTGCTCTACCATATTAGGAAGTACTTACAGTTGGTAGGGGAAGGGACATCTCATCGGCAAGGGGCCCAACTATACACAAAGCAGTCTGACCTGACACAACTTCAGAAGCAGCCTCACAGCTGCCAAGAGACAATGCCAAAGAGCCTATCATGGACCCAAATGCCACTGCGAGAATGATATCCCAGAACTTGGCATCCAAGACACACCCTGTTTGAGGGCACAGCTGTCAATTCTCCTCTTGGGGAAAGACAAGAAGAAGAGAGCAGGGTGGGAAGATAGGCTGCAGTACTCGGTGCAGGCACAACTTATACTTGATTTTTAAAGGGCACTGATGGTTTATCAAATAAACTCACTGCCTATTTTAAATCTGCAGGCAGGTCTCTTATTATTGGAAGAAGTGAATTTTTTGAATATGGAGGCTCAAATTTAGGCTTGAGTGGGTGCAACATTTTGGAGCCAGAATGTGAAGGTTTTCAGAAGAGAACACACAAACAGTAATGCTACTTTGTTTGTTACTCCTGCGAGACAGGATTTGTGTGATGCAGTAATCATGAGTGGTTTTTAGTAGGCAGCAGACAGAAACATTACTATTCCCAGAGGCAGAGCTAATGGAGGGCAGAGGGGTCAACCGCTTCTCCCTTTTTGCCTCTCCCCCCCACCCGCCTTTAGGTGTATGCATGGCACCTTGTCAAGTATATGCTGCAACTAACAAAAGGAGGTGTAAGATACAAATTTTCACAAAGGGCTGGCGAGCAAACCCACCTGCACTTGCTCAACAGCAGCAACTCCTGTCTCATAGGGCCTGACCCAGCTCCCCACTAGCCATGGCACACAGGGCCGTGTGTACTGTGACCCCATGCGCTAGGATGCAAAGCCATGCACTCAAATTTGGCCTAGTTGCCCCTCTGTTCCTGGACCACCCCTGAACAGTGCTGCGAACCTGTGCACCAGGTCGCAATGTCCAGAGTGGGGAGTCAGGCCAGGCCCTGTGGGACAGGAGCTGACGCTGCCAGGTGAGCATGGGGGAGGCTCACTATCCAGCCCAACACCAATGACCCATCGCCCATCCAGTTGCAACACCTGGCTCAGTCACGGACTATTCCTAGAGTGCTTTTCATGCAACTAAACATCCAAGGGGCCAAATCCTGCTTGGCTTATCACACATAGGTCCATTGACTTAATTGGAGACTACTCAAGTGAGCGATTCAGCATTAAAGGGCTTTAAGAAATCGTTTCACTGTAGTGCAGCAGTGGAGTGATTATTGGAGTACAGGACTAACAATCAATTAGCAGTGTACCTACAAACTGTCTACTCAGTTGCATGGCGATATATAATAGCTGCATAGACCATGTTTCGAAGCACACTGCAATCATACACATCGGTACAGATGTTGGCCCATGCTATGGCCCCTTTGTGCCTCTCTGGGCAAATTAGGCTTCTCCTGGTCCTGGTGGGTGGGATCCTCAGCTAACATAGAGCTGGATCTGCACCACTCTGTCCCCTTCCCACAATGTGGGAGGCATGTCAGGAGCAAGCCAAGGAGAAGGGAGGCATAGTTGGAGTGCTGTTGTACTCTGGCAACCCCCAGCTGGCAAAGCAGCTGTATCCAGCCAGTGAGAGTTAGAGCAGCCTGTAACTTACACGAGGGTCTAACCCAGCCTCTGGCAGCCCAGGGAGGGCAAAGGTGGCATCAGGCACCACTCAGCCATTGTATACTGAAATGAAAGGGAAAATATAAACTCCACAATATGTAGTTCTCAATTGCTGCATCTGTATGTATGCTGAGCATCAAGGAGGCCTGAGTTCTGCCACATCTCTGCCACAGACTCCCTGTGTGATCTTGGGTAGATCACAATCTTTCTGCACCTCAGTTTCCTTATCTATACAAGGGAGCTAATGATACTTTCCCTCCCTCAAAAGACTTCTTGAGCCTTAGTTCATTAACATTTGAAAAGTGCACTGAGCTCAGATAGAAGGTGCAATTCAAAAGTGCAAAGCACTTCTTGTAATTTATTACTACAAAAACTATACTAAACAGAGAAAACAAATATAGATGAAAACAAAAAACTGATCCAGTTAGGATTATGCTGCAATTTGCATTTGGAACAAATACTGATGAGTTGTATCATGAGTATGGTATTTTATTATCATATCATTTCTACAAGCCACTGAGAACTACTAAATATTATTTACTGATCCTTAACTAGAAATGATATCTTGAATATACCTGTGTAAAATATGGTAAAACATTAATTTTTCACGTGAGATATGTAAATATTTTTACTGCATACTGAAATCATCACGCTGTATACAGGAAGCTTATATTTATCAAAGAGCACAATGGGTTTATCATGTAAAGTCCCCATATCCACCAAGATAAGGCAACATGCAAAGAAGCCCTGTGTTTTTGTTAAATCTGGCAGACCACATCTCTAGAAATGTTAAAAATAATCTGGAAAAATTTCTGGGTGATCAGGGACAGCTACTTCATTCTCTCATGTCATTTCACTAGATACCTCTATTAAAAATACAGTCATATTTTACAGTAATAGCCCCAGAGTACAGTAGCTGCAGTTTTCAATAGGGTTCCAAATACTATAGTATCACTGTTATAAACAAGGGCGTTTGGAGTGGTTTTGTAGTGTATCACAGTATTTAAAGTCAAGCTAGTTGGAGTACAGTTTCAAAATGGAGTTACACACCCAAATCCTCTGCGAGGAAAGTGGGAAAGGGTTAAGTGTACCTCTTGGGCAATGCTTTGAAAATTAACCCTACTCATCTACTTTTCCAAAATGAAACAAGACTCTAGTAAGAGGAGAGGGGCAGGGAAATTCTATTCTGAGAGTTTGCATGTGTTTCCCAATGCTACTGAAACCTCTCCATTTGTGTGTATGGAGTTTGCCTGCCTTATTTGGAGCCTGGCTCCCAGGCAATGCAGAACATGTTGTTTAAAAAAAAAGAAATACCTAAAATACCTGGATCAAATAATAAAATTCTAATAATATCTGCATATCCATAGACAGACATCTCAGGACCTACCTTAAGCATGTTGGCATGAAAGTCACAAACAGATTCCTGTGTGAATTCTGTGTTCGCAATCTCTCGATACTACAAACATGTGGACTTTGGGCGTGGGGGCTCTCATCATGTTGCTGGGGCACGCGCTCTTCTTCATGTTCCAGGATTAAGGATCCGGAGTGACAGCTCTTACCCTCTAGCTATACAGTATATAGGAAGTGATCCTGCTCCCATTGAAGTCAATGGCAAAATTCCCGTGGATTTCAATGAGCACAAAACTGAGTCTATCTACAGTAAAGGGACAGATTCTCAATTAGTGCAAATCAGCACGGCTCCACTGAAGTAAATGTTTTTTCAATGGTATTGTCACCCTCACAGATTCACAACAGCTCCTTGGAAAACAGGATATTTCAATCTAATGTTCTCCAAGTTGTGTTTGTTTGGTTTTTTTTGGTATTAATTATTTTTATTAATTTAATCATTTCAAATATATTTGACCTAAATCTGAAATCCTTATTCCATCTTAGAGTCAGAACTCCTACTGAAGCCAATACATGCTTTACCTGAGTAAGGATTGAATAAAACCAGTTTAAGATTTTAGGATTTGGCCTTTTCAGTATTTTATACCTGAGTCCACCGTGGGCTGTCAGTGATTGGAAAATAACATGCAGCCGTTTCTGCATATCTCTCTCATTTGTATGGGGTGTTCAATGATTACAGCTAGTTCCTGCTACCAATACAATCACGTGTTATTCAACGTGCAGATTACTCTTCAGAAACATGAGCTGGTGAAAATATTATCTTAAATTGACAAACTCTATTTTAGATCAAGTATAGTCTCACAGTTACCAGCACTTTTGCCATAAAATGACGGAGAGGGTAAATTCCATTAAACATGGAAGAATACAAAAACTGAAAGCAATACGAAGTATTGTGGGGAGAGCTCTTTAAGTAGCAATGCTGAGTGGTTGGCAGTCTCTCAGCATGCAGTTATATCCAGTAACAACAGCAGGTGTTGTCCATGTTTTTCTTAATCAGTTTAGGATCAGGATTGGATCCCCTGGTTTAGGCTTTGGGGTATATTCAGACGTTTAAAGAAGGTGGATTTCCTAGACTGGCATATCAGCCTCACATTCTTAATGCAAGGCCACTCTGAAGTTGGCAGAATTGTTCTGAACTTTCAACGCATAAACAAATAACCTGGACTAGTCTGGTGACTGATGGGAGAGTTGTCCTATAGCTCAATCAAGATAATGTGGAGTTGTTTTGTTGAAGAATTCTCTTAGCAAACTGAATTGTTCCCATATAGGTGGGGAGGGCTAGAAGTAATATGGATGAAAGCATACTGCTTCCCAAAAGTGTGGAATTCAGAGCCGCAAATAGTGGCTCATAGTCAGGGACTATTTCTTCCAGAATGTCAAAATGAGAGAAGATAACATGTCACGGAAAAATTATAAAAGGTGAGTTGTGGGTCTACTAAGAAGTAGAATTTCTACAAACCTAGAAAAAGTCAATGCCGGAAAAGCATGCCTCCTTCTTCCCACAAGACTGGTGCTATCCTTTTCCAAAGTCTAGCTGGCAAAGCAGTGGTTATGAGAGGTTCTTTGAGTTGTCATTGTTCTTTGAGCTGGTCATTCAGCAAGACTTGGACGATTCCACCTTATAGTTTAGGTCCTGCCCTATGCTGAGGTATAGTACCAGCATTGAGGCTCACTCCCCAATTTTTGTAAGGCCCTGGTACCTCTAATAATGTTGTTCTGCGAGGAATGAAGGACTACAGTGAGATTTCCATAGATCATGAGAATTTCTGCTTCTAAGAGATCCCCTTACACTGCATAAAAATCACAGGCTGGATATGGATTCCTCTTAAGTAACTGGGCCAACTATTTCTTAAAACCATGGATAGTTTGCAGTTGTGTATCAGCATTAGTGTATATTTTAATCAATTCTAGTTCATATGTTGAGGTTAGCAGGAGATACAGAAACACCTATGGATCATCCCACGCCTCTGGAGAATATAGGTGATTAATAGGACTCCTCAATAAGGTGTCAGCCACCCCAAGGACCTCCCAGGTGCATATTCAGCAATAGGCTTGAAATTCATAAAATGCCTGAGCAACTTTAGACATCTAAGGAGCATCTTATCCGATTCTGTATTGTTTATTAATAGAACAAGTATCTTGTGATCTGTCACGATTTTGAAGCTATCAAAACCTTGCAAACATTTTGTGAATCTCTTTCATGCTCATAGACTTGTCAATCATTCTCTCTAGTTGCGCGTACTCAGTCTCAGCGTCTGAAAGCTGTCTGGAACAACATGCTACAGGCTTCTAATCATATCACTGAAACTGGAGCAGAACACCAACAACTCTCTAACTGCTGGCATCTATTTAGATGACTGTAGACTTGGAAACATCATCCTTCTCCAGGGATGTGGTCAATAGATTATTTAGATCCTCCAAACATGTTCTTGTGCTTTCTCCTAAATCCACACAGAGTCTGCTTGAAGTAGTTCATAAGGAGCTTGGGCTTTTGTGGAATGTGCTCCAAAAATTTCACAGACAACGGATAAATTGAATCATTTCAGATATATTTTTAGATCATATTTAAACTATAGCTGAAACGTCTTCTGGATCTAGCCCGCAGCTTTCTTTATCAATCACATGCCCTTTGAACTATAGTGGAGTTTCTTGTAGCATACATTTTTCTAAATTTATTTTTGTCAAACAGCTTCTATCACCTTCAGGACTCAAGGATATGATATAGTCCTTTTTTTCTATAGAGCCCGTTGGAACACATCACTCTGTCAGTGCTTTAAGTACACTATTTCTTCCTGTCATATCCAATCCCCCCTGCATTGTGGGAAGAAGACCGATTGGAACCCTCCAGAATGTACTCAACACATGTCATGTGGTTTTTTTTTTAGTACGATCCACACAAGTTCTCCTTTGAGCAGGTAGTTTTCACCAAACGTTGTTCCAGCTTCTCCTTTGTATTTTATGAGGACCATCTCAATGATTGTAGTTAAATCTAGGTGGCTACTTGCCAAAGGGTCAAACACATATTTCCTTGTCTTTGTAGCTAGTGTGGACTTTGAATTAACCCAAACATCTTATCTGTGCATGGGGTCAGTTGAGCATTGCCCAGAGTTGCTCCAACCTATGGCTAAAGTTCACTCCTAAAAAGTCCCTTTACAAACTAGTGTCACCTCGAATCACAGTGTCACACCCGAATCAATTTTAAATTTAACATTCCAATCCTATTCAAGTATGGTGTGTGTGTAGTATTTTTTTATCGTACTTCTTTCTTCCCTATGGGAATTTTTTCTTTGTTACTTCTTGCACTGTGCTTCCATGACACTCTTGTTACTAACTTGCATTTTTACTAGCTCAAACTAGCAATTGGCTGGCCTATTCCAAAGTGAACTCTGACATAACTAATTTTTCTGAAATTCCATCTAAAATTCCAACTACTAGGCAATCCTTAATGTGTTCTTATGCTTGTTCATATAGTGCCTTTATAAAGTCTTCTATGCACTCGCTGGGCCTCTGCACGCTCATAAAAGAGCGTTCATTTGAGTATTACATTCTTTAAGCATCAGAATGCTGATCAGACTTTCTAAGAATGATTGCATGGTAATTATGCTCCTCTCTCAATTTTTAAATATCTCCAGCTTGATTTCTTGTTGCACAAACTGATGACTTGAGCTGTACTTCATTGCTGTGTTAAGATTTGTTGGGTTCAAAATTCTACCTCATTAAACTGAAAGGCTTGTAGAAACTGGGGCATGAGCGGGGGAAGTGTTTTAATTGATGGTTAGCTCAATCAAAATCGTGTCTGCTCATCTATCAAAGAGTTAAGAACAAGCAAATGATGTGGTTCTGTGCACTTATTTTTAAAAACGTATATAAAATACACATGCAAAGTGAGTGCAGCCTGTAACATCCTGGGGGCATCATTCCAGATCCATGAGCAGGAATTTTGAGCAACTTGATTCCATAAAATCCTTCCCAGGTTTTATAATGAAGCTAAGGCTTGCTGGGGCAGAACTTTGAGAGTGTATTCAATGCTCTGTGGATACTTATGCAATGCAGGTATGACCAACGATGCTCATAATAGTAAGGTACCTAAGTCTCAGTGCTTAGATTTACAGAGCTCACAGCAAACTGGGCATAACACAGCCCCTTAGGCTCCTGGCAGTGGCAGGTACAAAATATCACACAGCTAGGGAGTAGCAGGGAGAAATACATTATTTGTATTAAGTAACAATCAAAGAGAAAATTGAGAAAGATATTTCTCAGTCAATAAACGTAAGCTTTGGAAAAATATCTTTAGATGATGTTGCCTCCAGTTATAATCTGAGGTCAGGAGCATTGTGCAAGATTACTTTAACAAAAACGGAGGCTTCTACCAGAAGTCAGATCAGTTACTGAATTTTGCAGCAAACGTTGAAGAAAGCAAGCATAAAACATATGTATTCTGAACTTAAAAGAATAGTTGCCTCATTACAGTAAACTCATATTGCTTCTTTTTCCTCTTCTGTGGCTCAAATTCCCACTTAATCCTAAATGCAAAGGACTGTGCTGTGGAAGACTTAAAAAATACAATTGGTAAGAGCTGTTTTTTGGAGGTTTGAATATTTGACCCAGTCCTAGCAGCTTGAAAATTCAAGCTACATGACTCAGAGGTCAATTTGATCAGTCCATGGCATTAGCTGTGTTAAGAAATGTAGACTTCAGCATCATTAATTAATCGGCTTCATAAGAAAATAAATACTTACGGGTATTGGATTTAACTTTCTCTCTCATCAACAAAGATGTAAGTGTTTCAAAGACTGGAAAAACTTGCTACAAGTTTTAACCCCACATGTGGTTTTATTCCTCATTTTAAAAAAAAATTAAATGAGAAATAAATAAGAGGGAGCAAGAACATGATTTGAGGATTTGTTTTTACTTTTACTTTGCAGAGTCTTGGAGAAAGAAGCCAATGTTTGAGGACTATAATGATATCCTACAAGTGCACATTTTATTGAATGAAAATATTTATAACTTAATTACAAAATATTTGCTTAATGCACTTAACTGCCCAATGGTATTAAAAATGGACATGTGCTAAATGAATGTATTACCATACCGGATCAGACCCAAAATCCATCTAGTCCAGTATCCTGTCTCCAACAACAGCCAACACCAGGATGCTTCAGAGGAAACTTCAAGAACCCATCATTAGGCAGATGTGGGATATCTGATTTATGATATACAGTGAAGGCATGGGAAGCAGAATTCTCATTATTGTCATTCAGTATTTAGAAATGGAATTCAAGATGGATTTTTGCCATTGTTGGGAAAGAGATCCTGTGGGCTTTAATACACATTACAGTGGGGGAAATGGTATTTATTAATCATAATAATACTTTGCATCCTGGTCCAATTGAAGACAATAGGAAAGTTTTGCCATTGATTTCAAAGGGAGCAGAATTTGATCTTTAGTCACTTCCATACACAGATGTTTCTTTTAAACACAGAAAATCAAAAGGGCTAGCTTAGCATGTAAAAGAATCTATTGAATTTTGCAGACCTATCTTAGCCTTCAGTCGGAGAAGTCCCCCAAAGCTCTTGTTATACATAACCCTAGCAAACAGCAATGAGCAATAATGCTAAATCACAATCAGGTCAATTGTGTCAATTATGATTTAACTGCTCACTCACCACCAATATATGAAGTGGGCAGCACAGGTCAAAGCTTACAGCCGCAATACAAATGTAATAAGGTGACATATGGGTCAAGATGAGTTTAAGTCTATAACTGGCTAGATTGTAAAAAATATAGTTCAAGGTCACTGTGGTCCTCTCATCTGCTCAAAAAAGAAATCTAATTGGTTTTCCTCTTCTGACAAATATGTAGAATTTTCTATTATTAACGGCTTTCTGTTAAAAGAAAGTTGTAGTGTACAACAATTCATTATGTTCCAGTATTATTATATGTGGGACTATATCTCTGTCAAAATTTTTATTACACATTTCTTCACTTGCACACTGTATATGTTAATTATTTGCATAGATGCATATTGTATAATAAAATATCCATAAGCAGAAAACATGCATTGACAGAGTTAAAACTGAAAGCATATTTCAATGGTGTCTAGCTGACATCCACCCAAAATTGCATTCTTTACTTTAAAAAAAAAAATCTAAAACGTCAAAGAAAAAAAACCAAAAATAAGCCCAAGATATCAAAAAGACTAAAGATGACCTAGTCAGTTATTCATCTTCCATCTTTCTATATCACCCCACTTGGCTGGTATCATTCACCCAACCTGAATTTCCCCCGCTTGTTTTATTCTGTAGTGGAACAATGTTGTAAAATATATACTATTGATGCTATATTTCATTTTACGTATAGTGAAGATGTTGACAGGAAATACAGTCCTAGGTTTCATTAAGTTCAGTATTCCCATACTGTGATGAAACTGGTTGAGAAGGAAAATATTTGTGTGTATAGAAATGGAATGCTAGACCTGATTTGGTGTTATGAATTGTGTTGATTATATGCTGTTGCAGGTTTACATATATGTATGTACAACTTGAAAGTCTGTATTTTCAATTCTGTTAACAACTATATATAATATTTTGTCATCAGTAAATTGCTGTATATGTTAGTTTTTTGATATATTGGAAATGGACACCTTTAATAGGAAATGAGATTTTATAATCCATTATTTTGCTGTTTTGATTTTTGCAAATATTTGTGTAAATTTTAGGGTGCGGAGTTAAAGATAAGTGGGGGGGACAGTGAGTGATGAAGCACTACAGGGCAGTGGGGGAATGGATGGAATTCTCAACTGCTTATTTCAAGATTTTTTTAGCATTTGCAGGGTTGTTTGTTTCTGAAAACAGGGTTACTTACCAGTAACTGTTGTTCTTTGAGATGTGTTGCTCATATCCATTCCAATATAGGTATGTGCGCGCTTCGTGCACCGATTCCCGGAACTTTTTTCCCTTAGCAGCCCTGCACGGTCGGCTCAGGCGCCCCCTGGAGTGCTGCGCTCATGGCGCGGCATATAGGGCGCTGCCTACCCCGCGGGCCCTCAATCCCTTCTTTCTGCCGACTCCGACAGTGGGGACGGAGGGTGGGTTTGGAATGGATATTAGCAACACATCTCGAAGAACAACAGTTACTAGTAAGTAACCCTGTTTTCTCTCTTTGAGTGATTGCTCATATCCATTCCAATATAGGTGATTAAATAGCCATACCTTGGAGGTGGGTAGGAGTCAGCGTTGAGCTACTCTCGCCAGTACTGCTCTGCCAAATCCTGCGTCCTCTCTCGCCTGCTGCACAATGGCGTAGTGGGACGTGAAGGTGTGGACCGATGACCGGGTTGCTGCTCTGCAGATATCCTGCAGGGGCACTCCTCCCAGGACGGCCGCAGATGAGGCCTGGGCCCTGGTTGAGTGCGCTGTCACAGCTCCTGGAAGCGGCACCTTCGCCTGCTCATAGCAGGTTTTAATACAGGCGGTGATCCAGGTGGAGATGCAGTGGATGGAGACAGGTGAGCCCTTCATCCAGTCCGCCACTGCCACGAACAGCTGTGTTGACTTCCGGAACGACCTGGTCCGCTCGATGTAGAAGGCCAGGGCTCGTCTGACATCCAGGTAGTGCCATCTCCACTCCTCCTCCGAACCGTGTGGTTTAGGAAAAGACACGGGGAGGAAGATATCCTGGTTATAATGAAACTGAGACACCACCTTAGGCAGGAAAGCCGGGTGGGATCTCAGTCGGACCTTATCTTTGTAAAAGACCGTGTGTGGGGGGTCCGAGGTCAAAGCTCTTATCTCGGAGACCCTCCTAGCCGATGTAATGGCCACCAGGAAGGCTACCTTCCAGGAGAGGACGAGCAACGGGCATGTAGCCAAGGGCTCGAAGGGGGGTCCTGTCAGCATGGTGAGGACCAGGTTCAAATCCCAGGGAGGCACCAGGTCACGGACCTGCGGATACAGCCTCTCCACCCCCTTGAGGAACCTGACTGACATGGGGTGGGAGAACAGGGATCGTCCTTCCATTGGCTGGTGGAAGGCCGAAATAGCCACCAGGTGCACTTTCAGGGAGGCTAGTGCTAGACCCTAGAGCTTTAGATGGAGTAGGTACTCCAAGATCACCTGTATGGGCAAACCGCTCGGTGGGATACCCCGGGACTCCACCAAACAGGTAAACCGTTTCCACTTGGCCCGATACACAACCTGAGTGGAAGGTTTTCTGCTGCCCAGCAGAATTTGCTGGACCTGCGCCGAGCAGGCTCTCTCTCCCTCCGTCAGCCACAGAGTCTCCATATGATCAAGTGGAGGGAGTCCAGGTCCGGGTGCAGCATGCGACCCTGGTCCTGTGAGAGCAGGTCATAGCGCCTCGGGAGTGGGATTGGCGTGTCGATAGACAGGTCGAGCAGCATGCTGTACCAGTGCTGCCTCGGCCAAGCAGGTGCAATCAGTATGACATCCGCTCTGTCCCTCTTGATTTTCAAGAGGACTTGGGGCAGGAGAGGAATGGGGGGAAACGCATACATGAGGGTCCCCGTCCAGTCTAGAAGGAACGCGTAGAACATGGCTGCTGTATTGTCCGTAAGGACCTGAACCATTCTGCCCCTCAGAAATCCGAGGAAGACCTTGCAGGCCAAGCGGACTGCTCTGAGCTCCCTGACGTTGATGAGAAGACGCCTCTCATCTGCCGACCAGAGCCCCTGGGTGCTCATGTCACTGGTGATGTGGGCCCCCCCATCCCACATCTGAGGCGTCCATCATCAGTGTTACCGATGGGGCTAAGTTTCTGAAGGGGACGCCCCTCAGAACTCCCCCCGGGTCCCTCCACCAATCTAGGGAGGACAGTACCGGGGTGGGAACAGTGACCACCCTATTCAACAAATGCCTCGCTGGTACACATACTGAGGCCAACCACCCTTGGAGAGGCCTGAGCTTCAGGTGAGCCAGACTCACCACATAAGTACATGCCGCCATGTGTCCCAACAGCTGGAGGCAGTACCTGGCTGTTGTCGTGGGGGACCTGTGTAGATCAGCTATTATGGTGACCATGGTCTTGAATCGAGGCCGTAGGAGGAAGGCTCTGGCCTGGGTGGCATCCAGGGTGGCCCCTATGAAGTCTATGTGCTGCACCGGGGTAAGCGTGGACTTCTGCTAGTTGATGAGCAGCCCCAGTCTGGTGCACGTCGCACAGGTGAGTGCTAGGCTGTTCCTCACATGGGCCCTGGACCTGCCCCGGATCAGCCAGTCGTCCAGGTATGGAAAGATCTGGACCCCATTGCGGCGGAGATAAGCTGCTACCATGGCCATACACTTTGTAAAAACCCTGGGGGCCAACGAGAGGCAAAATGGCAGGGCCGAGAATTGGTAGTGGGAGCCCGCTACCAGGAACCTGAGGAACCTTCTGTGACCGGGGAGGATAGAGATATGAAAGTACGCATCTCTGAGGTCGAGGGAAGCATACCAGTCCCCTGGATCTAGGGTGGGAATGATGGAGGCTAGGGAAACCATGCGAAACCTGATGCGTCTGATGAATCTGTTCAGACGACAAAGGTCTAATATGGGCCTCAGACCCCCCTTGGCCTTGGGGATTAGGAAGTATCATGAATAAAATCCCCTCCTCCATTTCTGTAGAGGAACTTCTTCTACCGCTCCGAGTAAGAGGAGGGAGTTGACCTCCTGTACGAGCAGCTGCTCGTGAGCGGGGCCCCTGAAGAGGGACTGAATAGGGGGAGAGTCCGGGGGGAAGGCCGTAAGCTGAAGGGCATAGCCCCTGAGGACTACGCTGAGGACCCAACGGTCCGAGGATATGGATTCCCATTCAGCATAATAGGGCCGAAGCCTGTGGGTAAAGGGTCGGGAGAGATCCAGGGGCAATGAAGGAGTGCCACCCTCGTACGCACCGTCAAAAATGTTTATTCCCATTGCTACCCTTGCCTGCGCCTTGCTGGGGCCCCGCCGAAGACCCTTGGCGGTCACGGCAATTGGGCGCCCTGAAGCAGACCCGACCCCTCCTGGGTTGAGCGGGTCTGGGGCCTGGCCTGGGAGGCGGCAGTGGCTGCCTCTGGGCCTGAGGCCAAGATTGGCGCCTTGCGGCCTGGGGGGTGTAGAGCCCTAGGGACCTAAGGGTGGCCCGGGAATCCTTTAGGGCATGGAGTTTCTCAACCGTCTTTTGAGAGACGAGCCCTTCCCCTTCAAACAGAAGGTCCTGTATGGCTTGCTGGACCTCCTGGAATAATCCTGAAGATTGCAGCCAGGAGCAGCGGCGCATGACGATGGCCAAAGCCATCACCCTGCTGGCTGATCACTATATAATGCCGCGTTCGCCACTGCCGCTCCTTCCTGGGTCACAGTGGCAAAGTCCGCGGCCTGATCTGGTGGCAGTGCCAACTGGAACCTTTGCAGTGAGGGCCACAAGTTAAAGCTGTACCTCCCCAGGAGCGCCTGGTGGTTGGCGACATGTAGCTGCAGTGCCGCCGTGCAGTAAACCTTGCGTCCAAAAAGGTCCATCTTCTTACAATATTTATCTTTAGGGGTGCTGCCCTGGCCACCCTGTTGGTCGCGCTGGTTGACAGCATCAACAACTAGTGTACGCGGGGCAGGGTGGGTATACAAAAAATCAAACCCCTCCTTTGGGACATAATATTTTCTCTCTGCGGCTTTGGAGGTAGGAGCCACGGAAGCGGGAGTCTGCCAGAGGGCCTTGGCGAGTTTCATAACCCTCTCGTGCACCAGGAGGGCAACCCGCAATGGCCCCGCGAAGCCAGATGACCAAAGAGAGGGTCTTCCTCCTCAGACATCTCTTTGAGGTCCATGCCGAGATTGTCCGCCACCCGCTTTAGCAGGTCCTGGTAGGCCCTAAAGTCAAAGAGGGGGGCCTTACAGTCCATAGCCGCCGCCTCATCTGGATAGGAGGACGACGACTGTGGGAGGGGCCCCGTGGAGGGACCCTCCTCGGGGTCGGAACCCTCCTCAGACGGGTGACCATGGTCCGGTTGGGCCGGAGGCGGGGGTGCTGGCTGGGCCATCGAAGAGTGGATGGACGCAGTGCCCTGGCCCATCTGAGTGCCCCACATCCCCCAGTACGGCCACTGCCAGGGGCCTTGGGGCCACGCCGTTGCTTGCATCGGTGCTTGCAGAGGCTGGCATGCATGAGATCCAGAGCCGCTAGATCGTCGTTTGCAGCCCCGGGTTGTTGAACGGCCCCTAGAGGACGATGAGGAGCGCCTGTGCCGATGTCTCCAGTGTCGTCGGGGGGGTGAGCTGCTGGAAGAGTGGGATGTAGAACTCCCCCTGCGCCTCGATCTTTTCCGGTGCCGTTTCCCACCCTGAGACTGGGAGCGGTGCCACCTACGACTCCTCGAGACTGAGCAAGAGCGTGGTCTACTCTGCGGTGCCGAGACGGTCGGTGCTGGTGCCGAGGCAGGCGGTGCCCTCGCAGGCCGTGCCGAGGCAAGCGGTGCCCTCGCAGGCCGTGCAGCAACCTTCTCCTGCGTCGGAGACGGTGACCGCTCCAGGCTACGCACCGGAGTCTGGGATCAGTGCCGAGCAAAGCTCTGCACCAAGGCATCGGAACTGGAGCTGTGATCCCCGCACGAGGCAGAAGTGGATCGGCGCCGCCTTGCGCGTTTGCCTCTCGACCGCCCTCGGTGCCGCAGTGTCGAGGCGCTCGACGACTCTGAGTCGGAGCTAGGAGGGGAGCCCGCACTCTCGACCCTCCTTGACCGTCTGGGGGGAGATTTCGACTCCTGTCTCCTCCACCCACCGGGGCAACCCAGCGCAGGTTTACCCCGAGACGCTGGTCCCAGAACCCTCGGCCGAGGGAGGGACGGAGGCGTGGGCAGGCCCATGAGGACACGTGCCACCACGAAAGCCTCCAGCGTCGACGGCCCTTGCAGAGGCACTCCCCCACCCCGAGGAGTCGGGGGAGGCTCCCTGCGAGGAGATGCCGGTGCCGGAGTAACCTCCACGGAACATGGCTGGGGCATCTCCTGTGACGCTCCCTGCTGTACCAGTCACAGGGAGGAGTCCATATGTGTGGCCGGGCCGCTTCTTCTTTTTCAGCACCGCTGGCTTCGGTGCCGGTGGGGCGCTCCATACCGAGGAGACGCTCGGTGCTGCCGGTGATCTTGATGGCTCGGAGTCCGGCCAGAGTGCGGACTCCATCAGGATAGCCTTCAGCCTGGCATCCCGTTCTTTTTGGGTGCATGGCTTGAAGGCTTTGCAGATTCTGCATTTGTCTCATCTGTGCTGCTCTCCGAGGTGTCGGAGGATCACTCACAGGAAAAACTTTAGCACACAAGGTGCAGGCTTTGAAACCAGTGGAGCCAGGCATGGCTCTAACGTAGCCCCAAAGGGCACTTACTTACTAACTACTAACTGCTAAAGAGTTGTAAAAACCACAATCAACTAAACAAAGAAAGCACTAAATGCTAAGGGAGGCTACTTGCGATATGCAAGGCAGACATTCCAGCAACCGTCACAGGCGGAAAGAAGGAACTGAGGGCCCGCGGGGTCGGCAGTGCCCTATATACCGCGCCATGAGCGCGGCACTCCAGGGGGCGCCTGAGCCAACCCTGCAGGGCTGCTAAGAGAAAAAAGTTCCGGGAATCTGTGCGCGGAGCGCACACACACCTATATTGGAATGGATATGAGCAATCACGGGAAGAGAAAATTTGTAGTTTTTTTTAAGAAAGGAATTTAAGGTGCTAACTGGATTCATTGAATCACACTCACAACCTGGAATCAGGGAGGGGGGTGCGGAGGAAGTTGCTTGTCAATTTTCCTGGAATTTACTGAGTACCAAAAGGAGATAAGCAATGCTCCATCAAATCTTATCCAGCCCACCAAAGCAAAGGTACCTTACTCGTAAAGATGAATAACGTTTTCAAAACCATTTAGGACTTTCAATGGGAACGAGGAGCCCATGTGCCCACATCACTTTTGAAAAAATGGGACTTGGGCTTCTAAGTTAGTTACATCCTTTAGAAAATTTTACCCCATATCTTAGAACATTTCAGGATTTAAAGTTTAGATAGACCTCTCAGTCCCTCTCTGCCGCCCCATCATGCTCTGCACTCCCTCCAGGCCTTACACACCCTGCCCATGCCCATTCCATGACTTCCTGTCTCCTGCTTCCACCTCTGTGCCCCATCCCCTCTATGCCCCCCAAGACCTTATACTGCTTTCCATTTCCAACTTCCATGCATTTTTCTATCCTCCATACAAGCCCACAACCATCGAGCCTCCCCCTATTCTCTGCACTTCCTCTGTGCCCTTTGTCCCATGCTCCCATTTCAAGACCATCCACATGTCCAGCTTAGCAATGCACAGTGCTCCAATCACTGCAATATACAGGAAATGTCCCAGTACCCACTTCATCTCTCCTTCCACATCTTGCCAGTCTTTTGCCCCATTAGATCCCCTGCCACATGCACCATAGCCCCCTAGGAAAAGTACATGTCCCACATGGTCTCCTACCATTTCATTGTGCCCCCTTCCCTAGGACTCTCAGACCCTGTCTACACTTACTTCCGGGATTCGGCAGCAGTCGACAGGAGTTACGCAAGCTACCCAAAAAACTTGTGCAACTCCTGTCGACCTGAGGCAACGAAGCCAACAGGAGCTTCGTCATGGGCTTCAATGGATGCAGGGTCAGACTCCTGGTAGATCATTCTAGATGTTTATTTTTAAGATATATTACATGATTTTGGAAATGGTGATCTGTGCTCATAATTAGCCTACACAGTTCAAATGTTACCCCTCATCTTCTCACCTAATTCCCTTCTGCTATTTGTTACATCCCCTGTTGCATCTTGTCTGTAGCTATTTGCGGACGAGACCTCATCTTACCCTGTGTCTAATACATACATGAATGTACATTGTGATATATAGTGTCAAAGGTAATAAATTGTCAAAGAGGTTTATTAAATTGTAGTATGTGTAGCATCCACATAAATGGATAAGATTGCAATTTTGAGACAGGGCCCTATTAAGTAGTTTCAAATTATTGTTACCACTTGTCCCTTACAAAGGTACTCACAGCAAAACCTTACCTTAAGTTCACTGGCCAAGAGACGCTCCTTCCAAAAGCATCTGTAACTTGATGAAGAGATATACGTTGCATCTCAAGAAACAACGCACGTAATCTCTGGGTAATTGGCTTGAGCCTTGATTAAACCAAGATCACTCCCAGTCCAAGACATTATACAACGTAGTGCTCTATCACATTTTGAAACACAAGCTGACTATCTTTGATTCAAGCAAAAACAGAATTTAAGCTCTACTCCTATAGCTTTACTTCAGTACATATTATTTTTTAAAGAAATATGGGGAATATTTGATAGCTACAACATACATGCTGTTCACATTAAATACGATGACAAGATAAATACAAGTAAGTTTAATAAAAACAGAAAATAGAAGAACATAAATCAGACAGAGTAACTTTATGCTCTATTTACCCTCCAAGGAACATCACATCACATCATATCAGAAGTCACAGGATGTAAAAAAGACAAAAAACAAAAACAAATACAGGCGTCATTTTCCCTTCCCCCTTTCCACCACAATAGTCTGAGTTGTATCAGATGCTATATCTGATAGTGGTATTTCATAACTGGCACTGACCTGCTTTCAGATACAAGACTGCAGTTTGGAATTAGTTTGACCCTTGGTGTATTTCACATTGTCCACTGTATACAACACTCAACAGAAGTACTCAGACCTGGAGCCCTCACTTTTGAAGGTCATCTGAGAATCCATGCTTGACCTAGAACAAAGCAGAAGTCTTTCTGACTCATCAGTGTCCCTTCGAGTCCAGAGCTCTCCTCCTGTACCCACTGAACGGGGCTTAAGGGAAAGTGTTTCAAATTTGACATAGCTCTCTTTTGCAAGGTCAGCTTCCCTAGCAGATTCTGGTTTCCTGTGAAGCTTTAAAACTTTATAGAGTAAGAAAAATACCAAAGGTAGAACAATCACACATACCGCACTGCTAGCCACTACCAAAATGGAAACTTGAGCACCGCTTTCGTCATTTATTCCATCAGTAGAGAAAATAATGCATTGGTCTTTTGTAGGTGGGACTCCTTTGGGACAGACACATGCCATGTATTGTGTACTAGGCTGTAAACCATCTATTGTGACTTTGTTTCTGCTGGGATCTGTACTTAGAGGCAGCATATCTTTCTCACCATACTTTGAGTACAACACAGTCACTGCAGAGTTGCTTGTGGCATTGACAGTTTTCCAAGTTAAGGTCACTCTTTCATCAGTTTCGCTAATCACTTTTAGGTTCCTTATGGTGACATTCTGTTCAGGCAGTGCTGCTGCATTCAATGAAGTCTCCTGATCTTTTTTGCTTGCTTCCTCCGGCTGTTTTTTGTTTCCAATTGTCACTCCCTTTGAACTTTTTTTCCCATCAGGGATGAACTTGGATTGTTTTTTGTCTGTGATCTTGGCACTTGTGGGTCTTTCAGTGATAGCCATTGTTGTGGGTAGTGATGATAAGGGTGGCAGTGTGGTGGTTTTTTCAGATTCTTGCTTGGCTTCATCCTGTGTGTTATTTTGCTGGTCAGCTCCCAGCTTCTTCCCATACTTTTGTGGTGACACAGTCGTAGTGACAACACCAACCACAGTGACAGTGACA
This sequence comes from Emydura macquarii macquarii, assembly GCF_026122565.2. Taxonomy (NCBI): domain Eukaryota; kingdom Metazoa; phylum Chordata; order Testudines; family Chelidae; genus Emydura; species Emydura macquarii. The sequence goes on along the minus strand of NW_027133000.1, from coordinate 4,202,208 downwards.
GCAGCTTCTGACATTCCTGCCAAATTTTTGGCCTTACATCTGTAGTCCCCTGCATCCTTGTATGAAATCCCTGTCAAACTTATTATGGACCATCTGACACCCTCTCCTGGAGTTTCTTGAATTACTAAAGGAAAATAAAATGCATTTAGTAAAACAGTGTAACAGTAAGCTGGGGGAAAAAGAAAAAAAAAAGCTGTCATACTATCTCTTCCATGCTTTTGCTATGTTGGAAGGAACCATTTGAAATACCCATATTGTTTTTTAAACACAACTTGTAGAACTCCCTGGAACATGATAGTATTGAAGAACATTGTTGAGGTCAGGTCTACACTACAAACCTATATCAGTATAGCCACATCACTCAGGGGGTGAAAAATCCACCCCGCTGAGCAACATAGATATGCCGACCTAAAGCCCCCATGTAGACAGTGCTATGTCAGTGGGAGAGCTTTTCCCGTTGACATAGCTACGGCCTCTCGGGGAGGTGGATTAACTACGCCGATGGGAGAGCTCTCCCCCGTCAGCATAGAGTCTTCATGAAAGCACAACAGCAGTACAGCTGCATTGGTGCAGCTGCACTATGCAGTGTTTTAAGGGTAGACTTGCCCTGAATAGGGTTCAAAAATAAAATTAGACATTTATATGAGTGATGAAAATATTGCAGTTTCACTATTCAAAACAAAAATGTATAAAGTGATGTAAGGTAAAGTTTCAAAAGTGCGTAAGTGACTTGGCAACCTAAGTCCCATGGATTTTAGGAGCTAAACCCCATTCACTTTCAACAAGACTTAGGACCCTAAGTGACTAAGTCACTTTTAAAAATGAGACTTTGGCTCCCAAGTCACTTGAGTGTTCTTGAAGGTTTTGCCCATCAGCCCATATGCTTAAGGGTAAAAGCTTGCTACTAACTGCCTGGGGTTAGCAAGAAACTTCCTCCATGGGTTAGTTATTGCATAATTACCCATTATGGGGCTTTATGTCTCCTTAGATTATCTAGTTCTAGTAATTGTCTGAGGCACTATTTTGGACTAAATTGAGCACTGGTACAATTGCCTATGACAATTATTAAACCTATTACATAATCCAAGATCTTAATATATCACCTCGCTAGGGAGGTTAAAGTCTAAACGTATGCTGGAAACTGAATTATCCTGTTTCACCTAAAGGTAGTCCTCAGGTCAGGATTGGAGTATGTGGCTGCATCACCCAGGTTGAACCTATCCTGTGGACTTTACTTTTCCGGAGCTGTCAATCTAGAATCCCTAAGAGCCCCCCTCCCAATAATAATTAATAGATTGATATCTATTTTATTATGTTAATTTTACTTTTAGCCCAATATATTTCAATTATTTCAACTATTGTAAGCTCCTAGGGTGAAAGACTGGCACTGTAAATAACAAAACAATTGTAACGCATGACATCTTGACCTTACAAATTTCTACATCTCCACTACTTGTGTGCTACAACAATAGCTGTGACATGAACAGCAAAAACAAAAACAAAAAAATATTACATTCCAGTTTCGAAAGCTCTCCACCCAAATTTGGGAAAAGTCTGGATTTGAATTCAGACATCAGTATTCAGACCCACTTCTACAGAATATGAATCATTAAAATACTTTGAGTTATTAAAACAATTGAGTTTGGAGGCAAATAGTTCAATTTCCAGACTTTTCTAAGAGCTGCAGTTTTTATACAGACACTCAATTATCTTCCTCTACTCTCAGTACCTTCCTTTTCTGTCTTTCCTTTTCTACAGCTTCCTTAAATCCTAAAGATAATCCTTAGATACTAACCATGGTGCCATCTACTGGCAGCCTCCAAAATTGCACAACAATTCATTTCCACTGATATGCTTACTTTGTTTTAAATGAGTGATATTAACTCACTGTTTTGAGTTAAAAGAATTTCTCATAATAAATATAACAATTTTTATTGTGGGCTTACAGTAAGATGCCATACTGTTTCATTCTCATGAATCCATTGCTTTATAATAGGAAAACTTCTGAATTGCTGGATGCAATTACTAAAATTGGCTGATATACAAAAACAATATCAGATATTCACCGTCTCTTTACTATTCAGTATGGACATTGAAATGTTATTTATCATCAAACTACTGTTTATGACAAAGCCAATGCTTATAATACAAATTGCTATGTTTAAATAGCTCAGTTATGGCTATACTGGCTTTTATAACTTGGACACAAGCCAAAACTAAAATTTCTAGCCCAAACCACCCCTCCAATTTTGGGATCCTGAATCTGAGCCCTCATATCCAGTCTTCAATCCAAATCATGTCCAGAATTGGAAACAGCCTGATTGCCATGTTCGTGTTCAGATATGAATGAATTTAATACAAACAGCTGTCAGGAGATTCCGACTCCAAATGGTGGAAATATTGTGAGAATATCTGGTTTCGTTTGTTTTCCCCCATTCATAATAAGGGTCTCAAAGATCATTTCCAAGTGCAAATGCTCAATGTTTCCAGGTTCTCGTATATCTTAGAAATAAATTATGAAATACCTGTATAGTTCACCGGTAAATTGTCAGACCTGATCCAGGTAAGTTGTGGGGTTGGATATCCAGTGGCATCACAGCGTAGCAATACATTACTTCCCAGAGACGACGTGATTTTTGTTGCTGAAGTCATCACCGATGGTTTAAGACATTGCTCCAGCTCTGCTTTCTGGAACAAGATACCTGCCAGGCTCTCAGGTCCACTACAAGCCACAAGAGGATCCAGAAGTACAACAGAGGTGTCCACTATTTTGGAAAATTCAATTAGCTTTGAAATCCGACAGTCACAAAACCAGGGATTGTCCTGCAAACCTTAAGCAGAAAAAAATGTATACCCTTAGCTTCAGACATTATTTGGATTTCATGATTAGAATGGGGACATACCATCATGTCTAAATGCTAATAGGGAGAATTGTGTACCTCTTAAGTTCATGAAATATTTAATTTGTTCCTTTTACCCCCCTTTTCTTTGGAGGTTCAGGAAGGAAAGTTAAAACTGTTTGTTAACATTTGATAAGCTGTTTGTTAACATTTGATAAGCTAGATCTTCTCCTCACAACTACCAGCATTGAAAATGATACATCTGTTGACATGTTCTGCACTAAATTGCACCACTTTTTAATTCCTTAGGAGCAACCTCAGAAGTAGCAGCCTTCATCAGATGCCAAGTAAGGTATTTCACCAGCATTTGGCTTCTTGGCAGACCCTTCATGTACAACTAAGTAGATCTACTAACAGCTATGGGCGTCTTTTGCCCTCTTCCGCTCTCCTCTTACCCCTTCATTACGTATGGAATTTATTAAGCTTCTCTTTTCTTTTCAGGTACATTTTTCAGTGCTTGAATTTTTGTTGGGGAGAGAGCAATGATATAAGCTTTTATGACTTGTACCAATACTTCTGCCACAGAACAGAGATGGTGTTAAGCCAACAAAGTTTAGACCCAGGACCAGATTTCCAGTTAGGCACAGTAGGCACATGCCTAGTAGTGCCAGCATTCTAGGGGTACCTAAACAGTGGCAGATTACTGCATGGGCCAATGGGGCCAGGAACCAGGGGCCCTGGCCAATTTGGGGGCCCCACATGAGTGCCAGAACTCTGGCCCTGCTCCCCGCTCCTCCTCTCTCCCAGGACCCCACCACACTGCTCCACCTCTTCCCCCTGAGGTCCCGCCAGCCTGGAAGCCAGAGCCCAGGGGCGAGCCCCTGCCCGGATCTGGCCAAGCTGGTCACCCCAGCCCCCCACGTGGAAAACACGAAGGTCAGCTGTACACAGGGGAAGCACTGAAGATCCTGTATCTAGGGGTGCATAAGGTGTAAATCCAGCCCTGTTGAGATCTGGATCTGAACTTGCCCAGTGTTCAGGGGTGTTTGGATCCAGAGATCTCATTCAGATTAATCTCTTAAATACAAAATATTTAAAAGTTGAAGAGGGGAGAGGACGAGAATGAGAGGAAGTGGAGGGCAGAGGAACTTTTGAAAGAATTAAAGGATATTAGCATTTTTTATGACACACAAGGACCCTGCCCCTCCACTTTTGACTTCACACTATTAGCCCTTTAATTCTGAAGAACATGAGTGAGGGGACATTTTTTCTCTTGGTGAATTTAGTTTCAGGTGAATTACAGTGGCCATTTTTAGTAATATAAGTCCAGATCTTCAGTTGGTGTAAGACAGCATAGTTTTGTTGACTTCATTAGAGCAACATCTATTAATACCAGCTGAGGATCTGGTCCACAGTGTTTCAGTCATGTCTTTAAATAGTTTCTGATCTGACATGAGATCTTTGTCCACATCTCCCTGAAACACTCCATTTCCTTTGAATGTTAACAATAAATAGAACTAATTCCCAACCTACACTATTTTTGTAGGTAACACAGGAGAAACCCCAATGCTATGATGATGGGTGCATTCGAAGTGGGCAAACAAATATAAAATAAAAGCTGCTATTTTGCAATGAAAGCCTATAATTACTGGATACTCTGAGCAGTTTAGCAAACAAATCATGAACAAAATCCATATGAGGAGACAGAACACACCTCATGATGTGAAAAGATGCACTAACTTTAGGAATAATTAAATAAAAGATTGCTATTATTCCATGTTACCAACATCTTTATTTTCCCCTTTCTTAATAATTCATTTGCTTCTAATCTCTTAGCATTTTTAGAAAAAAATCTGTAGATGTAGAAGTACATGCTTCCTTTTACCACCTGACCAAGATTAGGTTATTTTAAGCACAAAGACAGTGATTGGTTGAGAGAGTGGTAAACCCCGACTAATCTTACCCTTTCAAACAAGACTTGACCTGAAGAGATTCCTTGACTATGAGTTCATGACATCACAATCCAATCTTACTCTTTCCAGACATGAGTGATTTTAAATCTATTTACAAATTATTACCCACAAGAAAAGGAATAGGCAAATCCAAGTAAACTGGTTCAACTATGGTATTTTAGAAAGCTAATCTGCAAAGAAAGAGAGAGTGCATGCTTTGGAGATTATATATAGCATTGAGGATTTTTATATATATACTATATAAATGCCCAGTTCACCAGAGGTTGTCAGGTTTTATATGACTCATAAAACGTCCTTACAATTTACTCACAAGGTAATTTCAAGAGGTTTCCTCTAACATTAGCCCATTCTATCTGTAGCTGCCCGTTTGAACTGTATACTTAAGTTGGGAACATGGGTAAAACTAGCAGGGGAAGGAGAAGGTTGATGTTCTCAATATTCAGCCTACTCCCTTAGTTCATAAAATAAACTTCCTTCCAATTTATACACACACAGCACAAGTGTCCCAGAAGCATTAATTGCAAACTAATCCAACTTAATGCCCCTGATTCCAAGGACTGAGTAAATGTACATGACATGAAAGGATGTTGGTACAACTGTGCAAGATAAAGGTGTCCGAGGGGGCATGGATCAGTGTTCATGTCACCCTCCCCATCAGTACCCAGCCCAAGCCAGGGATACTAACGATCCAGCTAGCATTCCAAATTCGGTGATGAATCCTGGTCACGTGCCACCTGAGGCATGTTGCACATATGCTAAGAATAAGACGGTGTCCAGGGTAACAATGTTACTTACCCACATTCTCTTAAATATGCATTTCCCACTTTTTTGAAATATTTGTATGTTGCTGAGTTGGGGCAATTTTGTCTCTTAAAAAATTTAAATAGCCAAAATAAAATGGTTTAATGGTCTGATCCTGCAAAATCTTACTTGTGAGAGTAATAATGATAATAAGGATTTGTAGGATTAGTCCCTTAAATTGGTAAATTATTCACCAATATGACCGAGTGATTGCAATATATAAACCTATTGTGAATCTTTTAAAACATACAAAGGCACACAAAAATACCAACAAATAATTCCACTGAAAGCAACTACAGTAAGAGAAAGTGAAGGTTGCAGGATTAAGCACTTAACAGTCAGGCATCTCATGTGCAAATGAGCTTCTTAACTCAAATGCTTTTTATTAGGTCAATACATGGTTAATGAAGTTTCTGTGACATATTAATGCCATATAGTAAAAAACCAACATCCTGCTTAGAGACAAGGTGAGTACAGTGTAGTTGTAGCCTTGATTCTCTAATATTCTGGCACCGACAAAGCTACAATTACACTGCATACAACACTCTTATTGTGTGTCTGGGTAGTGCCACAATTCTCATTGCAGAGTATTGATTGTAAGACATCTTCTCAGTGTCCAGGGAACCCCTGCAAGCTTTGGAGCACACTTCTTCTACTGAACGTGGGCCTAAGCCCACAATCCTTTTCTCAGGCAATGCTCCCCCTGAAATCAGTTTTGAGTGGGAGAATGGCAAGATCAGTTGCAGCATCTGTTCCTACTTCAGGCAGAAAGGCAAGGATTCCAGACTGACTAATGAGGAAATAATGTTTCTCCTAGAGGAACGTACCATAGTTTCAGTTGCACAAGGGGTATTCTCTTCACAAATAAAACATTCAATGCACATAAAATGTATGCTAAAATAAGATTTGAGCTGTAACAACACAATGTTAGGAATGCTTCTTGTGGAATGTGTTGTCTCATTTGAGGTATTGGTGTGAGGATTATTTGAGCTTTGTTTTGTGGTGCATTGACCTCTAAAAGTCATTGCAAAATTCTTATGGTATAGAAGGTGAACATTTAAAGATGTGTATTAATCAAGAAGGTGGCTAATCCTAAAAACCCATTGAACTCTCGGCCATTGGAAATTATTAACATTTGCAGAGATAAGAGATTCAAAGTCAGGCATGTGCAACTGCACACTGACCTTTGAACATAGAATCAATCACAGAATCACAGGGCTGGAAGGGACCTTGAGAGGTCATCTAGTCCAGTCCCCCGCACTCATGGCAGGACTAAGTAATATCTAGACCATCCCTGACAGGTGTTTGTCTAACTGCTCTTAAAAATCTCCCATGATGGAGATTCCACAAGCTCCTTAGGCAACTTATTCAGTGATTAACCACCCTAACCATAACATGCCTTACTGATGCCTGGAAACAACTGATGTTCATGAACATGTCAGATACATAGGGATGTAAAAGGTTAACAGTAATCAGCTGTTTAAACGTTTTCAACAACTGATTACCGTTTAAGCTGGGAGGAGGGGAATGGCAGTTGGGCTGGGAGAGAGGCGCAGAGCCCAGCGTGGGGGTAGCTGCAGTTGGGCTGGCTCCCCACCAGCGAGAGGAGCTGGGCAGCTCTTGCCGGCGGGGAAGCATGGAGCCGGGGGCAAGCCACAGCTGGGCTTGGCTCAGTTCCCCATGAATGAGAGTTGCCCAGCTAACATGGTGGGGGGGAGCCACAGCTAGGCATCTCTCACTTGGCAGTGAGGAGCTGAGCCCAGCACGGCTCCCTCCTCGCACTCTCAGCATTTGACCATTCTAAAAATAGAACGTTTAAACAGATTTTTAATTACAATAATTTTTACATCCCTAAGATACAACATCTGAACATGCACAAGACCAGTTGAGTGCCTGCTCTCCATGTGTATATGTACAGATATTTGCTCACAAGTTCAACTCACTCAAATACACAACTACACATGGCTACCTTTAAAATCTGTCCAGTTTTATTTTGTAACTGGTCTAAAATGCAGAGGCTATTCTTATTTGGAGAAATGTCTATTCCGCTCAATATTTTACAACATGAGCTATTCTCTTCCCAATGGACTGGAGAACAAGAGTATAAGGAGATGGAAGTACGCCTAAGATATTGTAAGGCAGAACAGCTGCTCCTGAAACAACCCCTTAAACAGCGGCAGCTTTCCACAGTAGTAAATGATGCAAAAACCCAGGTTAACTCCACTATATAGCTTCTGTTCTTTCCTGTTCAGAGAGTGTAAAAACAAACAGCTGAGGGGATGCTGTGCAGTGGGGAAGTGAAGGTCAGGCGTCAGGAGAACCCAGGATCCTCAGAGTTAGAAGCATGCTTTTGCCCATGGACCTTCAAGACTGGTAGGGCTCGCAACTTGTTTCCCTTCTCAAGATGGCAAAGTCCTTCTCCCCAGGGAGAGCTTGTGACAAAGCCTCTTTGATTGACTTTTACCCTCCTGCAGGCTTTCCTATAGGAAGCTGTGTCTTATCATTTATCAGTCATATTGCAGTAATGCCCAAAGGATTCGATCCAGATCCAGACTCCACTGCCTGGGGCACTGTACAAACACACATCATGAGACGGTCCCTGACACAAAGAGTTTCAAATTGAAATTGACTGAGTAATAAGTGAGTAGCAAACAACAGAAGAGACGGGGAAGCAAAGAACAAGATAATAGGGTCTCATGGTTATTTGGCTAGCCTTGTGGGTTCCAGATCAGTTGGAAACATTGGATTTTGTGTATGGGGAAAGCTGTAGAATCCTGGAGCTACTCACCTTGCCCCTTTCCCAACACTTAATATACTCCTGCATCTGCAGGTAGAGACAGGTGGCTCTTTGAAAGGCAACTGCCTTCCCTCGTCCTCCCATTGCAACTCATATGTACAAGGCTGCAGGGTTAGCCCAAGGTTCTCTTCTTTGCTCCCATGGCACTGAGCTCAGTTTCAGGAGGCACAAATTGGTTTGGAGGATTGGGAAGGGAATCAAAGTCTCCCAAAGAGGAAAGTGAGGCTAAAACACATCAGCAAAAATATGATAGCACAAATGAAAAAGGGAATTTTTTTAAAAAATACCCAGAAAAAAATAATTGTTTATGGCTCTCTTGGCCAACTGCAAGAGGACAAAAATCAGTCTAGCACAAAGGTTGAATAATACAGAAGAACAAGAGGCCTTCAAAAGTGCCTATGATTTGTAAAAATATTCATAAACCACAAATCCCTGGATTAACTTTATCAGAACTCTACAGACTGGTTTGCTCATCCCTACCATATGTCTGCAGTGTCCTGCTGATATCCATCTTGTAAGGATTATGCTCACATTCTTACTCTAAATCCACAGACTATATAAACCCACAACATAAAGAGGTGGTAAATTTGGTTCTATCTCCATTAGATACTGAAGAGAATGGAAATGTAGTTCTGGCCTCCGGACTGCAGAAAGCACTCTGAAAGTTAATAGTTCTTGCTACACAGGATGGTGATGGGTGAGAAGACTTTGTGAAGGATGGTGAGAAGGGGGAGTAAGACACAAAGGAAGCAAAGCAGTGGATGAGCCACATAGGAAAGAGACAGAAAACTGAGGAGCCTTGGAAACAGAAGAGATAAGGAAGAATCTCAGGAAACTCATTTTCCATGTATAGAAGATATGAAGGTGAAGGCATGCCCCAAATGCTTATACTTTCAATGGAATGCAAAGCATGTATCCTTCACAAAGTATATAATAAGCAAATCTTGATTTCTACTCTGAAAATATTAAGATTTATTGATGTGAGAAATAAATATTGACCAAGTCAAAGCAAGAGTTGATAGAATGATGATCTTGGATAATAATTCATGCTGTGAACCAAAACATGAAGTCAATACATTCTGAATGTCTTCATCATAAATCTCTCTACCATGTCAATGACATTCTAAAGTGTAACAGTTTTTTTTTTACATTAACATTCAAGAAGAAAAAATGTTCATCTTCCAGAAATAAAATCTGTAACCAATCACCTCTAATGATACCTTAAGGAAAGTCCAATGACATTTAATAGGCATCAAGCTGATAAAGTTATTCAAAAATACTCTAAACACATATATGGTTTAATAGAGAATGATAGAACTTCTTAACCTACCTATATATAGCAAGTACTTAAGCAGAAATGCTGGAAGAGATTCTGTGTTATATTCTATAGAATACTGAACTATCATCTTTTCTTAAAGTCTTCAATAAGGGAGAAAGATTTGCATAAAGTATCTAATTGGTTCTGAGAAAAATAATTGTTATCACAGCAGCCAGACAAAATGCAATTATTTACTGCTGATTCATTAACATTGTTTCAGTTCCACAGTTCCAACTTTGACCTTTGAGGAGGTAATTTCCTCTCTCACATCATGCCTATTACAAGCCAGTTATGAGCCAGGGTTTTCTTCTAATATGAACCCAACACTTAAAATTGTTGCATAATAAGCACTGATTTGCCATACATGGATCTGATATACATGGATACAGACAACACCGTAAATAAGCAATAAACAAAGCTTCCTTCCCAACGAACCATAATGGAGTTTCTGTGCAAATGGACAGAAAATGGCCACATCCCACAAGTATCCTTATCTGATTCATTTGGAGACAAGCCTGGATGTTGCAGTGATAACAACAAACTCAAATAATTTATTCCCTCAGTAACTGATTTGATTATTCATCTACCCCCAGTCAAATAACAGCCCATATTTACAGTTGTGAATTATATACTCCAATGTGTATCATTTATGTAGTCCCTCCTTCTTGATAAACAGTCCCCTGTTCCCCACCAGTACTGCCGCTGTGTCAATATGGACTTTAGCTTAGAGGCGGTCATGTGCGGAATTTCCTTAGTAAATCAGTAACCAGCTTCAGCTTGTAATTTAATGCACATTATTCCCTCTTTACAGGATTGTGGAGTGGCAATAAATAAAATATTCAAGGTTCCAAACAAAACCCCGATCTACATTACAGGTGATATTCCCTCCACCCCAGCTGGCATACCCATGGCTTTCCTGTAACTGCAATACCATCTGCAGCCCCTGCTCTCCTCCTCCATGGGGGTTTTGGTCAGTGGCTTCAAATAGCAATTGATTGACTGGTCCCTTTTCTCCCTGGCTCCCTGTGCTTCCCTCTCCCCCCACTGCCACACACAGTGCCATGGAAATAATGACTACAGAGCAGGCCTCAGGAAGAGTTGTCTTCTCAACCACCAGGCCAGCACACTCCGCAGAAGCCTAGTAGTTCTGCTGCATTCAGGGTCTTTGGCATGTGGGAAGGCAGTTGGCATCCAGAGCAAACTGCAGCTCTGTCATATGCTGTATATTCCCTCATTCTCTCCATGGCTCTCTAGAAGGCAGAACATGTGGGGAATGATATTACCATTGTGCTTGCCTCCTATTTCAAACCACAGTATGCTCCTGAAGTCCAGCCCTGCCACCATAGACTTCAACGTGAGCAGGATTGATCCCTTTGTGCCCAAAATGACTGAAGAAAGACCAGGAAAATGGGTCAAACAAGAATAAGGTTTGGAGTTACTAACAAAACTAGTGAAAGGCCAGGTTCTTGTCAGCTAGACAAAAGCAGCTCCTGGTTTTCCACTGGCACAGTCAGTCACATCGCCTGAAGGTTTGGAAAGGGAACCTTCTCCTGCACTCTTCCCTCCCGGGTTCACTTATGACACTGCAGCTAGCATTGCCTTCTAAATGTTATTAAAAATCTCTGTCTGGGTTTGGGGTTTTTTTGTTTTGTTTAAACATATCAGAGAATAATCTTGTTTTCCTGAGACCAGGAAATTATTCCGCCAACCATTGCTCACATTGAGTAGAACACTGACTTTCATTTTACTGGCAAGATGTCAAAAAGTTGACTTTGCTGTAAGTGCTGCTAGGAAACTCTGAGTTTCAGCTCCCAATGACCCCATGCTTTCAGCTAACAAGCCAGCTAGAGATAGGGCACCAAACTGGGTGCTCCTGCAGAAGGGGGACAAAACACCCAGAACTCTCTGCGGGGTCACTCTACAGAATTATCTCAGACCACAGAGAAGGCAAAAGATGCAGAGAACTGCAGATCTGTGAAGAAGTGAAGCTTTACTCGAATGGAGGATCAGCTCCTCTGGCCTCACCTCTACCCATAGCAACCTGGTTCCTGCAGGAGAAATGCTACCATTGTAGCAGGTCAGCCTTTCTGATGGGTGCAGAAATGGAGCCTTAGTTAGCACTGATTCAAGCAGAATTAATTAAGGTGTGGAATCTAAGCAGATCTCCTTCCCAGAGATAGAGAGTGAGAGTGCCACACAGAACTACTCCTCTTTGGTTCCTCTCCCAGCCCCGAAAGCCTCAATGAGCTCCAGCAGTTTCCAAGGGTATCAGAGGGCAATGCCACAGAGCCACAATTCTCCCTTCTCCATGGTTTTTACCTAGAATCCGTTCTGCTTGGAGAAGTGAAGAAGATGGCCAGGCTCATAAATAATCCTACTCAACTTTGTACATTTTTATGCAACAAAAATACAGCGTGGGGATTCTCTCTGATTTCATCAGGAGGCCCTAAAACCTACCAGGGTAATAACAGCCCTGTCCCTCTGGCACAGACCTGAGGGTGAGACTCCTGCAATGAGTGTGAGAGAGTGTGTATGCGCACATGTGAGAAACACAACTAGGGCTCCTTGGCACTACATTAATAGAATCAACAAAGAAGAAGGGGGGAAAAAAAAGGTTTAGTAGCAAGGGGATTGTGCGCTTGTCATGGAACAATCCAAAACACAAGCAGCGTGACACTTCAGATCTCCAGAGGAAGAGGATATTTTCTTGTTCACATTATGATTAATTGTGTAACAATCATTGTCTGATTGCATTGTCTGATTGCATTGATAATGATTGGAAATTAAATGAATCATTCACCGCTAGCCTAATTTATAATTGCTCCAAATTCTGCAAAGTAATCATCATTTTATTTTCAGGGCATTTGATTCCAGTATATAAATCTTTATTACCTGCATACAATCTCCACTGAACATAGAATCCAAAAACTAGAGGCTGATTGGTGCCTTAATCCAGTGAATCTACTGCCCTTTAATCACTGGAGATATGGATTCAAAGCCAGACTGGGTTCACAAATGAAAATGATGAAAATGAACTAAAGGTCTCATGCTAATTCCCTTGAGGAGATTTTTGCCCATTATAAAATCATCATATAATGTGGCACAATCAGTCACGCCTGCTCAAGAGAATCTGAGTGCTAGGGCTGCAAGCCTTGTCAGGATTAAAGGATGTTGACAAAGATTGGGGAGGAAAGTTTACAATGTGCCTGCGAGCACACAGCCAGATTCCAGTATCTTTGCACAGCAAGGGCAGTGCAAAGAGACTGGAAGCCAGCTAGATCTCCCTAGAGGAGGATTCTGGTACAGGGGAAATCCTCAGCAGATTTACACAGCAGCTGGGAGGTTTAATTCCCAGCCCAGGTAGATATACACATGCTAGTGCTGCTCAAGCTAGCACATAAAAACAGCAGTGTAGCCAAAGCAGTACAGGCAGCAGTTCAGATTAGCCACGCAAGTGCGCAGCCAGGGGGTCAAGCAGGAGCGTACCAGGGTGGCCTGCCTGAGCCACTATGGCCACCCTAGCTCAAGCAGAGCAAGCATACACACATCTACCTGCACTAGAAATTACACCAGGCTGCTACATAGCCATAGCCAACTTCTACTCTACTCCCTTCTGTAATCTTCAGTGTACGGGGAGTGTGCCAGGGGCAGGGACAGAGCGTGCTGTGTTCCAACCAGCCATCACCAGTTGTGTAGATTAGAGCAGCCCTCACACCCCTTTTACCTACTGCAAGGCTGACCATCCCAGGATCAGTGAGCCACCTGCTCCTACATACAGTCCATTCCCTCCAAACACACACGCTGCATCCCCAGGAACGGAGTGCGATGGAGAATCACTCCCATTCAGCCCTACACAGAATTTTTTTCTGAGCAGCCAAAAAGAAGCATATTTTAAAAATTAAAAAACCAAGTTTTAGCCAGAATATTTACAAAATTTATGCGTGATTCCTGCGGTCCACATTCGTTACGAAAAGCTAAGTTTGTTCTACTAACATTTTAAGCCATGCATTAGTATTTCCCACACAGCGTTTGTCCCCAAACGTTAGCAGTAAAAATAATTAAAATATATAGCAGGCAGCAATCAGCATAGCATAAGCAGCTTTACACTGTATTTCAATACTTAGATTAAACATGTAACAAATTAACATATTAGCACTGATATAACAATGTTGTGCATCGTTATAGCACCTTTTATACTGCATGATCCCAAAGCCCTTTAGAAACCATGGCCTCAATCCTGCAAACACTTATGCATACAAGTAACTCACTGGGACCACTCACATGCATAAAGTTGCTCACATATATAAGAATATTAGCAAGATGGACACAAACTAGTTCTTATTCATGATAATAATACTTACCTGAATAAAGATTTGCAGGATCAGTCCTCTACAATGGAACACAGCAAGTAAACACACATTACACAATGGTATTTAATTACAACTATGGGGCAGAGGTTCCCAAGCTGTGATGTATGGATTCACTGGTGGTTGTCTGTGGAGAGCTGGCTTGTCACATGGTGCTAAGCTTTCCCATTGCATTAAAAGTATAAAAGTTAAAAGTATATAAATACATCGAAAAATAACAACAGGAAAGCAAGCTGTAACTGGAGCTGCCGTGGTAATATTATGCAATTGCTAATTGGGACCAGCAGGCAGGACACAAGATCAGGAATGGGAGGGGAAGCGTGAGGTGGTCTATGAGATTGCAAATAGGATGGGTGGGTGGTCCAGAAGACCCTCTCTCTAAGATGTGGTCTAGACTATGATCAAGTTACGAAACCCCTACCAACAGGCAGGATATAATTATGCAAATAGAGTTTGGCCAAAGCACCAGTTCTAAATCCCTTACTACTACTATGGCTGTGAAAAGTGCCATGGGATCTCTCATATCCACTTTACAGATGACAAAGATAGGATAAATGATCACACAACACACCAGCAGCAAAACCAGAATTAGCACCCAGCCCTGCTGACTCCCAGTCCAGGGCCTTATCCACTACACTAAGCTGCTTCCATTTTAAAGTGAATATTTAGGCATGTTTTAATAAGGAATCCAATCTCCTCGTGAGCTTACCTAATATGACTCTCTGTGCTGCTGGATCTGTGTTCTTGAATGGTGTAGCTTCTGAGAAGGGGGGCCAAATGTCCATGAGGTCTGATGGCAAGGTGGTTAATTTGTTGCTGGATATGTCCAGGTAGGTGAGGTTTCTCAGATATCTACCAGCCTCAGCTGGAATGCTGGTCAATTTGTTGTTATGTAAATCAAGGGTTCGTAAATTGGGCATCTCTACAAGAGACTCCCAAGGGAAACCCGACAGCAAATTCCCATCCAGACGCAATTCATGCAGTTGCTTCAAATTATAAAAGCTGCTGGCATCAATGTTAGCCACACAGTTGTAGGTCACCCATAGGTATTTAAGGTCCACCAAGTAGTAAAAGGCTTCAGTGGGGATTCTTCGTATGACAGTTTTTTCTACACGAAGTTTTACTGTGTCCACAGGAACATTCACAGGGATCTCAAACATATCAGGGTCATTACACAGCACAGACCTAGCACCAAACAACAAGGAGAGATCTGCATTTCATTACCAGAGACTTGCATCTCAAATACATATTAAAGTGTTAATAACCTTTTCCACCACCACTACTGCCAAAATACCAGATCAAGTGCAGTCCTCTATGTTTAAAAGATAGAGACAATTAAGAGGTGGACTTCCTTTCTAAAGAGAAAGTGAATATAAAATATTAATGATACTGCTGCATTAATTCCAGAGCAATTTAAATGCTATCTTTTATCAAGTCATTTTAGGGCCAGCAATGTAATGCAAGAACAGAAGGATTTTATTTGTATTTTTATAATTGAAACAGGAGATTCATGACCTCCATTTTAATAAAAAGTCTGTAATTCTGTGTGTCACATTTATGGAGATATCAGATATTTAATGCATTAGTAAGGATAAATATAGTTGTGGATCTTTACTTTTGAAAGTAGGTAGAAGATTGCAAAAAAAGTCAAAATATTCCAACTGAGTGCTTAAATTTAAGCTTCTAAATCCACAGGTAGGCACCTAGACAGAAGTGACCTAATTTTCAGAGGTTCTGAGCACTTTCTACTCCCACTAACTTCAGTGGTGCTGGGGTTTCTCAAAATCACTGAAAATTAGGCCTGAAATAAATATTTTAAGTGCCTACATATGGATTTAGGTGTCTAGGCACCCAGGTTAAAGAATTTTGACCAAAGAAGTTAATGTCTCTCCTTTCTCTCCCTATAGATGCTGATTGAGCATTTATTTTCCTTTCTTTTCACCAGAACTTTGTACTAGATATAGTACAAGAATAAAACTAGCTGAAATTGTAATTCACCAAATGAGCAACAATACAAAGTCCAGTGCATCTGCTGTAAAAATTTTCAAAGTGGATAAGCTTTTTGTTTATCACCATACTTTTTCTATTGTGAAACAGTAAGATTTTCCTACAGAGTAATGGCAATTTTTGCTTTTATCTAAAACCAGGATTACTATACCATGGATAACTGGTTTGAAAAATTGAATTTTCAAGGAAATATAAACATTTAGTAAGTTAGTGTGCAGACAGAAGTCTCTTTCTGCAAAAACTGGAGATTTAAAATGGGTCCAACTGCTAAGTAAACAATAAGACAAGATATCATTGCTACCCACTAACATTGTTTACCATGGAAAAGTAGCATAAAAAATGGACCAAACTTCCCCTTTATACTTCTAAAAAGCACATGAACTAACAAAGTAAAACTACACAATCCGCACTGATCAATTGTGTCAGAGAATGCTATTCTAAATTTCCATCAACCTATTTTCCTATAATTATATTGTGTAATGGCAATAAAGAAAAGCATACCTTGTTCCAGTGCCATCACTTCTGCCATGGTAAATGCAAGTGCATTGGGAAGGACAAAAACTGTTTACTTCTTCAAAAAAGCTAATCATGATGCATAAATAAACAAGCAGATACATGACTTCCTCCTCACAAAATTGATATGAACAAAATCTAAAACCTTTTATTCCCAGACACTCATACGCTGTGTGCTATGAATGTGAATGTAGACATCCATTTAGCAAGAGCAGATTACACTGGATTAGTTGAGATCTGTAGCTACTTAACCTTCAAATGTATCCTGAAAGGAATGAGTTGAACCAGCTTATTCTTTATTATGTCAAAGGAATATATTCTGTTAAAATTATATCTATCATGTATCAAGACTATCTTTATAGTTAACTATATTGAATGTGGATTTACTAGATATATTTTGATATATCCCTTTATTTCACAGGGGTGTTATGCAGCTTAGTTAGCTAATATTTAGTTAGCTAATATTTCAGATTCTGGAAGGAAGTGTACTGCATAAGTGTAACATATCGTAGACAGTACTAAATAATAAGTTCAGAAAAGACATATTCTAAGACTATATAACCATACAGTGCAGAACGTACCTGTATTTTAATATTAAAAAACATTCAAAATTAATAGCACACTGAGCTAGGTTTAGCAACTTTTTTAAACAATTTTTTCAGACTTTACCAAAAAGCTTAAATATTTTTAACAGTTGCCTACTGAAAAGAATATAGATGACTTCATATAAAACTTAAATGTTAATAAAACAGTCAAAGAAATAAACTAATGGTTGGTGCCATGTACTGATTATCAACTGATAGCACCAAAAATATCTTCTGAAGTGAAATCCCTTTGGATTTTGCTTTACAATATGTGTTCTTCCTTCTTCCTTGAAATATTGGTATGTTTGCTTTTTAGAACAGATATGGGAATCTCAGAACAAAACTATATTTTCTCTATTTTATTGTTTTCAATGCAAGTTAGAGTTCAACATCCAGCATTCCAAAATGGTCTGTGTCACTTTAAAACAGGTACAGGAACTGGTAACAGGAAGTAAACTCAAGAAATTAAGTTGCTATAGTAGATGAAGCAGTTTTAGTTGAGAGCTGCCTGAGTGTTGTTCATATTTTATATTACCAGTAGATATGATATTTATTCACCAAACCTCAGAAACATCAAGTTAATTATCACCTACAACTGAATCTTTGAAAAGATACTCATCCCTTCAGCCCTGAATAAACTCATGCCCAGTACGGCCAACCCAAGGCATTCAGAAACCACGAGTCAGGCCTTCAAAGTATTGAGATTATCTTAAAAATCATGAGATTTTCTTAAATAATAAATTACTTTCCTTCTAGTTTGAACCTTTAACATGTGCTCAAGGTCACACTTTCAAGATTTTCTCTGCAGTCACAAGGGTTAGAATCTTACTATTTTTAAAAATAAAAGCTGAGATTCTTGAATAATCACTTGACTCCAGGAGCCAGAAAAAACACCAAATATCACAAAACTGATAATAAAGAGAATTGGTAACTTAGAGTTGGTACTTAGTCAAATACTCCTGTATACTACAGTACTCACAGAAGCAACCTTTTCAGATCAGATCAATGTGTGCATTTAAGACATGGGAGGGAATGCAGGATACTACTGTGCCTGAAATTTTGGAAACTGGTTTAGAGTTCAAAGAGGGAAAATACACATACCAAAGAATTATGCATACACAACATTTATTTATTTTACTGTAGAAGAATTAAGCAGATACTGCTTTATTCTCCCTCCATTCCACACCACTTTATTGCACCATATGAGAGTTACAAAATAATTGAGCATTCACTATTGTCTTTTGAGAGGGATAGGCTAGTAGGCCAATTGGCCTAGTCTTCAGTACTAAAATTTTGACTTTAAAAAACAAACAACTGTATTAAATATTATTCAGACAAAGAGAAAAATGATTGGCATGTTGGAATGGATTATTATTACAGAGTGATACAAATTTAATTGTGGCCCAGGTTTGACGACTTATTTCCATTTAGTGCACAAAATGTATACTGTGGGACAAATAAAGAGGCAGTGCCTTCTAGCAGCCTCAGTATGTTAGTGTGCTTTGAGAGACACTCATTGGTAAGGCGTTATTAATAGTTATCTCCTGCCGAGTTTGACATCGAACCATTGCCAGGATTGCCCTCCGGAACCTGTAATTCGGGGAGGGAGGCAAAAATTCAGATAGTTAGCTGCATAGATAAAGAAGCAAAAACAGAGGTAAATTAAGATAAAATTACTCAAATGTGCTAAAACAATAAGACTTTTTATTTTAATAAAACTTTTAGAATTCATTTAGTCTCTAAGTCTCTTCCTCTGCCAGAGTAAGTCAGGAGGAACTCTGTTGAGGTCAATAGAATTGCATCAGTGTGAAACTAGTGTGAGTGGAGACTCAGACCCACTGAATTTTGTTACCTTACAATGCATTTTTTTCAGGACAGTCCCATTTTCCAAGTGGTCTGCCTCAGAAATTTGGATCCCTAAAATGGGACACCGATGTATCTCATTTTATCCTCACCTCCCCAGCAGGCAGGCACTGGTGCTAGCTCTTGGAAGTGATTAAACTCAGGTCAAGCCCCCAGAGCAGCACCATGAGTCAGGCCAGCACAAGTAGGGCCCAGCTGCCACAGCTGTGTGATAAAATGTAGGGATGTGAGTGGGTAAATGGAAGCATGCGGTGTGTGTAGCACATGATGGTCTAGGCACAGTGCAGATCTAAACCCACAGGGTCATCTACTCCACAGGAACAGTTCAGTTCATCTGTATGGACGTCCCAAACCATGCTTGTAGGTTGGGGGATAGGAACGGAAGGATTCCAGTATCCCCACCCTCTGTATACTTCCCAACCACAGGCAAAATCCTTTTGATATTGGCTGTTTTGGTGAGGCCAGTGAAATGTCCCCAAATTATTATCTCAATTCAATATGATACCTATGCTCAAAATATGGTAGTTTTATTTTGAGGGAGGAGGAGCCAGATGTGACTTGTAGGTATTCTCTTAAATGTCTCAAACCACTTCACTATGACACATCTCATGCCAAGCAATGATGTTCATGGGAGCTACAAGTCACTAAGGCCCAGATCCTCAAAGGTATTTAGCTTCCTACATTCCATTGAGTAGCCATACATTTTAGCCCATTTAATTAAAAGCGGACGGTCCCTGATTCGGATATGACTCAAATTTCACCCTGACCCCATCTTAGCACAGGACAATATCTGAAATTGTTTTACAAAATGTCTTCAATTGTATTCTAATAAAAACAACACTGAAATGTTGTCAGACACCTTCAGACATACAGTAGTGCAGATACTACTCCCTACATTTATTAAAACCTGTCCTCTAGATCATCCAACCCATCACAGATAATTCAGCACTGGTTTCATCTTTCAATCTCTTTGTTAAATATTTTGTCTTTTATCTTACAGAATGTATTTCTGCACAACGATGATGTCCAATAATCATAAAGCAGTTGGAGGCTATTAATTTAAAAATGGGACACTTACTTTTTGTTTGCAATGACATAAATACAGGGGTTATAGAATGTGGAAGATTTTGCAAATAGAGGTGCTATGATGGCCATTGCAGGGGAAATTTTCTTTGGGTCTCCAAAGGAAGACCATAAGCATACAATGGAATATGGAGACCAAGCCACCAAAAACATCAAAATCATCACAATAGACATCTGTAAAACAAGAAAAAAACGTTTGATAGACCAAATCATTTATATATGCATACAAATATCAAAATCAAACATTATATTTATTGAAGAATTAAGACAAGACACCCCCCCCCGACATCACCTTTGTTACATCTACTTGATCAGACCAATCTATGTTGATGCTCTCCAGGCAGTTACTGGTAGTGTACTGTTTCATTGTTCGGGAAACATTGTAGTAACAGTAAAACATGACTGTTAACGGCACGACAAAATTAACAGCAATTACTGTCATAGTGTAAGAAACAAAGGACCTGTAAGTCAAAAAATAGATACAAGAAATCACAACTGTGCAGCCATGAAAAGTGACTGAAAATGCATTGTTCCCTCAGGATTTATTGTTAATAATTAAGTAAAAAAAAAAACATTTTCAAAAGGTAAAAACAATTTCTTCAACTTGTTAAGTTTTATTAGGGTCAGTGCCTAATACTTTCCGTAGTCAAGGATTCTTACTATCTTTTTTCATTTATTATAGACTATGTCAGTCTCTACTTCTGAACTCCTATTGTCTTTTAGAAATTGGACTACATATTCTGAGGAAAAAACATTTATCACAATGATGAATAAAAATAAGTGATAATCTATATTTGAAAAGTAAAATAAAGTTTTCAAAATCTTACGCATCATTTTTCCGCCAATTTATTGTGCAGGTGGCTCCTGTTGGATCTGGGGCATAACTAGCCCAACCTACAATAGGCATCAAGGCCCAAAAGACAGCATTTATCCAAGCAGCTAGGATCAGTGAAGTATAATTACTGGCAGTCATTCTTCTTCCTGTTACCAAGCAAATATTTTTACGTCAAGCACTCTATTCTTTTGCTTTTCTCCAAGTTTTTATTTGAACCAAAAATATGTCCAAGCAAGACAATTAGCACAGTAATTATTAGTGATCCTTACAAGCACCTGAAGCAGAGTTACAATACATCTCAGTACAATCACACCTTCCCCCACACAAAGTTTAGCAATGAGAGAGTGAGAGAGAGTTTCGGGGGGGGGAGGAAGTGAAGGAATTAACAGTTATAATGTTTAAACCTATAATAAAGATTGAGAAAAATACAGTATAGAAAACAAAATAATATTAAGAGTACATGTCAGCTTCAATTAGTATTCTTAGTATTATTCAATTATTCAGACCTGAAGAAGAACTCTGAGTGACTCAAAAGCTTGTCTCTTTCACCAACAGAAGTTGGTCCAACAAAAGATATTACCTCACCCACCTTGTCTCCCCCAGCTTCAGTTATTGTCAGGAAACATTCCACAAACAAAGGTCTATGGGCTTACTTCTGTATATATGATTGTGTTAGCTGTGTATGGGAGTACCTATCAAATTATTAAGAATCCTACAGATTTGCTATAGTCTTCCACTTCGAAGCACGTGAAAATGCAAATTGTAAAATGGCGAAAATGAAAGGCAACTGAAGGTCCCACTTCTGCATTCCTTACTTGCATAAGTAGAACCACTTAAGTCAATGGGATAGCCCACATGACTAATTACTGCCCAAAATTCAGAAGTACATTTCCACAAGAGGAAATAAAAAAAACTTGCCTGAAGGTTCATAGATGTCAACTAATAAATGACTTAAATGATCATTTTTGTGCAAGAGTTATATCCCAGAGTACAGTACCTATATCAGGCCTGCAGATTGTCAGGTAACGATCAATTGCAACAACAGTAAGCAATCCGATACTTGCCATTCCAAAGAAGATATTTAAGGCAGCATAGATCTGAAATTTAAAAAGATAACACATCCATTTCACTTACTTTTGCAAATGCTTCCAAAGGTTTGAGTCTTCTCCTGCGTCCTGAAGCTAAGTGTTATCATGTGCTGTATTCAGTGCATTCTTTGGTGACCAATTTGTTTAACAAATTAACGATTTGGAGTAGGTTAAGTAAAACTAAACATTTTAAGATACGTGTGCTTGAGCTCTCAAATTCCATTGAAGAAGTTTGCCAAAAGCCACCATTTACTTTAAGTCATGTTAAATAATGAATTTTGAGATCATGGGATGCAAAGTTTTGTTTTTTTTTGTTTTTTGGGTTTTTTTTAACTCTTTTTGTTGCATATTGGGGAAACACAAACAACACTTTTCTTACTGCAAAAGTTATAACCAGAAATTCACACAGTTCTACAATTTCAGTTTACAAGATTTCTTTAGTTTACATCAAGTTGAGTTTTGAGTTGAAAAGATCCTAGGAACTCAATTCAAGTCACAGTGGAAACTGTCATATTCATCCCAAAAATATAAGTCATCCTAGATACAGACAAATAAGGGCCTGGATCACTAGTGAACATTGGCTGAATTTTGAATTTGAAATTAAATCTGCAAATCAGACAACTTGTGTGTGATTTCAGATCTTGCTGTGACCATTCTGCTGTCCTGTTAAGATTTTTACTTGACAAATATTTTCAGGATGTATAATTAATATTACCGCTACATACTCATTTCCTGTGTAAAAATCATAATTAAGTCACTGCATGCACAGTCAGCAAACATCATTACATATCTGCTAAAGTTATACTTTTTTTAATGACAATTTTACATGGAGAGAAAAACTGCAAATTCTAAAATAAGATGGCTAATTCTTTAAACACTCTCCAAGATTTTCAAGAATGACCACTGGTTTTACAAACGTCTATTTTCTGGGTACCCTAATACACATGCCTTAAAGAGGCCTGATTTCCAAAAGTGCTAAGTTCCCACCCTATGCCAATCAGACCTCTTTAAAGTGCATCAGTTTGACCACCCAAAGATTGATGAAACCACAATCACTAGTTACTTTGAAAATTTTGGTTACTGAGTGGTGAGAAGCATCCATGAATTCTTCAATAAGTAATGGGACTTACTTTGTTAAAGCTATTTTAATACTGTATTGTATATTTAACATCAATACAAGTTTATCCTTCAATAACCTTCCAAAGATTAATAATGAAAATTAGCGATGAGATCTAAATACCACCCAGATCCAAATACCATTGAATTTTGAGGAAGTTCAGTTCCAGATGTGGATCTAAACTTTGCAGCTCGGACTCATCTCTAAAAAACATTAAAAATCACAGGAAGGTATTTGTCATATATTTAGGTTTGTTTTTAATTGCTTAGTACTTGTTTTGGTCCCTGATTTAATATCAAAGATATCAAATACCTGGCATCCAATGTATCCAAATTTCCAGCTCCCATGTAGGTCTGAAGCAGCAGACATAGGATAACCAATGCCACTAACACCAATGTCAGTAAAAGCCAGGTTAATAATAATTGCATTTGTTGCTGTCCGAAGTTCCTTGTACTTAACAAAGATGCCTAACACAACTATGTTACTGAGAATGCTAATCACCCCTGTGAAAACACAGAAAAAGGAAGCCTTACCAGTGACAGAAATAATGATAAAATATACATAACAAACCAAAATGCATTTTCACAATGAAATCTAAATATTGAATAGATTTAGTTTAACTGCAAAGATCATATTTAACAAGGAGAGCTTTCCTAATTTAAGGACAGATTCACCAAGGTGTATAAGGACATGCTTAAAATTAAGAACTAATTAGTCACTAAGACTGCTGAGCACAGTGCTTTGTCATGATCCAACAGAATGAAGTAAGCTGAAAGGAGTGGGTGCTACAGGCTGGTTGGGCTGGCAAAACACTCTGGCATTGAGTAGCTGGCTATGATACTGTTTCATAAGACTCAACAGAAGCCTTTATGTGGAAGACCCTCACAGCAACCTCAGTAACTTGCTTTCTGCTAAGGACAGCTCTGCGGCACAGTCACATAAAGCAGCACTCCTGAGTGACAGCAGAACTCTAAAATAATGAAAATGGCTACTATGCACAGAATTGTGCTAAGATATATTTAAGTTAGAGTGCGTTGATCATCTATCTCCATCCTAAGCACATCCATTTCCTCCCTGCTCATCAGTGCTCAGTTCGTTGCAGGCACAGGAGTTTGCTCACATTGCTGAACGTTATGTATAACCCACTCCACTAAGTCCAGTCCTGCTTCCTCTCTGTTTTCCAGTCGACTTCAATGGCAGCATGATTGGACCCATTCTGCTCAGCTGGTGTGTGCTAAGCATTAGCCCTTATGCTGGAGACACTACTTTCAGCTGTGCTATCTACAGGATCTATGTGAATAAACTCTCCATTTTCTCATCTCCCAGTTAATGATTCCATTTAAAACCAAGCATCCTAAATGGTCTACATTCACAGCCAGTCGGGACAGCTTCACAATGAGCATCAGTGTACGGTTGTCTCACTGAATATACAGCCAGAAAAGCTGAAACAATAGCACCAACAGAGTTCTGAATCTTACCAGGGGGTTAGCTTTGAATCTTAACTACCACTACTAAGGTGCTTGGCACACACAGATATGCACATGAAATCAGGCAGAGCGAAAACAGAATGCTATGTTGTTCAGACTGTGAAAGGTCCAGTTCCTCTTGAAGAGGTAAGATCCACTTCTTGACTGACAATTACTACCCTCCTGGATCTCAGAGCAGATACAGTCCTGATCCTCTGATGCTGCACACTTGAGTCTCTAATGTACTCCTCAACACTTTAGAACCCCCTTGAGCCAATCCACTCCCCGAAATCCTCAGTTCTTCCTTCTGGACCCCAGCACTAGTTATTTATGACCCCTGTTGGCTCCCCTGAGTCCTGACAGACATTACTCAACTTCTGCTGACTTTGGCATATGGAAAAGAGAAACAAAATTTCAACTTTTAAATACTGAATACTGCTGTGCTGTCTCTGCTCAAGTCAGTGCTGCAACAGCGTTCAATCAGTTCTCTGCAACTGGTTTATAGGAAGTATCGTGTATGTGGCAGAGAACAGCTGCAGTACAGACCAGTTGACATTCTCACACCAACAGAGGCAGCATAACTGTAAAGGCTAATGGCTTCAAGCACCTCAGTTCATATGTACAAATCCAACTTACAGTCAATAAGAAATGCCCACAATGGACATCACGGGCAATATATAGAGAATATGCCCCAAAGCTTTAAATATACAAGTTACGTGTATAATGATTAAAGCATTTCATCCACCTATATAGCCAAGATACATATACAAGAGATATGGAGACAGATGAAAAAACTGTAACAACTTACATATAGGGATAACAGTGGTGAAATCCTGGAAAAGAGACTCCAGAAACACTGGTACAATGCCAAGATTTCAGTTCTTAAATAAAATGGCTAAATTCTATTTGTGTAAATCAGTGATATTTTGATTATACACGTACCTCATTGTAGGAGTTTCATTGCAATGTATCATTAATTAGTACTAATCACTTATGTTACAGAAACTTTCATATTTAAATTAAAAATGTAAACACAAATGTAGCACTCATTGATTTTTCAGCTAAATTTCTTTTCACTCTTTTTATCATCACAAGCGGTTCAGAACAATAGCAGCTACCAGAGTGCACGTGTTCAGACAGGAAAAATTTCCTGTCCTCACGTGTTTAAATGAATAGAAGGTGCTGGGTGTGCCTAACTGTACTAAGGCCACATATGTTTTGATGACTCCCAATGGCAGGAATTGCACAGCACAGACTTTAAAAATGAAGGACAAACTTATCCAGATTCAGAAATAGCACAGAGATACTGCCATTTTGTTCTGTGAGAAGTCTTGGCATTAAAGGATCACAATTCCTCAGATTTCCTCAATTAAACCTTGTGATATTTGCCACGATCAAAATAACAGAGCCTTGTACATTCCCTGATCAAGAACAGCAAAATGTCCTCTCTTATTCTTCTTGCTAAGGGAGGGGAAGAAAATAAAGGCAGTCTCTATGCCATAGACAAATTTAGGAAATAGAGCAGGACCCTGTTACAGTGAACAGTCAAAATAATTAAGTAGAATATAACTCCTGAATAGTTACAATGTTTTAACTACAGAGGGAGTTTGCAGCTTCAGTCAGTGATCCTCCATTTGCAATGAAGTTATTCTGTGACCATGAAACACTTGATTTAAGATGGTTCCAAAGCTTTTCACCATTATGAGCAAGCCACAGAGACAGAAATGCTTTTAAGGGTTTGACTGTACCAGTGGTCACCATTAAAACAAAAGATTACCACACTATAAACCAAACTCCAGCAATTATTTCCTTTTCAGAGCATGGGGAAATATCTCTTGATACTGTAGCATGGTAGCTGTTAATAAATGTTGACTTAATGGTGACTGCTGTATCTGTATTTCCTTTGTCATCTTCTCCATCTCTTAAATAATACAATGAAGTTAAAGTCTTCCATTAAAGAGCCCTTTCTGCCATGGCAATGGATTATCCTGTTGCAAACCGAATTACATGGCCAACATGTTCATAATGTGAATTTGTTAGAACGAGGAGTTCAGAAATGGATCAAACTAGTTAGCAAAAGTTCCTGCATTAAACCTCAGTTCATACTACAGCTGAAATCATTGCTAGCACTGCTTCCTGATCAGTTAAGACAAAGTAACAAGAAAGAGAAAAAGAAAGAAAAAAAAGATCTTTCCTCTTTCAGCTATTGTTATGAATACTGTCTGAAATAACAGTTGTTGTACTTGGTGTGTTGGTCACCGATGTTTATCAGTGTAGGCTGTGTGTATGTGTCCCCGTGGACATGCTGTCCCAGCTCTGCGCAGGTACTTGAGACAGCTCTCACGATCAAATGAATCGACACGACCACAGATTAGCTGAGCAACGAAGGCACCCAGGCCAGGTTTATTGCGTGTGGCTCAATGAGAAATGACCTACAGAGTATCTCTGGCCATGGCCCAATGGTGGGACTTTCCGTTATCCCCTAAACCGGACAATATTATTCCCTCTGACACCCTCTTTTATACATTGTTTCATACAATTTCGTTCTGCCCCCTTTGACGTAGGTAGTTGCCACCTTCTTGACGTAGTCTAATACCACCTTTTTCCGTTAATTGGCTGATTTGGGCAAAACAACTCCATTTATCACTTTTAGTCATTTCTATTCATCGAAGTGTCATTTTAGGGAGTTAGTATCTTGGTACCTCCTATACCTACTACATAGTTTTCATTTTAATAATATTTTGGCAATATATATGTTTTGCAGTATCAGCACTTTTCTGTGCCAATTTCAGTTAGCTTGATTTTTTCCACTTATACTCCTGTTCACTTGGCTTTTTTCACTTAGGCCTTAGCCTGTTTTACAGGCCTTAAGCTCTTACTTCTTACTACAACAGTTTGTAAATCATTTTCATAATGTTGGGTATACTATGTCCCTTTAACTCAAAAACCAGTACTGTAGATTTACACAACTGACAAATACATAAAACAAACCCACACGTCAGTTGCAAAGTGAGAGAGAAAGAAGAGAGGTTTTTGCCCTTGTTATTCTCCTTAATCTCCCGTTAATTTTTCTCTTAATAAAACCGTTAAACAATTTGATAAGCCAGATATTGATACAAACCTAATCCAGTCAATCTGAGTTAAATCAAAGCCTGAACAAATGACCTACATTTCTGAGAGTGCAAATGATTTGGTGGCACCTACCAGTAGAAGAAAATTTCTGGTGTTTCAAGAATAATCTATTAAATAATATATTGAATATACTAGATTCTTAGCAGAACTAGAAAGAGATTACAGCTGTTTGAAATATCAGCCTTGGTATCAAAAAAACGAAATGAGTTCATTTTAAACAGAAGAATGATTTGTCAAATATTAGACAAAAAAGATTCACTGAGTAAAATTTGATCTACATAATTACTGCACATAAACCATAAAATCAAAAGAATTAGTTGAAAATATATAATAAATTATTTATAACACTGTAATTAGCTGGAAAAAATGTGCTGAAGACTTACAATATTTCCTAACAAAATATTTATAACTAAAATGGCTAAAATTTTCAATTGAACAGGCATAAAATAAACACAGGCATATTTTTAAATGTGCTAGATTGTAGAATTAAAATATTTACTTTTGAAGCTTTCAATTATTGTACTGAAATAAACAAGAAAAGAGTTATTTAATATTTGAAAAGGATCTCAAGCTTCTCCAACCCTTGTCTCAAAGCCCACTGCAGCCAGTGAGAGAACACGGACTTTGGATCAGGCCCCCAAAGGGTGTGCTACTTTTCCTAAAATGCGTCATCAGTGAAATATACAACTGAAACGAGAGTCTGCTCGTCTTCCATCAATGACAAGTGACATTCCAACACTTTCTCTTACATTTCCCACACAGACACCCATGCACACACTCAAGACTACACATACACTGTTGTGAACATTTGACCATCAGAGACATATCAAGATAACTTCAAGCACATCACTAAAAAATGCAAGATGTTGCAACTTCTATTTTTATTCCTCTTGCATGCTGGCAGAATTCTGCACTTTTTTTTTTTCTTTTTTGCTATAATCACATATAAGAAAAATACATTTTTTTTTAAATTATGCAACAAAGCCTTAAATGTAACCCTAATTTTAGAAGTGTTTTCTTTCTTCTTTTCCTTTCTTTTTTGTAAATAAAAGACATTTCACTGGCGTTTTGACCCAAAATGAATACTGAAGCCTAAATTACCATTTTTAAAAAATAACCCACCAACCTCCATACCTGCTGTTATTAAGTAAGCTGCGACTATATTGTGCTCAGTCTGTGAAAAGGCTGACTGAGCTTCATTTTCGCTTTCTGAAGGGTTAGCTGAATCATTCCAAAACATTTTAGACTGAAGAAATTGGGGTATTCCCTCCATGCCAGTTCTTCAACACGACATACACAAAACCCTCCAAGATCCTTTCAGGCAAATTCTTTCACTATGAAACAGACTCATTGAACAATTAAAAAAATCCCCCCTCCCAGTCTTCCCTGACAGGCTACCAACAGAATTTAATTGGACTAAGTGCAAAGGAGTTTACATTCCAAATTTGCGCAAGGAAAAGCTTCTAAGCAAAACAAAGAGCTACACAGAACTAGGTGCATTTCCAACAAGATGCTTACATTTCAAAGTCTTAATGCTAAACAGATTATGCGTCACATGCTCTCACACTTTTTACTTCAACTTCTTGTGCAACATTTCAGAAGATCTAGACAAGAGTTGGCTAGATTAATTAGAAATTCAGCCTTGTTTGGAATTAATTCTAATAATCACAGAGAGCACGATAGGAACACTGAAAATAAAAATGCGGGTTTCTCTAAAATGCAGGGTACACCTAATCTAAACTCCACCTTTTCAAATCATTAGGGAACTCCCTACTATAACTTTTCAGAAGTCTTTGTTAATTTGACTTAAATAATCCTGTTAGTAAATATAAATCTTGTATGATTTCTGTGCATTAAACTCTCATAATTTGTTTACATGTTAAACAAAGTCCTTTTTGTGTTATGTTAGTGCCCTAACCCACTGAAACAGAAAAGTTCTTTGTCCTTCAATTGAACCTAGTGCACTGGACCATCTTGCCACAGAGAACATAAATCAAAAGGAATGCTTCTCAATGGTGTTGCAAGGCTTGTGGATCATGGGGGACACTTCACCGACGTAAGTGTGGAAAGGTGCCTGGCATGCGCATCTTTAGGAACTCAGGTCTGTTCAAAAAGTCCTGACCAAAAAAGTAAATACTGGTGATGTTGAAATGCCAATAGTGACCCTGGGGGATCCTGCCTACCCCTTGCTCCCCTGGCTAATGAAGCCCTACACCGGGCATCTGGACAGCGAGAAGAAGCGTTTCAATAATAGGCTCAGCAAGTGCAGAATGGTGGTGGAATGTGCATTTGGACATTTAAAGGCACGCTGGCGCAGTTTGCTCACTAGGTTAGACCTCAGTGAAAGAATCTCAATAGTTATCTCTGACTGCTGCGTGCTCCATAACGTATGTGAGACAAAGGGGGAGAAGTTCCCATCGGGTTGGGTTGCAGAGGCAGATATACTGGCCGCCAATTTTGAGCAGCCAGATGCCACTGCAACACTGAGAGCTAATCGTGGAGCGCTGCACCTCAAGGAAGCATTGAAAAACCACTTTTGTAATGATACACAACAGTAATGTGTGTCACTTATCTGTGCTGTGCTTTCACTTCGCATCCCCTACCCGTTCCCCACCAATACAGTTTCACCCCTCCCATCCTTCCCCTCCCTTTATTCCCTTCTTATCAATAAACACAGTAATGAATTGTAAAGCACTACTTTTTTATTGGCGACCCTTCACGGGGGGAGAAAAGGAAGATAATTTAACATTCTGCATGCATTGTCTGGGGGCTGAGAGGGGATAAAGAGCTCAGTTTTGCTGTGCACACAGGAAAGAATCACACATTACCACTCCTAAAAGGGGCCATCACCTCTTTCTGCTTCCCTCAATCGGCAACGAGAGGCGCACATATTGACACGCCTGCCTCAGCTCTTTGACCTTAATTGCTGCACGTCCCTGTTATGCCCCTTCTCCAACATGCCGCAAGATATCTTCACATAGATATCCAAATTTCTTTTGCTGGCTCGGAGCTGAGCCAGAACAGACTTTTCGCCCCACAGACCGATGAGATCCGAGACCTTAGGTTGGCTCCAGGCTGAAGCGTGTTTGGGGCATGCAATCAACATGATCAGTTGTGCTGGCAAGCTCTGTCCATGCTGACCTAACAGGAAATGGGAATTCAAAATTTTCTGGGGCTTGAGGGCAAGGGCTGTTTCCTGTATACGTGGCCACAATGCAGCAGAGTGCAAATGTTCAGAGCAGTCACAACAGAGCATTATAGGATACCTCGCAGAGGCCAATGACGTTAATTTACATTGCACTCTGCCTACAGATGCTCATTCATAGAATCATAGAATATTAGAGTTGGAAGGGACCTCAGGAGGTCATCTAGTCCAACCCCCTGCTCAAAGCAGGACTAACCTCAGCTATATCATCCCAACCAGGGCTTTGTCAAGTCTCAGCTTAAAAACCTCTAAGGATGGAGATTTCACCACCTCCCTAGGTAACCCATTCCAGTGCTTCACCACCCTCCTAGTAAAAAACTTTTTCCTAATGTCCAACCTAGACCTCCCGCCCTGCAACTTGAGACCGTTGCTCCTTGTTCTGTCATCTTCCACCCCCGAGAACAGCCTAGCCCCATCCTCCCTGGAACCCCCTTTCAGGTAGTGAAAGGCCGCTAGCAAATCCCCCCTCACTCTTCTCTTTTGCAGATTAAACAAGCCCAGTTCCCTCAGCCTCTCCTCATAAGTCTTGTGCTCCAGCCCCCTAATCATTTTTGTTGCCCTCTGCTGGACTCTTTCGAATTTGTCCACATCCTTTCTGTAGTGGGGGGCCCAAAACTGGACACAATACTCCAAATGTGGCCTCACCAGTGCCGAATAGAGGGGAATAATCACTTCCCTTGATCTGCTAGTAATGCTCCTACTAGTGCAGCCCAATATGCCATTAGCCTTCTTGGCAGTAAGGGCACACTGTTGACACATATCCGGCTTTTTGCCCACTGTAACCCTCAGGTCCTTTTCTGCAAAACTGCTGCCTAGCTAGTCAGTCCCCCAAGTCTGTAGCAGTGCATGGGATTCTTCCGTCCTAAGTGCAGGACTCTGCACTTGTCCTTGTTGAACCTCATCAGATTTCTTTTGGCCCAATCCTCCAATTTGTCTAGGTCACTTTGTATCCTATCCCTACCCTCCAGCGTATCTATCACTCACCCCAGCTTCATGTCATCTGCAATCTTGCTGAGGGTGCAATCCACCCCATCCTCCAGATCATTAATAAAGATGTTGAACAAAACCGGCCCCAACACTGACCCCGGGGCACTCCACTTGTTACCAGTTGCCAACTAGACATCGAGCAATTGATCACTATTTGTTGAGCCTGATGATCTAGCCAGCTTTCTAGCCATTTTATAGTTCATTCATTCAACCTATACTTCTTGAACTTGCTGATAAGAATACTGTCAAAAGAATACTATCAAAAACTTTGCTAAAGTCGAGGTATATCACATCCACCGCATTCCCCACATCCACAGAAGCCAGTCATATCATCATAGAAGGCAATAATATTGGTCAGGCACAACTTGCCCTTGGTGAATCCATGCTGACTGTTCCTGATCACCTTCCTCTCCTACAAGTGCCTCAAAATGGATTCGTTGAGGACCTGCTCCACGACAAGCACTTCCTAATGAGTTAAAAACTCATTAGGAATGTTTGTTACACCAGGTGTTCTTAATAATTGAATTAGAAATTACTTTATTTATAAATCATGTAAACTAAATTTCCATAAAAGAAATTCCACAAGTAATGACATGAGATATCAAAAACAGAACACAGACTGAAATTAAGTGTGGGAAGGCAGTTTTCCTGCCAAAAAGGCATTTTTGTCTTACACCCTATAAAAGGAGAGAGGGTTTGGGAGTTAGTTTGGGAATGACCATCGCCAGCATTCCACCAGTTCCAGAGGAAGAGAACATGGTGCTGTCCTTTCACCATTAACAGGAGGAAAAGTATGTTTTCTTTATGCAGTCTAATATTGTATTAATCTTTGAGGAATATTTTTATTAAATAATTCCATTATATATATTTTTATTAAATAATTTCATGATATATGAATGGTTTTAATTAAATTATTAATAATTGATCCATTAAATAATTGCTGTTATTGTGACATCTCACTTTGTTATTACATTCAAAACACGCAACAATCAAATGAATGGCTGAAACGAGAAAAAACATATCATCCAATATTTTCAAAAGTAGCAATTTTGGGTGCTCAATTTAAATCATCTTAAAGGGGCCTTATTTTTTGAAGGTGGATGCTCAGTGCTTTCTGAAAAGCAGGCCCCTTTGAGATGGCTCAAATTGGACAGCCAAAATTTGAGGTACCTGTGATGGAATGCTAAAACTAAGTAACATACCTTACCTCAGTTGGTACCAGCCACACTTGGCAGTGCATTAAAGTATCTTCAGGAAAACATATATCTTGTATCTCTCTCCATGATGGAAGCTCTGTAACCACTCCAAATCTGGTACAGAGGCCTGACATACTAGTAGCAGCCCTGCAACCCGGTGTGTACAAAGAGTACGACAGCAGCCAAAATTACTAATTGTTTGAAAATCTTGACCATTATAAATATTTTAAGATTATCATTTGATACTTACATAATAGCAGCACTTAGAGACCAACCAATTTGGGGGCCAATTGTGCTAGGTGCTAAACTAATAATGAATGACATACTCTGCCACAAGAACTTAACATACTGCAATTTTTCTCAGTACAAAAAATTATTACGTTATCAAATAAGAGGTTTGCCACCACTTTCCTTCCCCTCGTAAAAGTAATTTGGCTTTGCTTTTATACTACTGAGCAGGTTCTATAGAAGATCATGGAACATCAGTCTGTCAGCTAAACCCATCCCTTCTATTATGCCTAGAGACATGCATTCACTTACATAGGATCTCACACTGCAGCTAGTATCGATGTGATACTTCTTGCCACAAAAGGATAGTATCGATGTTGTACCACTTGTATCGATGTGGTACTTCTTGCCACAAAAGGATTTGAGTCAGTTTTTGGAATGGGGTCAGGGTGGAGGAATTTGTAAGGAGAGAAGAGATGATCGTCTTGGCAATGAAACCACTTTCTCAGCACCCTGCAATCTACATTTTACAAAACCAAACCATAAAATGTGTCTCCTCCATATTGATATCTGATTGAAAACTGCTCTTTGCCTAATTTTTTGGCACAATTTTCAGAAATTCTATAGCTCCTGTAAATTCCATGCAAGTCAACAGAGGTTGCAGGTGATTAGCACCTATAAAGAATAGGCCACTACTATTTCTATTCTAAACAGAATTTCCAACTCAGGCAGTGAAAACATGCAGTCTTTTATACCTAGTCATCAGATAAACTGCAGTTTTCTGATTTGTGTGGCTAGCTAAATGTCACAGAGGCATCATATTGTTTCAGATATCTTATATTCCCAAATAAGGAATTTTCTTCTTAAACTAAGGAAATTCAAAGACAAAAAATGTCAAAAATTAAATTAAGGTTAAGAATACCTATCACTAACTTAGGGATTTAAATTGTTATAAGAACATTTAGCAAAACAAAATAAAAAATCCCAAACCAAGAAATTCAGAATTAAAGCATACAAAAACCCAAATATTTGGATATGCATATGCAAATTCAAAATTAAGTTGCCCAAACTACCTTAAGTAAATAAATAAATAATACTTAGCACTGTGCCTCCCAGACTTTCATGAGAAGAACCAGAAATTCAGGCTACTTTTAGCTATCAATAAGAAATAGTGTTATCAGTGACAAGAAGAACTAGCATGATTTATTCTTAATTACAGGGACTGTGCCACCTCTAGCCTAAATGTCAAAGCCACACCACAGAAAACGTTATTTAAAAAAATTCCTAAATGAAAATAGCTCACTGAAGGCAACTCCTCTGTGAGGGCCAGTCACACCAGATTGCTGGGGGTGCTCAGTACTGTACTAGGCAGTGGGTTGAACCTTCTGATGCTGATCCCAGTTCATTAGATGTAACCTACAATGGAGACATGAATCCAGTTAAGCTAGTGCTCAGGTGCACATTTTTTATCGTGCTTGTAAACTCTAAAGTTCATTGGCTGTTTAAGCCATAGGCTGGAGACTTCTCAAAAGTCCTTAGAAAGTCCATGATCCAAAACCAACATTTTTACAAATAGGGCTGTCAAATAATCGCAGATAACTCAAGCGATGAATGCAAAACAAGTTCACTAGATTAAAAATATTTAGTTTTAATTTTAAAAATTTATTATTTCCTACCACCATGGATAACACCACCATCACAATGGATACTGCCATCCTGTCTGTCAACTCCAACCTCTGTCTACATCTTCATATCCAGACTATATCTAAATCGTGCCAATTATTTCAGTATAACATCTAAGATAGGGCCTTTCCTACCCATTCACAGCTAAAACTCTCATCCAGTTTCTTGTCTTGTCTTATCTTGATTATTGCAACATTCTTCTCTGACCATCACAAATATAAAATTGCTCCATTCATATCCATTCAGAATGCCATTGCAGTTTTCCTAGACTCTTGCTTTGACCACATCAACCCTCTCTTTAAATCATTCCACTGGCTCCCACTTCCCTCTCACAAAAACATTAGCTGCTTATATTCACTTTCAAGGCCCTTTACAGCCGGACCCCACCTTGCCATCATCTCTTATTTGCTATCGAGCCATCAGCATTTGCCTCTGTTCAGACAATAAGGTCAGGCTCCATTGCCCTCTTGTAAAATTTTCAAGCAAGCACCTTTGTGCTTTCTCCCATGTTGCCACATACTTGAGAGGTGCTTTCCAAAACATCCACAAAGCTAACTAACTCTCCTTTGCTGTGATGCCTACAAAACCTTGACTATGATTAGGCTGCTGGTGTGCAGAGACTACTGCTTATCATGCTGACTAACAGTGTCTCACTGTTCCTTGTACTCTTCCATTCTGTTTGTACCCATCTATTACACATAGATGGTAAGCTTCTTGGGGCAGGGACTGTCTTTTTGTTCTGTTTTTGTACAGTGCATAATACAATGAGCTTCAAGTCTACAGCTAAGGCTCCTAGATACTATAGTAATACAAATAATCAATAATTCAACAAGCATAGCAAGGACTGAAAATAAATACGTTAAGAGTGAGCAAGTTAAAAAAAGATATATTTACAATAAAATGAGTTTAATGTTAATGAGAATATAAAGGTATGTTCCACTCCAAAATTTATTTTCTTCCATATTGAGACTGCTGCACAAAACACGTAACTCCAGTTCATTTTGTACACCTCTAGTAAAAGGTTCTCAGTACATGGTATAAATGGTATTGCCAAGTGCTTCCCTTGTTGATTGATAAGAAGATTTTTATAAAATCTTCTTTCATTTTTGCATAAAGGAACTTTTTCAGCCTTATTCTCTTTGCAGGGCTGGAGAATACAGATTGGTTCCCCTCCTCCCCCCAAACTCTGAAGAGCCACAGTAGTTATTAGCATTCCACTCATCCTGTAATGCACATCATTGGACAGGCTTGCCAAAAATTGGATCCATAGAACAAACGCATGCCAGCAATTTGTGGAATCCTGTGCTCTTTTGTGCAACACTTGTCTTACAGCACATCTGCTGCTGAGTGAGTTTAACTAGGATCACATAATTCTCTTATCAATTGCATTAGCACAATGCTGCTGTTCCACCGCTTCGGACACTCAGAAACTCAAAGAGAAAAATAACCAAGGGACATACACTCCTCACCCATTTCATTATCTCACATAATCTGGCACTAAGACTAAGGTGGCCTATAGAAGAACTTGGTATTAACAACCTTGACTTTCCCAAAAGTTACAGGTCCATTTTTAGTTTTAATTAAGAATTCCTTGTTAACCTCCTTTCCTTGCAGAGTATTTTGTACAAATTTTTTATTTTTTAAAAGACAATGTTGAAATATTTGGTTTTTAGACTGCTAGTCACTGAAAATATTCCAAAATAGTAAACAAAAGAAAAAATTAAGCGAGGTACATGGAACATAGAGCATAAAAGACCCAACAATGAAAAGACAGTGAGAACAAAACACGAGTCATGCGTAATACATAGTTATATCTGTGTCCTTAGAGAGTCTGCAGCTTCTTTTTTTACTTCTTCAGTGGATTGTTGTCTTCAAGTTGGAGTAGAAAGTAAACCATTAACTAAAATAGCCTTTCAGAAAGGAAGAATCTAAAAAATATATAAAATATAAAGTCTGCTTCAGATATTTAAAAAAATCTTCAAGTATATTTCAAGTGAAGAATAAAGAGCTGCCTCCAATTCTTCGTCAGTAAACACATCTTCCTCATGTGTTGATAAGTATCCATTAGTTGTAACAATTAATGTTGGCAATATATTTCATTACTTTGGTTTCTCTAAAAACAATTTTTACTTTTCAGGTCCACTAGAAAATTCAGCAGTTAGCTCCACTTTTTAACGTCCTCTACCTGTTTAGAAAGAGAAAAGTGTACATTAAGCAATTCACATCTTGAAGCAAATGTCTGAAGTGTACCAATACTGCACAAATTACTACAGTAAGGAGCCAGCTATTGCTGTATCCATTCGTATGCCCCATTTTTGCTAAAGTTGGTTTTGGTCTTATATAAAAATGCAGAAAACTGAACTTGGTCTAGAGCAGAGGTGGGCAAAATATGGCCCACGGACTGGATCCGGCCCATTTGACACTTTGGTCCGGCCTACCAGGTCCTGGCGCCATGCTGGGAGGCGGGCTGCAGCCCCACGACTCCCTCACCATCTGGGCAGTCCTGCCGCGCACCTGCAGCCACTTGCTTCCTGCCAGGTCCCGGCACGCAGCCACAGCCACCCGCCTGCCCGCTAGTCCCAGCACAAACCTTCAGCCACCAGCCTCCCGCCTGTCCCAGCGCACAGCTTCAATCAATGATGACCAACTTGCAGCTGTGCTCTGCATTGCAACAACAGAAATGACACCTAACTTCACCTCCCTTGTCAATGTCCATCAGAGACTTTCTTCTTCACACTGACTTTCATTTCTTTTTTTTTTTAAACTTCATTTTAATAATAAATGTAAGTTGTAAGGAAAAGTTTCGCATTAGTGAACACTTGTAAAATTGGTAATAACAACACTAAATGGTTTGCAATATGAACTGCTTCCTAAGATAAGCTTTGGATAAACGTGTATTCAGTTAATTGTTATTAAGTTTAATTCCTTTGTTGTGGAAAGAACATAATGGGGTCTTTATACAATAGATGGTGAGGTAATTTCATTAATATAGTAGAAATGTGTGGCCCGTGACGACTTATCAAAATTCATGGAGTGGCCCCTCCGCAAAAATTATTGGTTTAGAGAATCTGTCGTAATGTGCAGAAACTACCATACAGGTAACTTTTTGCATAAAACTATTGGAAGTTTGTGCTTCTTTACAAAACTGATGGCAGAAAAATTAAAGTGCTACTAAGTATTCAATACTTGTTTTACATGTCCTGAAATCTTTTTTTTAAACAGCACTCTTACCCCTAAAACCACGGCCACCACCTCTACCACCACCTCTTCCTCCTCTGAAGCCTCCACCACCTCTTCCTCCTCTGAAGCCACCTGCAAAAAGAAATTAAGTTTTGAGAAGTTCATTTGCAAATCCATTCTGTACTAAGAATGCAACAAGTTACTGCAAAAACATCTTCTCTATGTGAAAATGCAACAAAAATAACTGTTAATGCAAGCAAGGTTTAGTGTCACCCCAGTTTCCTGCCTCCTTCTCCATGAGCCACCTCAATACCTGTCCAAAAATACCAGAAGGCATTTATCAAAAACAAAACGTATTTGGAGTTACTAGATTTTGGACAGAGAGCCAAAACATGCTAGATTATTTAAAAAGTAAACAGGTAAAGTTTTCAAGACACCGTAACTTTCAAACTGATGTTTTACATGAAATGTCTTATATTATCTAACAGTGGAGGAGATGCAAAATACAAAGTTTCAGAGCAATTTTTTCTTTTTGGGAAGGTAGGTGTTTGTGTGTGCAAATGCATGTCAGAGAAAAATCAGTCTTTTAATCAGAAACCTAGCTTCAACCTAACCTGTGGAACGGCTACCACATTGAAGTTAAATGTAATAGAGATGGAAGAGATCTAATAGATCAACCAACTCCACATCCCAAAGCAGTTATATTCACTATATTCAAGTATTTAGTCCAACCTAGATTTAAAATGTGTTATGAAATGGAGCTTTTGCCATTAACTTTGGGAGTATATTCCATTATCTAATAGATTTTACCTCTGAAAAATTATCACTGGTATTCACTAAGTTTTCTTTTTCTTAATTTCATGCTTTTGTTTCTTTAATGAGTCATACTTTACCAGTTTTCACTGTGGTATCAAGTAGAAAAATATGTATAAAATGTGTATTTATTTTAAAATATACTAATAAAGTACAACAATTTACTTGAGTGCTTGCTTGGCTGTAGGTTTTGAT
This sequence comes from Emydura macquarii macquarii, assembly GCF_026122565.2. NCBI lineage: Eukaryota > Metazoa > Chordata > Testudines > Chelidae > Emydura > Emydura macquarii. The sequence continues at coordinate 4,162,937 of NW_027133000.1, read as the reverse complement.
AAAAAAATCTGCTGTAATTTTTTTTTTTAAATAAACACTTACCTCCACCTCTACCTCCTCCTCGTCCACGTCCCCCTCTACCTCCTCCTCTTGGAGCGCCTTTCTCACCTGGAGGCCTTGGCAAAAACCTTTGCAAAGGCAACAACTTTGCTGGGTCAATATAAAACTGCAGGACAAAAGCACTGTTACGCTTCAGGAACAGCATGACATTAGTCCAATATTCAATACTTTTCTCCCTCTCTTGGAAGAATTTGAGCTTATTTTTTCTTAATATCATCAGCATTTTAAAGTCTTTTTTTGCAAAGAGCAACACCCAAAACTTTTAAAAATGTGTCAAGATCAGAAAATTATTTCAGTAACCAGAGTAAGATTTTAAAAAATTACCTTTAAAAAAAAAAAAAAAAAAAAAAAAAGATAGCTAAAAATATGTGTATGTGAGAGCAGACAGGAAATGTAAATGAACACAAAATTCTCATAAGCCAGTTAACTATCAGTGATAACAGAGAACTACTAACTAGAGAAAGTAACAGATTCAAAAATTTTGGTTAGAGTGTCATGTAAAAAAAAAAATTGAATTCCTTATATGAGATTAAATGTATATTAAACAAATGCACAACACAAAATTAGTTGTTTACTGCATATGCATTTTATAAGGTCCTAATTAAACATGCACTCCAGTGTTTTTCACTTCAATTATTAAATATATTTTTAGACTATGTGGTAACAGGAAATTCAGACTATGTAAAGGTTTATTTGGAAATTCTTCATAAGGTTATATTTTCCTCTCTCACTGAATGTATCAGAATTGTATTGCATATTAATAAACTCACCTTTTGTAATTTTTTAAAGGAGGAAGCCTTCATGTTCTCTGACAGTTTAACTGAAAAATACTGTTAATTTTCTTAAGGAACATAAAGGGTAACTTAACTGCATTTATAAGTCTCTGTATAAATGGATAAATGCTGGTATTCTATCAATTTAAATCATAGTTGTGATTTTTTTTAATTACTTTTACATTTATGATTACTGTAACAAAGATTAGAGAGAAATATTTCTATTCTTTTTCAGTTTACATTGTGCATTTGACAGCATTTTGTGGACATAGTTTCTTCCTTCTGTATTAAGGTTTAACCCAGCAACACACCAACAGGGGAAAGACAAAACGGTAAGTGGTAATGGTAAAAAGATATTTCATAACCACACATTTGGCAGGGGAAGAGACTAGACTTGAACAGAGCAGTATCCTTTTAGCTTTACTCATAGCTCTGGTATCTTGACAAAATTCAAGATTGAGACAATGAAAAATTAATGAGTTGCAGATTCTAGGTCATTCTTTTTTTAACTTAGGAATGTATATGCAACTAGGAGAAAACTGTTCCTGAAACTCAAGTACAATCCTGACACAAATAGTAAGTTAGTGAGTTAATACATTCAGGCCAATATTCTCAAAAGAGGGTGCCAAAAATTAGGCACTAAATATGGACCTATAAGCTTAAGTGTCCTGATTTTCAAATATACTCAACACCCCATTTCCCATTGAGAACTGCAAAGAGGTCTGCATGTTTGAAAAGCCAGAACACTCAGTTAGGTTCCTGAATACGGATTTAGGAGCTTAACTTCAAGCAGCCATAGTAAGTGAAAAAAAGGGAGGGAGAATATTTAGCAGTAAAACTATAAAGGAGACAAATCTATCAAACATACTTTGTAGGTTTCTGCTTCTGTCTAAGCCCCTTTTGTACCAATTACGAATACCATCAACAGTACTAGGTGAAAAAAGCAGCAAAACTAAGTCATGACCCACACATAATCTAGAGTAATTTGGAATTGGAATACCATATTAATTTGGTATACCATATTGGAATACCATATTAATGTCTAAAACACACGTTAGTGCAGCCTATTGAATACAGTATTTTCACGCATACATAGGTTAGTATTTGTTTAAATATACTTTGAATTAATGAACAAATTAATGGATTGTTAATAATCTTTAAAGCAGATTAAGCATCCAGTGATCCTTTATATCCTATAAAGGAAGCAAATAAAAAAAGATATGGGGAAAATGAGAAATGAAAGTCAACCAACTTGTCTAAGGTCACACATGGTGGCAGAAGATCCTGACTCCAAAACACAAACTTTTAAGTCCTCAATACCACCTATATTTGGATAGTCCACATCTGTAAGTGGAGTCCCCTTTGCCAGGTATTGATAATAGGATTAAATCATTCTAATTATCAGCTCTTTAAAAAAAGCTCAACCAACTCCATTTCCACCACACCACACAAAAAACTGCCACCAGGAAAAACCCTAGTGCCTGCCTGTCTTGTTCTATCACTTCAGCCCGAAAGTTAGTCTGTTTTAACATATGGATTCTCTGCTGCCCATGTGGAAACATCATCTTTCCTCCTCCTGCAGCGTGCCCTTCAGTGGATCCATACACAAGTTTTCACAGAAATTTGGGATGACCCAGACTTATAACAGTGGCAGTTTTATAAATGGCAAGTGCCATCCTTGTGGTTCACAGCAAAAGGAAAAACACTAAGCAATGTAAGGACCCACCAAAAAACAACGAGAGTCCTGTAGCACTTTAACAACTAACAAATTTATCTATTTATAGTACTTTTATTAGGCACAAGTCAAGAAAAAAGAATTCAGTCTTCCACCAGTCTCCAAAACAAAGAGGCTAAGGGCTTCTCTAACAGGAAAGTTATAGCAATACAAGTTAAGGTGTGAACTGAAACCAATATAATCATGGTGGTAAAACTCCTCTTCTGTAAAACTCCACTTACCATAGTATAAGAGTGCCTTTTTTTTTTTTTTAAAGTTTAGCTTACCTCACTTTGGAAGGAGTTTAAGGTAAATCAAAAAAAGCCCCTCTGATGCCAAAATAAGAGTGTCCACACAGGGAGCTATATAGGTATATCAGTTTGACTAGTAAACATTCTTGTGTACACAAGCCCAATGCTATTTTGAAATGGCAGAGCAATTCTCTTCAGTAACTGGCTTTACCACAAATATTCAGAACAATCTACTTTTGAAGGATACAAAGTCTCTTAGCTGTCCAAATATTTCATCCACTTTGCCAATCTGCTCTTTATTATCCAAGTAAACTGGTGCATTGAAATAAGGCACTCTGTTTTCTTCTGTTGTACATTTACAAACTATGTCATCTTCACAAGGATGCATGAACTCTCCCAAAACTGCAGTAAGAAAAAAAAGATATACTGAAAACTAGAACATTCATTCCAAATTAAAATAAACACAATCTCTTGGTATAACTTACTAACTACACTTTCAGGAGGTCCTTGGTCATATCCTCCTCTGTTGAAACCTCCACGTCCACGACCAAAGCCACCTCCTCCACCACGACTGAAGCCACCTCTTCCTCCTCCACCACGATTGAAGCCACCTCTTCCTCCTCCACCCCGATTGAAGCCTCCTCGTCCTCCTCCACCACCTCCTCTCCCTCGAAAAGACATGTTCTACCTGCTAACTGGGGGAGAAAGGGGGAAAAGTCAGACAATTAAAAGCAACAGTCAAGGGCGCCCCATGCCTCACTAAATTTCCAAGTTAGATAAGATCCCAGAGTACTATACAACTTGGTTTGCAGATTTAACACTTATTGATTTGGCTCTTACCTGAAATATATGTTCATTCGTCAACTCAAAATTCCATTGAAAATTAAAGCTACTGCAAAGTCCATACTGCAAAGTTCATAGAAACAGAAGGGAAGGCAAGGATTTTAGATTAGACTTTTAAACACACAGTGCTGTCCATCTGTATATATCAAATAGCTTGAGATGACAAACTTTTCTCTCTTCTGTTTCTATGAATGGACATTACAATAGATTTCAGCTATGGTACAAATTAATGATTGTCACAAAACAAGCATGACAGATTTAGCACACATTTGTATTTTTTATTCTGAGTGTTCCCAAAATGAATCTCAATTACTATAAGCTAAGTAAGAGTATAGAGAGACCAATATTTCATCCACTTGCCAATCCTAGTGGAGATGAGGCAGTTATAGTTTTCATCGGAGTAGGCAGGACGAATTAGGGTATATCTAACACTGCGATAAAAGACATGCAGCAGCAAGTTTCAGAGCCCTGATCAACTGACTCGAGGCTGCAGAGCTAAAAATAGCAGTGTAGACATTTGGGCTTGGGTTGGGGGATCTCAGAATCCGAGCTTCAGCCCAAGCATTAATGCTGCTATTTTTAGCCTCCCAGCACGAGCCCAAGTCAGTTGACCTGAGCTCTGAAACTTGTTCCAATGGGTCTTTTATTGCAGTGTAGACTTACCGTTAGGATATGTCTACAATGCAATTAGACACCCACAGCCGGCCTGTGCCAACTGACACAGTAGCAAGTTTCAGAACCCAGGACATGGAGCTCCAGTTAAGGGGCAGTGTAAATTTTCAGACCTTCCCATCTTGCTGTGTCCTAGAGCCCAGGCTCCAGCCCAAGCCTGAACATCTACACCACAATTAAACAGACCTAAGAAATTAAGTCAGCTGGCATGGGCCAGCCATACATTTTTAATTGCCAGATAGACATATCCTTAGAGACAGCAGGATCCTAGCGTTTACCTTGATGTAGTAACTCCAGGGAAGACTACAAACGGCCTCATCTGCACTATGAGTGTAGCACAAGTTAACTGAATGGAGCTGATACATCTTTCCCTGGGGCAGACACAGACAGATGCGACTTCAGCATCTTCCACACTAGGGGTTCCACATGCTAGCCTAAGACCTGCTGAGCTGAGGCATTATTAGTAACATAGATGATGGGGTTTAGGGTAGCCAACTGTAAATTTACAGACACTCAGTAAAAAAAATGTACAATTTTTACACTGTCCGTAAACACATAAATAATGAAAATGTCTGTGAAATTGGGTAGAAAACATATTGTATTTTGACACTGATTGTCATCATTCAGAATCACTTTTTGTATCATAAAACTACACTGACCATGACTTTATCAGTTTTCGGTTTTCTATTATTGCACACGCCCAAAGAACTTGATTGATCAATTAACTTCAGCTAAAACAATTGTGTAATTCCGAATTCCTGTATACAGAATATCACGAGTACACACTTTTGTGACATTATTGTATGGTTTATAGTATTTTTAGTGATGTCAGTAGAAAGTATACCCTGTCAATTAAAAAAAAAAAAAAAAAAATCAATTTCAGTTCTCCATATCAGTAAAAACTAAAATGCATGGTTGACAACCTCTCATAGCTGGTGCTAGCCCACTGGGGGCCCTAAGCAGGAATATTTTGGGGAGCAGCCCCGATACTAAAACAGGCAAGTTCTTAAATAAAAAACAAATGGAAGGCCCCCTTAAGATGGGCCCTAATTGCTTACTCCGCTTATGCCTAGCACAGACACTGGGTTTACTGATCAGCACATCCCTTTGGTAAGCACACATGGGGCTACGCCTACAGCGCAGGTTCAGCCACAGCAGCGGCTTGGCCTCACCCAGGGTCGAGCCCAGACTCCTGGGTTCTCTCCCTGGCTCTCCCCAACACGGGGACGGGGTAGGGGCAGGGGTCTGTGCTCCACTCACGGCATCCCCCGCCGCAGGCGGAGCGATAGGCCGAGCAGACCCCACGCGATTGTCCATTTCGGTGCTCGGGCAGGGTGAATGGCCTCGAAGAGCGAGAGCGTTCAATCGCACGCAGCCCCCAGACCGGGGGATGGGAGAGGTGTCCCTGAGATACGATGGGGGCGGGGCGGGGCGCTCTGAGGTGCTGCGATGGGACCCAGCCAAGACCCGGGCGGGGCTCGAGGTGCTACTAACCCAGGCAGACCCGGGGGATGGGGGGGAGGGGCTTGAGATACGATCATGGGACCAGGCGAGACCCGAGGGCGGGGTTTGAGGTGCGATGGTAACCCAGCTGGGGGGCGGGGGGGCTTGAGGTGCGATGGGACCCGTCACCGAGCCCAGGGAGCCGGGCAGGGGAGATGCTTGAGGTGCGAGGAGAGGGTTCAGTATTTAGTCCCAATAGACCAGGGTCTGGCCCTGGCGGCGGGGGGGAATTCGGCGGCGGCGGGGTTCCGTGGGAGGACCTCAGCCGTCTTCCGCCTACCACCATCAGGCCCTTAGCAGAAAAAAGGTTCCCCACCCCTGCAATAGACCGTTATTCAAAGAGCTTCGACCCCACACGTGACGCATCCAACTGGGGGAAAGCAGCGACCACCCCCAGCGCCGCGGGCTTGCAATGTCCCCCACCCCGCACTCGCACTCGCACTCGCACTCACCCTCACCCTCAGGAGGAGGCGGCAGCAGCACGTGGCTCCATACAGGCCGGGCCAGCAGCAGCGGGCCGCTACCGATGACGTCAACAAACCGTGACCGGAAAGGGGGGCGGGCGCGCGCGCATCCGGAAACCAACACCCGGATCCTCTTCCTCAGCCAATCCCAGGGGCAGACAGGCGGGTCTGCCGTAAAGCAAAGAGCCGTTTTTGCAACGCGGACTGGGAGAGAGGGTGTCGCGACACTTTTACGTCTGTTAAGTTTACGACAGTTTGGAGGCCGCCCGCTAGGCGGCTGCCGAGCAACGACAAGTGAGCGGCGAGCGCTCGGTACTCAGCCCGCCCGCGCAGTACGCCTGAAACGGGCTGAGAGAGTTACTGTTGCGAGAGAGAAAGCCTCCCCTCCCCTGCACGTCCCAGCCCGCGGGCCCTCGGCTATGACTGGCGCCCAGTCTCCCTGAGCGGCCGGTGACTCGAAGCAGGCGGCGCGCGGGGAGAGTAGAGAGGCGCATGCGCACGTGTGGTGGGTGCTGGCGCGGAACCCCGTCTCCCAGCAACCGAACCTCAGTCCCGCGCGCTCTGGCTGTTGGCTGCCTGCAGCCTGCTCTCAGCGGTGCCGGCTGCCAAGGTGCCAGGCAGGCGACCCCTGAGCGGCTGGGGCTGGGCCACAGGCTTAGCTGTTGTGCTTTGACGTCACACTTTGCCCTGCTGCAGCAGTATGGGCATGTCAGTGGGCCGTGGCCAGCCTGCCAGAGCGAGACACGGGGGTGCACGTGCAGGAAGGCACCAAGAATCAACTAAACAGGCCCAGCAAATGGGTGATTTCAGTCAACGCTGCCAGGCCAGGCCCTTTGACGCAGCCCCACTTGACAGTCTCATAAGCAAACTCTGGAGTAGCTGGAGTGACAGTTAGGTGGGGGCACAACGGTACTTATAAAAGTTGTGGGTGACACCAAGCTGGGCGGGGGAACATGACAGGCATGATTAGGATTCAAAATGATCATGATAAATTGGAGAATGGGTCTGAAATCACTGCAATGAAATTCAGTAAAGGCAAATTCAAAATGCTACACTTGCAAAGAAAAAAAGTAATGCAGAAAAAGATCTGGAGGTTACAGCGAATCACAAACCCAGCCCTCTTCTACAGCATGGTTTCTCAGCCTGTGGTACTCGTACCCTTGGAGGGTATGCGAGACACAGCCAGGGGGTACATGGCGAAAAACCCAGTGAAGGGAGCAGGGCAGCAGCCGCTGGCTTTTTGGGAACCCAAGTGGCAGCCACCTATGTCCCACCTGGTCCCAGCTCCCAGGTGGGAGCCTGGCAGCAGCCTCTTGTGCTTTGTGAGCTGGGCTGGCAGCTAGGTGGCTGCCAATCATGCCCCGGCTCTGAGCCCAGAGACAGCCTCCCACACCCTGGCTTGAAGATGGGCAGCAGTTGTCCACATCCCCGGGTCCCAGCCTGCGTGGAAGTCTCCTCTACCCCAGCTCAGATTGGGTGGTAGTTGCCCACTTCCCAGGCTGACAGCCAGGCAGCAGCTCTCCTCTCCAGCTCAAAGCCCCTGCAGAGAAAGCAGGTGTCAATTTATTTGTCAATTTCACTGCTGTAGCTGAGCGGTGAAATTGACAACCCCAGATTTTACCCCTATAAAAATGTTAAGAGGGGCCCACACAGTGTGATTTGCCCCAGGCCGCACCCCCCTAGGGATGGCCATGGAGAGTGCTGCTATCTACTCTGGTGGGCCGCTAGTGCCTGCTCATACCTCACAAGTTCCCACCTGTGTGAGAACACTGTGACCCTGCCATCAGGCCATACTGATTGGCTGGCGTTGACCTTTGCTCCTATATGACTGAAGGGCAGGAGGAAGGAGGGGAGAAACAGCAGGGGGTTTTATAATCTGCCACAGCCACACAGCATTGCAGAACTGAGAATTCTCTTGCTTTATGAGAAATACAGTCGTCCAGCGGTAAAGGGGGAAAAGATTGTATTTCTCAAAGTGGAAAACTGAGTGTTGGGGTACTTACTAAAATTTTCAGTAGTTAGGGAGTACTTGCTACTTAAAAGGTTGAGAAACACTGTTCTACAGTTCAAATTTATGTCAGTAAAACTATGTTGCTCAGGGGTGTGGAAAATCCATACCCATGAGTGACATAGTTATACTGACCTAATTCCTGATATGGACAGCACTGTGTCAATATATGAGGGCTTCTCCCATAAGCATAGCTACTGCCTCTCGGAGAGGTGGAGAACCTACACCAATGGGAGAAGGTAGGTAGCAACTTCACTAAGCCCTGGTGCAGTGCTTTAAGGGTAGACAAGCTCTGACTAGGAAACGAGAGTGATGCTGTTGCAAAAAAGACTGATTTCATTCTTGGGTGTCTTAATAGGAGTGTCATTCATAAAACAGGAGGTAATTGTTCTGCCATTATTAAACAGTGGTGAGGCCTCAGGTGGACTATTGTATCCTGTTTTGAGCACCACACTTTTAAAAGAGTGAAACTGGAGAGAGACAAGAGTAACAAAAATGATAAGAGGTTTAGAAAACATGACCACTGAGAAAAGGTTGAAAAAATTGGGCAAGAAGAGAAGGCTAAAGGGGGATGTCATAACATACATATGAAAAGGTTGCTATAAAGAAGATAGTCTCCACATTTGCCAAGGGTTGGACAAAAAGTAATTGGCTTAGTTTGCAGCAAGGGAGATTCAGGTAGATATTAGGAAAAACCTTCTAACTGTAAGCACTGAAACAGGTTACCCGGAGAGCTTGTGGATTCTGCCTCAGCCTGGGGAGGCGGGTGGACTAGATGACCTTTTGAGGTCCCATCTAGCCATATATTTCTATAATTCTAACACGCTCAAAAAGAAATCTAAACAATTTCAAATAATCATATTAACCCAGTAGTTTGCATTCCCCCATTTCTGCCCTGACCTCCCTCTTGATATTTGTTGTTGGCACAATCACATTTTCTTGTTTTTAAAAATGTGTTTCTCTCCCCTGTTGCTGTTTGAAAGACCCTTACAAGGAGCAAGGGAATCTGTGTAAAGGCCCTGATCCTGCAAACATACGCTAGCAGTATCACACTGAAGTCCCATTGAATTGTGAAATTCTGGACATAGCTAAGAACTTGGGTTTCAACTACAGCTAATGGCAACAGCTGTTGTGCAATATTTTCTCTCATCCTTGTTTAAGCTTGAATAAGCTTTGGGACTGCATTTGTATGATTAAAGAAAAAAGTCATATCAGAGCCATAATGGACTCTGACAAAACCTGCCTGATTTGCGTGTACGATAGAGCCCACAACCTTCTCCAATCTCATTGCGAGAACTTTTGCCTATATTTTAATATCACTGTGAATAAGTGATACGGGCCTGTAATTGGAACATAGCATGGCATATCTTCCCAGTTTAGGAATAATCGATAAAAAAGTTTCCCTGGGTGTAGGGGGAAGGGTGCTCTGCTCTCCAGAAGTGATTCAAACAGTTCAAGCATCTTGACAGGCAGGAGTTCAAGGAAGTGTCTATAGAACTTGGCAGAGAAGCCATCCAGCCTATTGGCTTTCCCCACTTTCATTTTCTTAATTTCCTCAATTAACTTGTCCTCCATTTAGGGGAGCATAAAGGCTTCCATGCTGTGCAGCTGTAATTTCTGATCATATAATATTTTTTTTTAAAATTGATCCAAAACAAAGCATGTGTGGAGGGGTTTGTCTCCAATTGCTAAGATCATTATAAATATTAAAGTACTCTTCATTAATATCTTTAGGTGCATGGAAGCATATATTTGGCCTTTTCCCTGTTCTATTTAAATGCTCTTTGCAAGTTCAAGCAGATCTGAGATGGTAAGGATCAGGCCTGAAGCTTCCTTTATAGTTCTCTAGCAGGCTAATAGTTTCTTGACAGCAGACATCACAGCAGGGGCTTTCCCAGATGAAGAATAGGCAGTGTATACTGTTGCTTTGAAACTAAACTTGTTTCCTATGTATACAGACGTAAACTAATTAATGAATTAATTAACATAAAGCAATTATCTATTCAAACTATTAAGGCATTCCATTATGGCACAGATAATTTAAACTGAAAACAATGTAAATGTAACCCTTCTGCCAGACAGAGTCAGCAGCAGCAAGGGCTGGGTTCTATATCTAGGGGTCCCTGTCAATGATACAACACCAAACTCACTCGAGCCCCCACCCAGTCACCTGGGAAATCACACACTATCCCCTGGGCGCCCCAAAGGGCAATACTTACCCTCTCACAAGCACAGAGTCTGAGTGTAGAAAGTAAACCTTTTAATAACAGAAAGGAAGTAGCACAGCACTGGTTTGGGAAACAGTGCAAACAGAATTCATGAACTCAATGAGCCAAACCCATCCCAGAGTATGGGGCGTGTCCTTCACCTCTCCCTTCTTGCTTTCCCCTGTACTGACCATCGTAGTTGCAATGTCCATCTCTCGGTCAGGGCTCAGCCAGTCCCCCTATGCAGGCTCCTGTCCGACACAGGCTTGACCAGGCCCCCTCCGCTGCTGTCTCCTACCGCCTTTGGGCCTCTCTGAGTCCCCGACCGCTGGCGACAACCCGCCTGGCTCCCGCTGACCCTGGCGCTGACCACATCTGGCTCCTGCCAACTGCTGGCGCCAACTGCGCCTGGCTCCCGCTGACCGAACCAGGTTGGCACCTACTGTGCCAGCCTCCCACCGGAGTTGACCATTGCTGACTCAGCTCTGTCAGTTGTCAGGCAAGGTTTCCCAGGTCCTCTACTGGTTCAGCTCTTAGTGAATTTCAGCTCTTTAGTGATTCAGCTCTTAGTGAATTTCAGTTCATGGGTAAACCTTCTGCTGACCCAGAGACAACATCCCTGCTTTCAAGAAACAAAAGACTCCAAGAGGAGTTGTTAATTCTACCTTTTAACAATGGGAGGAGATAGTCACTCCATGCCTCGGGGTGGCCCTTTGCCAGCAATCCCAATAGAAGACTTCTCACCCCTCCTCTCCCCTTGTGAGGCTGAAATATCCATTCGCCACCCCTTTTGGGCTCTATTTGGATGAGAGTGAATTTTTTATCAGAACAAGTTAAACACAGATCTGATGCCATTTATTCATACAATCGAAGGACAACATTTCATTACCCCTGCAGTTAACACAAAAGTGACTTGTAACACAATACCAGACACATTGACCATTTCCCATCGTGCTCAACACCTGTGTGCTTATGCAATATGCTGAGTACTTAATTGTACTCATGCAAATACAAAACCCATGCAAACACCGTGCCCCCCTTTCAGCTGCTGAGCAGGGGGAGTGCCACTCAGACCTTGCTTACATAAGTAATATTATTTCCTGCAACATTTTACATCTTTGATCTTAAAGTTAGTTGAACCATTCACACGCATAATATAATGTAAATAAGACATGAAAGGGAATTAATATCCAGAAGCTAATCTGATTACATTGCTAACATCTAACAAGATATAGGTAAACACAGACAAATACAATTAGTATTTACCTCTAATTTTCTAACAATACAGAACTGTTCCTGGCAAGGTTTACATGTCCCAGTTCCATGTTTGTTAAACACATACTGCTTTTGTGATGCTGTGATGGACTTCTGTCCCACCTTCCTATGGCCACATTGAATTACTTCCTGTCCTCTTCAACACTGCAAACCATCAACATGCAGAAGCTGCATAGAGCATAGAACCTTGTTCTGAACATGAGGCATGACTTCAGTAGATCTTTAATTTTTTTGTTTTATTATTTTCTTCCTCATATTGTAAGTTTCTTCACAAGGCTGGCTTGATGTAGGCCCCTGTCCACCACATAGTATAGGAAATCATAGAATTATAGAAATGTAGGTATGGAATGGACCTCAAGATGTCATCAAATCCATTCCCTGTTCTGAGGCAGCACCAAGTATATCTAGATCATCCCTGACTGGTGATTGTCTAACCTGTTCTTAAAAACCTCCATTGATGGGGATTCCACTGGTAACTAATTCCAATAGTTAGCTATCCTTATAATTAAAAAGTTTCTCCTAATATCTAACCTAAATTTCCCATGCTCCAGATTAAGATGATTACTTCTTGTCCTACCTTCCGTGGACATGGGGAATAATCAATCTTCATCCTCTTTATAACATCCCTTAATATATTCAAGACTATCAGGTCCTTCTTAGTCCTTTCTCAACATACCCAGGTTTTTTTTAACCTTTTCTCATAGGTCAGATTTTCAAAACCTTTTAGCATTTTTGTTGCTCTTCTCTCATCTCTCTACACTTTGTCCACATCTTTTGAGACCTAAAATGGGACACAGTATTCCAGCTGAGGCCTCTTCAGTACCAAGTAGAGCAAAACAATTAGCTCCTGTGTCTTACATACAACACTCCTGTTAATACACTCTAGAATGATATTTGCCTTTTTCGCAGCTGCATCACATTGTTGACTCATATTCAGTTTATGATCCACTATAACCTCAAATCCTTTTCAACAGTACTACTGCTTAGCTAGTTATTCCCCATTTTTTATCTGCATTTTATTTTGCCTTCCTAGGTGTAGTACTTTGCATTTTGTCTTTATTAAATTTCATCTTGCTGTTTTCAGACCAATTCTCCAATTTGTCACTTCATTTTGAATTCTAATCCTGTCCTCCAAAGTCTTTGCAACCCTTCCCAGCTTGGGGTCATCTGCAACTTTTTTAAGCCTACTTTCCATTCCATCATCCAAATTATTAATGAAAATATTAAATAGTACAGTCCCAGGACAGACCCCTGTGGAACTCCACTAGATAACAATGCATGGACAGCAAACCATTGATAACTACTCTTTAGTATGGTGTTTCAACCCATTGTGCATTCACTTGATAATAATTTCATCTAGACTTCTTAGTTTGCTTGTGAGAATGTCATGTGAGATTGTGTCAAAAGCTTACTAAAATCAAGATAAATCATGTCTACTGCTTTCCCCCATCCACTAAGCCAGTAAACCTTCAATAAGAAAATCAGGTTGATTTGCCATGATTTGTTCTTGATAAATCCATGTTGACTACCTCTTACCAGCCTATTATCCTTTAGGTGCTTACAAATTGATTATTTAATAATTTGTTCCTACATCCTTCCATGTATCAAAGTTAGACTGATTGGTCTATAATTCCCCAGATCTTCTTTGTTCTCTTTTTTTAAAGATAGGTACTATATTTGCCCTACTCCAGACCTCTGGGCCCTCACCCATCCTCCATGAGTTCTCAAAGTTTGTTAATATTGGTCAGCTCAAGTACCTTAGGGTGAATTTCATCAGGCCCTCCTGACTTGAATACATCTGACTTATCTAAATATTCTTTAATCTGTTCTTTGATTATCAGGCCTGTCTTTTTGTCTCATTATCTAGGTGTTATTTAAATAAAGAGAGCATTAATGTGCATATGTAATTCTGTTATTTGGGGCATTTTGGAATATGTGTTAACTTGTGCTAAAAGATAGACATTCTTCGGTTTTGTTTTGATTCTGGTTTTCCTAGGAACTGACACTCCCATAACAAACCACACAATACCCCTTTCACCACTTGCCAAATAGTTAAGCAATGTATACAGAGCATAATCTTGAAATATGAAACTCTCTGTTGATAGTACATCCTGGTATTCCTCTTTTTTATCCGTTATATTCCAGGATAACTCAAAGGAGGCACATATATAGAAGCAGCTAATAACTAATGTGGAAGCAATGGAAGCAGCTTGAGAATTTCAGTGGTATTCTTTGGCAAAATCAGGAGTGGGACCATTGATTTTTCGTTAGGGCATGAAAAATAAACTCCTAATGGGATCCTCCTTTTAATCATTTACTTAAAAGGCTTTAATTTTGCTATCTTATATTGCAGTTACGGTAAAATAGTTAGATTGAGGCAATTATCTGTCAATGTGGAGGTTCTTGCACTTTACTTCTAAACAACCTATTTAAATATTTTACTAATGGTTAAAAATTAAACAGACAAATACCTAAGGCTAAAAAGAACCAGACAGAGAGAAATTTCTCTAGCAAGAGAGACAAAAACTCTTCATCATGAAAGTACTACTAGTTTTCTTGGTTTTTTCATGTCCTTTCTTTTGTATTTGTGGACTACAGGTAAGAATTTAATTTATTTTAAATAAGCTGATTCATCCGTAAGTTTTTCTTAAATAATAACTGGTGAAAATATTTTATTTTTAAATGTTTCCTTTAATGGCACCCATGCAATTATTTTAATCCAAAATCGAATACTTGAAATGTGACATGCATTTTACTTTCATGTAATTACTGTAATTGGGAATGTATGTCAGTAAGCTTCTGAAAAAGAGTTTTTAGAGAAAAATTATTGCAATTATAGTCCCAGGCCCAGTCCTGCAAGGAGCTCTGAAGGGGCTCAGATGCTTGCCTGTCCAGTCAGTTGCAGGATTGGGACCCTAGAGAATCAAATCATGCAGTCCTCACTCAGTTTATACTTAGGCAAAACTTCCAGTGGAGTAATGGGAGTTATACTGGAATAAACACTTCAGGATCTAGCTCATAGTTGGTCTGTACATTTAAAGGCATAATTAATTTAATTTAATTAATTACTGGCCTGAGAATAGCAGGAAGTATGAAATAAGATTACAAAACAGGGTAAGGTTTTTTGATGAAATCCTGGCCCCTCTAAAGTCAACAACAAAACACTCATCAGCTTCAATGGGGTCAGGATTCACCCTTAGTACTTTAGACTTGAGTAGTATTGATTTAATGGGCACATTCAAGGTTGATAGTCCCTTTGGCTTATCTTTTTTCTGTGTGCAAATTACATGCATGTATTTTTTATGCTTCAACATTTTTTTCTTAAATAATAGCAAGCAAATAAAAGCACTTTGTTCACAATGAAATCAGTGGGGATTTCCATGAGCACAGGCGTAAGCACACACAAGTCTCATTGCAGGATTAGGGCCAGAATCAGTACTTGAAATCCAGAACTCGCTAGCAACCACACCACAATAAATCTTATGTCTCTGCACGAAGCAAGAAAAAAATGGCAGGAAATATATTTCATTTTCAAGTTTCCAAGGGGTTGATATAAATAATTGTCACTTCAGTGGACCTAAAACCAATAAAAAAATTAAGTGTGGATTTAAGTTTCTTTCTTACCTTTATTGTTTGCTTATCTGTGGTTCTTTAAAAATATTTGCAAGTTACATTAAAATCAAACATGATTAGACCAGTAAGAACATCTGTTTCTACACATCCAGCTGCTGCCTTTTTAATTGCAATTTACTGTAAATCCCACTATATATCTACAGTACCATTTGAGTTTGTTAAGATATTAGTTTAAAAATTCTATAATCTGCTGTGTTGAAAAGTCAAGGAATATTTGAAGGAAATCAGAGAGAGCAGAAAGGTGCAAAAAGAAAGAGAAGAGGGATAATCAAATCCAAGAGAAATAAGAAAGGTGGGTTGACCAAGGATACTACTACAAACACCTGAAGTGCAACACCCCATTATTGCACACATAAGACAATAAAAATACAAGGAAAAAGCTAGTGATAGGCCTGATCTAATACCCAATTGGAGTCAATGGAGGGATTCCCAATGCTTTTAGTGGATGTTGGACTGGGTCCTATACATCAGCTGATTTACTTGATTTGCTACCTAGTCTTATTTGATTTTTGATTTCATGTCTTGCAGGGCAGAGCCTCTGAAGAGGAAGAGCTGGTTCAGCAAGTTCAACCAGTTCAGCAAGAGACATATCTGATAAAAGAATGCTTAAATAACAAGTACACGCATAACTCTTGTAAGAAAATTTTCTGTCACCCATGGCAGAGATGTGTTGGAGGAAATTGTATTTGCAAGCTTCCCTACCAGTGCCCAAGGAATGGCACCTTGGTTTGTTCTTCCAGTGGAAGGGCATTCCGAAATTATTGTCAGCTAAAGACCTATGAATGCCAGCACCCACAAGAGAAGTTTCTGAATAAAGCAAACTGTATGCCTGCAGGTATTCAAATATCTTTTTCCAAAACTATCAGTTACAGTCAGGTGGTGAATGCTTAACTCTTTACTCTCAGAGAGCTTGGCTGTTTACTTGTAAATATTTAATTGTAAAATGTGAAGCAGCAAAAGAGAAGTAATTAAAACTAGGTAGTATTTGTTGACAATCATAACAATCAAATACTTGACAGGCCTGCCTGCCTACATCCACTTCTGCTCCTGGAAGCCCCCACAAATGATCAGGTGTGGTGGAGAGCTGGGGGATATGGGAGAGGGGCTTAAGAGGCCTTAGGGGCTCCAAGGGGAATTAATCTATGGCTTGGAGTCATTAAAGGACAGGGGCTATTGAGAACATGAGCAGAGTGAGTGGCTTGCTGTGGGGAACAGAGACCTTCCAGCAGCACGAGTGGATGGAAGCGTAACAATAGCCAGCATTATTGTGGAACTTTTTCTTCACAGATCTCAAAGCACTTTACAAAGGTGGGAATCATTATCCTCATTTTACTGAAAGGAAAAACTGAGGTATATTGAGATGAAGTGACTGGCCCAAGGTCACAAAGTCAGTCAGTGGGAGAGTCAGAAATACTACCTTGGGCCTTGATTCCCAGTCTGGTGCTCTATCCACGAATACATTTTCCCTTCATATTAATGTTACGTATCTACAAGTTCTAAAATAATGACATATTTATTGCTGTGGAGTGGTTGTCTTTCATCTGATACACTTCTGCAATAATAACAATATTATTGGGGGGGTGTTTTTTTTTTTTAGAAAAATTTGAAATTTCTTTGGACTATGCAGATTCACAATCAGAGGGTCTTATTCAAGTAAAGCTTGTGAATCATACTGAGAAGTTATTTATGTGTAACAATGAGTGGAGTATGAATGAAGCAAATGTTGTCTGCACACATCTTGGTTTTAAAACGTAAGTTTTGGGGGAGGGCAGAGGTTCATCTAGATAATTGCAATGTTTATGAAAATGCACCATTGCTTACCTGTGGTCACGTGACTGGGGGGACAGTCATGGAGAGTATATCTACTGTAATCTTCTAATAAGGCTTATGTAATTCATCATTTGACAGTAAAAGCCAAAAGATTTCTATCCTGGTAATCTAGTATATTACAAATAGTTGTTACACATTTTATATTCAAATCATAAGCATTTTTATTTAAACTACCATTTACTGAGGGCTAGATCAAGAATTTTTTCTTAGCCCTATGTTATGGACAATTTGCAGATGTGCCTCCCCAGAAAGAGGTCTGGGAGATAATTCTGGCTCAGAGAGGAAGTAACTTACTGCTGTCCTTTACAGGGTACAGCTTACTTCTCCCACTCCTGCCGGCTATCCTCCACTGGTCAAAATATTGGGGGCTGGAGCCAAGGCTCCACCCACTTTCTGCCCTCTTGACCACCACATAGCCTACGTGGTCACAGGACAGAGGAGCAGCTCTACAGAGCCTGTTTTCTAACCTGTGCCCAGACTCATGGTTATCCAGACAGAGCCATGTAAGAGGCCAGCTTTACACTCCTGTACTCCCTTACATGGCTGCGTAGGGCCAACTGACAATCTAAATATGCGTGAGGGCTGGACATCTTGCTGTAGTGCCCACACCACCCCTATGAGATTAGGGTTTAATTCCCAGTCCTAGTCTTTAACTCCTCAGACCCAAGCTCACTCAGTCCTAGATGAGGATTACATGCCCAACATTGCCATGGCAAGGCTCTCTGGTTGTTTATATACTTGATACAAATTTCTTGCAGGTACGATAGGGCACTAATAAAGTAAGAATAAGGATACAAATGAGATGAATAGAGTAATCTAATTTGGAACAAGTGCAAAGTTACAGGATGTTTTTAAAGACATCTTTGTTGTTGAAGTTCTGTTGGTCAAGAAGATGAGAGAATTTGGGGGAATTCTGACAGTTACTAAGGTTTACAACTCATTAAGGGCCTGGTCCTACTATGTCCTCAGCACCATACATTTTTAATGACTTTAATGGAAATTGGGGGTGCTTAGCATCAGATGGTCCCAAAGTCCACACACACATAAATGTCTGATCCTACAAGTTGTTCCACAGGGGTGGATCCTATGGCCATGCAGCGATCCAGCTATGTAGGTGCCTAACTCTCACTGAAATCAATGGGAGTTAGACATTGAAATACTTTTCAGGATCTGGCCCCACTGACTGTGATGGAGCTGCACACAGGCACACTGTGCAGAACAATTTGCAAGATGAGAGCCTCATTTTGTTTCCAAAGGTGGCACCTTTTACTCATGCAGTGCACCTACCTACCACCATTTTGTGTTGTCAGTAGATGATGTGTGTTCATTTTTCTCAGCTATGTCCTAAACATCTTTACCTTTATGGTACAGGAGGGAAATCAAGGCACTGCTACACAATAACTGAGTATGAATAATTCTATGTGCAATGATAATATATTTTGAGGTTTTTTATTTACATCTTCATAGAGGCGCTGAACATCACAAAAAGAAATTCGAAGTCCCAGAATCTGCCTTAACTTCATCTCAATGTCTTCATGCTACTTGCAGAGGGCTAGAGACTAGCCTGATGGAATGTTCTTTAATCAAGAGATCAAATATTAATAGTAACCAGAATTTTGCTAGTGTTGTGTGCCATAAAGAAGATGATAGAGGTTGGTAAAATATGTATCTTTTTTTAAACACTACTTAGGGTTCTTCAGTTTAAACAGTGTATCCAGTTAGGAAGTTGCATTCTAGCCTATCAAATATGGTACCACAGCCACAGCTACTTCTAACTGTAGTTACATTTTTATAGCTTTTAAAATAATTTTTAGCTTTTAGTTAGTTTGATAAAGAAAATAATTCACCTTCTTTCATAAAATATTCGGAATAAAATTTCACAAAAGAAAACATGGCAAAATGTTGTGCCTACAACTCCATTCCCCCTCCAAACCTAACAAAGGCGCTGGAGTTGAAGAAAGGTTTCTTAAAATCCTTCTCTTGAGCAATTTTCACCATCTCTAGTAAGTCTTTTCTTTCCCTGGTTAGCTGGAGTGGTGGCCAGTGGCAATCTTATAGCCATTGCTCTGTCCAAGATGAATGTGTAATACAATTCAGACCATTTAAAAAAACCAGTAGCATGGTACCAGCCAAGAGCCTGATTATGTGAATTCCTAGTTCTTCTGCAAAGTGCCCAGCACCTTGTAGGATTGGTCCCAAAGTAATTTAACTCCTGCATTGGTGTAAACTAAACCATGTTTTTGTTTAAAACTTTTCATACTTTTATATTCTACGTGATGAAATTTACGATAATTGGGCTTTCTTTGGCTGCTCTGGTAGCATCAGTGAGAGTTGCAGCTGGTCGGAAGAGGGATACAGATCTTCTCTGTCTTTGACACAATGGCAAAAGCAAGAGTTTGGAGACACCTTAAACATGGTGATATCCTTCCAGGGGAAGAGTATATGCACATTACTCACATGCACCACCTCGCAGTAGGTCTGAAATGGCATCTCTATCTTAGTCCTTAACAAAGAAAAATGAAGATCCTCTTTGCCATGTTGCTGGAAGTTGGATGGGGAAAAGAAAAGATCATACTGAAGGTCTGATGCAAAGTCCATTGAAATTAATGAAAAGATTCCTATTGACTTTATTGGGCTTTGGATCATTTCCTAAGAAGGCTGTGGCCCAACTTTTGCAAAAATAAACAAATAAAAGTTTTCCTTGTGTGTTTATGGTGCTGTAGAAAGATAAATAAGAACTTTATTTTTCATCCTGCTTTACAGAATGTTCACAATTCCATTGTGTTAATAAGAAATGCATTCCTTTGACTGAAACCTGTAATGGAATCAATGACTGCGGAGACCTAAGTGATGAATTGTGTTGTAAAGGTAATAGTAATTCTCCCTTCTAAAATGTCTTATAGTTATGTACAATATTCTGATAGAAAACTTTCATACCTTAAAGCTATAAGGCATTATCAGCCTATTTCAATACAATTGAGGAAAAGAAAAACCGTTTAAGGCGATAATAATACAGCTTCATTATAGTTAAGCAAGGAAAGTTAGGCACTAGTTAACTTCTTGAAGCATGTGAATGATCTATTAGTATTAGGACAAAGAAAGAGAAAAAAGATTTTTAGGAAGAAGACAAACTTTAATATCAAAGTTTACTATTTAATATAAAGAGTCATAAACCAAGGAAAAATTGTGGCCAGTTGGACTGAAAATGGATTATTAGAGATGGACAAATAATAAATAATTCAACAAGTTTACATTTTTTTTCTCATAGCGAATTGTCCATAAAGCCAATTAAGATTTTCCAGATTTATTACTTATGAAAAAATATTCACAAAATAATATCTTTACCTGGAGCTTGTTCATGAGCAGTCACTGTGTTCAATATTTAAAATTCCACCTATTTTAACTGGAAACAGGGAACCGAAGCAGGCTATGTGACCTGACTAGATGAGCATACTTTTAGAAATTGGAAAGTGTAGATAAAAATCAGATTTTTCTGGGTGCCATTAACAAAATCTCACCTTCTCACATGGTATTTCAATTATATTTACAATACTGAAGTCAAGTTTCTAAAGTTCAAAGATGATGCTAAATTACCAAACACCCGTGGAACAGACTTCTTGACCCCAAAGCTTGTGTATGAAAAGATTTATTCATGTTCATGTGATTAGTGCTGTTTTCATCACTCTGGCCCTGATCCAAAGCCTACTGAAGTAAAATTCTGTCTTCCCCAGCCCTTATACTGGTATTAAGGAGCCATCACCTTTTCCATAAAATAAAAAATCTCTGAATATAGATTTGCATGGGAGAATATAAAATAACTCAAAAAAAAAAAACCTGGCCAAACTTGGCAAAGCATTGGCTTTACCCTTTAAAATGTATCACATTTTTGTGATAATAAAGTGAAAAGCCACATATGAGAATTTATAGGAAAGTTTCACCCAACAGAGGAGTGCCTGACTGTAATTGAGGGCCATGGCCAATATTTTCAAAATACAATCCTAAAGTTCAGTTCCTAATCCTATATTTAGACACCTCCCAGTAGGATTTTCAAAAGCATTGAAGTCAATAGAACTTGTGCTCTTAAGCCACTTAGATGCGTAAATATGGGCTTAGTAGGTTAACTTTAGGCTCCTGTTTTTGAAAATGTTGGCCTCAGTCTTGAGAGATGTTGAGCATCCCAAATGCCCATTTAAATCATCAAGAACACTAACAAGACTGACAGTTGTTTGGGTGTGGGCAAAAGTTCTGGAAAAAACAGGTAATGGGTCATACTCAAAAAATTTGAGAACTATGGCACCAAACTGATGAAAGCCAGAACTTTTAAAAGCCTGAAAAATTGAAACTCTGCTTCAAAGTTGGAAAATGGGGAGTTTACAGCATTGATGGCATCCATTTTGCTTTATGTTTCCAGTGTCTGGTTCCATTCGATATTTACTATTCTCATAATTGTTGCTGCATTGTAGTAATGTTAAATTAGGTCTCCTACAGCAATTCATTTGGTGTACAGTTTGATCCCATCCCATACAAACTGAGCTCTCTTTTTGTTACAGAATGCAAAAACAACAGTTTCCATTGTAACTCAGATGTGTGTATTTCAAATAAGTACCTCTGTAACGGGGAAGCGGACTGCCTTGCTGGAGAGGATGAATCTCAAGCTCGCTGTGGAGGTTAAACTTTCATAGATTTATCTTCTTTGTTCCAGTCAATTTAAACTAGAGAATAAAGAATTCCTACATTTAAAGTATGCAATTGATAGGAAAGCTCTCATAAAAGTTATGCAAACATTTGTCACAATTTTATGTTATTGGTTTCTGTTCATTACATCCTTATCCTCCTCTTCCTTCTAGAGGAAGAGGAAAAGCCAGAAAACTAAGGGGATGGGGGAACAGATTATACCTTAGGGGTCTTCATTGGAAGGGAATGTCCTTTGCCTCTGAAGTATTGTATTGTCCTCCCCACTTTCTCCAGATTCTGCAAAGAGTTGTCTGTTGTGCCAAATATCCATGGCTGGGGAATGGGTACGACTGGTGGAAGTATTTCACCCCCAATAGATCCATGGGGAATCCAACCAAATATTAATGTTTCCTGTCTGTACCAGCCCACTCTTCCAAAAATGTTTTATTTTGTTTTAAACTTGTTATATTCTCTCTTGCTCTAGCTCTTGCACAATTGTATCTCTTGTCTGATTACCCCTCAATATTCCCCCAAATTTTCTTTTGGTGGAGGACAATCCAAGAGAAACTTCAGATAATTTTGTTTGATTTGTCTAAGGTTGAAGAAGGCAGGCAAAATACAGTTTATATCAGAAAGCTAATCACTGTGTTATTATGTGTATTATGGTGATGTTCAAAGGGGCTTGGGCAGCCCATTGCTCTATACATTGTACAAACATAGAGGAAGACACATCCTGAAGAGTTTACAATCTAAATTTAAGACAAGTGAGTTTGACGGACAATGAGGAAGAGGGAGAATAAGATGAAGGTAACAGGGAGACATTTATGTGGTTACACAGGGTAGCTATATGCACAACTTTATGGTTCCAAATTATTTTAAAGCATTGGGGTACTGGGAAGAATGTTTTGCCTGTGATCCAGCCATCATAAACTGTGCAATAGAAGTGGGCCCCTAGGAATGATTTAAAGGAGATGGTTGTGTCTTTACAGATTTGTTTCAAATATAAGGGGCAACGTGGAGGAAAGCACAAAGATGGTTTTGGGAGATGAGGACAGATAAGCAGTCTGACAGATGGTGTAATTCAGAAATGACAAATAAGAGAGAATAAGCATAGAGGGCAGAATGTGCTTGGATGGTGATAAGAAGAAGCTTGAACTTGAAGGAGTGGAAAATGGGGAGAACGTCTTCTAGCTGTTAATCCTATATTTAGGTATTTTATTTGTGTAGAATTTGTCCAAACATTCCAATCTTTAATTCCAGTTTGGACTGATAAACTATTCTAAAGTGTCTCACCCACTGACTCATCTTTACCCGTCTCTTGTTTGGCTCTGAGTTTTGTTGTAATTAAGTAGTCTAATCAGGTTGAAGTTTCACATTCAAATTATGCATGGAGGGTACCAAAAAAACTATATATCGTCAGAATAAAAACAAAAAACAATCTTGATTCATATGATCTGGGTGTTTTTTCCAGCAGCCATATCTAATGCAACCTTGAAAAATCATCAACAAAATTTAGTAGCAGAGGCATAAAACATACTCGCCCATCCATGAAGATAATAAAGAAATAAACAGTATTTTATTCATCAATCAGTAAATAAATTATTTGGCCAAGGCAAGTAGAGTTTTCCAAGGCTGTCCAAACATCTAGTTAATGACTGCTTTCTGCAAAATCAGAAAAATGCAGAGTTGGGAAACTCTCTCACTGGAACAATATAGAACAATATACAGTGTGTTTAAGCTATACTGATGTTTTTGTGTTTTAGCCCTACGTGAACAAAAGCCAAACCCAGAAATTCCAGGTAAATATGTTTATGTTCTATTATTTTATGTATATTTATATTCTCTCTTCGAGTGATTGCTCATATGCATTCCAATGTAGGTGTGTGCGCGCCCCGTGCACAGATTCCCGGAACTTTTTTCCCTAGCAAGCCCCGCATGGCCAGCTCAGGCGCCCCCTGGAGTGCCGCGCTCATGTCGCGGTATAAAGGGCGCTGCTGGCTGCGCGGGTCCCCAGTTCCTTCTTTCCGCCTGTGACGGTTACTGGAACTATCGCCTCTTGCTGTGTGCAAGTAGCTCATTCCCTAGTTGTTTGACTGTTTTCAACATTTCTTGTTATAGTAGTAGTTATAGAGTTCGTTAGTTTGTAGTTGTAGTGACAAGTTAGAACCCCGGACGGGGTCCTCTTCTGCTGGGAGTCATGCCGGGGTCCACAGGCTTTAAGAACTGTGTCTTGTGTACTAAAGCCTTTCCTATTAGTGACCCGCATGACCGCTGTCTCCGGTGCCTTGGAGAAGAACACCGTCGAGACAAATGTAAGATTTGTAAGTCCTTTAAGCCTCGGACCCAGAAAGAACGAGACGCGAGGCTAAAGGCGATTCTAATGGAGTCGGCGCTCCGTCCAGCTTCCGAGCCGTCCCGGTCTCCGTCGGCACCGAGTGTGTCGTCGGTGCGGAGCGCCCCCCCACCGGCACCGCTTTCGGCACCGCCGCGGGCCTCTAAGGTGGCCAAGAAGACGGCACGGCCTTCGGCCGCACCCAAGATCTCCCTCCGGCCCGCGCAGGGTGGAGGAAGTATGGAGACGCCCCAGCCAAGCGCCGTTGAGATTACTCCGGCACCGGGGTCTCCACGCGGGCTGCCTCCCCCGACTCCTGGTAGTGGGGGAGTGCACCTGCAAGGGCCGTCGACGCCGGAGGCGTTTACTGCGGCACGAGCCCTCATGGCCTTGCCCACGCCTCCGTCCCCCCTCGGCCGAGGGACAAGGGACCCGCGTCTCGGGGCAAACCCGCGCTGGGTGGTCCCGGTGGTTGGAGACGCTCCCAATCTAAGTCTCCTGCCAGACGGTCACGGAGGGTGGAGAGCGTCGGCTCCCCTCCGAGCTCCGACTCTAGGTCGTCGAGCGACTCGGCACCGCGGCACCGTGGGCGGTCCCGAGTCCGTCGCCGGAGCCGCAGATCCAGCTCCGATTCGAGCGGGGATCGGGATTCGGGCTCCCGATCTACGGTGCGGAGCCCGTCCCGGCACCGATCGAGGTCACTGTCGGTCGTTTCGAGAGGCAGCGACTCACATCTGACGGCACCGCCGATCCCGGCACCGCCGCCTGCTTCAGCACTGTTGCCGGCTCCGGCACCGGTGCAACCGGCACCGATGATGGCACCGTTGCAGCCGGCACCGATGATGGCACCGTTGCAACCGGCACCGGTGATGGCACCGGCACCGACCTCGGGACGGCTGGACTCCCTTCAGCGTCACCATCGTCGGCACCGCTCTCGGTCTCGAGGGGGCAAGCGGCATCGCAAGTCCTCTCGCCGCAGGGGCAGGTCGGGTGCGTCGTCGTCGTCGTCCCCGTCCTCCTCTCACCGCCGGCACCGCAGACGTCGGCACCGGTCCACGTCGTCCTCATCGGACCGCTCCACGCGTCGGCGACATAAGCGACGCACGGGGGGCTCTGGTGACACTAGGGCGGTGCGGCTCCATCAGCCTTCCCTGCAGGCCGCGGGGTGGGCCCAGGTACCTTGGCAGTGGCCGTATTGGGGACCCTGGAATGCCTCTATGCCCCAGGGCTCGGTGTCATTGCATTCTGTGGTGGCCCCCCAGTCCCCCCGGCCCCTAAGGTTCATGAGCAGGGTTCGGAGGACTCGGACCCTGGGGAGGGACCCTCTTCCGCACCCCTACCCTTCTCTTCCTCATCGTCACCGGATGAGGCAGCAGCAAGGGATCGTAAAGGGCCCCTGTTTGACTTCAGGGCCCACCAAGACCTCCTAAAGAGGGCTGCTGAGAACTTGGGCATGGAGTTTAAGCTCATGTCTGAGGAGGAGGACTCCCTCTTTGGGCCCTCGGGCTCTCTAGGACCCTCCCGGGCGACCTTGCCAGTGCATGACAATGTCATGAAGATAGCGAGGAAGCTGTGGCAGACCCCTTCCTCCCTGCCTTCCACCTCTAAGGGGGTGGAACGGAAATATTATGTCCCCAAGGAACCCTTTGAATTTCTATACAGCCACCCTGCGCCCAGTTCTCTGGTGGTCGATGCGGCCAACCAGAGGGACCGTCAGGGGGGTCAGGGTAGCACCCCTAAGGACAAGGAGGGCCGTAAACTGGACTTGTTCGGGAGGAAGATCTACTCTACTGCGGCGCTGCAGTTTAGAGTAGCGAACCACCAGGCCTTGTTTGGGAAGTATAATAAGAACCTGTGGGCCTCGATGCAGAGGTTTGCTTCCCAGCTGCCCCCTGACCAGGAGGCGGATTTTTCCACGGTTCTGCATGAAGGATCTGCGGTGGCTACCGCTGCGCTGCAGGTGGCTAGCGACGCGGCTGACACAGCCAGTAGGGCAATGGCCTCGGCGGTGGTGATGCGCCGCTGCTCGTGGCTTCAAGCCTCTGGCCTCACTCAAGAGGTTCAGCAGGCTATCCAGGACTTGCCGTTTGATGGCCTGGGTCTGTTTTCGGAAAAGACAGACGACAAGCTCCACGCTCTCAAGGACTCTCGGGCCACCCTGAAGTCTCTGGGGTTGTATACTCCTCAGGCCTCCAGGCAGCAGTCCAGACCGCAGGTCCAAGGGCAACCACCGCCCCCGCCCAGGCCGGCTCCTCGACCACCCCAGCAGAGGAGGGGTCGTGAGCGCTACCGTGGTCCCAGCAGGGGAGGCCGTCAGGGGTCCTCTGCGAGGGGCCAGCATGGGCCTGCAAAAGGGGGTAATCAGCCTAATAAACGTTTTTGACCCAGAGCAGGAGGGTAGTACTCTTCCTTCTCTCTGGGATCCTGGTCGGCCGTTTGGGGACAGGCTTCGCCCTTTTCTTTCAGAATGGGAAGCCATCACTACGGACCGCTGGGTCCTGGAGGTGATTGCCAAAGGGTATGCCCTCCAGCTTACAACCTCCCCTCCCAACACCCCCCCAAGGCTGTCCCACATTGGGGATCCGGCCTCGGTTCAGCTCCTGGTGCAGGAGATTGGGTCGCTCCTCATGTTGGGGGCAGTGGAGGAAGTCCCACTGGCCGAAGAGGGCAGGGGCTTTTATTCTAAGTATTTCTTAATCCCCAAGGCGAAGGGAGGCCTTAGGCCCATTCTGGACCTCCGTGGCCTAAATAGATATATTAGGCGAGTTAAGTTTCGTATGGTCTCTCTCGCCACTTTCATTCCGGTCCTTGACCCAGGGGATTGGTATGCTGCCCTGGACTTGAAGGATGCATACTTTCACATCTCGATATTACCGGCCCATAGGCGGTTTTTGAGGTTTGTGGTAGCGGGACACCATTATCAGTTTCGGTCCCTACCCTTTGGGCTCTCCTCAGCACCCAGGATTTTTACTAAGTTCATGGCTGTGGTAGTAGCCCACCTGCGCCGTAAAGGTGTTCAAATCTTCCCTTACCTGGATGACTGGTTAATCAGGGGGAGGTCGAGTGCCCATGTGAGACATAGTCTGTTCCTCACACGCGACTTGTGTGCTAGACTGGGGCTGATTATCAATGAGCAAAAGTCCACACTCACTCCGGTTCAATGTATTGAGTTTATTGGAGCCAGGTTAGATGCAGTACAAGCCAGAGCCTTCCTGCCTCAGGCAAGATTTGAGGCGATGGCAGCCATAATATCGGATCTCCACTTGTCCCCCATGACGACAGCCAGGCACTGCCTGCAGCTGTTGGGACATATGGCGGCTTCTACATATGTAGTGAGACTGGCCCGATTGAGGCTTAGACCTCTCCAGGCGTGGTTGAATTCGGTGTATGTACCACACAGGCATTCTCTAACTAGAGTGGTCCTGGTTCCCCCACAGGTGCTGTCGTCCCTCGATTGGTGGAGGGACCCCAGGGAAGTGATGATGGGAGTCCCCTTCAGAGAGTTCACCCCATCTGTGACGCTCATCACAGGCGCATCCGATCGGGGATGGGGAGCCCACATTTCTCATGATCAGGGCACCCAAGGGCTTTGGTCTCTGGAGGAGAGAGCTCTGCACATCAATGTGCGCGAGCTCAGAGCAGTCCGGTTGGCCTGCAGGGCCTTCCTCCCCTTCCTCAGGGGCAGAGTGGTCCAAGTCCTTACGGACAATACGGCAGCCATGTTCTACATGAACAGGCAGGGGGGCACGCTCCTCGGCACTTTGCCAGGAAGCCATTCACCTCTGGAATTTCGCGGTGAGACACGGTTTTCATTTATCTGCCTCTCACCTCCCGGGGGTACGAAACAGCGAGGCGGACCGCCTCAGCAGAGTTTTTTCTCCCCGCCACGAATGGTCCTTACACCAGGACATAGTGGCTTCCCTTTTCCAACGGTGGGGTTCTCCCCGTCTGGACCTGTTCGCTACAGCGGAGAACAGGAAATGCCCGAGGTTTTGCTCGCTCAGGGGTCGCGAGCCGGGCTCTCGGTCCGATGCCTTTTTGGTTCCCTGGACAGGGGAGTTAATGTATGCTTTTCCCCCTGTCCCGCTCCTGCCCCAAGTCCTCCTAAAGATCAAGAGGGACAGGGCGGACGTTATACTGATTGCTCCAGCGTGGCCGAGGCAGCATTGGTACAGTATGCTGCTCGACCTCTCCATCACCGAACCGATTCCGCTACCCAGACGGTGCGACCTGATCTCCCAGGACCATGGGAGATTGTTGCACCCCGACCTGACCTCCCTCCACCTTACCGCCTGGAGACTTTGTGGCTGACGGAGGGAGAGAGGGCCTGTTCTATGCAGGTTCAACAGGTCCTCCTGGGCAGCAGGAAGCCGTCCACGCAAGTAACATACAAAACTAAGTGGCGGAGGTTTTCGGGGTGGGCAGAAGCGAGAGGGTTACACCCTAGCATCTCCCCTATTCAGGCCATCCTGGAGTACTTACTGCAGCTTAAACTGCAGGGCCTGGCTTTGGCCTCCCTCAAGGTCCACCTGGCAGCCATCTCGGCCTTCCACCAACCCATGGAGGGCCGCTCCCTGTTTTCTCACCCTATGTCGGTGAGGTTCCTTAAGGGGGTGGAGAGGACTTTCCCTCAGGTGCGGGACCCGGTGCCACCCTGGGACCTCGACTTGGTCCTCAACGGGCTGATGGGTCACCCATTCGAGCCCTTGGCTACGTGCTCCCTTCTACTCTTGTCATGGAAGGTGGCCTTCCTAGTGGCTATCACCTCGGCCAGAAGGGTCTCCGAACTGAGGGCGTTAACCTCGGAGCCCCCTACACGGTTTTTTATAAGGATAAGGTCTGGCTGAGGCCTCACCCGGCTTTTATGCCTAAGGTGGTGTCTCAGTTCCACTGTAACCAGGACATTTTCCTTCCTGTGTTCTTTCCCAAACCCCATGGGTCGGAGGAGGAAAGGAGGGGACATTCGCTGGACGTCAGGCGAGCCTTGGCCTTCTATCTCGAGAGGACCAAGCCTTTCCGGAAGTCGACACAGCTCTTCGTGGCTGTGGCGGATAGGATGAAGGGCTTGCCTGTCTCCACCCAGCGCATCTCCAAGTGGATTACTGCCTGCATTAAAGCATGCTATGAGCAGGCAGGAGTACCCCTCCCAGGGCCGGTGAGAGCACACTCCACTAGGGCCCAGGCCTCTTCCGCTGCCTTTCTAG
The DNA here is from genome assembly GCF_026122565.2 of Emydura macquarii macquarii. NCBI lineage: Eukaryota > Metazoa > Chordata > Testudines > Chelidae > Emydura > Emydura macquarii. The sequence goes on along the minus strand of NW_027133000.1, from coordinate 4,133,494 downwards.
AGAGGGTTCCCCTGCAGGACATCTGCAGGGCAGCGACCTGGTCGTCAGTCCATACGTTCACATCGCATTACGCCATCGTGGAACAAGCAAGGGAAGACGCAGGGTTCGGCAGAGCCGTGCTGTCTAGAGCAGGTCACCGATAACTCCTACCCTCCTCCAAGGTACGGCTACGCAATCACCTACATTGGAATGCATATGAGCAATCACTCGAAGAGAGAAAACAAGGTTACTTACCAGTAACTGTTGTTCTTCGAGATGTGTTGCTCATATCCATTCCAAACCCACCCCCGTCCCCGCTGTCGGAGTTGGCAGAAAGAAGGGACTGGGGACCCGCGCAGCCAGCAGCGCCCTTTATACCGCGACATGAGCGCGGCACTCCAGGGGGCGCCTGAGCTGGCCATGCGGGGCTTGCTAGGGAAAAAAGTTCCGGGAATCTGTGCACGGGGCGCGCACACACCTACATTGGAATGGATATGAGCAACACATCTCGAAGAACAACAGTTACTGGTAAGTAACCTTGTTTTTACAATCATTGTAATAATAGTAATATAATAAATATTTCCCTACTCAGTGCTGTATAAGTATAGGAGTATTTGCATATGTTTATCAGAGAGAGAGAGAATTTGGTGCACATGGATGTTTTTGTATTTTATTTCCACAGAGTTCATATGAAAAGTTTAAAATGCAATTAAATATTTTGAAGTCTTTTTATTTTATATATAAGTATATTTTTATATACGTAAGTTATAGACTGCCATTGTGTGAAGATCTCCATACCAACTAGCCATTTAAATCTTGACCTACATCACTTCTGCTATCATGGCATAGGACCTACAATGAAAGTACTTTCATTTCAGCCCTTATTTAGGCAAAATCCTCATTGATTTCAATGGATGTATGGTTTGAATAAAACTTGAAGGATCAAGTCCAATAAAGAAACTTTTTAATTATTTCATATGTGCCAAATATCACTATTAAGCAGGCTAAAGGAAGCATTTAGCACACAACCATACCACCTAAATATAAAATAACTCTGCCACATGCCTTCTTATCGGCTCCACAAAGCTTCCTGAGATGGGTGAATGATGAATTTTGGTGGCCTCATAGTGGAGGAGAGCCAGATGATATTAGTCAAGTGAAACAAGAAAGAAAGGGAGAGAAGTGTCAATATGTAGTTGTTTAGATGCAAAATACCCTGTAATCTTGATTAATGGGGTATTTGGCACACATTTATTAGTAGACCACTTGTTATTTGCAGATCATTTAAGGTGAGAAGGCCAAAGAGTGCCATATTACATGATATTGTGATATAAAGCAACATCCACTAGGAACTGGGATGAAATATGTGTTTTTTTAAAAGGAAAATAACATGCTACCATTATTTTGACACACAAACATATATTTAAGGGCTTGAGTAATTTGAAATGTTTGTAAATATTTGGGTAATAATATTTCATTATTTTGCTACAGAACAAGATGTTGTCATCCCAAATTCTGATACAGATGAAGGTAAGTTTAACTAAAACTCCAGCCCAGTTGCATACCATATCATAGGATGAACTTTCCAAAGCAATCAGGCATTTTTCAACTGATCATTTTCATTTCTTTAAAAAGAAATTTAATAAACACACATTGAGATAAATATGCTGAATTTGAAGGGTTTATTCAGACAAGTTCTTGTACAATTAATATTGTATAAAATAATTTGTACTCCCATATGCATTGTCTTTATGTTTTATTTGTGTACACTGCGGAGCTTAATGCTCAGTTGATGTGAATGTCATCATGCCACTGACATTAGTGATGCAATGGCAATTCACACTGGTTGAAGATCTATCCCTGTATATCTTGCCAAATGATTCAAATGAATATAAACACATTTAAAGGAATATTGTTACAATTACATGAATGAATGCTGCAAGTAGAAAATGAAGAAAAACTAGTAATAGGCTCATATGCATATGATGTATCTAAACTATACAAGATCTTAAAAACAAAAAGAGCCATAGAAAGTTGTAGCCCTAGATTCCCTGTTACTCTTGCCCTGCACCCAGCATGCAGAGTATCTCACAGATGTCATATTTTCCACAAGAGTTTCAATCAGTCTCCAGTTTCTACTGTGTTGAATTCCTATCATTACTGAAATAATTGTGGGCCAGATTCACAAAGGGACCTATGTGCTCACTGCCCGTTTGGGCACCTAGGTCCAACATTCATTGGCATTCGCAAAACCCCCATTCAGCTGCCACCCAACCCTGCAGGTGCCTAGAGTTCCTTGGCACACGTTTGTGCCATTAAAGTTCCTGAGGCACATAAACTTCAGTAGCTAAGCATGTGTACAGACACCTAAATCCTGACAACGTCCAGCAACCTGGCCAGGGATGGATTAACACATAGACGAACTAGTCACATGCTTAGGGCCCAAATGTATGTGTGTGTGTGTTGGCGGGGGGGGTATTTTTGTTTTGGGTTAGATTTTTTTATTGGTTGGTTGGTTGGTTTGTTTTTATGCCAGTGCAGATTTGCACACAACCCGAGAGAACTTCACTCTCTGGAATGAGTGGTGTCACAACATGGCACATGGGTTCGCATCACAACACCACTCAAATTTGACCTGGCCTCCCCTCCTTTTTGTATTGGATTGGATTCGATTCGATTCGATTGTCCTCCCCACTTTCTCCAGATTCTGCAAAGAGTCGTCTGTTGTGCCAAAGACCCATGACCGGGGAATGGGTACGACTGGTGGAGTTATTTCACCTCAATAGACCCATGGGGAATCCAACCAAATATTAATGTTTCCTGTCTGTACCAGCCCACTCTTCCAAAAAAGTTTTATTTTGTTTTAAACTTGTTATACTCTCTCTTGCTCTAGATCTTGCACAATTTTATCTCTTGTCTGATTACCCCCCAATGTTCCCCAAAATTTTCTTTTGGTGGAGGACTATCCAAGAGAAACTTCAGATAATTTTGTTTGATTTGTTTATGAGGTTGAAGAAGGCAGGCAAAATACAGTTTATATCAGAAAGCTAATCACTGTGTTATTATTTGTATTGTGGTGATGTTCAAAGGGGCTTGGGCAGCCCATTGCTCTATACATTGTACAAACATAGAGGAAGACACGTCCTGAAGAGTTTACAATCTAAATTTAAGACAAGTGAGTCTGACGGACAATGAGGAAGAGGGAGACTAAGATGAAGGTAACAGGGAGACATTTATGTCGTTACACAGAGTAGCTATATGCACAACTTTATGGTTCCAAATTATTTTAAAGCATTGGGGTACTGGGAAGAATGTTTTGCCTGTGATCCAGCCATCATAAACTGTGCAATAGTAGTGGGCCCTTAGGAATGATTTAAAGGAGATGGTTGTGTCTTTACAGATTTGTTTCAAATATAAGGGGCAATGTGGAGGAAAGCACAAAGATGGTTTTGGGAGATGAGGACAGATAAGTAGTCTGACAGATGGTGTAATTCAGAAATGACAAATAAGAGAGAATAAGCATAGAGGGCAGAATGTGCTTGGATGGTGATAAGAAGAAGCTTGAACTTGAAGGAGTGGAAAATGGGGAGCACGTCTTCTAGCTGTTAATCCTATATTTATGTATTTTATTTGTGTAGAATTTGTCCAAACATTCCAATCTTTAATTCCAGTTTGGATTGATAAACTATTCTAAAGTGTCTCACCCACTGACTCATCTTTACCCGTCTCTTGTTTGGCTCTGAGTTTTGTTGTAATTAAGTAGTCTAATCAGGTTGAAGTTTCACATTCAAATTATGCATGGAGGGTACCAAAAAAACTATATATCGTCAGAATAAAAACAAAAACAATCTTGATTCATATGATCTGGGTGTTTTTTCCAGCAGCCACATCTAATGCAACCTTGAAAAATCATCAACAAAATTTAGTAGCAGAGGCATAAAACATACTCGCCCATCCATGAAGATAATAAAGAAATAAACAGTATTTTAATCATCAATCAGTAAATAAATTATTTGGCCAAGGCAAGTAGAGTTTTCCAAGGCTGTCCAAACATCTAGTTAATGACTGCTTTCTGCAAAATCAGCAAAATGCAGAGTTGGGAAACTCTCTCACTGGAACAATATAGAACAATATACAGTGTGTTTAAGCTATACTGATGTTTTTGTGTTTTAGCCCTATGTGAACAAAAGCCAAACCCAGAAATTCCAGGTAAATATGTTTATGTTCTATTATTTTATGTATATTTATATTTACAATCATTGTAATAATGGTAATATAATAAATATTTCCCTACTCAGTGCTGTATAAGTATAGGGGTATTTGCATATGTTTATCAGAGAGAGAGAGAATTTCGTGCACATGGATGTTTTTGTATTTTACTTCCACAGAGTTCATATGAAAAGGTTAAAATGCAATGAAATATTTTGAAGTCTTTTTATTTTATATATAAGTATATTTTTATATACGTAAGTTATAGACTGCCATTGTGTGAAGATCTCCATACCAACTAGCCATTTAAATCTTGACCTACATCACTTCTGCTATTATGGCATAGGATCTACAATGAAAGTACTTTCATTTCAGCCCTTATTTAGGCAAAATCCTCATTGATTTCAATGGATGTGTGGTTTGAATAAAACTTGAAGGATCAAGTCCAATAAAGAAACTTTTTAATTATTTCATATGTGCCAAATATCCCTATTAAGCAGGCTAAAGGAAGCATTTAGCACACAACCTACAACCTAAATATAAAATAACTCTGCAACATGCCTTCTTATCGGCTCCACAAAGCTTCCTGAGATGGGTGAATGATGAATTTTGGTGGTCTCATAGTGGAGGAGAACCAGATGATATTAGTCAAGTGAAACGAGAGAGAAAGGGAGAGAAGTGTCAGTATGTAGTTGTTTAGATGCAAAATACCCTGTAATCTTGATTAATGGGGTATTTGGCACACATTTATTAGTAGACCACTTGTTATTTGCAGATCATTTAAGGTGAGAAGGCCAAAGAGTGCCATATTATATGATATTGTGATATAAAGCAACATCCAATAGGAACTGGGATGAAATATGTGTTTTTTTAAAAGGAAAATAACATACTACCATTATTTTGACACACAAACATATATTTAAGGGCTTGGGTAATTTGAAATGTTTGTAAATATTTGGGTACTAATATTTCATTATTTTATTACAGAACAAACTGTTGTCATCCCAAATTCTAATACAGATGAAGGTAAGTTTAACTAAAACTCCAGCCCAGTTGCATATCATATCATAGGATGAACTTTCCAAAGCAATCAGGCATTTTTCAACTGATCATTTTCATTCTTTAAAAAGAAATTTAATAAACACACATTGAGATAAATATGCTGAATTTGAAGGGTTTATTCAGACAAGTTCTTGTACAATTAATATTGTATAAAATAATTTGTACTCCCATATGCATTGTCTTTATGTTTTATTTGTGTACACTGCGGAGCTTAATGCTCAGTTGATGTGAATGTCATCATGCCACTGACATTAGTGATGCAATGGCAATTCACACTGGTTGAAGATCTACCCCTGTATATTTTGCCAAATGATTCAAACGAATATAAACACATTTAAAGGAATATTGTTAAAATTACATGAATGAATGCTGCAAGTAGAAAATGAAGAAAAACTAGTAATAGGCTCATATGCATATGATGTATCTAAACTATACAAGATCTTAAAAACAAAAAGAGCCATAGAAAGTTGTAGCCCTAGATTCCCTGTTACCCTTGCCCTGCACCCAGCATGCAGAGTATCTCACAGATGTCATATTTTCCACAAGAGTTTCAATCAGTCTCCAGTTTCTACTGTGTTGAATTCCTATCATTACTGAAATAATTGTGGGCCAGATTCACAAAGGGATCTATGTGCTAACTGCCCGTTTGGGCACCTAGGTCCAACATTCATTGGCATTCGCAAAACCCCCATTCAGCTGCCACCCAACCCTGCAGGTGCCTAGAGTTCCTTGGCACACATGTTTCTGCCATTAAAGTTCCTGAGGCACATAAACTTCAGTAGCTAAGCATGTGTACAGACACCTAAATCCTGACAACGTCCAGCAACCTGGCCAGGGATGGATTAACACATAGACGAACTAGTCACATGCTTAGGGCCCAAATGTGTGTGTGTGTGTGGGCGGGAGGGAATAATTGTTTTGGGTTAGATTTTTTTATTTGGTTGGTTGGTTAGTTTGTTTTTATGCCAGTGCAGATTTGCACACAACCCGAGAGAACTTCACTCTCTGGAATGAGTGGTGTCATGACATGGCACATGGGTTCGCATCACACCACCACTCAAATTTGACCTGGCCTCCCCTCCTTTTTGTATTATATTGTATTGTCCTCCCCACTTTCTCCAGATTCTGCAAAGAGTCATCTGTTGTGGCAAATATCCATGGCTGGGGAATGGGTACGACTGGTGGAAGTATTTCACCCCAATAGACCCATGGGGAATCCAACCAAATATTAATGTTTCCTGTCTGTACCAGCCCACTCTTCCAAAAATGTTTTATTTTGTTTTAAACTTGTTATACTCTCTCTTGCTCTAGCTCTTGCACAATTGTATCTCTTGTCTGATTACCCCTCAATATTCCCCCAAATTTTCTTTTGGTGGAGGACTATCCAAGAGAAACTTCAGATAATTTTGTTTGATTTGTCTAAGAGGTTGAAGAAGGCAGGCAAAATACAGTTTATATCAGAAAGCTAATCACTGTGTTATTATGTGTATTATGGTGATGTTCAAAGGGGCTTGGGCAGCCCATTGCTCTATACATTGTACAAACATAGAGGAAGACACGTCCTGAAGAGTTTACAATCTAAATTTAAGACAAGTGAGTTTGACGGACAATGAGGAAGAGGGAGAATAAGATGAAGGTAACAGGGAGACATTTATGTGGTTACACAGGGTAGCTATATGCACAACTTTATGGTTCCAAATTATTTTAAAGCATTGGGGTACTGGGAAGAATGTTTTGCCTGTGATCCAGCCATCATAAACTGTGCAATAGAAGTGGGCCCTAGGAATGATTTAAAGGAGATGGTTGTGTCTTTACAGATTTGTTTCAAATATAAGGGGCAACGTGGAGGAAAGCACAAAGATGGTTTTGGGAGATGAGGACAGATAAGCAGTCTGACAGATGGTGTAATTCAGAAATGACAAATAAGAGAGAATAAGCATAGAGGGCAGAATGTGCTTGGATGGTGATAAGAAGAAGCTTGAACGTGAAGGAGTGGAAAATGGGGAGCACGTCTTCTAGCTGTTAATCCTATATTTAGGTATTTTATTTGTGTAGAATTTGTCCAAACATTCCAATCTTTAATTCCAGTTTGGATTGATAAACTATTCTAAAGTGTCTCACCCACTGACTCATCTTTACCCGTCTCTTGTTTGGCTCTGAGTTTTGTTGTAATTAAGTAGTCTAATCAGGTTGAAGTTTCACATTCAAATTATGCATGGAGGGTACCAAAAAAACTATATATCGTCAGAATAAAAACAAAAACAATCTTGATTCATATGATCTGGGTGTTTTTTCCAGCAGCCACATCTAATGCAACCTTGAAAAATCATCAACAAAATTTAGTAGCAGAGGCATAAAACATACTTGCCCATCCATGAAGATAATAAAGAAATAAACAGTATTTTATTCATCAATCAGTAAATAAATTATTTGGCCAAGGCAAGTAGAGTTTTCCAAGGCTGTCCAAACATCTAGTTAATGACTGCTTTCTGCAAAATCAGCAAAATGCAGAGTTGGGAAACTCTCTCACTGGAACAATATACAACAATATACAGTGTGTTTAAGCTATACTGATGTTTTTGTGTTTTAGCCCTATGTGAACAAAAGCCAAACCCAGAAATTCCAGGTAAATATGTTTATGTTCTATTATTTTATGTATATTTATATTTACAATCATTGTAATAATGGTAATATAATAAATATTTCCCTACTCAGTGCTGTATAAGTATAGGGGTATTTGCATATATTTATCAGAGAGAGAGAGAATTTCGTGCACATGGATGTTTTTGTATTTTACTTCCACAGAGTTCATATGAAAAGGTTAAAATGCAATGAAATATTTTGAAGTCTTTTTATTTTATATATAAGTATATTTTTATATACGTAAGTTATAGACTGCCATTGTGTGAAGATCTCCATACCAACTAGCCATTTAAATCTTGACCTACATCACTTCTGCTATTATGGCATAGGATCTACAATGAAAGTACTTTCATTTCAGCCCTTATTTAGGCAAAATCCTCATTGATTTCAATGGATGTGTGGTTTGAATAAAACTTGAAGGATCAAGTCCAATAAAGAAACTTTTTAATTATTTCATATGTGCCAAATATCCCTATTAAGCAAGCTAAAGGAAGCATTTAGCACACAACCATACCACCTAAATATAAAATAACTCTGCCACATGCCTTCTTATCGGCTCCACAAAGCTTCCTGAGATGGGTGAATGATGAATTTTGGTGGTCTCATAGTGGAGGAGAACCAGATGATATTAGTCAAGTGAAACAAGAAAGAAAGGGAGAGAAGTGTCAATATGTAGTTGTTTAGATGCAAAATACCCTGTAATCTTGATTAATGGGGTATTTGGCACACATTTATTAGTAGACCACTTGTTATTTGCAGATCATTTAAGGTGAGAAGGCCAAAGAGTGCCATATTATATGATATTGTGATATAAAGCAACATCCACTAGGAACTGGGATGAAATATGTGTTTTTTTAAAAGGAAAATAACATGCTACCATTATTTTGACACACAAACATATATTTAAGGGCTTGGGTAATTTGAAATGTTTGTAAATATTTGGGTACTAATATTTCATTATTTTACTACAGAACAAGATGTTGTCATCCCAAATTCTGATACAGATGAAGGTAAGTTTAACTAAAACTCCAGCCCAGTTGCATACCATATCATAGGATGAACTTTCCAAAGCAATCAGGCATTTTTCAACTGATCATTTACATTCTTTAAAAAGAAATGTAATAAACACACATTGAGATAAATATGCTGAATTTGAAGGCTTTGTTCAGACAAGTTCTTGTACAATTAATATTGTATCAAATAATTTGTACTCCCATATGCATTGTCTTTATGTTTTATTTGTGTACACTGCGGAGCTTAATGCTCAGTTGATATGAACTGTCATCATGCCACTGACATTAGTGATGCAATGGCAATTCACACTGGTTGAAGATCTACCCCTGTATATATTAGTTTGAACCATTTGGCAAGATAAACACATTTAAAGGAATATTGTTACAATTACATGAATGAATGCTGCAAGTAGAAAATGAAGAAAAACTAGTAATAGGCTCATATGCATATGATGTATCTAAACTATACAAGATTTTAAAAACAAAAAGAGCCATAGAAAGTTGTAGCCCTAGATTCCCTGTTACTCTTGCCCTGCACCCAGCATGCAGAGTATCTCACAGATGTCATATTTTCCACAAGAGTTTCAATCAGTCTCCAGTTTCTACTGTGTTGAATTCCTATCATTACTGAAATAATTGTGGGCCAGAATCACAAAGGGACCTATGTGCTCACTGCCCGTTTGGGCACCTAGGTCCAACATTCATTGGCATTCGCAAAACCCCCATTCAGCTGCCACCCAACCCTGCAGGTGCCTAGAGTTCCTTGGCACACATGTTTCTGCCATTAAAGTTCCTGAGGCACATAAACTTCAGTAGCTAAGCATGTGTACAGACACCTAAATCCTGACAACGTCCAGCAACCTGGCCAGGGATGGATTAACACATAGACAAACTGGTCACATTCTTAGGGCCCAAATGTGTGTGTGTGTGTGTGTGGGCGGGAGGGAATGGTTGTTTTGGGTTAGATATTTTTATTGGGTTGGTTGGTTGGTTTGTTTTTATGCCAGTGCAGATTTGCACACAAACCGAAAGAACTTCACTCTCTGGAATGAGTGGTGTCACAACATGGCACATGGGTTCGCATCACAACACCATTCAAATTTGGCCTGGCCTCCCCTCCATCATGGGAAGTGTTGCGATGCTATTCTCCAGATCACAACTATCACTACCTCCTCCTGGAAGAAATTGCTTCAGTGCCTAACTTCAGGAGAGGGTTCACAGCTGTGATTCCCAAGAACAGATAGGTGCCTCCTTCTGATCTGGATTTGGATCCTAGCTCCCTTTGGCGGCCGGAGCTCAGGCCACACCCCTCTCCTTGAACTTCCTAATAGCTAGTTTAGGCAGCCCTCACATAACCTCACTCACTCAGCTTGCAGGCTCCTGTGGATTCCATTCTTGGGTGCCTAATTCTCCTCATGCATTGTATAGGGATATTAAGCACCTAACTCCAGACTGTGAATTCCACTAGGTGGCAAGGCGCCTAAGTCTCTATGTGACTCTTGTCCTGAATGGCCACAGAAATCAAATTATTTTAAAAAACCCTCTTGATTTGATGAAAATTAATGTGCTCCTTAAAAGACATGCTCATCCCTTTTTGTTAAAGAGAGAAGAAAAATAAAGTCACAGTTGCCTCTGTTAAAGTGTGGTGTTACCAACCACCGAATAACTCGACAGAAGCGAATCATAGGAGGAAACACTGCTGGAAAGGTAAAACAAAACAGACCCACTGACTGGAGGGAGAGGGCAATAGCCCAAGGGCCCGGCAATTTAAAAAGGCCCAAGCCTCTTCCACCCGTAGCCCCACCCACACTCCACCCCTCGCCACATTGCTCCTTCCTCCCTTCCTGCCATTGCTCGCCACTTGCGTCCCTCCTTTTCTCCCCCCACTGCTGCTCATTGTGTCCCCTTCCCCCCTGCCCACTCAGCCCTTCAGGCTGTTGCTTACTGCCTGGAGGAAGGGGGTGTGTGGAAGAGAGGAGGGGAATGAAACAGGAGGGGGGGACAGACATGGTGATGAGTGGGGGTGGGGGCAGGGCCTGAGGCAGAGTGGGGGTGGGGCCACGGGTGAAACAGGCAGGATGGTATTGTTCTGACCTGGTGGGCCTGAACAAAAGTGACCTAATCTGATAAAAATTTCTATGGGCATTGTTGTCTTTAGCTTTTGAGCACCTTGATGTACCATTGGAAGTATGCCTTAAAGCATAATAAATGCAGAAACCTAGTAAGTTTGTAAAATTGCAATTGTGAACAGAAGGGATAAGTCTTATACTTCAAGCTGGGGATGTGATTCCCAGTTCAAGGAGGCATACCCCTGCTATGCTCATTGAGTTAGCATGCTAAAAATAGAATGTAGCTGTGCCAGTGTGAGCCATCCCAAGTACACGTCCATGGTCTCAGACAAACATGTACTCAGCTACCCCAGCGCACCAGCGCAACTGCACGCTATTTTTAGCAAACTAACATGATCACAGCTAGTGTATATCGTCTTGAACTGGGAATCACACCCCGAGCTTGAAGTGTAGACATATCGAAAGATGTCAGAAAAGCAATAGTTAAGGCTTGAATAGAAACTTTTTGTTCTCCAAGGGAAATTGTGTGTGCGCCATAGGATTGACTCCAATTTGCACTCTTAACTGAGATTTTTTGCATTTAATTTCCCTTTTTTTAAGATAAGAGAAAAAAAACACTATCTGTGAAACTATGGAGCTGCACAGTAGTATTTTGAACAACTGCACAAATTTTATACTGCCCCATTTTAAAGAAATGCAAACCCCCTAACCACTGTACTTTAGAGTTACATAATGCAGCACTGCAGAACAGGTGTGTAGTGAAGGTACACCAGCAAAATCTGGAGCAAATAATTTAGCAAAATACTGTAGCTAGAAAGACTATCCTGTTAAAGCAGAATTAAAACCTGAATAGTGTGCCCAATGATACAGTCACATATTATATTTGATCATATAGGACGAGATCCTATAACATGAACCGTGCAGATATTTTTTACAGGGTGAATTTCCGTGGCAAGTAGCAATTAGAGAAGGTAGTGGCTCAGTGAACTGTGGAGGAATTTATATCGGTGGCTGTTGGATTCTGACTGCTGCACATTGTGTCAGGTAAAATCCATTGTAGAAATGGTTTGCTTCTTGCAAAGCAGAGAAAACATTTGATAGGTTCTCGTACTTCTCGTCTGTTTTTTTGCTGATTCCCAATTGCATAGGGAAAAAATACATTGTCACACAAGTCAGCAAACCAAAAATTACTATAATTAAACAAACCAAAAACCCAGGAGAAAGTCTGAACACCAATCTCCATGCTCAGCTCCTAAATTCTTAGCATCATTGTTGTGTAGATTCAGCCCAGTCAACATCATCGCATCCGTCTCCCTCTAGCTCTCTCAGCCCCATTCCCATCATGTTCACTGATTCTATCATAAAGGATTTCCAGATGGGGTCCTCCTTAATGTCTGAAAAGATTTCTCTACTTTTTAATACTGTTTATCTTAACATTTATACAGCACAGATCACTATGGTATCAAAATTACATAATTCTATAATGGGTGGTCTTGTAAATACTCTTCTCCTTTTCAGGAGCAAGATGAGCCAAGTGTAAGTTAAAGAAAATTTCAAGGCTATTCTGCCTGCTCCTACATAGTTCTCCTGCAGGTAGAAGAGCCTCCAGATTCTCCTCTATTTAGTCTTCTTTCCCCTGTTCCAAGGTCAAACAGTTGAGGGGGTTTGCGTGCTTTTTCTATCTGTTTTAAAATTATCATTATTGTGCTATGGAAAAGCTGGGGCAAAGGGCTAGATCTTTCAATTTATCTTGAAGATGGTCAGGTTAGGTCTGCTGTTCTTGAGGAAGGGAATTCCACAGTCAAGGGCCTGCAGCCCAAGTGGCTTTGTCTCCAACTCCCACTATTCTTAAAGCCACCATAAGGCCCCCACTCTCTTGAGGCTGCAAATTCAGTGCTGCACCTCCAAAGCGCAGCACAGACTCTCACTCCAGGAATCAAATCTATGATTACTGCGGCTAAACTGCTTGAAGCAGCATTAGTACACAGCCATTGGAGGGGAGGGTAATCAGTAGGGGAGGTATGAAGAAGATTATGATCTCCACAGATCTCCTGTGGGACATCTCCTCAGGCCACCTGCTGTTTTGGGAACTGAATTTCCTATTGGTTCCACAGGGGTTTGGGAGAAAGTGGGGGGAGAGGAAATAATAGCCTATACATACATCTGATAGAAAAATGAACGGGAAATTCCTTGAGTCAAAACTCTCCCTTTCCTTTCCCCTACATGTGGAAAAACAGCATAGGGCAAACATGGCCTTTATTTTGTCACCATTTAACTTAACTGGCAGATTGTGCATTAGAATATCAAGAGGGTTGCAAGAAGGCTTTAATGATTCTGTGCAAGCACTCTAAAATTCATTCATATATATATTTTTAATTCACTCATTCATATAATTTGTTCAGCCTAGATGCATATTTCACTTGTTTAAGATGTTGTTTACTACTAGCTAAAGAAGTGTCACTGTTGATGTACATTTACACCTAAAAGATGAAAAGATAAGGATGCCTATGCAGTTGCTTGACATGATTGGTGATGTTTCCTGGGTCATTGGTCTGACCCTGCTCTCACTGAACCCATATGGCAGAACTCCCATGGACTCCATGACTATAACATGTCTTAATGCATTAGGATGACTTTTATCGCTCTCCTACATTTTCCATGAAATCCTAAGTTACACAATGCATAGATGATGGTGCATAGATGCACAGATCGGTTCTGTTTAATCGATAGCAGAAGATTTAGAAAAAGCAGGATGTTTGAGGTGGGAGCAGCAACCCAGTGTTTCTAGTGATAGAGAAATCCTGTTACCATGTCAGATGCAGAGCATGCAGTAAAAGGCAGATAGTAATCTTTCACTGTCCTTGTGCGAGTACAGGAACTATTCCGTGTGTACACCTTGGGAGTGTACATTTCCCCAAAGCATGCATGGATGAATGGGGAGGAGGAAGTGATGGTTTCAATATCACCTCCATTCTGGCCCATGGAGTAGGCTGGGCATACTTCCACTAGAGTGAGTGAGTGAGTGAGTGAGAAGAGAGAAGTCTGCACCACAGTACCTGTACATACTGGGGCACAACCAGAGAAGCATGATCCTCCCAGCGTTCCCACTGAGGCAATACTAACAATATATTTTGAGCTATTGTAAATATTTTTCCATGTCAGATGTAGCACTATACAATAAGTGGTATCTGCCCCCACACTTGATACAGTTCAGAAAGCCCTGATCATCCTGGGCAGAGGAGGAATAATACTGAATATGTGGTATTAATTATTGTTCTATAGAGATGCTGATGAATTGCTAATTGGCATAACACTTACTGTAAGCCAGAGTTTACATTTGTATTTATTAACAAAATATAACTGACATTTCTTTTACAGACAAAGTCGAGTTAATCAGTATCGGATATGGACTGGAATAATAGATACAATTGCCTATAACCAGGAGATAGATACTTTTAAACTAAAACAAGTGATAATCCATGAAAACTATAATGCCTCAAGTTATCAGAATGACATTGCTTTGCTGGAGATGAAAAGTAATGACAAAGGAAAACCATGCTCACTAGCATACAGCATACCTGCCTGTGTTCCCTGGTCAGAATATCTGTTCAGATCTGGACATCAATGCAAGGTTTCCGGCTGGGGACTAGCAGATGGTATTTGATTTTTAGTTTATTATAATGAATTATTTATATTATGGTAGTGTCAAAAGGCTCCCATCTGGATCAGAACCTCATTATGCTAAGTACTGTACAAACTCCTAGGATGACACAGTCCTTGTCTCAAAGAGTTTACAATCTAAATAGATTTTTTTTAAAAACCAAAATATGGAGAGAAGTGGGGAAGGAATACAACATACATGCAAAGTGATCAACTACGTCATGTTAGATGTCTATTTTTAGCATATTTGTTTTATTTATAACACAAAAACATAACTTTAGGTTGGTCTGGAGTGGGGAAGGCACTCAAGGTTGAAGTGAAAGGGAAGATATTGTTGGAGTGAAAGAGGGGTCTACATAAATGGAGAGGAAAACTGAGTGGGATAGAGGGGAAAGAGAGAGAAAGAGGACAAAAAGCATGGTGGTAAGGAGAGCGAGGCTGGGCGGCCAAGATACTGCAGAGATGGGAGAAGACAACATTGAGGAAAATAGTAAGTAAAACTCTGCATCCTGACTGATTTGCACAGATGAATGGTGTGTTTTGATAACTTATTTGCCAGTCTGCGTGGGGTAAAGACCTGGATGTGAATCACAGTAAAGGATCCTGAAAAGTTTGCATCCTCCTATTTTTCTTTATCACTCTTCTCTTCTTGGAGCTCAGCCATACAATGGTGCAGCTCTTTACTTCAGTCGTTCAAGGAGTGTAGAAGCACCGGACATTTTTTAATGAGCTCTGTTTTTGCCACAGAGGTGAGGTGATCATTTCCCTCATGAATTACAGTACTTGATTAATAGCATATGGTAAATTAAAAGACTGGCATGGAAGCTACATTTTAAACTGCTACAATATTAATATTATATTACTATATTATATTATATTACCCTCTAGTAACACTCCACTTAGAAAACCAGTTTCCAAGATTTGATCACAAGTGGCCTGTGATTAAAATGATACAAAGGAGACTATGCTTTATGCTTTATTGTCCCTCAACATTTAATAGTTTGTCCCTAAGATACAATAAAAACAACAAGAGTCCTGTAGCACTTTAAAGACTAACAAATTTAATTTCTGCAGGCATAGGCTTTCGTGGGCTGTAACCCACTTCATCAGATGTAAAGAATAGAAATCAAATAGGAGGTATATATATACACATCAAAGGGTAAGTTAGGTATAAGCAAAGTCCATTCAGTTGGAGTAGTTGAGGCCTATTCACAACCATTGATTAGGAGGTGAGAATGTGTGAACAGTGACAATACTTCTTGTAATGAGATAACCATTCCAAGTCCCTATTTAGACCCAGTTTGATTGCGTCAAGTTTGCAGATGAGTTCCAGCTCTGCAGTTTCTCTTTGAAGTCTGTTTTTGAAGTGTTTTTGTAGAAATATAGCAACTTTCAAGTCAGCTACAGAGTGTCCTGGGAGATTGAAATGCTCTCCAACTGGTTTATGCATGTTACCATTTTTTATGTCTGATTTGTGGAGCTGGAACTCATCTGTCACTGTTCACACATTCTCACCTCCTAATCAATGGTTGTGAATAGGCCTCAACTACTCTAACTGAATGGACTTTGCTTATACCTTCCTTCCCCATTGTTGTTCCTTACCCGTTGATGTATATATATACCTCCTTTCTATTCCTTACATCAGACGAAGTGGGTTACAACCCACGAAAGCTTATGCCTGCAGAAATGAAATGTGTTAGTCTTTAAATGCTACAGGACTCTCGTTGTTTTTGCTGTATACAGACTAACATGGCTACCCCTCTGGAATACAATGTGACTCAGTCATCTAGCAGCCCTTTTCCAGTGAAAAGAAAGAAAAGAAAAAGAGATTGAGAATGAAGGGAAATTAAGATAGGAGAGATGGGCAGGGGTGCCACTTAGGGGCAGGCAGGGGGCTCTGGACCCCCAGTTTTGTTTCACCGGCTGGGAGCACCCTGGCTTTCTCTTCTCCCTTCACTGGCATGTTCTTTGCTCAGCAAATAAGAATGCAGAGGTGTACCTGACAGAACCAATAGCAGGGCTGGGAGCCTCTGCAGCTCTTTTTCATTCCTGAAACAAACACGCTCAGTGAGTGGTGAAAGGAAGAAAGCTCTCAAGTGCTATGCTGAGGTTGAAGGATGCTTGCTGCAGATTTCATCATGATCTGCCCCTCACCTTCAGATGTCCACATGTTAAAAAAGCAAGAGCAAGCCTCTTGTGACCCCAGTAGACACAGGGCTGCTCAGGCACATACAGGGGATAATTATCCTTACAGACGGGCTAGCTTTGGAAGTTTCAGGCTGCAGGAGCAGCGCTGCTGAATAAACCACTTATAAAATTTCCCTGCTGTGAAGAAACAAGCATGTGCTGCCACCACCACAAATTTAATTTAAATTACACTTAAAACTTTCCCAATTTTTTTCCAACTCTCTAATTTTGTAGTGAATGTCAGTATCCCAGTGTGGCCATTCTACATACAGTTCCACTTGTCTGTAGAAGTCTTTTCTTTGCCCACAATGGTCTTTGGGTCAGGTCCGTAGGTTATGAGACAGAAACACTGATTCATCTGTGAATGCCCAGATTTTACCAAATCTCCGCGGAGTAGGGTTGCACTTTTCTAGGATCTTTTTCCCAGAATACCTTCTGAGGAGCTGCTGCCCCTCAACTGCTGCCCTTAAGCAGCCATTTTGCAGCCCTCCACTGTATCTCCTTCTCTTCCAGCTGGTAAGTATTCTTATTTCCTGTTGTAACTCACTTGTTAACATTTCTGAGGGTATGGCAGAGTCTCACAAACTTGAGTACCATCGTGAATTTCACTGAGGTGATGTTTACGGTCATCAATCCTTACAACAACACACTAGAAACCTCCCTCCAACTTAATCCTTTGTATTTATTGTAACTATTTGTGTAAACCCTTCAGTGAACATAAACCCAAGCCAATCTGAACAATTTGTAAGAATTTGGCTGCCAAAATTTGTTGAAGACCCATGCTACTAATATCCATCATTTAATTATATTCCAGATAATGATTCTTTTTAAAGGTAAAGACCAATGTGTTAATTTAAAAAGTTGTTTAAATAAATAGATTGGGCTACTTTTTAATTGACTTTGAACTATTGATGCAATAGAAATCTGGCAACCATGTCACACACACACGTCTATGCAGTCATGTTCATTTTGCTGATTTTTCCCAGTCTGTTCCTACAAATCCCACAACCCACCACCTCCTGGGGCTTATCAACAAGGCCATTGACAATTTTGCCAAGATGAGACCACAGCGTTATCCATTTTAGCTCATATCTGTAGTGGTTTTGTTTGTTTGTTTGTTTAAAAAAAATCTAGTTACCTTTAAACATTCCTGGAACAAATTAACAGTCTCATTCTCTCTTCACAATTTGGAACATAAGCCATTTAAAAAACATCAATTGTAGGGGTAAGCAGATTTTAAACATCTCTACTAATGATTGTGTACAAAGTATCAAACTTGTGTATCTGATATCATTTCAAAGCTCTAAAATTAAAAATCTCAAGGTTTGGGATTGGAACTATCTTGCTGTATTATCTCCTCAGGGATCTATACTTACATACAAACTTAAAATCTGGCTGTAATTGGTGTTTGTGTATTTTTTTCTTTCTTTATATAGTGCTCCTGTCAGCTAATTTCTAAGTTATTATCTGCAAAAAACCTAGAGTTCTGCATAGCCCCTTGAGTCACAGTTAAAGTTGTACTAAAATCTGAATGGCACTCCTGGAGATGGGAGGAGAGTGCAATTTCTAGGGCTTTGACAAAATAATTAAACATTGAAAATACTGCAAGCTACCACAACAATTGTTTACTCTGAATAAGATCATGAGGATTATAATGCTGGTCCATTTAGGAAGCTGAGCTGAAGAGCTAGAATGGGCAGGGTAAAAATGGGATGGATTCAGATAACATTTTTATCTAAAGGCCCCTTATGTGGCAGAGGCCCGGAGGGTTTTTTCACCTTCCTCTGTAGCATGGAGCATGGGTCACTTGCTAGTGGATTCTCTGTATCTTGAAGTCTTTAAACCATGATCTGAGGACTTCAATAACTCAGTCAGAGGTTAGGAGTCTATTAGAGGAGTGGGTGGGTGAGGTTCTGTGGCCTGCATTGTGCAGGAGATCAGACTAGATGATCATATTAAAGTCTAAGTGTCAGACCTTAAAGTCTAAGTGTCAGACTGAAATTAAACAAAAATAAGTCTTAAGTATGGCCTGTATTTAGTTCTTCGAGGATTCTGATATTCTTAGATATATCTAATGTCCTCCTTTAAATTAAATTGCCTAGATTAAGGTTCCCTTCCTCACAGAAAATACAAAAGACAGTCAACCGTTTGTCATATTGTGTAGTATATAAATTGCAAGCACTGACAGAAAATGAGGAAACAAGCCAGGTGGTCAAGAACTGCAATTAGCTAAAAAATGTGTCAGAAAATGTAACTGCTGTGTGTGATTCTGTAGTTAAATAGTACTGCTTCTACCTGGCTGATACGCTACACTATGTACAAGGAGAAAGTATGCATGCATTTAAAGTGAGTATTGTATGTAACTGAATAGGTTATATTGAGTCAGAAAGCAAGTATGAAACTTTTGATTTGACTGTGTCTAAAATGCATTTTAAATTTAAAAGTTCTTTTTTTTTTTTTAGGTTATACCAAACAATTTGTTCTTCGTTGGGGCAACATTCATTTATTTCCAAACTGTTCAGATATCTATGAAGAGCGCTTTTTTAAAGGAATGGAATGTGCAGGCAAGCAATTGCATCACTATTATTTCTTTCTGGTGTCATCATCAAGCCCACCTCACCTAATATCTGAAGTCCTACCACCCAGTGCTCTCTTATAGCCATGAAATACAGTAAACTACACACCATAGTGAAGCTCTTAGCAAAGTGATAAGGAGCCAAAATGCTCTTACTAGATCTGCTGTAAAGTGATGCAGATATTTGGGACCCACTTGCATGTACTACTACACACCTATGTTTGCAAGTGCAGTTACCATGACTACATGCAATTGCTGTGATTATGCATGCAAATTTCAGCATCCAGTTCTGTATGTGATTTTGCATGCACAAGTAGGCTACTGCCCATTGAAAATCTGGCCTTTACTATCTTTGGTCCTGATTCAGCAAGGTACTTAAGCACATGCATAACTTAAAGGACAAGTAGTCCCATTGACTTTAATTTGCCTGGTCAGAAAGAATTAGCACTATGGGCTATCATTCTGTAAGCTGAAGTTAGAGCCTTGAATTCAAAATTTTAACTTTTCAAGCTACTAGAAAAATTGCCACAAGCTTGCTTAAACTTATTCCTTGTATACAATTAATATGACAGATGGGACTTTCCCTCCCTTAATTCAAGTAAGTAAAGGCAATGCTTAAAAGAATAATTTTAACAGAAAATAATGAAAAGTAGTCCAATTAAGCTAAGAGTGAATTCAGACTGGTGCCCTGCAAGGAAATGAGTCCTATGGGACCCACCAATTTTATCTCCTAGGTCTGCCATACTTTTCTACTGATAGTATTTATATGTGTAAGGCAGTTAGCAATATAAAAGCCAAAGACAGTGGTTTTCAACCTTTCAAAGTACTGTACCACTTTCAGGAGTCTGAAGCTTGAGCCCTTCCACCCTGCGCTGAAGCATGTAACTTAGCTTCACAGGGTCCCCTGTGGCATGGTGTCCTGGGCAACTGCCATGCTTGCCATCCCCTAATGCCAGCCCTGCACTTGCAAACCCCTTTCCCCTCCAACCTGTCCCACAGGTTGAAAAACACGGATCTAGATGAGTTGATGTACCCCTTGGAAGACCTCTGCATACTCCTAGGGATTCGTGTACCCCTTATTGAGAACCACTAGCCTAAGATATTAATCAAAGGTGAACTTGTAGAGATAAGTCAATGTCTAAGAAGTCAAGAAGAAAACTGATATTAAGGAGAAACTTTCCCTTCTCAAAGCAAAACAAAACACAAACCTTCAATATGATTTTGGAACTGAGGACTGCTATTTGTGGAAGTACATGCCCATCAGCATGAGTAAGGATTGCATAATCAAGTACTACGTGGCTGGCCATCACACTTCACTTTCTTCACTGTCCATATCACAGAAATACCACAATCAGCAATAGCTGATACACTTTTTGGGAAAGCTCCAGAGGCCACACTTTGATAGGTATAGAGACTGAACTACTCTCATGGTTAGTAGTGGTTCCTCCCTATCAAGTTGAAAGACCCTGCTAAAATGTATGGGAAAAAGTAGACCTCTTAGTAAGAGAGCAGCTAAAGCCAGAGGTAACGTTCTAGCACTGAGGCAATGACTCTGCATTATGGTATTTTCACTTTCTTCACACTTGATCTATTTTTCAGAAGCACTATACTAAGTTAAAAAAAAACCCTACTTTTTTGCTTTGGTTTATTTTCTATAGATTACTTTTGCAACAACAAAATACAATGGACTGAATTCTGCTCTGATACTCTGGTATAAAACCAGAGTAACTTCACTCAGTTACTGGACATTAGTTGAAGTTCTGTTATGTAACTGAGGAGAATTTGGCCATCTATGATTTTAGAAAAGAAGTTTTGCAGTCTTCACAATAGGAAAAACATACATAATAAATTTCCGTTGTTTTTATTTCCTCTCTCTTTTGCCTCAGGTACCTTTGATGGTTCCATAGATTCCTGTAAAGGTGACTCAGGAGGACCCTTGGTCTGTATGGATTCAAATAATGTGGCATATGTGTGGGGTATTGTGAGTTGGGGTGAAAACTGTGGAGTTAAAGGATACCCTGGAGTTTATACAAAAGTAGCCAGCTTCTTTGATTGGATTACCCATCATGTGGGAAGGTCCCTTATTTCTCAATATAATGTGTGAAGCTTTGGGAACTAAATACTCCCTTTTCACCACTTACACACACAGAAATGAAGATTAGGTCTACCTTAGGATAGCAATTTTTGGAAGAAATGTTTAAACAAATCTTTGAAAATGCTATGTGTTCTATAAATGTAATGATTTTTGTGGAAAGTGTTTTGTACTGAAATTAGTTCATTGCAAGGTTCCCTAATAAATGCATGCTTAACCATAAGGAAATTAAAGCATCTGATTATTTTTTTTGGGTGTGGGGGGAGAATATTACATTTCATGTTGTGTATGCACTGGGATATCTGTTAAAATGGAGAACTATACTGAAAGCAAGGAATAATAAAAATGAATACATGCAGAGATTGTTCAAACCTAGCAGAGAGTATAGAGACCTAAACACTTTAGGTATGTCTATGCTGCTGGTGGTACTGGCAGTACCGTGGGATCAATTGAGTAGGCAATGGAGACCTGCTTAGTCAATCCCAAAAGTGCCCTCCTGTCGACGCCGTAAACCCACCCTCACAAAAAGCATAAGACTTCCTCGACTGGAGGAAATTTCCTGTCGGTGCAGCACAGATGCCATGGTAAGTAAAAGTAATTCAACAGGAGATATGCAAGCTACGTAAAGTAGATTGCGTATCTCCTGTCGACTGCCGCCTTCAGCTGTAGACCAGGCCTTTGTAACTGACTGGATTTCTTCACTCACTACCAGCATGAGTATCAGCACAAACCTCAAGAAAATGTCCAAAGCCATAAAACAACAGATACTCAAAATAACATGTTCTTCTTCAAGTGCTTGCTTATGTCAATTCCAAACTAGATGTGCGCGTGCTGCATACATGGTCTGCCAGAAAGTCTTTCCCCCAGAGTACCCGTAGGGTCAGCTGTGGAGCCCCCTGGAGTTGCGCCTCCATGGCACTTTATATAGGGCCCTGCTGATCCTTCCCTCCTCAGTTCCTTCTTACCACCCATGACAGTCGCTGGAAAAACCGGTTTCTCTTGCTTAGCAAGTAATTCCCCCTTCATATCACTTCTCGTTAAGTACCTGTAAATAGTTAAGTAGTTAAACGTTAGTTGTAGTAGTTTAGTTTGGATAGAGTACCCGATTAGCAGGTAGTTTAGATCTGCCCACCCCGTACCGGGGTTGGGGCATGCCTGGCTTCAAGTTGTGCGGGTCCTGCAAGAAGCCTATGCCCAGGGACAACCTGCGCTCCTCCTGCCTGAAGTGTCCCTTGCGGGACAAGTGCAAGTTCTGTCGAAGCTTCCATCCAAGGACCCAGAAAGAGAGGAGCCAAAGGCTCAAATTTCTAATGATGGAGGAAGCTCTTCGCCCTTCAGGCACTTCTGGGGAGCAAGCCAGCAAATTGGCCTCGGTGCGGAGTGCTCCAGCATCAGTAAGGGAAGGGCCGCAGTTGAAGGACTCTGCTAAGGAGCTGCGGCACTGACACACCTCTCCGGCACCATTCCCATCACCAGTGCCGCCTAAGAAGAAGTCTGAGAGAGGGCATTCACTGACATCATCGGGAAAGGAAGTGGGCAGAGTGACACCCATGCTGGGCCACTTGAGTCCGGACTCTCAGTGGAGTGCAGCACCAGTGACTCCAGCCCCGAGAAGGGGTCTGTTGAGTCCAGTGCCAGAGGCATCTCTGACAAGGGAGATATTGGAGGAAGATTTACAGCTCCTCTCCACGCCCGAAACCTTTGAGGTGGTGAAGGGGCTGATCAAGGAGACAGATCACACTCCTTGCAGCACCAATCCCCGGCACCACACCACTGTGGTCTCCACGCAGCAAAAGATTCTCCTTGGACTCTGAAGCGGAGTCAGTAGTATCCAGGAGAAGCTGGTGCCAGAGCAGACAGAGACCAGAGGGGCTGCCGCCTCCCTCGGTGCAATGGCCGTCCCAATGGCAGATGCCATCACAGTGGCCTTTTTGGACCCCCTGGGCATACCACCAGGCCTAAGGGTTCCACTCAGGCAGGTCATACTCTTTGGCCTCTGGGTCCAGACCACGGCCCTCTCATTCCGCGAGTGCCCTGCCAGACGTTGGAGATGCCTCAGACCTGGGCACCAAGTTGGATGGACTCCAGGAACCCAGTACTGGGGGAGGTGAGATGGCACCACATGACCCGGCCATTGCTGAGGGGCAGGAGATCCCAGGGCCTGTGAGGGAATCTTCCTCCTTGTCCCCAGACAAAGCAGTAGTGGGAGCTACCCCAGCGGCCATCCCAGATGGCCTCTCTACCCCCTACTGTTAAAAGGGTACAGAAGAAATACTTTCTGCCATCCAAGGAGCATGAACATTTTTATACCCCCCACCACTCCGGGGTCGTTGGTGGTAGCTGCCGCTAACGAAAAAGAGTGGCAAGGTCAGCAGGGGCCCACACAAAAACCCAAAGATGCCAAAAAGTTGGAGCTCTTCAGGCAGAAAGTGTATTCCACCAGAGGGCTCCAACTTAGGATCATGAATTAGCAAGCGATCCTAAGTAGGTATGTCTACAACTCCTGGGCATCAATGGGCAAATTCAAGGACTCTGTGCAACAAGAGTCCAAGTCCAAATTCATGGCCATGGTTAGAGAAGGCAAAGTGGTATCCAGGACTCTGCTCCAGTCGGCCTTGGATGCAGCAACCCATGCCATGTCATCGGGGTGGCCATGAGGAGAAGCTTGTGGCTGTAGGCTTCGGGCCTCCCTCAGGAGGTTCAAACGACCATCCAGGACCTCCCATTTTAAGTTATTCTTGTCCCAGACGGATTCTAAGAGCCTGAAGGACTCAAGGGCCATTCTAAAGTCTTTAGGCCTGCACACACCAGCGTCTCAAAGAAAGCCCTTCAAGCCACAACCCAAGCCCCATTTTTACCAACTGAGACAGAACTATAATCAGAAACGGGGTCAAAATGGCAGGAGGAATAACCATCACACCTCCTGCCAGAACCAGGGCCAGTTGCGGCAGAAGAACTTTTGAGGATGCACCCGAGGACGGCCCAGATCCAACCCATCACTTGCTTTGCAACCATTTATCCCAATTTTAACATGCATGGTCCCAAGTTATGTCGGACCAATGGGTCCTGCACACGGTAAAATTGGGATACTCGCTCCAGTTTCTTCCATGCCTTCTTCCCACCCACTCCCCATCCCCGTTCCATTTCAGGGACCCCTCTCACGAGCAGCTGCTTCTTCAGGAAGTGCAGTCACTTCTGAGGTTGGGGGCAGTGGAAGAGGTGCCTCATGACCTGAGGGAGAAGAAGTTTTACTCCCATTACTTTATAATCCCAAAAGTTAAAGTGGAGCTTCGCCCCATTCTAGACCTGAAAAACCTGAACAGGTTTTTGAGCAAGATATGGTTCCGCATGGTTTCCTTGGCTTCCATCATTCCCTCACTGGATCCGGGAGACTGGTATGCTGCCCTTGATTTGAAGGATGCGTACTTTCATGTGGCCACTGTCCCAAGACTCAGGGTTTCTTTGCTTTGTGCTAGGCAATATGCACCTGCAGTTCCCGGTACTGCCCTTCGGTCTGTCAGTGGCGCCCCGAGTGTTCATGAAATGTCTTGCGATAGTCTCATCCTTCCTGAGGAGGCAAAGGATTCAGGTATTTCCTTACCTGGATGATTGGCTGGTCAAGGGACACACCAGAGCCCAGCTGGAGATGCACCTATAGGTGATAAGGACCTCTCTCAACAGGCTCGGTCTCATGATCAACAAGCAAAAATCAACACTGGTCCCCACAAAGAGAATAGAATTTATTGGGGCAGTGTTAGACTTGGGGCAGGCAAGGGCGTCCCTTCCCCAAGCTCAGTTCTTGGCCATCAGGGATATAATAAGGGGCCTGGAGAGAGACCCTCAAAACTGGAGAGACAGCCCAAAACTGCTTAAAACTGCTGGGGCACATGGCAGCATGCACTTATGTGGTCCAGCACGCAAGGCTGCAACTGAGACCTCTACAGTCCTGGTTAGCAACAGCATATCTCCCAGTGCACAACGCACTGGACAAAGTGGTGTCTGCCACCCGAGGCTCTAAATTCCCTGTATTGGTGGTGCGAGCACCAAAGGGTATGTGCTGGTCTCCCCTTCCAGTCGCTTCAGCCTTCCATGTGTCTGGTGATGGACGCCTCAGACTTGGGGTGGGATGCCCATCTAGGCTCCCTCAGGATG
This sequence comes from Emydura macquarii macquarii, assembly GCF_026122565.2. Classification (NCBI taxonomy): domain Eukaryota; kingdom Metazoa; phylum Chordata; order Testudines; family Chelidae; genus Emydura; species Emydura macquarii. The sequence goes on along the minus strand of NW_027133000.1, from coordinate 4,107,853 downwards.
CAGGGCCTGTGGACGCAGGCAGACTGCTGCACATATCAATGTGAGAGAGCTAAGAGCAGTGCATTTCGCTTGCCAAACCTTTCAGGATGATCTACAGGGCAAGGTGGTGTCAGTTCTGACGGACAACATGACAGCGATGTTTTATATAAACAAACAGGGTGGAGCTCGCTCCTCTCCCCTGTGCCAGGAAGCCCTCAGTCTGTGGAAATTCTGCATCGCTCAGTCGATCCACCTAGCGGCATCATACCTCCTGGGGTGACAGAACATGTTGGCAGACAGCCTCAGCAGATCTTTCCTCACCCACAAGTGGTCGATTCACCCAGATGTGTTGGCTGATGTCTTCCAGAGGTGGAGCGTGCCCCAGGTAGATCCGTTCGCTTCAGAACGCAGCAAAAAGTGCAGGAGGTTCTGCTCCTTTCAGAGGCACAGCCCTGGGTCCATTGCAGACACATTTCTCATCCCGTGGGACGGACCAGCTGTTCTACGCTTTTCTGCCAACTCCACTTTTCCTACAGTCCAATGGTTAGGGCACCCACCTGAGAGGTAGTGGGATCCTGGTTTAAATCCCTTCTCAGCAGGACAAGAGGAGAATTAAACCAGTATTTTCTACATCTCAGGTGAGTAACCTAACCACTGGACCAAAGGCTATCATGGAGGTCCTTCTCCCCCCACTGTTGTGTATAGAGCTAGGCAGTTTCTGAAAACACCTCCCAGATCAGCTCAGCAGGTGAGATAAACAGGGTAGGCCTATCTCCACCTGGTTTGAGAACCACATTGGGGCTTATGTGGGCAATAGAGGTCAGCACTGAGGCAACAGCGCATGTGCCCACAGGTACAACCCTAGGCATCTAGAGAATTTGTACAGGGAAAACATAAGCAATGAGGGAATTCAGGAGCCTACAAAGTTAGGCAGCAGCTGAACGGGAGTTTTGTGGATCACAGTGGTGCTTAGGCACCTGAGTCCATTTGTGGATCCAGGCTGAAGTGCTTTCCTGAATAGGGTCCTTGGTGCATTGAACATAGGGAGAGCCCTCCTTCCTCCTTGACAGTTATGGTAAGAGCTCCCCCTTCTATTTCAACTTGCTTTACCTGGTGCCAATCACTTGCTCCTGTGTTTCTATTGGTGCTTGATTGATATAAATCATTTTATATCCTATGGGTCAAGAAATGAAATAATTAAATGCCTGGCACATGAGTCTTTTGCTTGGATAGCCCTTCCTACTCTTACTTGGAAGCAGGACAGTTTTCTTTCCCCATGGCTGGGAACATTAGCTTTCTGCTCTGATTGTTAATTCTGTCCTGAAATTTCAAAAGCACTACTTGAAGGGTTCAGTACATCCAAAAATCAAGAGTTTTTTTGCCAAAATGAAAACAACTCTCACCATCATCCCAGCTGAGCTCATGTAAGTAGTACTTAGGTTTGTTTTTGTTTTTAAACAAAAACTTTATTTCCAAAAACTCTCAAATGTGTTTTGTAGGTGAATTTACCAGGGCCTAAATGTTCTCAGCAAAATAGGACTGGGGTCTTCATGTTTAATAGTCTTTCAGCCTTCTCATTAGCCTTCATCATTAGCACCCAGTCCTACAGCCCTCTCATATAACTGATCCTATTGACTGGAATAGGATCCCTTGCATGAGTAAGTGTTGCAAGATCACTCTCCATCACATTTAACAATGTCACGAAATCAAATACTGGGTTGTATTGCAGAAATAAAATACTGTTAGATATAAAAGGCCAAATCCTGCTACCTATATGTACACAAGCAGTCCTATTGACTTCAAGTGAGTAAGACAAGCATGATTTGTACAAAACATAGTACCTCTGGTTTTGGAAGTAGTGTTTGCTCAGAGGAGCAAGACTGATGAAATCCTATAGATAGAACAAGCCCTGAGTTCTGACCATTCTCCCACTCCAATCAATGTATACACGGTACAGCTGTTTGGAAAACAGGAAAATTTTCCTGCAAAACCTGTGACTTTCATTCCCTCCCTCCTCCAATCAAAACATTTCAAAGCTTGAAAATTTTCAGCCAGCTCTAACAAATGGTCTTTGCCAACCCATTAAAATACCAAGATTTGACATGACCATGCTCTACTACTGTCACCCAAAGTCACTGCTGACCTGATGCCCCTGTGTCTCAAGTTCTTGGCTCACACAAGGAACTCCCCCACTTCCTTAAGTACCTTATTTTGAATCTATATCATTTTAAATAATCTGTTCTTAAAACAACAGGCATTATGAACTCAGGTGCAAAGGCTCCCCTCAAAATGGCTTCTTAAAACAATATGGACTGGATTACGCCTTACTTATGGGGAGATCTACAATGGCTTTTATCCCCTTTCCACACAAAGTAGAATTTGCTATAATATTTCTATGAACTTTATATTTCCCTACATTATTATAACAACACAGGTGAGGATTTTTTGTTTAACATAATTCTATATTTCTTTGATTCTTTGATTCTCGATAGCATATCTTGTGCTATTCATAGTCCCATAACACTTGCACAGCAAATTAAATCAGGATTATATAAATTCTGCAAAAACTTTTATGACCTAAGCTACTCATTAACTTATTTTGAACCATACTTTTTTTCCATTGCAGAATATGTTTGAAGGAGGCAAATATTTCAGAAACATCCTTTAATCCAATGATTTAATTATGTAATGGAGAGAAACTCTCACAAAGATCTCAAAACTGCCGACCAATAGTTACAACAAAATTAATGTAAAGTGTCTAGAAGCTGAAAATATTCTTTGTAATAGAGAAGAGCCCAGGATCCTGCAGTTTTACACCTGCCTAACACTTTCCTAACCCGCAGTCCCACTGAAATTCATTGTAATTAAGCACATGTAGTACAGGATGGAGGCCTAACCTATCACAATTCATCTCCTAACTCAGAATTTGTGAAGTGATTTGAGATCCCCAGATAAGGAGCGAAGTATTTCATCATTTGTTCTTAAAAACATGTGAAATTGGACTTTCTATAGAACTTTGGAGCTCTTTAAACGGAAGATGCGACAGCAGCGCAAAGTCCTTCCACCGCACAGGGCTTGCGCCAGTTCCCACTGAAGTCGGTGGCCGAAGGCCAGTTCAGCGGCTTGAGCCACCCGCTGGCGGGACGCAGCCTTTCCCCAGCCGACGGGCTGGTGGGCGGAGGCCCGGAAGGAGGAGCACGTCCCCTGGGGCTGTCCTTGCAAGCGACTGAGTCAGAGAATTGATGAGGAAGAGCCACCCCCGGCTTCTTCCCTCCGCTCCGCGCAGGACAGCAGGTAGAGCCCCGCCCCAGCAGGGCAGAGGCGGGGCCTGCCCGGCAGGCGCAGGTTGACGGCGCAGAGGTGCTGCTGAAGTTGCCCGGGATGGTGGAAGTTCCGCGGCCGGGGCAAGCGGGGGAGAGTGGGGCTGCGGGCGCCTGTCCTCGGCGCAGGTGAGGGGCGCGCGGCATGCAGCCGGCGGCGGGGGCGTAGCGAGCGCCCGGGCCAGCGGGGACTCTCCTGCGGCGGCTGTGCTACAGCCCGGGCCGCGGGACCTTCCGTGCAGGCAATGGCCTGCGCCCTGCTGCTGCTGCTTCTGGCTTGTGGCTTGCTGGGCGGGCGGCGGCCACCGTTGGGTCAGTGCCAGGAGCCCCAGACCCCGGACTGGAGGATGACTCTCAAGACGATCAGGAACGGGGTGCACAAGATAGACATGTACCTGAACGCGGCTCTGGATCTCCTGGGAGGAGAGGACGGCCTGTGTCTGTATAAATGCAGCGATGGTAACAAGAAGTACTTTCTACCACCCACACGGGGCTGGGCTGGGGTGGCGGGGAGGGAAGAGCCTCTCTCCCGGTGGAGATGGGCCTGGAGTTTTGGAGGGGGTTGGAGCCAAGCTTGGCAGCGGATCCCGGTCTAAAAAGCTGTGAAACGAAGGCAACGAAAAGTTCCTGTGGCTCAAAACGTTCTCTTTGAACCCGGGGGGGCCAGTTTGGTTTCAAATTCCATGGCGTGGGTCCATTTCTAGGGGCAACAGATAAGTTTCCAGGTACAAAGTTGGACATCTGGTGAGGATTAATGCAGGCTGAACCATTTATCTTAGCAGAAGCTTTTGGTTTAGGAATTTCTCTTGCCCTGATGTACTGTCATATAAAATTTCAACCTCTACCCCTCTCACAGGCAGGAAAGAGCAAAAATGGTCAGTTTCTACAGTTATTTCAATAACTGACTTCTGTGGCAACCTGACCTCATTAATATGTTGTCTTTTAAAAAAGACCTTTTAAAAAACTGTTAAAAATACGGTTATGTACAGACTGCCCCATTGTCACCCAAATCTTCTGTATTACAGGGTTTACTTTCCATATTTAGAAGATAAGGTATAGTGTCTGCACTGTCCTAGAAGATCTGAAACAGGATTGGTTGTCAGTGATTTTTGTTAACTTTGACAGCAGTGTCTAATGTTTTTGTCTTCAGGCTTTTCTTGTTTAGCAGCCCTGACTTGGTGTAGTTTAGTAGTAATACTGCTATTTTGCAGTGCTCTTTCCAGTGACCACTCTCTTCACACTGTAGTTGATTGCAGAAGATGTAATTTAGTATTTGCATAATTTCAAGAGTCTTCATTACAGAAGTGTTGGCCTGTAAGTCAATAAACACTTAAGCATAAAATGGCTATTGGCTGTACTAGGATATGATCTAAAAGTCTTAAAACCATGTGGAAAAAAAAAAACCCGATGTTCCCTGCAACTTCCATCAGAATTGCCAGTCCAAATTAAATACTAAAAAGAGGGCCTGTTTAGGTTACCGTAGAAAAGTTACTTGATTTAACAAACAATTGCCAAAAGTTTAATGAAAAACTTAGAACAGGATTTTAGTGAAACTTAAGTAATAGGTATTAAGGCAAAGCTCAAGTTAACATATGCTGTTTGCACTGGTAATGCAACCTAGTTGAATCTTTTGCCACTGAGCATAAATAGTTTGCCTGGACGGGTCAGGAAGGAATCTTTTCTTCCAGGTATGACACTGCACATGTAATTAGCTGTAGTGTGTGGGGATTCACATTCCTCTACAGTCACTGGTATTTTTAATTGCTAGAATCTATTTAGCATATGTAAAATACTTCAATCTGGGACTTCAAAAAAAAAAAAATCACAAGTAAGACTATTTATAACCTAAAGACATATGAAAATGTCAAAAATGGAAGATTCTTTGGAATAAACCTTTAGTACTTTTTTCAATTGAGATAGTGTTAAGTAAGTCCCATCTGAAATTTCTCTTACACTAAATGCATTCTAGCTACTTGCTGAGTGTACACAGTTTCTGCTATGTCTCTCTCTGCTTTACCTCAGGCCAACAGGGTAGCAGTGACACTCCGACCTCAACACATACATTCCCTTCCATAAAATGCTTCCTTCAGTTTGGTCTCAGATATCAAAAGCAGTTTAGCTGTATTCTTATAAAATTCCATACTACTTATTCTGGTGTACGCATCAGAGTAATTTCATGGCTTTTCCCCTTTACATTCTTTCTAAAATATTCAGGGAAGCCCTGCTCAAATAGAATAAGTTAGTCAATGCTGTGGTTTTATAGGATTAAGCAACAATACTTCTGTATCATATTCACTCCAGTTAGTAATTCTGATGTCTAAAATGAAAATTTCAGAGCAATGTCTTGGATTATGGATAGGAAAAGCATGCAGAACTCTAGGTAAATGTACTAAAACTAGTTTTCCTGCTTTAGTTCTTCCCTGCATATAGTACATTTTTCTGCCTTATCGAGTATATTATTTGTAGGCCAAATGTTTTGAACTTGGATGCCTAAAACCAAAACCCAAATACATAAATAAAAATTTAAGAGGTACTTAATACCTGTAGCTCCTTCCAACTTGCAGGTTAGTGGGAGCTCTGAATATTCAGGTGCCTGAATATGGATTTAAATGCATAAAGTGAAATTATACAGTAGTTTTGAAAACTTTGGCCTATATTATTAAGCAGGAAAAGATCTGTACTCCATGCTTTTTAAAATCTCTTTTACAGGATTGAAGCCTTTTCCACGTTATGGGTATAAACTTTCACCACCGAATGGATGTGGATCCCCACTATTTGGAGTTCATGTAAATCTCTCTCCTTCATGCATTTTATTTTTTTCATATTTACTTGGACTTTCATATTTAATAACAGGCTGTGAACCGTATACTTTAAAGAGAAGTATGCCAGTTTTATACTTTCATTCTAAACATAGAAATGTGCATCATATTCATAAGGCCAGAAAGGACCATTATGATCATTTAGTCTGACCACCTGCATAAAGAGGCCAAAGAACCTCACCCATTAATTTCTGCCTAACGCCCATAACTTTCGTTTGAGCTGTAGCAGATCTTTTAGAAAGATATCCAATCTTGATTTAAAGACTTCAAGTGATGGAGAATCTATCACATCTGTATGTAAGCCATGCTATTTGCCAAGTTATTCTCACTTAAAAATGTGCACCTCATTTCTAGTCTGAATAGGTCTTTCTTCAGCTTCTTAACTCAAGTGTCCACACTTCAAAAAGGATGCTGAAAAATTGGAAAAGGTTCAGAAAAGATCTACAAGAATGATATAAAGTGTGGAAAATATAGTGAGAAAGTTAAGAAGTTGAATCTATTTAGTTTATCCAAGAGAAAGCTAAGAGGTGACTTGATCATAGTCAGTAAGTACCTACATAAGAGAGATTTATGGTTGTATGTTGTGTGGTCAGATTTCCTAAACCAAATATTCATGTTTTTGTTTGTGGTTGAACTTCCTCAATATTACATGGGGAAGGAAATTAGTCTCTACTAGTAATAGACTAACTTGATGTTTACTAATGTAAACATTTTTCTTCAGTACCCTAGAATATTACAGGAATGATATTAAATGATTGTTAGTGTTCAACAAGCAATTTCCCCACCCCATCCCAGAAGATCTAAGACCTGCAATGGATGAAATAGAATATTGTCTGATTTAAAACCAAGAACATTGGGTTGGCCTAATGGTACCACTCTGCCCTGCTATGAGAGAATCGTAGGTTCAGTTCTTCTCTCACTGTCCATGTTAGTAACATTTTGCTTGGTATTGGAGTGGTGGGTAATGCACCTTTTTTAATAAGTTCAAACATATTGATTCAACAGTGTGTATAGAAGGCAGGCAGTTTTTACCAACCCTGATGCAATAAAAGTTGTATCTTGTTGGCTGGAATGCTAACTTTGAATTTTTCCTTTACAGTTTGACATTGGTATCCCTTCAATGACAAAGTGCTGTAATCAACATGACAGATGCTACGATACCTGTGGCAATAGAAAAAATGATTGTGATGAACAATTTCAGTATTGTCTCTCCAAGATCTGCAGGGAAGTACAGAAAACACTAGGAATATCAGAGAGTGTACAGGGTAAGGCCGAAAAATAGCATGCAAGTTATACTAAGTTGATATTTTATTGAAGCTCTGTAAAAACGCAGACTCAGACTTTTAGGCCAGAAGGGACTATCATGATCATCTAGTCTGACCTCCTACATACTTCAGTAGTAAGCCCATAACCTCTGGCTGAGTTACTCAAGTCTTGATTTAAAGACTTCAAGTTAGACTCCACCATTTTCTCTAGTTCAGACTAGCAAGACACCCGTGCCTCATGTTGCAGAAGGAGAAAAACCCATAGGATCACTGCCAGTCTGACCTGAGGAAAATTGCTTTCCGATCCCAAATATGGCTATCCATTAGACCATGACGGTGTGGCAAGAGCCAGACAGACATACATACACTTGAGAAAATTCCCTGTAGTGACTCAGGGCCCTCCCCATGTAGTATCCAGTCTCTGACTATTGGAGATATTTTGCTAATAGCCATCATGGGAAGGCCATAAGCCATTGTAGACAATCTCATCATACAACCCCCTCAATACATTTATCAAGATCAGTCTTGAAAACAAGTTGTTTTCTTTTCTCACTCTCACTCTCACTCTCTCACACACACACACCCTTAACTTAAACAACTCCTCTCTCACCCTGATGTTTATCTCGGATGTATTTATGGAGAGCAATCATATTTTCCCCTCTGCCTTCATTTTGTTAGGCTAAACAAGCTAAGCTTCTTAAGTCCCTTGTAAGGTAGGTTCTCCATTCCTATGATCATCCTAGTAGCCCTTCTTTGAACCAGTTTCAGTTTGAACGTGGAGACCAGAATTGAACACAGTATTCTAGATGAGGTCTCACCAGTGCCTTGTATAATGGTAATAACACTTCTCTATTTTTACCGGAAATATCCTGACTGATGCATCCTAAGATTGCATTAGCCTTCTTCATGTCCGCACCACATTGTCATCCTGTGATCAACTAGTACATCTGGGGCTTTCTCCTCCACCATCACATCCAACTGATAAATTCTCATCTTATAGCAAAAATTCTTGCTGTTAGTGCCTGAGTGCATGACTTTGCACTATTAAATTTCATCCCATTTCTATTACTCAAGTTTTCAAGGTAATTCAAATCTTCTTGTATGATATTCTAGACCTCCATATTGGCAATATCTCCCAACTTTGGGTCATCAACAGACTTCATCAGCACACTCCCACTTTTGTGCCAAGGTCATTAATGAAAATGTTAAATAAGATTAGTTCCAAGACCAAGTCATGAGGAGCTCCAGCAGTAACTTCTTTCCAGCCTGACAGTTCATCTTTTGGAATATCACTTGTAGTCTCCCCTTTAAACAGTTTCTTATCCACCTTTTGACTCTTGCATTAATCCCCATTTTTTCCAATTTAACTAATGATTTCCCATGTGGAACTGTATCAGATGCTTTACTGAAATCCAAGTAGATTAGCTCCACTGCATTCCCTTTGTCTAGAAAATCAGTTATCTTCTCAAAAAAAAAAATCTTGTAAAATTGTGATGTATTTTATCCCAATGACCGTTTACCTCTATGTGCTGAACTACTGTCTTTCAAAAATTTGTTCTAAAACCTTGCATACAACTGAAATCAAACTAACTGGTCTGTAGTTTCCTGGATTACCCCACCCCCATTCCTTAAATATTTGAAATTCTCCCATCATACCCTAATGGGTTTGCAATTTCATGTGCCAATTCCTCTAATATTCTTGAATGGAAATTATCCAGGGGCCCCAATTTAGTCTGATTTAAGATATTTGAGCTTTGTGATCCACCTCAGATGTGGAGATTTCTAGTTCCACATTCTCCTTCCCATTAGACACTCTGCCACTGTCCCCAAGCTCCTCATTTCTCTTATTAAAAACTGAGGCAAAGCATTCAAGTATTGGACCATACCTAGATTGTCTTTAATCTCCACCCTATCCTCAGTACTTAGCTGTCCCATTTCTTCTTTCCTTGTTTTCTTTTTATTTATATGGCTAAAGAACCTTTTACTATTGGTTTTAATTTCCTTTGCAAGATCCAACTCTGCTTGGCTTTTGGCAGCTCTCACTTTCCTTACTTTTTGACCTCCAAAAGATTTCTTCCATTTTTTGTAGGCTGGGATGGATCAACAAGGAATGCTTTCTGCTTTCTTCTAACAACTTGTCTGAGATGCTTGTACATCAAGTTTGATCTGCAACCCTTCCCTATGACTTTTTTCCCCTTGGGTTGCAGGTTATAGATAGTATCTGCAACTTTGACTTAAAGTGCAGTAGATCTACTCTATCAGTTGCTGCCTGTCTCTCCCCTTCATTTTTTAAACTCATCAAATCTGTTCCACCGCTTTATTTCTCCTTTACTAGCTAGTCTTTTCCTGTCTTATAGTCACATGCTTCTACCAGCCACTTTGATCATCCAGCAATCTATCCTCACCATTCTCTGAGCCAGTATGCATCTGCAAGTCTTGAAGTTTCCCTTCAGCCTCTTCTCTCCATCATTCATTCAAATCCTTTTCAAAATTCAACTGTAGTTTCTAGCTGCATCTCCAAACATCAGACCATCTCTTCCATCAGAGCTATCAGGTGGCATTTCATACAAATAAAGCACCTTTCAGGTACCCTCTCCAGAATAAGGTACATACCACAGCTTTCATCTCCAGTCATTTTCATTGTCTCTTTTATTCTTTGGGTTACTACCACTGCTGCCTCTCTGACACTTGTAGCCATCTCTCCTAAGCTTTCAAGAAGGGGAAACCAGATAACCTCCTTCTTTTCTGTTTTCATCTGGTTGCTGGGTGGGCTGGCTGCCTGGCTGCCTTTATAGGCATGCTGATTAGTGAAGCCCTGCCCCCAATCAAGGTTCAGCTGTGATCAGAATCACTGCTGCTCTCACAACACACCACCCCCATTAGATTCTGGAAACTGAAAACAAACCAGCAGCAAACACATGCTCAAGAACTCACTCACTGCCCTAAGGAACGGGCTTGCCTCCCTTCTCCTCCAACAGATCTCCACTCAAACTGCCGTTTTCAGCTCTGTGTGCTGGCTGTTGTGCCACTGCATAGTTGCATAGACTGTTTACATTCAGTTTCAAGTAGTTTAGTCATAAACTAATTTATTTCCCTTTCCCTCCAAACTTTTTTTTTTTAAAATGAAGAGATGTGTATATGTATTTTCTGGCTTTTACATGTGTAGATCTAATAATAAAGGGGGGGAAGAGGATATTTTCCACCTCCTACACAGAGATCCCCTAAAATACTACCCTGAGTTGCATCTTTGTTTAGTGGCATACCAAGGGGGGCCAGCCCCTCCAGCACCCCCGGTGCGTCATAAAGGGCCGGCCCGGCGTTCCCCTCTCCCCCCAGGCTGGAGGGTGAAGCTACCCCTTCTGAGCCGGTGCCGGGCTGCGGGGCTGGAGCAATTGGTAAGTGCGGGGTGCCGGGCCAGCTCTTCATGATGAGCGGGGAGCACAGGAGGCTGAGGGACGGCTGTCCCGTTCCTGCCCTGCGCCCGGGGGTGGGAGGCAAATGCAGTCTTGGCCACTGGGCGCCGGAGATCCACCGTCTTTGTTAGACCAAAGTCAAAAGTGAGAGATTATGAAAAGAACTAGGCTAACTGTTGAACCGTGTGTCTTTTAGATTCATGGGTTCCCTTTTATGTGCATGAAAACCAGTGGTACAAGTTCATAAAAATAACTATAATCAGGTTATCTGCAGTGCTGCAGTAATATAAATATTTGTTGCATTGGATTTGGTTTAAACTGCTACTAAATGTGACAGATTAAATTGCAGGCAAATGCTGAACTCTGTTACCTTTTATAAATAATACAGCTACATCATAGTAGTAAACATTAATCTTGCTGAATCAATGTTTCTTTCAAGTTTGGATTTTTCAGTAACTGGAGCCCATCCTGTTAAGAATAAAATTCAGAGACTCACTTTCTCTTGAAATAATTGAGGTGTTGGTTACAGATTCCTGACAAATTAATTTGCCAGTAACATACCTTCCGAAATCTAGTAGCATAACTGTTACTCTTATGACAAAGAATAGGCCTCTTAAATTTTGTATTATGTTAGAATTGATACTATATTTAGTATTCTTTTAGTGACTACTCTTACGTGCATTGAAGTCAGCAGAAGTTCTGGCAGGAACTTCAATGGGAGGAGGATTGGGCCTTCATATAAGTGCAGGAGGAAAGTAATGCTTTGTGCAACAGCAGTAGAGGAGGGAATTATCTTTAAAGAATAATATGTTTTGATCTAAGTGGTGTATGTTCTTCTGTGGCAGCACATGCTATACTTTGTGATTGTGGGCCCACTTCTGCAAATGTACAATATCTGACAGATTCAGACAAGTGCTCTGCTAATTCAGGATCATATTGCTTGTTACCATGACTGGTCTGATTAGGAGCAATATATTTGCAGGATGAGGCTCTCAAAGTTGTTTAACTGCCGTGAAGTAATTATCAGAAATAGTGAGAGATCTGCCATTAAAGCCAGAAGAAGTTAAGCATGAATTGAGGCATAAATCTATATTCTAAATTTTGTCAGAAGTTTGAAATATAAAACATACTAGACATATTGCTGAAGTTAGAGTTTAAAATGATCATTCATTCATTCTCTGGTCCCAGGCTATGTTTATCCTTGTGCTCTGGCAATTTGAAAACAATCGTGAAGAGAATGTCTGAGAAACTAATTTTTAGTTGTTACGATATTCCATTAAGAGTACTTCTAAACTAATCCTATACTGATTTGATCTCCCTTTGTGTCTTGCAGCCTGTGAATCAACTGTTCAGTTGTTATTCGATGCAGTTATACATTTAGGATGTAAACCATATCTGGATAGCCAGCGAGCTGCATGTATGTGCCAGTACGAGGACAAGACAGATCTGTAAAAGAAGATAGCAAAAGCTCATGAGTTAGAACTGAGAAAAAGACAACAAAGACCTACAAAGAGCCAATGTTTTGTTACAAAGCTGTTTTATTTCATTTTCACAAAGCATAACACAAAAATGGTTCCAACATATATTGATATTGTCCTAATTTTAAAAAGGACTGCTTAGCCCTGCTCTCCTCCCACATAACCTGGAGCTTGAAACTGAAACTAGTTTCCTTCAGCATGTGCCAGAGGCTTGAGGGAGGGTGGCTCATAGAATGCTACTGCAAAAACTACTAGTGTCTTTTGTTTTAAAAAATTGGTGGTGGGGAATGATGGGAGTGTGAGAATTGAATAGACTTTTTCAAACATTTTTTAAAGTAGGTCAAGTTTTGGGTTTATCCTTTAATGTTTCTAATTTATCTCAACAGGAAGGGAAGACTTTTTTTGTGTTTGAAATATTTTGTGCATTTAGTATGTAATCTTAAATTTCTTGCCCTTCTGTGCATTTAGTGGAATATCATTGTGATGAATTTATTTCTTTTTCTCTGCTTCAACTGTATGTGCTGCTGTGTTCTCATATACAGTATGTTGAAGACTAGACCAAACCTAGAACCAAAAACCACATCTTCCTATCTGTTTTATATAACAAACTCACTTTTGAAGCACTAATCTGATTAGAAACACTGACACTTTTAAGGCTTGAATTGCAATATTGAACAGTTTACATCCTAGAAAAATACAAGGTGACACTTGTGATCTGACAACTTATTGAAGCATTGGTATTATTCTTACAAATTATTTCTTAAAGAAATATTTTTAATAGATGTTTATATTTTTCAAATCAAAATTATTTTTATTAAATGTACCACCCCCCAGAGGCATTCTTTTTAACAAAGGTGTCGTTATATGCATAGCAAAGATGGATTCTACTTGTGTGTCCACAGAGAGTGATTTATATTTAACTGTTGTAATGTAGACTGTGTTAGTGTATTCACTTATCCTTTGGTCTATCTTCTTCTTATGCTGTTCTTTGGGGTTTTGTAAAAATTTTAAGTAAGAAAAATGATTTTTTAAAAGTGTTTTGAAATTTCAACTACCTGTGCAAGAGTCAGAATACCCAAGACATCTTTTGTATGAATACATTGCTATGTGCCGCTAACAAATACAATTTCTAAATTTCCCTCATAGGTGCATTTTTCTCTGTGACTTTTAACTTGGATCAGATAAAATAACTTTGGACACAAAACTGAATTATCTTTTTTTGTACTAACTTTAAAAAAAAAAAAAAAAGTGAAAACTTCAGCAAGCAACCATGGCTTTTTGATTGTTTATCTCAAAGTCCAGATCTACACTACAAAGCTTGGTCAATAGCTATGGAACTGCTACCATACACACCACATGGCCACAATTGCTATGTTAACAGAAACAAAAAACAATCCACTGTAGATGCAGCTATGCCAACAGAAGAGTGCTTCTATCAGCAAAGCTAATGGTCTGCACTAAAAATTAGGTCAGTTTAACTACATTGGTCAAGCATATGAAAAATCCATACCCCAAGTGGCATAGTTAAGTTGATCTAAGTCCCCATATATCAGCACTAGGTCTGGAATGTCGCAGCAAAACCTGAGAACTCATTAAATTAATCCTCTGTTTTGTATATGCTTTATAAAACTGGATTGTGGAAAATTTTAGTTGGCTAGGATTCTGTGCATTAGTTTTTCCAACTTTCAACTGCTCAAACAAGTTGTGTATTGTTCTCCTCAAGCTTGTACTGAACTTGCATTATAAAAACACTTCCTGCAGTGTGCATGAGGAAATGGCCAGATCCATATTAAAAGGAGAGACACCTTCAACACTACTGAACAATACAATAGGTGAGTGTTGCAATGGAATGAATGGTCTCACGTGCATTGCAAAGGACGTGTTTAATTTCTTCCGCATTATAGAGTGTTTGCATATCTTGTGAGGTTTTCATATGGCAGAAAGCTTCTTGATGTCAGAATTTTTCTTGTTCTGACAAGTATACATCAACACCACGAAAGGAAAATATGTACCATACCCCTATCCCAAAACAAAAGACACCTCCTTGTACCTGCATGAGTTAGCTCAACATCTGATCACTTAACAATGTATTTGTAAAATCCCTCTTGTTCCTTAATGGAGTTTAACTTGTTACTATGCACTTTTAAGTGGGTAGTCAGCAGCAACATTTATTTAAACGTTACCACAAGATGCCCTCAAACCAAGACCTAGTCCACCTTCCATACCAAAACTGGCTACACCATGTTTCTGTGGATTGGGTTGGAATGCTTTGAACAAGGGAAGGCCCATTGTCCTTTCTGGGAAGTTAGAAAAGCAGCAAGTGGTGTGCTAACAATCAAAACTCTGCTAGATGGAATTATAGGCCTGAGATACTTGCAGTAAGACTCCAAAAAAAAAAAAAAAAAAAATCACAAATCATACCAGGCAAACTGTCCCACAGTACATGCTTGCCTAGATAAAAAAAAACTTTATACATAAGAACAGCCACAGTGGGTCAGACCAATGGTCCATCCAGCCCTTGTACCAGATGCTTCAGAAGGAATGAACAGAACAGGGCAGTTTCAAGTAATCCATCCCGTTGTCCAATCCCAGCTTCTTACAGTTGGCGATTTAGTAACACCCAGGACATGGGGATGCATCCCTGATCATATTGACTAATAACCATTGATGGACCTGTCCTTCCTGAATTTGTCTAATTCTTTTTTTAACCCAGTTACACTTTTTGCCTTCACTATGTCACAAGGCAACAAGTTCCACAGTTGACTGTGCGTTGTTTGAACAAGTACTTCCTTTTGTTTGTTTTAAACATGCTGCCTATTAAACACAATCATGGGCACCAGAGTCGTATAATTTTGGTGATGCCCTGCCCTGGCCAGGGCGCTAGGCCCACATTACATGGGAGAAGGGCAGAAGGAAGGGGCTGGGCCAGGAGGGGGGAGTGCTGCTGCACCACGCAGCTTGGGGCCAGGGTTGGTACCAGATTGGCTCCTGGCCAGCCGCTGAGTATGGGAGGCAGCACGGTCAGGCTGTCATGGGTGCTGGGGCCACTGCGCTCTGCACCTCCACCACCGACCAGCAGAAATATGGGTGGAGTCAGGACCATCATGCTCAGTGTTGGTGGAGCTCAGGCACCACAGGCCCATATAACTCACCGCCTATGAACACACTAAGAAAAGCAAAATCCAAGTAAAGTACAATATCATCTTAGTCTATCGCGTATGAAATATTTTAAACCTGTGTTTAAACTCATACTCATTTTATTCAGCAATTCTGGTAGGATTTAGTCTTTCATTTTACATTAAGCCAAACTCCAGTTTCCTGAGGCATCTCAAAACTATGAATATGGCTGTTAAACCACTTTAAACCTTGGTGAATGAAAGGCTGCTATGGAGAGTTGTAGGTTTCAGCATACTATTGCCTCCCCTTCTCTCTCTTCTCCTTCCTCCTTATTTAGGGGTGCAAACTGAGAAGAGTCTAATGCAACTGCTATAGAGCTCCATGTTTCTAGCCATAGTGGCAGTTAAGATGTTAGTCTTTACAGTCACTAATTCATACAGAAATTATTGTAGCTAGTGCCCTTTTTAAAAGAATTTCTACTCACTAGCTGACTTGAGAGCTCTGCGATTTGCAGTTTATAAGAATGGATTTTCTGTTTAGCAGGAGTCTAATTCTTATTCCTTAGTGGGAGGTGCTAAATTCACATAATCAGGATATAATTTTTGGACCAAAGTCTACATTAAGGTAGGTTAAAACAACAACAATTTAATGGTATATTGCTGTAGCCTGTCATTGGCTCTCCCAGGACAGAAAGCCACAGTAAGGAGATTTTATTCATTGCACTGCCTTGGAGAAAGTTCACCAACAGCAATAGAGACTAACACCCGGACAACACTTAAAATTTAGGTTGACACCCTGAGTAGCATAGCCGTTCTATCTAACTCCCCCTGTAGACACATTTAGGTTGACGGAAGAATGTTTCCATCCACCCAGCAATTGTTGTTAGAGGTGTTGGTATTTCTATAGCAGTGTTTCTCAATTTTATTTCCCCCCGGAATCCTTGCGCGCCCATGCCATACCCTCCACCGAAAAGTTGAGGAAATCTTCCCTCTTTTTGGCGGTGCGGTGTAGGGTTGTTTCGGCGGCGCGCTCTCTGAGCCATTTTCCGCGGCCCCATCAGCTGTTCGGCGGCACCCGATTTTTGGTACTTTCAGCGGTGCGGTTCCACGGAACACCATTTGAGAAACACTGTTCTATAGCAATTAAAGAAAATCCTTCCATTGCCATAGGCTGCACCTACCTATACTACAGGGTTATGCCTGTAGCTGGGAGTGTCTTTGCTCTTGCGCTGCAGAAACTGCACAGACTCCACTAGCTGTGCATTCACAGCACCATTTATTTGAGTTCCCTCCACCAACATCACTACAGTCCTCCAGCAACAGTCATTTATAATAGCCTCTGTGCTTTTAGCCATCTCCTCAACACCTGAGCGGAGCTGAGGTGTCCGTTCCCTGCGGCCTCAGAGAGGAGGCTTAGCTATTCCTGTTCCTCTCTGACTTGGCACTGCTTCCCTGCCTCTCTTTATCCTTCTGGGCTGACAGGCTAATTGACTCTTTATCTCACCCAGCCTGCCAGCATGATTATCTAATTACTTCTATCATCTTCTCTAAGGGAACTCATTGGTGCCTAAGTGATCAACAGCAGCAGTAGTTTTGACAGACATGGAAATAGCATATGTATTTAGGGTGCGATTTTCAAAAGTCCTCTGCTCCCATGAAATCAATAGTTTTACTCCATCAAAAGGCGCTCAACTAGGGCAATGCTGAGTGCTTATGAAAATCCTACCCTTATATGACGCTTCTCAGGGGTACCCGGGGCTGTGAGGCACCTTGTCGCCACCACTTGCCCTTAGCGGGAGGAAGTCTTGTCTGTGCCTGCTGTGGATCAGCTCCTTGAAACCATCAGCCTCTGGCAACAACAACACTGCCTTCCATGCCTCCACAGACCTTGCTCTCTCCGTAGTTTAGCAATAGGCACACACCAACCCCCAAGTCCGTCACGCATGGCTGTGGAGTGCTCAGCCTCTGTTCCCTTGAACACTCACAGAACTCTCAGATTTGCTATTCCCAAAGACGTACCCACGCTAAGCTGGCTAAAAATAGCAGTTTAGATGTGGTGACATGGGATTTAGTGCAAGCTAGCAACACAAGTACATACCCTGGGTCTCCAGTGTGCCTGTTTTAGCTGCTGTTTTAGCTATGGTAGCATACAAGAGTGTATGTAATTCATACCAGTTCAACTCCACATGCACAACACATGACAAACCATAAAGAACGTTTTATTTTAATATATTGTTCAGCTACCCACCGACTTCTGAAACATTTCTGTTACATGTTAGAAGTATCACTCTTAACAGACATAGCAAAGAACCTGCCTGCATCTGGTTTCTGAAATGTAAGCAGGTCTTCGACTGCACAATCTGTCAACACTTGTGGCTCTACAACAGCGATACTCAGATCTCAGTGGCTCAGGAGCCAAAGTAGCCAACTGCATTACCCAAAAGAGCCCCCGTTGTGTGAATTCATTGTTTCACTTGTGGCTCTACAACAGCGATACTCAGATCTCAGTGGCTCAGGAGCCAAAGTAGCCAACTGCATTACCCAAAAGAGCCCCCGTTGTGTGAATTCATTGTTTCATTTACTATATATTATAATATATATATTATTCTTATAGCAAATAAAGTAATGCAAATAAATTAACTTAGTGCAAGTTGATAACTTAATTGATTAACAACAGTAAAAGGATCCTGATTGGTAAAAAACTTAGATTTTGAATATCATATGCTGCAAAGAGCAGCAGGAGACACATTAAAGAACCTCAGTCTCACTGCTCTCCAGTATAAGTGAGCAGTAAGATAACTCACTGGCTAGCTATAAGGTTACAGTGTTGGATTAATTTCACTTCTGGCAAAGTAGCTCCTTCCAGTACTTCAAGTATGAAATGTTAACCACATCACTGAAATTACTATTGAGCTGTCATTCAGAACAAAAGGATTTAATGTGTGAAAACAAAAGAGGTAGGCTTTTTTGTGAAATATTAGCTATGAGATCCCCACAGATTACAGGGATGCCACATTCATTCTGCCACATTTTGGTTAGTGTACTGGACTATTTTAAAATGACAGGAAGAACTTTAGTCTGCTCTTTATGGAATCCCCCTTTAGTTTTCCTAATATTATAGTTTTTAATCTCTCTTGTCCCCCAACTCTCAAGGCCTAGTTCTACCCATTTTTATATGCACATATGTACTTTAGGATTCAGCAAGTGTTGGGAGTAAAAAAATATGAGCATAGCACTTGCGATACATATATGCTATTGGTCTTGTGCTGAGCTTTTCTTTACAAAATGAATAGGTGTATAGATGAATGATAATTAATTATTATGATTATTATAAACATTTACACAACAATCTACAGACAGATTAAGACACATTTCCTGCCTGAACATGTTTACAATGTAAGTGAAAGTAAAAAAAGACTAAACATGAGACAACAATTCAGATTTAAAAAAAAGACAGTGTGGAGAAATTATTGCAGGTTAGAACAGGATAGGAAAGATTCCTGGAAGATGTGAGTGGTAAGAAGAATTGAAGGAAGAGGCTGGTAATTGTCTGAAATGGGAAACCATGACAAGAACAGGGGATAGAATAAGGCAGGAGCAATATGAAGGGTCCAGGAAGGAAAGAATAAAATGGGGAATAACAGAAAACAAGAGCAAAGAGGCATAGTAAGTAGGGAGTGAGACTATATGGGGCCTTGACGGTAAGGACAAGAAGCTTGAATTTGATGCAGTAAGAGACAGGAATCCTCCAGTGTTCAGAACAGCAAATTCAATTTAAAAAAAAAGAAAAAAAGAAGAAGATATTTTAAGACAAAATAATTAGGTGTGCACATTACACTAGCATTTCCTCCAAGCGACAGAAGGTGCAGATTCTGAGTAGGGCAGCTGTTGCTCTAACATTATTTGGGGGCACACGCAGGACCTAATTTTTAAAACTGTGCGGCAGTGTGGCACACAATTGTCCCTAAGCCTGTCTAATGATCAGGCACCCCCGGCCTCCATTTTGCTTGCAAACCCCTATGTGTGAGAACCCTAAATGTAATGCTTAGAGATGGGCCCAAGGTCCAGAGTTTAGGGGTGCTCAGATCGACACGAGGGGGAGGTCTGCAGGGGCCTTGGTTCAGCCCATTATTTATAAATATTTTAAGCTGGCTCCTGCCACCTCAAACCCGCCCCCCAGTGCAGGTGCTGTTTGGCTCTGGGGTTTGGTTCAGCCCAGCGATATAAAACCAAAGCCCCCTTAGTGCACTGGAGGATTAGTTGTTGCTGTTTTTCTCCCCTCACACAGCTGGGAGGGCGGCGGACTGGACTGTGCACCCCACCGCTGCGGCCGGCTGACCACACCAAGGGCCGGGCCCGGGGAGAGTGCGGGGCGCGTGCCACCCTGTCGGCCTGCCGGGCCCGGGCGCACACGGCTCGCTGCTGCCTGGGGGTGGGGTGCGGTGGCCGCTGGAGGCGGGCCGGGCGGGCGGTGCTGCGGCACCTGGGCTGTGCAGCAAGCCCGGCGGGCGAGCAGGAACTGGAAGTTGCGCACGTAGCCTGCAGAGAGGAGGACGAGCGAGCGCAGGGGGCGGGGGCCGGGACTTCGGGGTCTCTCTTGGTGGCCATGGCCAGCTCCAAACACCGGCGCATCGGCAGCAACTCGGGTAGGGCCCCGCGCGCTCTCCTCGGGGGCGGTGAGCCCGGGGGGGTCGCGGGCGGGCTAGGGCTGCGGTGGCACCGCGCGGCTCCCCGCGGAGCCTGGCGGTGGCCAGGGGGCTTTGCGGTTGTGCTGGGGGGGGGCTGAGAGCTGGTCTCTAGGGGCGTTGGGCCCGGGGGAGGCCGGGGCTGCCTGCGACCATCGCCGACTTCTTCCGGCTGAGGAGAAGAGAAAGCGACCGCCGAGAGAGCCGAGGGACTGGGAGAGTCGCCGGGCGCCTTGGAGCCTGGCCCGCCCTTTGTCTCCGGTTCCTGCCCCCGCCGCTTCCCAGCTCTCCTTCCACACCGACGTCTTCTGCCAAGGCTCCCTCCCTCCCTCCCGGAGCGGCCACCCTCCTGCCGCTTCCCCTGGCAGCCCCCCAGGGCAGGGAGCTGCTCTTCTTGGGGACACCCAGTGCTTGGTTTGTAATGAAAGGCGCTGGGGCTCAAGCAGGTTTTTTTTGCTTTCGTAGCTGAGATGGCGAGGCCAGAGGTGCCGGGCAATGAACCGCGGAGCCTGGCGGTGGCAGGGCTCATCCCTGGCACAAAGCAAGCCCTGGGTACACACCTGTTCTGCAGTGCCAGGCAAACTGGTGATTTATGAGCAACAGCCACCTTTGGTTTGGCAGGGTTTCAAACAGGCGGCAGATGTGCCCGCTGTCCACTCCTTATAGACCAGGGTTTCTCAAACGTTTTTTTGCTGGGACCCCATTTGAAAATATTTCAGGCTGTGATGACCCCGCCTCCCCCTCTGCCATTCCACACACACACACACTCCCATGCCACCCTTACTTCTGTGCCGCTGCTGCTGGGGTGGGTGCTGCCTTCAGAGCATCACTCCAGCAGCTGCTGCTCTCCCATCATCCAGATCTGAAGGGCTCTGGCCTCATGCATGGGGCTGACAGCCATAGCCAGGCCATGTGCAGGGGCTGACAGCTGGTAACCCTCTCCCATAATACCTCACAACCCCTTGAGGGGTCCCAAACCCCAGTTTGAGAACCCCTGTTATAGATATTGATTGAAAATGGGGTGGGAGGGATCAATTATTCCAACGCGTGCATTGCACATTAAATGAGGGGCTTGGCAGTAATCCACTCTCAGTCAAACTGATGGTTTCATAAAATAAATGAAAGCAGGTTTGCAAAGTATGATATTCGTAGTTATTTATAAATGTGATTGAACAGTGCTTTTTTAAAGTTATTTTATTTCTCTTCTAAAGAATAGTGCCATTTTTAAAATTGATATCATCCCCTAGTATATCCGGTGCATGTCGAACACGCATGTGTATTAACTGAAAATAAAGAGGAATAAAACTCCACAGTGATGGTGATTTCAGACCTCTTCCCCAATCATCTCTTCAGAACTGGTATGAGTAGTAGACTCCCCAACAGATTGTTTGCAAAAAACGCAACCAAACAAAAACCACCAAACAAAACCGCCTCAAACTTCAAGGTCTGGTCTATACGGGAATTTTTTTTACCAGTTATACTATTGTAGTTATAGCTGTATAGTCCCCTGTGTGGACATACTTATTTCAGTGTAAGAGTGCCTTTTCCAGTTTAGCTTTGATACCTTCCCAAGCAACATAAGATAAATTGAAAAAAATCCACCCTTGTACCAGAATAAGAGTATTCACATGGGGAATGATACCAGTATAACTATCTCTGTTTTAATTCACACCTTAGCTTATTCCAGTATAACTTTCCCATATAGACATACCTTAGTCTGCAACTAAAGTGTGTACACAATAATGATGGGGGTTTTTTTTTGTACTGTATGTATTCTATGAGTGTAGGAGCACCCTGGCTGTGAAAACAAAGTTTGGGTCGAGTGGGGTGTGGTTGCTTCGTCCTCAGTGCATGCTGTGGCATAGCCCTAGGCCAGGTTAAAGGCAGCATTGGCACTGCATCTGATTCAGAATGAGATTAGAGGGTGTAGCTAGCACTTTGAAATTTGTGGCCACGTCATCTACTATATTGCCCTCAACCCACACAAGCTGCTTACTGCCATTGCATGTACACTTACTGAAGGACTGCATCTGGCTGTGCATTGCAGCAACCAACCCCTGCCCTAAGGCTATAAAGATTTGCACTTATTGACTTATGCCTGTGCCTATGCCCAGAGGAAAGAGGGAAAAGGTATTCCTGATGTTGGAGGAGGAACCGTTGTAAGTGACTAAGTGAAGCTGCTTCAGGTGAATACAGTCACCTTGTGATGCAATAGACAACTGCTGGCATTCAACTCATACCTTTAAGCACCCACATGTTAAGAATCATTAACTACGGCATCTCAGGTTGTTCAAGCCAGTCATCTATTTTTCTTCATTAACTGAAACTACTTTCATTATCTGCATGTTCCTACTTACCCTCTTCCCTGCAAGGAGTTCCATACAGGCCTCCTCTGTAGAGCTTCTTGAAGGATTGAGGCCATAGTGTATAGAGTTCCTAGGTTATATTCTGCTTTCAAACAACATTTTGACTGTCCACATAGTAGCTAATAGTGATTATTTTAACTACTGATATTTTGCACTTATAGCATTATTAAGACATTTCCTTGAGTGGGTGAGGGGATAGGAGCGAAGTGTGTCAGGCAGAAGGTAGGATAATGGGATGCTGACACAGAATGAGGGTAACTGCCTCAAGCTCTCTTACCTCTTCCACTCCTCCCTCCTTCTCCTCCCAAAACCCATGGGCTCATCTCCCCCAGTCTGCCCCGGTTCCCACCAGTTTTGCCAAGCTCCCTAGTCACTCCTGTATCTCACAACATCCTGATTCTATGAGGTGCAAGAGGACTGACTCCTGTAACACCTTACCCACTGCTACAGGGTACCCATAACAGGAAGTAAGTTGCTGTCAAGAAATGTCATTCAAGGAGCTGCACGTAACTTTGCAGCAGTATTTTCTCCTATGGAAAGGTGCACTGAATTGGGTCCCAGGAGACCACAAGTTTTAGTTCTAGCTCTTTCCCTGACCATGCACTTCATACATATCTTATTACTGAGCAAGGTCTGATATCTCTGTATTTGGAAATAGGAGAAATTAAACATACCTTTTTTACAGATGTAGTAACAGGTAACGCAGGGTCACATTTGGCAGAGCTGGGAATAGAACCAAAGTTTCTAATGGAGCAGATTCATGTCTCATGCAGTTTGCCACCTTGCCTTTCAGATTGAATGTACCAAATCTAGGTTCTTGGATATGTTGCCTGTAACCACTAGCTTCCCTCCCTGAATCATTTTTTTCATTTCCTTTTTTAATAAATCTAGGAAGTTTCACATTTACTTAGGGCTCTTTAGTGAGAGAAGCTTTGGTCTGTAAAACTCCCAACTCATGTGTTGTAGAAGTTGGAAGGTATGTTGTGATAGAGCCAGGGGCCTGCAGGAGTTGATTGCCACTTAGGAAAACTAGATTCTCCTTCTGGCTCTGTCACAGATTTCAGATATGATACTGGGCAAATCATTTAAATTAGTTTTTTCACAGGTGGTCACTAGCTGTGTTCTTTTGGGGTCTGATTTTCACAAGGACTGAGTACCATTGACATCAGTTGCAGCTGCAAAGAAGGATAGTCCAGTGGTTAGGATGCTAGCCTATGATTTGAGGGAGCTGGGTTTAATTTCCTGTTCTGCCACAGACCTTAGGCAAGTCATGTAGGGCTAGATTCACAAGCACTTTGGTACTTAAATCCAACATTTAGGCACCATCGATGTTCTCAAAACCACTGCTCAGTTGCCTCCTAACATCCCCTAAGTGCCTAAATTTCCACCAATAGGCACGTGCAAAGCTGCTTCAGTCTTGACACCAATCCAACTCATTCTTAAGCCCCAGCAAGATTCTCAAAGTAGCCATTCTCCTGCCTGTCTTCCCTGTGAGAATTGATCCAATAGGTGTTCTCAGAGCGTGCATACTGGTTCAGACCCTGCACAAAATACATCCACAAATATATGATTGTCAGTCCACACATTAGACCCATGGATGGGGCACTCACTGGGGACATAGGAACCCAAGTTCAAATCCATCCTCTCTCTGATGTGGAGCAGATACTTGAGCCCAGGTCCCCACATCCCCAGTCAGTACCTTGCCATAAGACTATTGGGTATTCAGTGGGGAGGGATCCTCTCCCAGTTTTTCCTTGGGAGCTGTTACACTTTATAATTAAATATTTTCTGGAGCAGGGAATCAAACCTGACTCTCCCACTTCTCAGGTGAGTGCCCTAAACACTAAGCTGCAGAGTACTCTTGCTTTCTCTGGACCAGTGATATAAGACCCTGCTTCAAATCAAGCAGAGCAGGAATTTAAAAAACAAGGTCTTCCCACATCCCAGGAAAGTGCTCTAACCACTGGCCATGGCATAGACTGGGCTAGAAACACCCCATCACTCTGCTTGTCCCTGGCTATCTTTTGTGCAGGACCCTAACTGGGAGGCATGATCAGAGAACACCTACTGACTTGGTCCCCTTTGGGGCGATAGTTTGAGAATGCCACTAGGTCTCAGGTGTGAGCTAGGACTCCAAGCAACTTGGTATCATCAGCATTTAGGTGCCTTTGCACTTTTCTGCTGGGTGAAACTTACATGTCCAAGGAACTTTGGGTGCCTGCAGGGATAAGCTGCAGCTGAGCAGGGGTTCTGTGAATGTCAGTGGTACTTAAACTTTGGACTGTGCCGCTTAACTCCTCTTTAGATTCCTAAGTCCTTTTGTGAATCTGTCCCTCTGTGCCTCAGTTCTCCATCTTTGAAGCGTGGGTTATAGCATTTCCCTAGCTCACAGAGGTGTTGTGAGGAGAGAGAGACATTAAAGAGTGCCAGGTGCTCAAATACTGCCAGGTACTCAAATAGGTAACGAACCCAGGTCCCCTGCATCACTGCTAAGTAATTTAGAGAGACAGAATTGGTGCTGAGCATTGACAGCTCCTCAGGCACTGGAGTCTAGAGGAAGAAGCAGGGAGTTTGATGGTCCTGAGTCCTAAATCTCTGCCATTGACATACTGTACTTAGAGCCCATTTGCAAAGAGGGGATAAGTAGTATTATCCCCAAACTCTGAGGGTGCTGTGAGGATTAATTGGTTAGAATTCTCTGCTGTTCTTGTCCTCATCCTCATCATCCACAGAGGCCTCCTCATTTGTTCTGGACTGGGATTCTTCGGCGGTATCGATGCTGTGTGGTGGCACAGTGGTGGGATCACTGCCATGAATTGCATGCAGCTCCTCATAAAGGTGGCATGTTTTGGGCGAGGAGCCAGAACGGCTGTTAGCTTCCCTAGTTTTCTGATAAGCCTGCCTCAGCTCTTTGATCTTAACATGGCATGCTGCACGTCCCTGTTGTGCCCCTTCTCCAACATGCCGTGAGATATCTTCTTGTAGATATCTAAATTTCTTTTGCTGGCTTGGAGCTGTGCCAGAACAGACTTTTCGCCCCACAGACCGATGAGATCCAAGACTTCTGGTCGACTCCATGCTGGAGTGCGTTTGGGCCATGTAGTTGCCATGAGCAGTTCAGCTACAAAGCTCTCTCCACTCTGTCCAAATTGGAAATGATAATTCAAAATTTCCTGGGGCATGA
This sequence comes from Emydura macquarii macquarii, assembly GCF_026122565.2. Classification (NCBI taxonomy): domain Eukaryota; kingdom Metazoa; phylum Chordata; order Testudines; family Chelidae; genus Emydura; species Emydura macquarii. The sequence goes on along the minus strand of NW_027133000.1, from coordinate 4,082,228 downwards.
GGGGAGGAGCTATTTCCTGTGTACATGACCACGTTACAGCAGAGCACTAATGTCCAGTGCGGTCACAGAGCATTATGGGATGCCTCCCAGAGGCCAAGATGTGGATTTCCGTTGCGCTCTGCCTCCATTGACGCAAATGCGACCAATGGAATTCAACTTTAGCGCTATGCCACTTGTGGAGGTGGTTTTATTAAGTCAACTTTTACCGCGATTTAGATCAGCGGAACTTACATGCCAGTGGAGACGCATGCTTCAAGGAGTTGACGTAAGCAGCGTTATGTCAACCTCCATTGCCAGTGTAGACCAGGCCCAAGAGACAATTTTTTTGGCTCAGGTGATCTCTCTTGAAGCTTATTTATCTCGAACTCCTGGCCTGAGTCTTTCTTCCCCTGTTCTGGGATGATGAGGAATTCATTAATTTCCCACAGCTTGCACTACCCTGCATGTGCCTCATTAAGCACATGTAGCTGTGGCCCGTCCTAAAGAGGAAGGCTAGCATTTCCTTGTCAACACTCAGATAGACCCAATACCCTGATCACAGAGACCTTAACTATGTATTTGTATAATGTTTTTTGGGAGAGATGGCAATTAAGTGGAAAGTTAACTTGGAATTTCCAGGCTAATAAAAAAGGGTTTTTAAGAGAAAACAATAATGTTTTCAAAGGTTGAGTTTATTTTGGATGACTTGATATTTTATCAGCCTTACCTCCAGGTTCTCAGGTAAAAACCATGGTAAATCTCATACACACATGCTCTCTTTAAACGTTCCTTTGCTTAGGATTCTGAACTATGTCATTACTGCTAAGTTCAGCTGTGTCTGCGCTAATACTTTTCAGCACTTCTCCCATTGTTAGTCTCATACCGTTGTTGCAGCTCTTCTGGTGGTAGCAACGATGGACTTGCTAGTGTAGACAGGCTACCGGTGTTTTCTACACTGGTCCATGCAACCTTGGCCGTTAGACAACATGATGGTAAAAATACTGGTACCCTGTTCTACACTAGCACCTCCACCATTACTATTACCAGTGGAGCTGTGCTTGTGCTAGACCAATAATAGAAGTGCTAATGTAGGCAAGGCTGTAGTGATTTGATTTGGATGGAGAGTTAGCTGACAGGTAGGATGCTGAGGGGCCAGCAAAGGGCAAAAAATTCTCGCAAGAGTTAATAAACATGGCCCTTCATGGTTCAGTGCTGGGACTCTATTCAGTTGATTTATGACAGAAACAAATTATGAAAGGGCATGAGTGGTGTAGTATAAAAATGTGCTCATTTGATTTTTTTGTAATATTGTATGTTATGACAGTGACATTGATGTGTTTCAATTGCAGGGCAAATCCAGGTGGATAGTGGGCCTGATTTAAAGACTGAAGGTACAGTGAAGTATATTACTTATGGCCAGGTTAAAAGGAGTATTGTGGGCTGTCACACTGTGGGTAATATGGATTGTGAGAGATCTTCGGATCTACAGAGACAGTAACGTGTAGGTGGGAGAAGAAGATGGGAACAGGACAGCTTTATCTTTAACAGCTTTAGGTCGGTGGGTCTAGCTCTGTATTCTTTGTGCATTCATTGTGTTATTGGCTTCGGTAGGAGTTTTGGTTGTTCTAACACTGCAGATGTATGTCTCTATGCATTTTAGCAGACGAAAGGGTATGAATTGTTTGCACATTTTAGAATTTTTCTGCTAGTTGGAAGACCTTATATCTTCATCACTTATTAAATAATTGAGTGACACATCTAACCACAAAGAAAATGTTTAGCTTCAGGCTGATTGCATCATGTATTTAAAAGACATGCACTATGTGCTAGAAACTAAATAGCATACATAAAAGCATGCAGTTTACATGAAAGCATGAAATTACAGAGGTTGTGTGTTAAAATAACCAGACAGCCGGTTTGTAATTTGCATATGCAATGTCCATGATTGCAGATGTACAAATTATGCACGTGTACTTTTGCAGTTTTAAAAATCTGATCTTTTGGGGCCACATGTTTAAGAATGGCCTCCAAAAGTAAACCCATAAGATTGTGCACCCAAATAAGCATTAATGCAGATCAAGTGGTTTCATACCTAATTACCTAGCCTGTGCATGAACTGCCTTGTTTGTTATCAAGTGTACTTTACAAATGGTTGCACGTGATCTACATATATATAAGTCCTAAAAAAAAAATGCAGGAACAGACTTCCGGAACTATAAGTGATAGTACTGGAACACACTCAAAAAAGTACCAGAACGGCATTCTGGGGTGTTCTAGCATGACTCAAGCCCTGATGCAAGTTTAAATTTGAAATTCTGCCACTGCCTATGATATCAAGTGTTCTTTTAATAACTGATTTAGTAATTCAAACAACCTTTGGCTCTCTTTTTATTATAGGTGGAGACCAAAACATCACAGAAACAGATGCCCTTGATGGAAGGTAAAGGCCCTTGTTTAATTAAACAACTAAATATGGTAATGGAAGAGACAGAGAGACGTGGCATATAGCAACCAGAAAGTGAAACTCAAAGCATTTATGAATTGGGTTTTTTTTAATCTTTAATAAGAGTCCAAAGGGAGTGCACCAGAAGGCCCCCTGTAATGATACAAAACGTGTCAGACTGCTACATGTCTCAATATGGTCTCAAGTTGCAGTAGGTTGGATATTAGGAAAAAGTTTTTCACTAGGAGGGTGGTGAAGCACTGGAATGGGTTACCTAGGGAGGTGGTGGAATCTCCATCTTTAGAGGTTTTTAAGCTGCGGCTTGACAGTGCCCTGGCTGGATTTAGCTGAGGTTAGTCCTGCTTTGAGCGAGGGGTTAGACTAGATGACCTCCTGAGGTCCCTTCCAACTCTAATCTTCTATGATTTTATGATTCTGTGTTCTAGTATAATTGAAGTAGTAGTATTGATTATTATTTCATTATAGCAGCATCCAGAGGCCCTAGTAAGGATCAGAGTTCCATTGTGCTGGACACTGTACAAATATGTACAGTAGGAAGGAGACTGTGGGCTAGACTCACAAATGGAACTTAGGCATTGCAACACCAAACTCTATGGCACTTTGGTGCCGAGTGGAATTCATAGCCCTATGTTAGGTGCCCAGGTGCTCAGGATTCCCACGTAATACATGGGGAGAGTTAGGTTCCTAAGAATGGGATTCACTGAAGCCAACAAGCTGAGTAGGGGGAGCTACCTAAGCTTGGCAAGAGTGAAATGCAGAGGAAAGGGGAAAGGTTTAGGGGCCAGATCTGCAAAGGAACTTAGGTGCCTAAGTCCCCAATTTAGGTGCTACAGTGATCCACAGACCCCTGCTCAGCTACTGCCTAACTCTGTAGGCACCTGAATTTACTTACATAGTCTCTGCTTCTGAGTGCACACTTACTATAGGCATCCAGATACCTAAGTCCCAGCATGATCCTCCAACCAGGGAAAGACAGTCATTCCTCCCACCTCTCTTGCCGGTCAATGTGGTAGAAATCCTTGGAGCATGCATTCCAGATCGGGCCCCATTTAAAATCCAGCTGGATGATGGGGAGGTGGTGCTATTGCTCTTACAACATTCAACCCGGTGGCTGGTTAGAGCAGTCACCCAGGATATGTGAGACCCAAGTTTAATTCCACCCTCTCTGCCTGAGTAGGGAAAAAAGATTTGAACAGGGATCTCCCACCTCAGGAAAGTGCTCTGACTACTGAGCTATGGGATATTCTGGGTGGGGGTCTCTCTCAAGCTGTCCTGTTGAAGCCCTCCCACTTTGTATAAATACTTATAGTCACTGGGACAGAGAGAATGATAATGATTCTCTAGCCTGGTGGCTAGGGCACTCACTACCTCTCTCTAGCCCAGTAAATATTTATTTATGCAAAGTGGAACAGCTTCACCAGGAGTGACTGAGGAAGCCTACTTCAGAATACCCAGTAGTCAAGTCCCTGCTCCTAAGCAGGGGGATTCAATCCTGGGTCTCCCACATCCCAGTTGAGTGCTCTGGCTATTGGGCATAAAGGGACTAGCGCCGCCTCAGTGTTGTGAATGGCGCCTAAATATTGGAGTTAGGCACCTAATTCCCATTGTGAATCTAGCCAAAAAATCAGAACACTTTGTAAATGTCAAAATGTATTTCCAATTTTTTTTCAACTGAAACAGCTCACAAAGTCAGCATTAATTTGCCAAAATATTTCAATCCAAATCTGCATTTTTTTCAGTGAAAAAAGTTTCAGCTGAAAAATTTCACTGAACTCTAATATGTGTCTGTGCGAACACACGCACCTCACTTCTGCTGCTTCCCCCGTTACCTGTTTGGAGGGCTCTTTGTTCCTAGTGGTGGCTCTGCCCCCAGCCCCTGAGAAACAGGGTTGAGTGTAACGGGTAGGAGAGACAACAGGCATGGAACTGCGTGGATAACTATTCACCACAACATTGTTTGTTGGGAATCGAATGATCATTTGAAATTAGGTTAGTGCATTACTTTTTTAAATAGAGCATTTTGTATTTTAAAAGGATTAAATTAAAAGGTACATTCCAGATATAACTTTATAGAGGAGGAAAGGGAACTAAGACATACAGAATGTGAACAACAGCACATACTGCTGCACATGTAAGGAAACGAATTGTCAGACAACTAATACAAGTGAGGAACAAAATACTATGTTATGTTTTTTTATGGTAGCGCTCACTCTATGCTAAGCACTCTCCAGACATTCATGGGAGGCGGGGGTGGGGGAGTGCAGATCTCTGCTTTGAGGATACCACAATCTAAAGTCAGATATGACCACTTCTAACCATCAGAAGAGTGAAGTGCTGGAACAGCCTTCCAAGGAGAGTAGTGGGGGCAAAAATCCTAACTTGTTTTAACCCTGAGCTTAGTAAGTTTATGGAGGTGATGGTATGATGAGATTGCTTACAATGGCATGTGATCCTTCAACGACTGCCATTAGTGAATGTCTCCAACGGCCAGAGATGGGACACTAGAGGGGAAGGGCTCTGAGTTACTACAGAGAATTTAGACCCCGTGTGTGTCTGATGGATCTTGCCCACGTGGTCAGGGTCTAATGGATCATCATATTTAGTGTCTGATTTGAACTAGAGTAAATGGTGGATTCTCTGTAACTTGAAGTCTTTAAATCAAGATTTGAGGACTTGAATAGCTCACCCAGAGATTATGGGCCTACTGCTGGTAGGGTAACCAGAGAGCAAGTGTGAAAAATCGGGACGGGGGCTGAGGGTAATAGGCACCTATGTAAGACAATGCCTGAATATCAGGACTGTCCCTATAAAATTGGGATGACTGATCATCCTTACAGGAGTGGGTGGACGAGTTTCTGTGATCTGTGATGTGCAGGAGATCAAACTGGCTGATCATAATGGTTCCTTCTGGTCTTAAAGTCTAAGACGATAAATAGAATTTTTTTTTTATATGAATCAACTAGATTTACTAGATTTATAAACAACACAGCAGAAGTGGGTCTTTAAGAGGGACTTAAATGTGGATAGTGTAGAGACTTTGCAGCAGAGCTCAGGGGGAGGTCATACCATTCATGGGGGGGCTGCGTGGAAGTGATTAATAAGGCAGAAATATAAGGAACACCATGCCTGAAACCAGTTCGACAGATCTTGAGATGACATGAAGAATTGCCTAGGTCCTCATACCAGCTATTTTCAGACTTCATTCAACACCCCATCTCCAACCATTAGCCCACCCATCAATTAATTTTTCCACTCATCTTTCTTCCTGCTAGGTAATATCCAGGACCCAAATGGCCCTGGTTATACTTTTAGAACAGTCCATAGCATTAGCATATGTACATTTTTATACATATATGTATTATACATGGGATAATCAGACATGATATACATATACAATATTTTACATATTACAAATAATACAAAGCGAGGGGGAGAGAGGCAAAATGGGAGAGAAAATTGCTTCTTCGGGCACATAGAGGTAGCGGTATAGGGAGTAGCAGCTGAGAACCAGCCTCCAGCTATATCTTGTTTACTGGTAATGCGACATGGTCAATCCGAGGGTGCGAAGTATGACAACCCAAGTCGGGTCACACTGCCCTAGAACTGGCTCTAGTCATGCTAGTTATTTTTGACAGGTAAATATTTGTTTTCATATATTCTCAGATGGAATGTTTTCTTTTGTCCTGATTTCATGGGAGAAGCTGTTCAAAATATTGTATGTGCTTCCTAGTGGGTGTTTGGAAATAGTTTTTTAGTATGTATCTGAATTTACACAGGGATCAGAGTTTCATTCCATAAGATAATTTCTTTCTTTACTAGGTATTTATGGCTTATGTACATTTAAAAAAAAATCTCTGTGACCTATTGTGGAAATTTTTCTTTTAGAAAAAGGCCACACTGTCGCTGCTCAAGTGGCTTGGAGGCTATAGCTGGTTATGCCCGACACAGTTTTCCGACTGTTGTAGAATTAAGGGAAAGAAGCTGTGACATGCCCCATCTTTCTCTATATTTTTTCCCCTCTCGATTTTTGAGTACTGAGCATGGTGATGCTAAGGGCAAAAATGCTGAATATTACAGACTTGTAACTCAGTCAGTAGTATTAAGGACATTTTGAGTTCAACTTTCTGGAGTTTATTTTGGATTTAGGTAATTTATCTCAGATGAAAGTCTCTCTCTGTCCTACCAGCATAGGAATCTAACGTCGCAATGTAGTCTTAAGAAAGTCATGTGACTGCATAAGCTGCCATGCACATGTTGCATGTGATTCAGTAAACAGTCACTTGAAACAAAATTCCAGGTAGTGCACACTTAAGTTATCAAATGGTGTTTTAAAATAAGAAGTCTGGTTAAACTGTGAAACCTGGAGAATCAATACTGAGTCCAAGCTCCACTTTAGTTTACCATAATGTGCCTACTTATTGCACTGACAGGCTTCTGTCCTAGAAGTCAATGGATAATCCAAGCAAAACAATGAAAGTTACAGAAACAGCTTTTTAAACTCAGAATTTACTGGCCTTTATCTGCTGCAGCCCATTCTTTAAGGAGATTTTTGAATGACTTATTGAATGTGCCTCAGACTTTCAAAAGTGACTATGCACTCTTGAAAATCTTGACCTCTGAACACATGGAGGTAGGTGAATTTATAATTCTTTATTGATTAATTGAAAGGCATGTTCTTTCTTTGTGACAGCCGAGCATTTGATCCAGCAGCACAGTACAAAATGAACCACAAGCGAAGAGGGGTTGCTTTAATCTTCAATCATGAGCGGTTTTACTGGCACTTAACACTGCCAGATAGACGTGGCACACATGCAGACAGAGAGAATCTGAAACGCAGGTAAGATGATATTTGGCTGCTTCACGGAAGGATAAATTTTTTTAAGGTAAGTTAAATAAAAATACGCAATTCAAAGTGATTTGTCATGTAAGTTATATAAGCAGGTCTAAAATAACCGATTTTATTGACATAATTATTATTGAAAGATCTTGCATGATATCCCATGATAAAAAGAATTAAAGAGCCTGCTTTTGCTCTCTTTGAAATAATAGGCAGGCGGAACTCCATTTGATTTCAGTGGGAACAGGATCAGGCCCTGTGAAAATAGATTGCTGAGGTACAGGCAGCCATCATGGTGGGGAAGACTAAGTGGTGGTTGTAATTTTTAAAAGCTGCTGAGTTTTGTGTAATCCAGCAAACGACGTTTTCTTGTCGCTCAATATCATGAGGGGAAAAAAGTAGAACACAAATATTTTCACAGGTTAATATATAAGAACGGTAAATTTGCTTGTAAAAAATCACAAACTGGTGGGAAGGCCCAGGGGGCAGGTATAGTACCTGAAATAACTTTTAACTCGTTTTTTGTAATGGACTAGATTTCAAGCTGAAATAATATTGTGCCCCTTTAATATTGTTTGACATTAGTTTATCCAGTATCCGTAATGCATGCAAGCCAAGTGATGGCTGTCTACTGTTGAGATAGAAGTTCTAAGTATGTGGCTCTTATAACCATGCAGTTTATGGTAGGAGATAAATTGACCTTTTGCTGTTTTACATCTTACACTTACTGTGATTCACTAAACCAGTAACCAGTTGGAGAAAGTGCTGTGTTGTGCAAATAAATCTGTTTAATAACTTATGCCATCCAATAGCAGAGTAGTTCAAGGACAGGTTCGTAGGGTAAACGTCCTGTATGATACGATTTCAAAAACTGACTAAAGAGTTGAGAAAGTTAAGTGGCCTTTATTCCTATTCATCTAGCAGGTGCATGCAGCTGTAGCTGCTAGCAAATGCAAAATAGGCAACTGGTAGTTACCAAAAAGCAGCTTTAGGGAAGCAGAACAGCTCTGCAGCCAAATGAAGCTCTTGGCGCAATTGGCTAACTCAAGGAGCTGGTATAGTGTAAGCTTAGCCACATGCTATTTTACAACAGTTTAGATATGCAAAAAGGAAGGGATATGTGTCTTATAGAAAACACCCATGTCTCTTAGTACTAGTTGTCTTCCACTGTGGACTACCAACAAATTTCAGACTCTGCCACCACTGACAATATTAGATATAGAGAGACAAGGTGGGTGAGGTAATATCTTTTATTGGACCAACTTCTCTTTGGGGAGAAAGACAAACTTTCAAGCCACAAAGAGCTCTTCTTCAGGTGAAAGCTCAAAAGCTTGTCTCTCACCAAACAGAAATTGGTCCAATAAAAATATTACCTCATCCATCTTGTTGTCTCTCTAATATCCTGGGACCAAAACAGCTACACTGCATACAATATTAGATGTAATTAGAAACACGTCCCTCAGAAAAAGTGATAGTGAGTTTCCTATTCCATTCACTAGCAATAGAATTCCATAATAAATTCTGCGTTAGCCTATGGAACCATTCAACAACAGCACATCAGGGCATTGGGGAAACAAGTAAAAATGGGTAAAGCACCAGGTTAGGCTGGCATTGGCCTGATATCTGTAAAGGAACCAGTTACAAGTGTAATGGATTGGCACAAAGCTCGTGGGGCATGTGGCTGCACATAATCTAATCAAAGCTTAATACAGGGGAGATGGCATAGCCCAGCATCAGCATTTTTCAGGGCATGATTAAGTTTTGATATTCTGCAGCTTCTGATGATTTAATAGTATTATGGCCCTTCAATACCAAAACCAAACAAAACAAAAAAGTCCAATACTGTCATTTTGGTTCATAGTTACATGAAAGTGAAATGCATTTTGGCAAAAATGGCAGTTGTTGTTCCTATTTTATTTGGAGTCTTATGTGATTGGTTTTCAGACAATTCCGTTTGAGTACCTCAATTATTTGTGTTTTCTGGTGCTCCTTAAGAGAATTCCTATTTCATCAGAACACCTTCACTTTGTAAACAATGATTTTTTTTGTTCTATGCATCTTTAGGGCACTCCTGGCTCTCAGGTTTAGGTGCCATTACATAAATTAACATGAATATCTATTCTCTCAAGGAATAGGTACAAAGTTCCCCAGGGAACAACAGAAGTGGGGTCATTTTAAACATAACTCATAAAGGATACTTATTAAAACTTTGTGTGTTTAATGATAGTTTGACAGAGCTTGGATTTGAAGTCATTTGCTTTGATGACCTTAAAGCAGAAGATGTGTTGCAGAACATTTATGAAGGTAGGAGATCATGTACTGGATATGTCTTACTCTATTTGTAGGAGCAGTTCTAGATTAGATGGTATTTATCCATCATTGTTAGACAAGTTCACTCTAACTTGTATGGTTTCCCTTCTGCGGTGAAGTCCCATAACATAAAAAGACTAAGGAACAGAAAATATATTTTATACCAGTGGTATACTCATTTGTATTGCACTGCAAGTATTAGAATTCCTAAGATGTATCTGTGACTGCATCCAACAGAAGTGGTGCTGAATAAGCATCTACTTAACTTCTGGTAGACTGGATCCTCAGCTTGTATGGATCAGTGACTTCAGTAGTGCTATGCTGATTTACATCAGTTGAGAATCTGGCTCAACATATTCGGAATAGGACAGATTTGAGATTAAGTGGCAAAATGTGGCCGTGAATGGATTAATGGTGCAGTGTTTAATAAATACAATAAGCTTTCGTAGTCCTCTAAACACAGATCCACTATTCTAGTGTCGATGAACAACCACAGTGATGCGGACTGCTTTGTGTGCGTGTTCCTGAGCCATGGTGAAGATAATCACGTTTACGCCTATGATGCTAAAATAAAAATTCAGACAGTGACAAACATGTTCAGAGGAAACCAATGCCCAAGTCTAGCAGGAAAGCCTAAAATATTTATAATCCAGGTAAGATGTTTGTTCTTGAATTTATGTACTTTTTCCACAATAGTACAGAAGACAGTTCTTCTGGGATAACTTCCTCCATTATGGAAAAGGCAATGGTTATTGTGGCTCTTCCCAGAGGCACCTTGCTACCAGCTGCCATTACCAAGAGGAATTCTTGTTTGGAAATCAGCTCTCTTCCAGGCTTTCACAGATCTTGCTGTCTCAGTGCAGGTTAGCAATAGGCACACGCCAACCCCAAATCCTCTGACCATCCCTCTAGAGAACTCAGCCCATCCCATTGAACTCTTACAGAACTCTGATTCAGTACTCCCAAAGGTGTAATACAGAGCAGCTTATTAGAGTCAACTCAGGATCATCAGTCAGCTTCACACACAACACTTAGATTCTATTAGCCAGGATGGGCAGGGATGCAAAACTCTGCTCTGAAGCGCCCCTAGCCTGTTTGCCAGAAGCTCAGAGTGGGGATGGGATGGATCAGTTGATGACCTGTTCTGTTTATTCCCTCTGATATTGGGCTAAAAGGACCATTGGCTGACCCCGTATGGCCGTTCTTATATGTTTATAGTGGAAACAATGGTTACATATAAAACAAAATCATAAAACACTTTGTAGAGCCTAAAGTTAACTCACAGGACATTTCCCTGTCTTCTACAGGATAGCTTACCACAGTGCCTTTTCCCACTGTTTTTTCAACCAAGCTGGCTGAAATCCCCCTTTCATAAGATCAAGACTGCTGGCTGACAGCTTGTCTTCATGTATTGAAGGATGCCAGGGTCTCTCTCTGCACCCCAGATCTTCACTTTTGGTCTTCACCTCTTCTGAAGTCTCTGCAAGCTCCTCATTAGCATTTGACTCACTATGCTAATAGACTTCTATTGTAAGACATACAGTGGTCCACCAAGGAGATAAACTTCTCCAAACAGGAGGTGGGAGACACTTCTTTCAAGACATGCTGCATTTACTACGAGGCCTAACAGCAGAGTTTTCAGCATATATACACAGACATCTTGCAGTGGTTGACAACCAGCATCACACAGGCTTTCCTCAGAGACCCTGCGTGATCCCTTAAGATGAACCTAGGGAGCCTGAATGTCAGTGACCTCTGCCAGTTGGCATCAAGAGATCCTTGGGTTACAGTTATCTAGCCTGGGTTGGAAAATCTTAGTCCATGTACAGAAGCATTTGAGAATCAGTTAAATTTGATTTTTTTTGCTATGCTAACTGAAACAAGAAATAATCTTGTACTGAAGCTGCCAGTGAATCACAATGGTAAAATTATACTGATACGTGAAAGCCAGCCCAAATCAAGACAGTGTAGGATAGATGGTCAACAGGTGTCAAATGGCAGAGAAGCCATTGCCTTCAGCTTTTTGGGGCAAAGAGTTGGTAGCCTCAGCTCAGTTTTTAGGTGACCCCACCTCATACTTAGGAAGACTAAAGAGCCAGTGAACAAATTCCATGAACTATATTTCTTGCCTCCCCAGGTGGTTCCCTCCCAGTCAAGGTTGAAGTCTCTTGGCCCAATGCTATGGGGAGTTTGTATTGCATTTCCTGTGCTTTACATGTTTGTTGTCTTAAAAAAAACCCCAAGCCTGTATTTGGAGCTTGATTTGTCCTGCACTACGTTGACCTCTCCTGCCCTGTTAGAAAAAGAATTTTTGCTCAATGTGGTGTCCTAAATTGGCCAGCATAACTCAAGATGAATGGCAGTGGCCAGGGTCTTCAGGAGATGTGTGGCCTCTATTTGCCACAATCCTGTGTGGACCTGACTGCAATTTAAAGCAGCTATCCCCTGGATGAACCACTTTATAACTCTTCTCCTCTAGGGATGCAATTTCCTTAAGACACAGAGGTCCCTGCAAAATTAAACCCTCTGTTAATTCAGTATCTTATACTAAGACTAAATCTACTTGGATTTTATAGAAGTAAGGGCAGCGAGCAGGGGAGAAGTCTACTACTTCAACTGGATAATTAATTATTTAAGGGCTTCTACTAGTGTAGACTCACTAAAAACAAAAACTAGAGCCATAACCTAAAATCACTTCCACCCTTTCTTTTAGTTAATTTACAATGCAAACAAGGACATAGTAGAAAGTAGTGCTGAACCCCTTGAAATATTGGAGCATGCAGTGAGGAAACTTGCTGTTGTATGCTTCCTGTTAATGAAGGCGAGAACTTTCATGAATACCTATTTACTGACCAGCATTATATGTTCATCTAAATACATATCCTCTCTTACATCTTATTGGGTTCCTTATTCTGCCCCTTGCTTCACTGACAATGCCAGCCTCATGTACCTGCTTCTCCCACAAGTGTATTCACACACTTTTTTTCAAGCTGCTGCTTACACATAGAACGCCCTCCCTGAACTGATCTGTAAGGCTTCTATCTTCTTCTTCCACAAGTAGATAATACGTCAGTATGGTGTTTACCAGACTTCAATATTTCTAAGTTGATGCCCTTTGCTATTAACCAGCCTCCTCTACCAATGAAAGCTTCAGGGAAGTACAAGTAGGACAAAGGGTAGTTCTTTCTGAACTTAGTCACATTAATGAAGACCATCTAAACAAACGGGAAGCACTTCCGCTTTTAGAATTTTGTTCTGTGATGGCTAATTGTACTTGGCAGATATAAGGATTCAGCAGTTTTTTCTCCTATTAGGCATGTCGAGGAGATAAACATGATGACCCAGTCGTTGTTACGGATGCAGTGGACAGCATTACAGACAAGTCTAATGTCAATGAAACTGAAGTGGATGCTGCAGCTGTATACACATTACCTGCTGGTGCAGACTTTCTCATGTGCTACTCTGTTGCAGAAGGTATGTTATTTTGCATTTACATTTTTAGTGTTTAACTCCTGCAGGAGTTCTGCTGCTGTATCACTACTGTTTCACTAACTAGAGTAGGCTTGAAGAGATTCTTCATCACACAATCAAACAAAGAATTAAAGTTCCTTAAACTGACCACTTTATTTGTCTGCATTAGCGTTGCCATCTCCCCAACATAAGGATTAAAAATAAATGAAAATATGCCATTTAACTTGCAATTTTTAAAAGACTTTGCACCTCAAAGTATACAGATCCCAGCCCTATCACTGAGCTACCTGTCAGCAGGAAATAGACTTCTGCACCTTTCTTCTGGTCATGTGACTTCTTAAGCCTCCACACACAGATGGTTGCATTTCCCAAACAGCCAATGCATATCACTCCCAATCCTGAAGGCTGTCCTGTAATTCAACAGTGAGTGAATTTACAGAACTGTTTCTACTACTGAACCAATATTGCACTCAACTTAACATTACCTGATGTTGGAAAGATATAAAAATATTCATACAAAATCCTTTTGTAAAATATTGTATAAAGTCAAAGGGCAAAATCCATCACTAATGTGCAACTCCACTGAAGCCACTGCATTAACAAAATGGTATTGCACTCATTATAAATTATAAGAGATTAAAAAGACTGGGGCTTCTCAAGTTGAAAAAGTGACAGCTAAGAGCGATATGATGGAGGTCTATAAAATCATGACTGGTGTGGAGGAAAAGTGTTTACCCCTTCACATAATTTCTTTGGGAACACCCTGCTTCTTGTGTTAAGAGGGAGCAGGTTTAAAAACAAACAAAAGGAAATACCACTTCACACAACCCACAGTCAACCTGTGAAACTCATTGCCAGGAGATGGTATGAAGGCCAAAATTATAAATGGGTTCAAAAAAGAATTAAATTAGTTCTCTCTTCGAGTGATTGCTCATATCCATTCCAGTATAGGTGCGTGCGCACCCTGTGCACAGATTCCCGGAACTTTTTTCCCTTAGCTAGCTCCGTAGGGCCGGCTCAGGCGCCCCTTGGAGTACCGCGCTCATGCCGTGGTACATAGGGCGCTGCCGGCCCTGCGGCCCCTCAGTTCCTTCTTTCCGCCTGTGACGGTTACCGGAACGTCTGCCTCTTGCATGCAAACGCAAGTAGCATCCCTTAGTGTTAGCTGTTATTGTTTGAGTTCTAGTTTATTGTTAAAGTAGTTAGCAAGTAGTTAAGTAGATAGTGGCCTTAGGGGCTAGACTTGAGCCATGCCTGGCTCTATGGGCTTTAAAGCCTGCACCATGTGTGCGAAGTCCTTTCCAGTGAGTGACCCTCAAGACCGTTGCCTCCGATGCCTCGGGGAGCAACACAGAAAGGAGAAGTGCAGGATCTGCAGGTCCTTCAAGCCAAGGACCCAGAAGGAAAGGGACGCAAGGCTGAAGGCGATCCTGATGGAGTCCGCGCCCCGGCCGGACTCTGAGCCTTTGCGTGATCCTGCGGCACCGCGTGTCTCATCGGTGTGGAGCGCCCCACTGGCACCGTCCTCGGCACCAGCACCGGCCCTGCTTGCTGTGCCAAAGCAGCAGCAGCGGCGGGAGGCCGCTCCCATGGACTCTCCCCTGCTACCGGGAAAGCAGGGGGTGCAGCAGGAGATGCCCCAGCCACGTGCCGTGAAGAGTACTCCGGCATCGGCATCTCCTTGCAAAGAGCCTCCCCCGACTTCTGGGGGTGGGGGAACGCCTCTGCAAGGGCCGTCGACACCGGAGGCTTTTGCTGCAGCACGCACCCTCATGGGTCTGCCTACGCCTCCGTCCCCCCCTCGGCCGAGGGCTCCGGGACGGGTGTCTTGGGGTAAACCTGCGTTGGGTGGCCCCCGTGGGTGCAGGAGACAGGAGTCGAGGTCTCCCCCCAGACGGTCAAGGAGGGTAGAGAGTGCGGGCAAATGCCAGGGGCAAACGCTCGAGGCGAAGGCGCTATAGTTCCGCCTCGAGTGAGGACCTTAGCGTGGGCTCTGGTGTGGAGCCCAGCTCGGTACCGATCCCCAGGGCTGCCTACTCCGTGCATCGCAGCACCACCGGCCGCCTCGGCACCGCCTACTCCAGCACCGAGCGCCTCGGCGTAGGCGACACCGCTCCCGTTCGAGATCTGGGAAGTGTCGCTGCAAGTCTTCTCGACGGAGGGGCCGTTCCAGCTACAGCTCCTCCAGCAGCTCTTCCCCTCGTAGACATCGCAGGTGCTGGCACCGGAGGTCTTCATCGTCCTGGAGCTGCTTCCCTCCCAGGGCCCATAAGCAGCGTTCAAGTGGCTCTGGGTCAAAGGGGGGGCGCTTGGAGATGACCCAGCAGGTTCCCACGTCGGTTCCTGCATGGCCTCAAGGCCCCTGGCAATGGCCATATTGGGGGCCTTGGGGCGCTCAGCTGGGTCAAGGGACCGCCTCTGTTCAGTCCTCAGCGGCCCAACCAGTGCCCTCTCCTGTTGAGGCACAGGAGGATAACCCTTCGGAGGAAGGGACTGACCCAGAGGAAGGTCCCTCTACAGGGGTCCTTCCTCAATCCTCCTCCTCCTCCCCTGATGAGGCGGCGGCCAGGGACCACAAGGCCCCCCTCTTTGATTTCCGGGCCCACCAAGACCTCCTGAGGAGAGTGGCAGACAGTCTGGGCCTGGAGATTAAGGAGCTCTCGGAGGAGGAGGACCCCTTCTTTGGGGTCTTGGACACGGCAGGCCCATCTAGGTTGGCCCTCCCCGTTCATGAGAGGGTAATGAAGATTGCTAAGACCCTCTGGCAGACCCCCTCCTCGGTAGCCCCCACCTCGAAAGGTGTGGAGCGCAAGTACTATGTTCCCAAGGAGGGGTTCGAGTTCCTGTATACGCATCCTGCCCTGGGTTCCCTAGAGGTGGATGCAGTAAACCAGTGGGATCGCCAGGGGGGCCAAGGCAATACCCCGAAAGACAAGGACAGCAAAAAGCTGGACCTCTTCAGGCGTAAAATGTGTTCCACGGCAGCCCTACAGCTGAGGGTCGCTAACCATCAGGCAGGTACAATTTGAACCTCTGGTCTTCCTTGAAGAGGTTCTCCTCGGGGTTGCCCCGGGACCAGGCCACTGACTTCGCCACAGTGTCGCAGGAGGGAGTGGCGGTGGCCAAGGCGGCGCTTCAGTCAGCCAGTGACGCAGCGGATGCTGCCAGCAGGGCGATAGCTTCGCCTATCGTCATGCGCCGCTGCTCCTGGCTGCAAGCGTCTGGCCTGTCTCAGGAGGTCCAGCAGTTGATTCAGAACCTCCCATTCGACTGTGCCGGCCTCTTTTCTGAGAGGACGGACGAAAAACTCCACGCCCTGAAGGACTCACTAGCCACCCTGAGGTCCCTAAGGCTATACACCCTCAGGCCTTGAGGTACCAGGGCAGCCGCAGCCCCCACCCAGACCCGCTCAGCCCATGAGGAGTCGGGGGCATTACCGGGCGCCCAACCGCTGGGATCGGCAGGGGCCCCCTATGGGGTCCCAGCAAGGCCCAAACAAGGGTGGTGCACCCCATAAGAAGTTTTGATGGGGTGCACAAGGGTGGCATCTCTTCTTCCCCCCCGGATCACCCCAAGTTATTCTCCCACAGACTTCGGCCATTTTACGCTGAATGGGAGGCTGTTACTACGGACCAGAGGGTCCTTGGCATAGTCCTCCGGGGCTACGCTTTGCAGTTTACAGCCTTCCCCCCCCAACCTGCCCCCTACCCAGTCCCTCTTCAGGGACCCCTTTCACAACCAACTCCTCATGCAGGAGATCAACTCCCTCCTTACGCTCAGGGCTGTGGAGGTCGTTCCTCCACAGGAACAGGGAAGGGGACTATACTCCAGGTACTTCCTGATTCCCAAGGCCAAGGGGGGCCTGAGGCCGATTTTGGACCTCCGCCATCTGAACAAGATTCTCAGGCGCACAAGGTTTCATATGGTCTCCCTGGCCTCCATCATTCGTACCCTAGATCTAGGAGATTGATATGCCGCCCTCGACCTGAAGGATGCGTATTTTCACGTCACTATCCTTCCAGGTCACAGAAAATTCTTAAGGTTTATGGTAGCTGGGTGCCACTACCAGTTTTCGGCCCTACCCTTTGGCCTTTCATCCGCGCCAAGGGTGTTTACGAAATGCATGGCAGTAGTAGCAGCCCACCTGCGCCAACAGGGGATCCAGATATTCCCCTACCTGGACGACTGGCTGATCCGGGGCAAGTCCAGGGCCCATGTGAGGAACAGCCTGGCTCTTACCTGCGCCACATGCACCAGACTGGGGCTGCTCATCAACGAGCAGAAGTCTACTCTCACCCCGGTGCAGCGCAGAGTTTATAGGGGCTATCTTGGATGCCACATAGGCCAGAGCCTTCCTCCCGCAGGCTCGGCTTGAGGCCATCTCCGCCATGAACTCCACAGGTCCTCCACGACGACAGCCAGGCATTGCCTCCAGCTGTTGGGACATATGGCAGCATGTACTTATGTGATGAGGCTGGCTCACCTCAAGCTCAGGCCCCTCCAAAGGTGGCTGGCCTCAGTCTCTCTGCACTGGCCAGACACAGGCTCAACAAGGTGGTCACAGTTCCTGCCCAGGTATTGTCCTCCCTGGTATGGTGGAGGGACCCCGGGACTTGGCCCCTTCAGGTTATGCAGGGGTTGAGAGGCTCCCCTTCCGGGACTTGGCCCCTTCAGTGACTCTGATAATGGACGCCTCAGATGAGGGTTGAGAGGCTCACATCAGCAAGGACCTGAGCACCCAGGGGCTATGCTCACCACACGAAAGAGCTCTCCATATAAACGTCAAGGAGCTCACGGCAGTCTGCTTGGCCTGCAAGGTCTTCATCAAATTCCTGAGGGGCAGGATGGTTCAGGTCCTCACGGACAACACAGCACCCATGTTCTACATAAACAGGAAGAACATAAACACACACACATACACAGTTTCAACTTAGGAGAGAGAGAGAGAACTCAGCAGGCTGGGTGAAAGTGGCAGATCAGCAGGGGGAGCGCGCTCCTCGGCTCTTTGCCAGGAGGCTATCGAACTTTGGGATTTGGCCATGAGACACGATTTTCACATATTGGCCTCTCACCTCCCGGGGGTCAGGACCGAGGCGGACCGCCTCAGCAGGTCGTTCTTACCCCGCCACGACTGGTCACTGCACCCAGAGGTGGTGTCTTCAATCTTCCAGAAGTGGGGGGGTTCCCCAACTGGACTTGTTCACGTCGTCCTGGAACAAGAAGTGCCCGAGGTTCTGCTCACTCCGAGGTTGCAAGCCGGGCTCCCTAGCCGACGCGTTCCTTCTAGATTGGACGGGGACCCTCATGTATGCGTTTCCCCCCACTCCGCTTCTGCCCAAGGTCCTCTTGAAAATCAAGAGGGACAGAGCGGATATGATACTGATTGCGCCAGCCTGGCCACGGCAGCACTGGTGCAGCATGCTGCTCGACCTGTCAATTGATACGCCACTCCCGCGGCGCTATGACCTGCTCTCACAGGACCAGGGTCGCCTGCTGCACCCGGACCTGGACTCCCTCCACCTGATGGCTTGGAGACTCTGTGGCTGACAGAGGGAGAGAGAGTCTGCTCGGCGCAGGTCCAACAGATTCTGCTGGGCAGCAGAAAACCTTCCACTCAGGTTGTGTACCGGGCCAAGTGGAAGCGTTTTACTTGTTGGGCGGAGTCCCGGGGTGTCCCACCGTCCGGCTCACCCATACAGGCGATATTGGAGTACCTACTCCACCTAAAGCTCCAGGGTTTAGCACTGGCTTCCCTGAAAGTGCACCTGGCAGCTATCTCAGCCTTCCACCCGCCGTTGGAGGGGCGTTCACTGTTTTCCCACCCCATGTCTCTCAGGTTCCTCAAGGGGGTGGAGAGGCTTTATCCCCAGGTCCGTGATCCAGTGCCTCCCTGGGATTTAAACCTGGTCCTCGCCATGTTGACAGAACCCCCCCTTTGAGCCCATGGCTACATACCTGCTGCTCATCCTCTCTTGGAAGGTAGCCTTCCTCGTTGCCATTACATCGGCTAGGAGGGTCTCTGAGCTTTAACCTCAGAGCCCCCATACAAGGTTTTCTATAAAGATAAGGTCCAACTGAGGCCCCACTCAGCCTTCCTGCCTAAGGTGGTGTCTCAGTTCCACTATAACCAGAATATCTTCCTCCCCGTGTTTTTTCCTAAACCACACGGTTCGGAGGAGGAGTGGAGATGGCACTTGCTGGACGTCAGACGAGCCCTGGCCTTCTACATCGAGCGGACCAGGCCGTTCTGGAAATAAACGCAGCTGTTCGTGGCAGTGGCGGACTGGATGAAGGGCTCACCTGTCTCCACCCACTGCATCTCCACCTGGATCACCGCCTGTATTAAAACCTGCTATGAGCGGGCGAAGGTGCCGC
Organism: Emydura macquarii macquarii; assembly: GCF_026122565.2. Lineage (NCBI taxonomy): Eukaryota > Metazoa > Chordata > Testudines > Chelidae > Emydura > Emydura macquarii. The sequence goes on along the minus strand of NW_027133000.1, from coordinate 4,062,792 downwards.
TTCCAGGAGCTGTGACAGCGCACTCAACCAGGGCCCAGGCCTCATCTGCGGCCTTCCTGGGAGGACTGCCCCTGCAGGATATCTGCAGAGCAGCAACCCGGTCATCGGTCCACACCTTCACGTCCCACTACGCCATCGTGCAGCAGGCGAGAGAGGACGCAGGATTTGGCAGAGCAGTACTGGCGAGAGTAGCTCAACACTGACTCCTACCCACCTCCAAGGTATGGCTATTTAATCACCTATATTGGAATGGATATGAGCAATCACTTGAAGAGAGAAAACAGGGTTATTTACCAGTAACTGTTGCTCTTCGAGATGTGTTGCTCATATCTATTCCAAACCCACTCTCCGTCCCCACTGTCGGAGTCAGCAGAAAGAAGGGACTGAGGGGCCGCAGGGCCGGCAGCGCCCTATGTACCACGGCATGAGCGCGGTACTCCAAGGGGCGCCTGAGCCGGCCCTACGGAGCTAGCTAAGGGAAAAAAGTTCCGGGAATCTGTGCACGAGGTGCGCACACCTATACTGGAATGGATATGAGCAACACATCTCAAAGAACAACAGTTACTGGTAAGTAACCCTGTTTTCATAAAGGACAGGTCCATCAGCCAAGATGATCAGGGATGTAACCTCATGCTATGGGTGTCCTAAGCCTTTAATTGCCAGAAACAGGGAGTGGATGACGGGATGGATCACTCAATATTATTGCCCTGTTCTGTTCATTCTGTTCATTCATGTGACGCATCTGGCAATGGCCACTGTCAGAAGACAGGATGCTAGGTAAGATGGACCATTGATCTGACCCAGTGTGGTCGTTCTTATTAATCCCCGGTTGAATTTGACTATGCAGATGTGCCAAAGTGCTGTTTACATCTCTAATATATGAGTACCCAAGATAGCTTAAACAGTGCAGAGACGTATATCTAAAATTTTATCCATAGTGCATAAACATGGCTGGCAAGAAGTAAATTGTGGTATTGAATGTTATTAACTGTCACTTCTAGTCTTCATTTAAGGTTAAATGCAGTCCTATGCTTTTATTTCCCAATAGGTTACTATTCACATCGTGAAACTGTAAACGGCTCTTGGTATATTCAAGACCTGTGTGAGATGATAAGAAAGTATGGTTCTTCCTTGGAGTTCACAGAACTTCTCACTCTGGTTAACAGGAAAGTAGCTCATCGCAAAGTAGAAGTATGCAAAGATGTTAATGCACTAAGAAAGAAGCAGATTCCGTGTTTTGCCTCAATGCTGACTAAAAAATTGCACTTCCAATCAAAATCAAAGTAGATAGGCTCACTATGAGAACTACATTTTATTCAGATTCACTCCAAAACATGGAAAATATCTTCATCACTTAATTTTGTAGTCTAGATCACTGGGTGAAGAGTTGTTCAGGAGTTTATAACATGATTTTCAATGTAGCTAGAGAACTGCATAGTTATTCACTCATTTTCCTCAACAGGACTATTTGCAAAAATGCTTGGGATCAAATTTCAGGAGCCATATTTTAAATAGGTTTTTTAAAAAAAGTTTCTGTATTAGAAATTATTGCTTTGTTTTGTCAGCATTGTAGCAATAGCAGTCTCAGGGAATTTTGGGAAAAATAATTGTAACTGATTTTTGTGTAATAAAAATTGAAAGGTGCTCAGATCCCATGGTAATGACGTTCAAAGTCCTAAGAGAGAGAGCACTTTTTACTCCATTTTTTTAAAATGTTCTGATTTGCACTTAAAAGATACCGTCTCCACTTTCTCACTGCATTCTAGCATTTTGTAACTTTTTTCAAGTATTTTTAAAACTGCATTAGATTATAAAAGCTTTTTTCTTGCACTGATATTAATTTATGGGGAGTGCAAGTAAGGTATATGTGTACTTTTTTTGTATCTTAAAAAATATTTAAACACAACCCATTAAAATGCTTGTTTCACCAGGCTCAAAATCTGTGTGGTGTGTGCCTTTAATGAACATCTAAGAAACACTGCTGTGTTTGGGCTCTTCCTCACTAGATCAATGCCTTCTCATCACTTGAGTTTAAAGAGCCTGTGTAGTTAGAAAAATGACAACATGGGGTTCCCTATTTATTCTCTCTCTAATTTACACAATAACTACATTCAGTTCACAATCAAGGAGACCATCAATCCAAAAAACAAAACCCACACTCTTCTTTTTGCCTCTTACTTCATCAAGAGTAGTAAACTCAGGATGCCGAATCTTTGACCTGACCAATTTATTCTACATTATTTTAAATACCCTCTTAGGCCTTTGGAAGTCTTCACTGCCTGGTCAGATATTTTCCCACAATCTCTGACTCCAGAAAAATAACATTTTAAATAAAATGTGTATTTAAATTATAGTACACTGAACACTTCATGCCAAACTTTAATCTGTTGCAGCAATAGCATCCTGAGTTTATACTGATAGTACTCAGGCTATGTACAAATATGTTCTTCAGTCCTCTGAAAATGAGCATATATGTCATGCTGTAAAAATTAATATACATTACAGACTGAATTCAGGAAACTACAGATGACTGAAATGAGTCTGAATTTGTTTTTTGTTTCAGATTTGAGGTACCATATTATGTAGGGACCTGAGACTTGATGTGTAGCATATATTGACCTAAGATTTACAATTTTATCATTAATTTTATTCATTCAGTATATAAATTGTATACAGCTTGAGTAAGGTAAATGATCAAAGCCGCTAACAAATTTATTTCACTAAAATAAAATAAATAAAACCAAGCCAACCCCCCCATCATTTAATATTAGATGTAAACTAACTCTGTATCTTCATTTTAATAGGTATCTTTCTAAAAACTTGTGTTCTGGATGTGCAAGTTAAAATCAAAGGATTTTAAACTGTGGTTCAAGATTTTCATACTCTGCCTTTGTCAGTTAAGACAGCATCACTGCTAGAAGTTAGAGCCAGGAAGAGAGAACTAAGAAACTTTGGCATTCCCAAAATTTGGGGCCTTAAGCAACATATTTAACCTCTATAAGCTTTAGTTTCCCCCCTATGTAAAATGCGGATAATACTTATCCACTTTAAGTGGCAAGAGATTCCAGGTGGAAGATGCTGCAGAAGTATATAAATATAGCTAATATCACAAAATGAGGACCATCTTTTTGGCCCTGATTCATGATTACTTAACCATACGAGTTAAAGTTCATCTCTATTCAGGAAAGCACTTATACACATACTTAATTTTAAGCATGTACTTTCTTGAATTGGGACCTTTAACAGGTTTTCTGTCTCCTGTCTAAATATAAAAATATATTTGACCATAAGTACCAGAAACCTTTTCATGACATCAAATTTTTCAGTTATTCCTCTGCTGTTAATAGTCCTATCAAAAACAGTAAAATGCTTCTATACACTAGAACACCACTCTGACTCTAATGCCTGCATCAATTTACTAAAATGGAGAAACAATTTTATTACAATATCTAAATGCATATTTTGAAAGACTTCTTTATTTCAGGAATACAATTTTAAAAAATCCAATTATCTAATATTTTAATCACACATTTCTAGTAAAGTTCAGAACTATAGTGGTCAAAAATATCTAGTTTCCAATGTAGAAACCTAAATAGTGGAATCAGTATTGGAAAGGACAATTCAGTTTTGAAAAAATAATTAGTCTTTATCATTAATTTCCTGTATTGGAAGTCGCAGATGTAGGGGCTGATGCAAGCGTCTCAAGGACTCTTCAGTCTGTAAACGCAAGAGAGAATTAAATGGAGGATGTTCCGCTTTCATATTTATCCCTTTCAGGTCACCCTTAATTTGTATCTTCCTTTCATACTTTTGATGCCCTTTCCCTCTAGCCAGGTCTTTTGCTTCTGAGTGACCTTATGGCACAGATTTCCCACAATAATCACAAGTGCAGCCCCTTGGTCACATCATTCTAGGGATTACCATCCAAAACCAATTCCTGCCATCAGTGAATTAATCTGTCAGCCAACAGATCGACTGGCAGGAACTGCACTCACACAAATGCACAAGCATTCTCTTTCCAGGCAACTGACTGTGTGACTCCATGCATAGTGCTCTCTCGCCTTCAGGCAAAACCTAGGATAATGTAGAAAGCCCATTTCTTCCAACAGCAGAACTGAATTATTTTACTAACATAAATTGCAAAATTCACACTCCAGACTAGTGTCAGATAGTGAAAATATTTTAAGCCCCAACCTTGATAAAAAGAACTAGTTTGAATCCTACCCAATTATCTTTTTTAAAACGAAAATGCATAAATCAAGAAATCTAGAAACCACTTTCCAATTAGCTCATGGTTTACTGAAAGGTCATAAATGGTGAGACCACAGCGTCATTCACTTGCACCAAGAAACTTATAAAAATACCTCTGCCAGTGCCTCTTTTAGCTTGTTGTACTGTTCCACATCAAAATGCTGGCTTCTGGATTTCCGGTAGAAGTAGTGGAGGAATTGCCTGTCTTTGATATCTGGGTAAATATAATCCTGACAGATAGAAAAAGGACACAAATATTTGGGTTTTTTGGGCAGGCAGAGGGTTAGGAGTGCAAAGACATTTGTGCAGATGGAGTTAAATCAAATTAACAAACACCAAAAAAAGCTCTATAGTAATTAAAGGAAACCTACACCAAAACGAATAGATGGCCTTATTTTCAGAATTGCTGAGCACTCAGCTCCCATTGGAATCAATAGGTGAGATTGTTAAAGGAGACTGAGGAAGTTGGGCTCTTGAGTCCCTAAGGTTCCTTTGAAAATCCCAGACAATGGCAGCTACTGGTGCGCAGCAGCTTGGAAAATCAGGCCCGTAAGGAATTTATCAATTTATCCTAAACAAGAAAACTACCTCAACCCTCTTGAAAGTCAGCAGAAAGCAAGAGGAGCAGAATTCACTCACAAACCCAGCTTTCAACAAACCAGCTGAGAGCTCCAAAAGCTGGCAACCTCCTTCACCTACATGTACTGTAGGTTCCATATGTGCATGTATTGGATATTCACCAACTATGTTCACACCAAGCAAAATAAAAATGGAGGAGAGCATTATTGAATATGCACCATGAAAAGGAAGACAAGTTACTATCCAACCATGTGCTTTATAGTATTCCATAGGATCCCAGACAGTCAATGGGAAAAATGTAAGTTCCTTTCTATTTTATTGGAGTTGATGATTTCCACATTCTATACTTGGTCCAAGTTCTGGGTTTTTGCTGTTCAGGAATTATTCTCCCCCCTCTGAACATCTCTCACTTCAGCGCAAGTGACTTCTCCTTTGCATAGCCAAGAACAAGAAAGGAAGTTAGGCCACAAGAAAAATCTGCATCTTACTCAAGGAAATAAAGTAAAGTAGTCTAGGGAAAACAGCTGAAAAGTTTCCAAGCAGTCTGGCCTCCTGCATCAAGTGATGTATGAACTCCATCAAACAGAAAAAGAAACTGGCTTTGCCTTCCTGACCCATTATTAGGCTACGTTCCTTGACCAGCCCTGCTTTAATAGTTGCACTCTCTCTGTAGAGAAGTGTGAGACACACAGTTACCACCCAGGCCACATACAAAGAACTGGAGGATAGAGGATAGGTTTCATTTTCAGCATCAGATTGGATCCCCCCAGTCACTAAGTATAGCCAGGATTTTTAAGTGCAGTTCAGTGTAATATTACTTCAGACCTGTTTATATAATGGGACTCACCTGTTTAGTAAGTACAAAGTAAGCATAGAATGCCAGGGCACTCCCGTAAGTGATAAAATATGTGACTGGCTCCATTATATCCCAGGAATAGACCCACCACGTCAGCCAGGCCAGGGCTCCACCTTGAGTGGACAGTAGTGCTAAGCCAGTCCATAGGAGCCTACTGGTCTTTGCATCTGCGCTTGTTGCGATTCTGGCTTTAATCTAGGACAAAAAAGGTTATTCATTCAACATGTGGCTATTAATTTCATACATTTCCAACATGTCCCACTATGAACTTTTCTCCTGGATAAGAGCCTGCACTCAGCACTCCTACTCACTTGCAGCAGGCTTTCTCTGCCCAGAGAGTCTTTGAGTTTATGCTCCCCAGTGGTGGCCACTTCCTGCATGGAGTACAGAGGGGATGAGGTCTGCCAGCCCTCCACCTGGCCCTACATCCTTCAGGACTCTACTGACTGGATTTGCATGCATCAGCTGATGGTGCCTGATTTTTCAGAGTGGCGCTTTCACAGCGGCTCTGAGACTGCGGTGTTCAATGTAAGGTTTGTTCCCAGCCTATCAAGCTCTTACTGGTCTCCTCCTCCCTATTTCTTCCTTCATGTCCCTTTAACTTGGCCTCTCTTAGCTTCACCATGTTTGTCCCTTTCTTTCTTAACTTATGGTCATCATTAGTCAGACCCAGCTGGCTATCCTGGTGACAGCTTCATCACAGAAAAATAATGCTGCTTTCTAACTCATTGTTTTTCCATGATATGGCAACATCACTCCAGACACCCAAGTGAACAACCAGACTCAGACAAAGTAACCAGGCAGTCAGGGTAGTGCCAGCTCACCATAGTTTTTCCTCCAGCTCTAGACATTGTCAATAGGGTAAGCCACATAACAGGAAAAGGAACAGAGCTGGAAATAATCCTGCATCTGGATTGGCTATCACTTATCTGCCTGACAAATAAGAAGGGCTTGCGCCATTCATTCATGCTGGAGCTGTCACATAATGGAAATTTGTCAAGAGAAATTTGTTTTTATATTTAAAAAAAATCCTTCCCAACCTGCTCCAGGGGTAGCAGCTGTTCCTTCAGGTGGTCCAGTTTCTGAAGCAGTTCTCTCTCTCTCTTTAACTGATGGTCTTCTAAATGAAGGGCCATGAAGAGTCTATGAACCAAGGATTTGACATCGTCTGCTTCAGCATCATGCTTGCTACTCCACTTAGCTGAAAAAAAGGCCATGGTTGTCATTAGAGAGACAAGATGGGTGAGGTAATATATTTTGTTGGACCAGTTTCTGTTGGTAAAAGAGACAAGCTTTCGAGCTTACGCACTGATCTCAAGACGACCTCTGTATAACCTCGCAAGCTTTTCTCTCTCACCAACAGAAGTTGGTCCAATAAAAGATATTACCTCACCCACTTTGTCTCTCTAATATCCTGGGACCAAGACAGTTACGACAAGACTGCAGACATGGTTGTCATGACTGGTAAGATGTATCAAGCAATGCTCATTCAGGAAAAATAAACACATCACCGTCAACAGAGTTTGTATGAGGCCACAAACTGAGGGCCAAAGGTTTCAAAGGGGATACAAAGCCAAACTGATTTTTTGTGGGGACTGTCATGATATTTTAAAAAAAAGGACAAAATATGCCTTGGAACAGATGTAACTGGATAATCAGATTCCTTAAGACTTCAGCATAGCTCTGTTTCTTACCTTTTACAGGGACTTGTACGCTATATGTCGTGTTGTTGATGGCAAGTTTAAAGTCATTCATAAATAAAACTTCCATCAGTGCTGTAGCAGGGATCTTGCTACCATCTGCAGGAGAAAATAGGGAGGCTTAAATCCTAAACACAAAATTACTTTATTTAAAAAACAAAAACAAACCCAAACTGAAAAACCTCTATGTCAGCAGTTTCCAAAAAGTAACACCAACAACAGTGTCTTTTAATAAAGATTACATTAAGTTCAGAAGTGGACAGTATGCAGCTACAATAACAAAGTGCTTTTAACAAATAAGTTTCTTAACAATATTAAGCCAAGAAAGCATCATCTGAAATATTTAGCATGTGCCCATATTTCATTTGATATGTCTGGCATAACTCACTATTGCCAGCAGCCTCCATTTTATTTCAGTTGTAAGGAGGGAGACTGTAAAGATAAAGTTATATATAAAGACACTCTTTATCTGTGTGTCAAAACTTCAAAATTCTCTCTGTTTTACTTAACACCAAGTCGTTTACTTTTAATCATTAACTTTTTGCATTTGGCTTAGTCTGGAAAATTAAACTAGTTAGATTAGATTCACTTTCTAGACATAGAATGGTCTTGTGGTTACAGGATAGAACTCTGTCTCAGGAGATCTAGCTCCACCTGTGAGGGACCCAGGTAAGTCAAAGTTTCTCTCTCAATCGGAGAGAATTTTGTTAAGCTCTCAGAAGTGTTGAGAAGCTAACATTAATGTTTGCAGCGTTTTGTATGGAGGATATTACAACGTAAGACTGAAGACCTTAGAAATTCCACACAAGAACTCAAGGATTATTGAGAGATTGTCAAAGCTTTATAGAAAATACTGTATTTCCAAAATTAACTATAAAACCTCAACAACAACAACAAAATACTCCAAGGCACTATTCTGAACAGATGAAATCTGGAGTTTCTATTCCAATGTGTTTTAAATATCCTTACAGTTGTGACTGGGCCATTCCTCAAGAAAGTAGTCCTCTTGGCCTCAAAAGGGAATGGATATAGGAGTGCAGATTACAAGACTAAGCCCTGGGTTTATTTTTGAAAAATTGAGGGAAAGATTTTTTAGAAAATCAGGTTTAAGATGCAAAGTTATTTACAACCTTAATTACAGTATCTTTACTGTGGCTCCATTTCTCTTTAGTTGGGATTTATTGTTTGAAACCACAGTGTCAACCACCAGCGGAAGAAAGATGAAGATGTGTCTCCTTTCCATCCCAACTTTTTACTATTATGCTGACACAGCCTCTTTAGCATAGCTATAGAAGTCCTATATTTTCAGTCCTCATTCACACACAGCTGCAACTTTGGTTGAACCCTGAATAAGATTTGTTAGAAACTAAACAAACCTCACTCGGTTACAGATTTGCCTTTCCTTCGAAGAGTTCTGCTAGCTGAGAGTAGAGAATTTTGGCATTCTTGTTCTCCAGCTTTTCCTAATCAGTCAGTACAGATAGGAAAATGTAGTCCTTACACTGTTAATACATTTTTAAAACAGGCTTTAGCTGTGATTGGGAGCAAGGGGTGCGTTTACTGAATAATCTTGTTAAGGGAGGTGAGGAAGCAAAAATGAGACATTTCACTGGCCTCTGCAGAAGAGAGTTCAAATTCATTCTCATCCTTTTGTCCACAGGCTTGTGGAAGTACTTATTGGCCCACCACCCATGAAAAATAAAGGTAAAATAAAGATTAACAGTTCACATGAAACTGAACAACCATTTAAGATTGCAGACAAGAGAACAAGACAGATCCAGGCCTTCCCATGCTGTAAGGTGCAGACAAAAAGGACTTTTTAAAATCAGTGAAGCACTGCAAATATTGATACATGAACAGCAAATATAATAATCATTGGCATGTAGGACTGCCAGGGAAATGCAACAACATCTAGACACTACAGGGAAGGAGGCAGTGCTCTCTTACATAGGGATAGTGAAGTGTCCATTTTTCTACAGCTTTCTTATTGTAGATAATGGCACAATTTAATGTTTTTTTCCCCATAGGATGAGAAAGTGGAGTGACACACAGTGCAGCAAAACGTAACAACACACATGCACACACAGGTGAAGACTGACACACTTCAAGTACAAATTCCTCTTGCTTCTTCCACCCCTTTTCCAGTTGTTCCTTTCTCTCATTTTCTCTCTCTCTCTTTCCCTGTGTTTACCTTCTTTCTTCCCAATTAGGCCTGCTTTTTAGCAGGGATAGGCCAAGGAATGGTGTTCGAGTCTGTATAAGACGTAGGCTAGAGTTTGGGTTAGAGGTTAGATCATGGCTTGAATTTCATAGATTTTTTTCATTTCCATCCAATGACATTCACATCTTGCATGCTATTCTCAGCTAAACTCAATTTGGCAGAGTCCATGTGATCATTTGTTCCAGTGATATTTCTGCCATATTGAATGCTGGGAATCTTATGAGAATGGTTGCCTTGTGAGAGTTTACCTGCATCTAAACCAGAACTGGAAGATAGGTCCCTCTCAATGATGGATCCATCTCAGAACCAAGAATGATAGGATAAACATGGGTATTTTAACCCAACGCCCTGCCAAAATTCAGAAGGGTCTGACTCTGTCCAATATCTCCTTTTTGTTTCGTTTTTTAAAATAGCCTGCCATTTTTAAATAGCCTCTCTCTTTTTTGTTGTGTGACTGGCATTCCTGCGATTGCTTCCACCCTCCCAGTCCCATGTTTTGTTGGTTCCCTCCACCTCAGTCCCACCTGCACCATGGATTTATGGAAATAAACTGTTGCCTTCAGTTTGATTATTGCACTGGAGGCCCCAGATTTAGGAAAATACTTAATCACAAGCTTAAGTCCACTTCTAATGGATTTAAGGACATGGTTAAATACTTTGCTGAACTGGGGCACCTGAGATAGACAGACTCCCCAGTAGATAGTGAAGGGAAGAGGTCTGAGAAACAGGAAATCTGGGCTCTGGTCCCACCTTTGCCACTGACTAGCTGTTTGACCTTATCTCCATTTCCCTATAAATAAATTGGAGTTGACATTAATGTTTGTAAAGCACTTTGAGACTCTTGGCTAAGAGGTGCTATACGAGTGGGAAATATAAGTATGATTCCTGACTGAGCATATTGCCACGCTACAGTCCCAGACTTTCCATCTGTAGAAGCATACTGTAAATAACTCCACACCTGCAGTTTCGCATTGGAACTCTGTTGTCTGGGACCCATTTGGCAGTATCTGCTGAGATTTCTATTAATGAGCTCAGGAAGCTAACACACCAGCTGGCTCTCCTACCCACTCTGTATGAGTAGCGTGGCAAACTTGGAACACTATCATTTTAAACAAAAAATGTAAATTGTGCACATATACTCAGTTTTTCAACATTTTACAAATGTCACCTTAATCATTTACATGTAAATGAGCTTCAGCTGTCTCATTAAAATGACATTCAATACAACAATACTTCAGACTTGTTTGAAAGTGCCAGACAGGATTTCTTTTCCATATTTGATGCAATATTAAGATTTTTTAACCTGTCTAATGGTTTATTAACTGGAGGAAAAACAGGAGCGCGCCGGAAGCCTGAAAAACAATTTTCTATACAAGGCAATTTTCCTTTCCATTTATCACGCTGCAGGTGCAGAGATGTCAACAAAAAGCTTTTCTTTGTCTAATTTATACAGTGCTAGAAGGAGATTCATAGAAAATTAAAGTAAATAAACCACTTCTGGTCAGCTTTTCTTTTTAAATATATAGTGTTGGGTTAGATTTTTCTACTCTCATTTTATCTAGCAGTAAAACCAGGAGAAATATCTATATTTAAATCAAAGTTTCCTGGGATCTTAATTTCTTGTTTAAAAAAAAAATATATATAATCATATTTAAAAATGTAATCATCCAGTGTTAACACTTGTTGGTATAATATTCATTTTTTGATAAAAAAACATAAAAGTTCTTCTTTTTGTTACTAGTACTTGGCATTTGAAAGTATGGGGTGGAAGAGATTAACTATGTCACAACTATTAAATACATGCAAGGTACTTTATCAGATGAGATGCTTCCATCCTTGGTGAAGTTGTCATATTTCCTCTAGAACTGGTAACCTAATGTATATCTGCAAAATAGATGGCCTGGTAATTTCTTATTGAAATAGCATTGTGCATTAACTGTGAAGCTTGAACCAAAGCTAAGTGCTTGGTTAACATTAAACTTTTGCAATTAAATACATAAGGATGGGATTCTGCAGACAGTTAAATCTGTAAGTGTAGATACTCCGTGTAGACCCCACTAATACCAATAGGACTCCGTACTGGGGTAGCTGTGCTCACAGATGTAGTTTCTGCAGGATCATGCCCTGACTTAGTTGCTTGTAAAAGATGGAGGATAGCCCAGATCACCATATTACAGTATAATCTATCATGAAAACTCACACATACATCCTAGTCCAGACAGTTTGGAGGGTAGCAATCTGACCCTAACCCATGTAGGATGCTTGCAGGGAATATAAGAAAGTGTTATGGACTATAACTTTTGTAATGCCTGTATTTTAATCTATATGTTCAAATAGACAGACTATTGCCTTCATTAAATGAATCTACACGCTTCATGGATTCAAAGGATAAAAAATGTTTTAAGAGATGAAAGTCAATTACAAAAAGGATATTAAAAGCCCATTCTGTAGTTCAAGTAAGATGTGCTTTTTACTCTGGAAAGAAGAAAATGTAAGTTCGTGCTTATAATTGTAAAAGTTTATAAGTGGTAATATACTACTTCAGAGACAACAGTGTTCTTATAGTATGAGCACATGACAGTAGTGACAGAGTAGTTCTCATTGAGAAGGCACCTTCATTATAAGCTTCTATTTTCAGCACATTATAAAAAAATTCCCTGTTAAAACATAAAAAAAAGCACCTTTGGTTCATAAGCACAAAATTTCAGCCCAAGTTTTACTTTCCACTAGAAAGTGTGCCTGATTTTGTATTACACAGCTGTGAAAAATAAAATGTCTCATTCACAGTTCAAAAACTACAGAAGATGCTCATTCTAATAAGTTATCAAGTCGTTTTGTGCTAAAGGCATTTTGTGCTCATAGCAGCCCCTGTTATGGAATGTATGTTTTGTTCAATTTAAAAAAAAAATCGATAGAGAAGTAATTATTCATTGCAATATTTTCAAAAGTGCCCAAGTAACAGTTCAGGTTCTCGCAAGGGTGTATCATCCACTGTAGGCATCAACAGCAGAGTCCGGTGTCCAGAAGAATTCATCGCTCTTTATCATCAGTTCATTGTTCTGTGTGGCTGGTGGTTTTGCTCCTAAAAGATTTGTGAGGTCTATCCTCAGGACAATGAGTTCTGCTTAGCATGCCCCCTTTCCGTACCAAGTTTTTAGGGCCACTTTGGTGCCAGTGATGTTGGGATTGGCTTCAGTGCCCAGTCCTTTATTAGCACCCTCTTCTCTGTGCCAGTCTTTGGCATTGCTTGTCTACTAGACAGGGTGCTAGATAAGGCTAGCTTGTCTGTTAGCAGGACTCTGGAGCTTGTGTCCTCAGCGTCTGATGAGACCTTCAGGGGTTGCTCCAGAAGATGGAACTTCAACCTTGTGTCCTGACTTAACATGTTCTTGTGGAGAATGAAAGGTGCACCAAATATCTGCTCAGTATGCATGACTCTCCTAAACAGAAGAGACATTTGTGTCCATCTTTCAGGGGAAGGAGATCATCGCAGAACAGACAGGGCTTGAAGCCGCAGGGTGAGTCCACCATCTTAAGTAACCTGTACAGGGGGTCTATGTGAGGAAGTGGAGGGCTAGGAGGGTAGTCTAATCATCAATACTCAGTCCACAATATGGATCTGGGCAGTCATATGTTGAAGAATCAGAAGAGTTCTGAATGTTTGTAGAAGATTTTTGGGACGGTTTAGTCAAAACTGAAAACTAGCATGTTGGACAACTGCCAGGTTCTGCCATTGCCATGGATGGCAAGAGAGAATCAAGGGAGGGTAAAGGTCACTCCACCCTTTGTGTTTTTGAGTCTGGAGAACTGCAGTTGATAAGCTTAATGGAAGAAGTGTGTTTTAAGAAAGAAAGAAAGAAAGAAAGAAGCAGCTTGGCACACAGCAAGAGAGAGAGGAAGTTGTAGAACTTTCAGGTACGAGGGCCAGCATGGAGGAAGACACAAAAATAAAGAGAATGGTTTAAAGCAGGAGGGCCTGGGCTGAAAAAAAGAGGGTAGTATGTAACATGAGGTGACAGCAGAGTCTGAGAAAGTTAACAGGGTTGGGCAAAGCCTTGAAGATGAAGATGAGAAATTTTAATCTAGTGGGAAGGCCTAGAGTAGGCAATAAAGGAATTCAAAGAGCAACAAGACCTGGTCAGAGTGGCTGGTAAGGAAGATAGTCTTGGCAGCAACATTTTGAATTGATTATTGAGGTGTAAGGTGGGAAATCAAGATTTTCCCAGCAGTTCAGTTTGCATTAGTCTGGGCAAAAGGCACGGGACAAAGGTTTGGAACTTTGCCTGGAGACCAAAAGAGAGGATATCTTAGAAATGTATAGGAAGAACAAAGACAATTTTGCAACAAACTGGATATAGGGGAAAGGAGAAAAAAGAGGGTCAAATATGACACTGAGGCTGCAAACCTAGGAAACAGGGATAGCAGTGAAATTGTTAACAGAGATAAACTAATGCAAGGACCTCAGTTTTTCCCATTGTGAGCTGGGCTGTTCAGAAAGAGATTCTGACAGACAGGAGAAGACAGGATAGGTAGAAGAGATTGTGGTGAAGAGGTAGATTTTGGAGTAAAAATCAACAGAAGCATTAAAGGGAAAATATGTATAGGGCTGAAGGAAAGAAAAGCAGCTGGCCAATGGCAATTTTCCCCTTCATTAAGGGGTTTTAAGTTTGTGAAAGAAAGTCACTAACCACTCAAAAAAGTCCCTCGCCACAGCCGTATAGGTTAATCCTAAATTCCTTATTTAAGATCAATATATTCATCTTTGAGCAAGTCCTGAGGAATTCTGTCTTTCCAGGAATAAAAATTGTGATCTCTTGTTCCACAGTGGATTTTGTTTCCAGAAGAATAGAACTCACTAGTTTTGATTGCAGAACACTAGAAGACAGGTTCTTTACCATGGAAAGAAAATCTATGCTCCAGCTAAATAAAGACTCACCTATTGTTATTCTCAGGTCATCTCCCAATCTCATCTAGATCATACCCACAGAAACACTGACAGACACCACAACTAACCACATTCAGAGAGAGAGATTGAGTGTCTTTCAATCCAGTGCAGGGGCCTTTTAAGGCTAGTGGTAGGAGAAATATTGGAAAACGAGAAGATACCCACTTAGCATTAAAAAGCACTGTAAGAAAGATGAGCTTTTTGAAGAATGACAATTAAAGAAAAGTAGCAGATCATAAGAAGGTTAAATTGACAGGTCCAAATTTTGTATTTTTAATTAGGCTTCTCTAGGGAGATACTGAAATTAACCCATGGAACATCATTAATTCATGATGCTCTTAAGGAGTACTAGCAGTTAAGAACCACTAATCCTCTTCAGTTATACAGAATCTGATCAATGACAGAGAAAACCAATACTGTCCAAGACAGTTACTCTTTACAACCTGTTTAAAAATGGACAAGTTCAAGTTATTTTGAACAGGGAGCGGAGTTGTAAATACCTGTTGTAAAGACTTCTGCCTTCTCAATTGCTTTATCTTCTTTCTGTAAATCCTGCAGGAAGGTCCCCACTCTCGTTAACATTGGCTTGATGGTAAACTGACAGCGCTCTTTTCTTGAGGGCAGCATAAGGGTTACCACAGGAAGTCCATGTCTGTAATTAACAGTTATTTCTAAAAAAGGAAATAAAGCCATATTGTAAGGTACAATGTGTCTTTTAAATTTACATGTGCTTTTAAAAACAGGCATGTTTAATACAGAGAGATACATAGTACTTCTTCATTTATTCAATGTATTGTATGGAACTATAACACAATGCTTCATATTTTAACTTCTGGAACACCTTTCATTATCAACAATAAATTAAGACCCACCACACCACTGTGAAGCATATATCCTTCCCATTTTAATCCTGGGGCAACTCAAGCACTAAAAGGATAAGTGATTTGCTCAGAGTCACTCAAGAAGTCAGTGACAGGGCTAGAAATAGAAACCCAATCTCCGGGCTCCCAGTTCTGTGCTGTAACCCCTAATTGTGGCCGAAGGAGAAATACTTGCTGCTATGCAACGAAGTAATGGACATTCAATGTTTCTATACGTGTCATTTTCGGAAGGCTGGAACTGGAAGTTCAGTTGATTTAAAAAGATAACTGATGAGAAAACTTACCATCAGATGGCACCAGTGTGCCATAGCGTGCTGTTTTATGGTGCTTCAGATTTCCAGTTTGCCTCAGACACTGCATCTGCAACAGAGATTTTGGCTTTGTTTTAAGAGAGGTTGGGATAGAATGCTTTCTTGGTAATAGGCAGTTTCCAGCCCAATTTGGTAACCTGCTGCAGAGATTGGCAGAGCACTGGCTGATGATTTCTGAAAATTCTCCTCCATAAATACAAAAGGCTTTAGAGACCCTCATTTCTAGGCAGGTTCATTCCTATTCGTCCTAAACAAAAATGGTGTTAGGCCATAGGCAGCAATTTACAAATACTCTTAATATTTCAGCCAGCATGCTACTAATATCTTAAGATGAAAGCACTGCTCAGAAATAGAGTACACCACTTATTTTGTGATAGGCAGTAAATTGTAAGGGGAACCTAAACATAGAACTTGATATGTTTCCACACTGTAATATCTTGTAGGAGAGAATATCACCACTCACTATGCACACAGCTGCTTGGAGTAGGTCATACAACCTATCTTTTATAGTAGTATTTGTGTGTGCTGGATGAAAAATATCTTAGTAGGTACATTTTAAAAAAGATTATATTCTTAATAAGTAAATCACTACATAGAAAATGCAACCAGCTGTGGTCCAAGGTTAGTCACAGTGTATTTCACAATTTTTATATCATTTTTAAAAAATGATTACTGCTTGCACTACAGTGCAATTCAACTGCTAGTGCAACCACTCGAGATCATCACCACCTAATGCCCCACTGAAAGAGACCTACCAATATGTAAAAAGCCCCATTGTGCTACCTTCTGGAATGAACACACGCAGTAATCACAGCAGGTGTTTTAACCTGAATAATGTCACTAAAAATGTCCACCCTCAGAAATACCAGTAAATAACTATCACACACCTCACTAAGGACTTGTCTACACACAAGAGGTGCTTTAACTTTATTGGTATAGTTAAAGCAGTACAACTTCTCCCCTGGTGTGGATCCAGTTATGTTGGTATAAAGGTTCTTAATACAGGGTATAGCTTTTCCCATATGGGAAGGGAAATAAGCTATACTGGTAAAAGTCTCCTTTATACCAGTAACACTACAACTATACTAAGGATTGGACCAGCATACCTATACCTGTTTTAAAAGCAAACAAATCCAACCTCATCCCCTTACTGAAACAGTTAAAAAAAAAAAAAAACTGTGTGGACCAGGACTAAGTGAAAGTTTGAGACTTAACAGTTAGGGAAGGAGGAAACTGCACAGTTTGGGGTCAATTTACCAGATAAAGGAGACAGTATCCTTCTGGAAGGCTTGCAGCACGCTTTGCCTGAGGCAGATATATTTCTGCTTTCAGTAGCTGCAAGCTAAATGCTTTATGAAAGGTATCAAATGGAAGTTACGTAAGAATGAGACTGATTATTATGTTCTTGCATTTAACAGAATTGCGAGCTTTTCATTCATATGGGATTTATCATTAATTCCGAGAGTCAAACATGCAACCTTTAGAGAAATTAACTGCCTCAACACATGGCTATAGACCAGTGGTTCTCAACCTTTTTTTCACCGAGTACCACTCGGGTCAGGTACAGTCAGGTCGAGTACCACTTGACCTGACTGTACCTGACCCGAGTACCACTCGGGGAAAAAGGGGGGGAGGGGGAGCTTTCGGCGGCAGCGGGGTTTCGTGGCAGCGGTGGGCCGGGACTTTCAGTGGCGGCAGGGTTTCGCAGCAGGCTCCATGGCGGGAACAATGCCCTCCGCCGAAACCCTTCCGCCATTTCCCCTTTTCGGAGGCACAGTCTCACGATGGTGGGTGGGAGGGCCCTTCCGGCGGCGGCGGATTCAGCGGCTCGTGTACCACCCAGCCTTCTTCGGTGTACCACCGGTTGAGAACCGCTGCTATAGACTATACTGCATATGCCATAAGATACAAGAAGGCAGCAGCCTATATTCACATTGTCTCCTTCTCAAAGGCAATGGTAATTTTTTTCTACTGTCCTCTTTCAATACAACACAATGCACTGCTAAATGTAAGCGTTTTAGAACCATTTTAATTACGCTGCAGTGAAAAGCACTCCATTTAAAATGTGTCTCGCTGTGAGCCTTTCAACAGTAATGTAGAATTACAACTCTTCCCTCTTCATATGAGCAAGTGCTCGCTTATTACTACAGTCTCTCAGGGGGCTCTCAATTGTCACCCATAGTTCTGCTTCAATATCAATGCAATTCACCAAAAGTGTCTGCTTGAGAATTAAGGGGGAAGAAAACGCCGAAAAAATATTTGGGAAACTAGGGACTGGACAGCCCAAAACTGAGTTAAGAGGCCTCTCCTTCAAACTGTAATCACCCAGGGCCAAGTCATGTCCTCTGCATATAGATCTCATCCAGCCAGTGAATGACAAGAAGGATGAGGAAGAGGGTTGGGAAGAAGAGTCATCTGCCTCTGTAACACTATTTAGTCTGCAGGGTCAGGCAAAATCAGTCCGTGTTCTGTGGGAGCACACACATCCCATTCTCTGCCTGCCACGTTGGCCTCAAAGTGATTGCTAAGAAGAAACACCACCAGCCTGGGTTATTTTCTGCTGGCTCTTTGGTGTTGCAAAGCTCCCCTTTAACAGGGTTCCTGGGACAGCCACAGCCGGGGTGATTAGTGGGGAAGGTTAGTGCTGGAGCCCCAAAGCCAGTGCAGTCCCCACATGGATTTTGCACGAAAGGCCCAAGCTTCCTCCAGATCAACCCAGGATCCTTCTTGATTCCAGGGGGTCTGTGGAGTTCCTGGGCAGTCTGTGGCTTGTGCCAGGGACGGAGGACCAATCCCCACCTCAACAGGATGAAGTGGAGGAGGAAGTTCCACAAGGGGCTTCCACAGTTTTCCTCCCCAATAAAGGTACATTCCCTCAGTGCTCAGTTGCAAAAAGTCCAGCTGAAGTTAATTCACTGGGACTGAAGTCAACCTGATTATAGACTTTCCTAGGCACTCATCTATCAACAAAAAGCATGCTATCAGAAGGGTTTCTGTACCCCTCAACATTGGATTAGCTAGGCATAACAATGCTTCCTGCAGATTTAAAGTATTAATCTGTAACAATATAAAATGAGATTAATATAAATATACCCAGTTATTTATGAGTACTTTTTCAATATTTTACTTATATGTTTTAGCATACCCAACACACAGACATATTGCTGGGAGCAGGGGCTGAGGAGATGTATGTGTGCATGTGACATTAATTGCATTTTTCTCCTGAAACAAATCTGGAAAGCAATTCATATGGAATGACAAGATTCAAGAGCCAATAGCTGTGATTTCTAACCCAACCTGTGCTCCAGAAATTAAATGAATATTTAAAAAATAAAAATAAAAAGGATTGCCCATCCAAAATCATTACTGGTCTATGGACCTTATCACAAAATGAATCAGTCTTTTAGACAAACTTTATATCTATAAGCGAAGTTACAATTTAAAAGTTGTTCACGAGACATATTTTATATTTTTTCTAATGTTTGTTTTCTGTAAGTAAGAAAATATATGTATAAGGGAGCAAGATATTATGCGCCCTAACAATCACCCACCATCATTTGATATAAATTCTTCATTTGAGCTACAGAAATGCCTCCCAGTTTTGCATGGCAACCCTTGATTTAACATTTCAATAATTTCCTCCTGCTTTTATTGATCAGGATTTTCATTTTGTTCTCTGTGGTTCCTAGAATTGATTTAAGTCACCATGAATTAGACAGTTTTTATACAAATTTGTTCAGGAGGCCTGTAAATCTGCAATTTATCAGCTAGAGGACAATTCATTTTTTAAAAAAAAGATCATTTGCTCTCTGAAATAATACTGTTGTATACAGTTACAATTTCATCCCAGAGAAGTGTCAGAAACAGCCCTTTTCTCTTTCCTAGGGCAAGTCATTGCTGATAAATTTTCTTATCTTTTTCAAACACAACTTCCGCATCACAATAGGAACTAGCAGGCAAATATCTTCTCCCAAATAGAATATTTTATCCTGCTGTTCTGAACAGTACTATAAAGGATTCAACTGCACTGTATTTATGGTTCAAATCTCACAATTTATTGAAAAGCTACAATTTTTTTAATCTCTTTTTACAGGTGTAAATCAAGGTTCCAATGTTAACAAAAGGGATCTTGGAATGCCCATCAGCAATTTCAACTGGCATGATTATTGCAGACACTGCAGCAATTTGATGTACCCACAGAAACATAGCACTTTTCTGGCTCTTGGGTGAAACACCCCATGCTTTACATCTCTGGAAGTGAATGACACACAAGAGATTCATAGTTTTTCTTAGTTGGCTTCATTCTTCCTATCATTTAATGGTCACTAAGGATTTTTCTTTTCCTCCTCCTGCACAGCCTTCTGTAGATGGTTAAACACTGGATTTAAGTAGCCAGACAAATAAAATCAATGGCTAAAATGACAGCATTAATTAAGCATATCAAGATGTCAGAGTCTCAGGATAATTTACCAAGAGGCCAAGTACATGCTTTTCAAGAGCAGAGAACATTTCTAAACTTGCTTCAGAATTCAATTTCAATTCCTGAAGAACAGGCATATCCTTAGCAGATTTACACCTTGCTTAGGCCAGATTATTCCCCTTAGATCCACACATCTCTGCAAAAGAACTCCCTCTGCCCTACATGGAAGGAGGTGAAGGGGATGTCAGCCACTTTTGAAGCATCATCCTTCCCATCCTCGGTCCTCTAGAAGGTTCTGTGGGTCTGGGAGAGCAAAAAAGTTAAATTCACTAGTCTAAATTTCACCATCCAAAACTAGGTGAAGTGCAGAAAAGAAAATTTGCATATACCGGGAAGAGTAAATTTGATTGTTTATTATTTTATTTTTTAACAATTTAAAATGTTATTAATACAGATAAGTGCCTCTTAAAAATACTGTATATGATTTTTAATATGTAGAGCTCTCTTTCAATGGGACTCATACAACTCTGAGCATAACAAAACAACTTGAACATAACCTTTTTAATTTAAGTTTACAAGTATTTCTGCCTTCAGAAATGTAAATCAATAGTGAATCTCAAGTTGATTTTTCATTCTCCAAAAAGGAGAATACCCTAAATGTAGAGGGAGGAAATGCATATGCTGTTGATACATCTGAAAACATTTTGTAAACATAAGAAGCACTTCTAGAAAGTGAAGAAAGAACCAGGAATAAATCTCTAAGTATTTTATCATGTTTTCATTGCTCTGTTTTAAGACTAGCACACTAACGCTCTTTCTTATATCTATCTATAGCTGTATCTAGTTTATCTTTAAAAAGAAACCCATAAAAATGAATGCACAGTCTCAAGCATCTTCTCATGCGAAGGACCACTCCAAAAGAAGGTACTTCTAGAAAGAGTTCATGCCTGCTAATATTAATAGAGTAGGCAATCTTTCTGCAAATGGGAGCCACTTAATCGAAGCTTAGCAACCCACCAAAAATCAATCAATCGGAGTTCACACTGTTATTCAAACTATAACATTTTAAGCAATCACAGAAATAAACAATGGACCAAATTTATCCACTCACTGCAATGCAGTTACACCATGTGTTTGGCCCATTATCCTGTAACAGCTGAAGCAAGGTTAACATCCCTCCTCCTGCTCTTTGTTTTCTCTTTATCAGTTTTCTTTTGCTGGTTTCTCATCCCCCTCCTCAAATTTAATTGGTTTCTCCATCTCTTCTATTTACATGTTTCTATGTTTATTAATTACAACTCCAGTTATAAGATATTTTATCTGTTAAAAATCATATTACCCTACATTGTATAAACTTCAGATGTTCAGTCTGGGGTATTGTGGCAGGCACCTGCACGCTTGTCAATATCAATTCACTGTGTCACAACAACAGAGGCTGAAAACAGTAATACACTAAGGCAGGCTGAAAATTGAGACATAACCCTGTTCTTACCAAAAGCACTACTCCAGAAACAGTGCCACTACTCTGCAAATGAGCATCTCTGAAAGCACTGGGGGGAGACACAAAAGCACTGAACAGCAGAAGAGAGCTTCTGAGCACAAGATCCTCCAGGAAGCACAAAACTATTTAGAAACTACAGGTACCCCCCAGCTTTCCTTTTCAAAACAAGACAACTGTCAAACAAGCATAAAGGAGGGGCTGGAAGAATAGTATATTGTTACACACGTTGAATGCATCTGAATGCGTACACGTAAATCATACTTGCGTAGGTCAAACTGATTTAAAAAAATATATTTAAGCATGAAATTAAATATTTTCCTTTCTACACCTGCACAGCAAAGCCACTCTACAGTTCTCAGCTGATGGATATTCCCCTCTTTTGGGGGGACTACGGCATATTACAATCTATGACAATGAATTTAAAAATGGTGTTCAATCTTTTCCTTACTCCATAGTTTATTGCTCTCCTGCTCTGTTGTCTCTTCCTCACTTTACTTCATCACGCTCCAATGCGTCTCTCCTTCTCCCCCTGATCCTGACCATCCCCATGGGTGAAACCTTGTTCCCATTTAAGTCAATGGCAAAATCCTGAGTGTCCAACTAACTGAGCTTTCCATCGCTCTTTCCCTCCTGCTAGGTTCCCCATCCCTCTCTTTTTTCCCATAGGGAGAGGAAGGAACAGCCCAAATAGCATCCAAAGGATTTAGAGTTTCAGAGATTTGGCAGCATCACACACTTTCAAGAAAGCTTACAGTCTGCCATTTATAGTCCTCAAACTAAGAAGAAGACAGTCTTTACAATCTATGACCTAGAGGGAGGCTCGAATCAGGATGGGTCAGACAGTGACAGGGAAGGATTATAGCAAGAAAATATATTTGCTTTTAACCAGGAGTAAAGTAAAGTCTACACCTGAGAACTGCACCATCTGTCTTTGAACAGGATTCTCAGTCAAAAAATGAATTTGTTGTAATAGACAGGAAGTGTTCAATTTGTTCCACAAATAGTTCTCTGTTCTTGAGCTCTGCTTCCACAGACAAGGATCCCGACCAGAGAAAAACTGTTGCAATCTTTGACTTTAAAACTAATGAAGAGAGACTTTGTTCTTAAAAACAGGCTTAGAGTATGTCCTATTAGGTAATCAGGATAGCTGCTCCTCCCTCTGCAAAGGTTTGGGAAAGAGCTTGGCATAAGACATGTAATTGGCTCCATCCCTATTAAAAAATAATTCAGCTCATCTCTGGAAAGAGCAAAGTTCTTCAGACTGGCTGCTAAGGTAAAGCTAAAACTTTTACTTTTGTTTGTATTTCACCAGAAATGAGTTAACAGAAAAAAATATGAGTGCAAACCATTAGATTAACTTGTTCATCCAACATTGTTTGTTGCTTTACTGAAGTTCTATCTAATTCACTCATTTTTCTTCTGAAAATTTTTTTGGATATCTGAAGCACATTCTAGAAGATAGTAAAACAATTTTTCAATTAAGTGACATTTTGTTCACAGAGTTATTTAAATTGTATTTAAAACATTTAACACATTTTTTTAAAAACCTCAAAAATGGAACTAAACATTCAAATTTTGTTCAAACCAAAATAAATTTTACACTTTTTGGTTCACTAAAATTTTTTCAAAACATTTGCATTTTGGACTGACCCCCAAACATTTGTTATAATTCTTATTTTTTGGAACTGCCAGTGAACCAGAAAAGTTCTTTGACAGGTCTACCACTGACACGTTTATACTTTACCAAATTTCACATTCCCAGAACATATTACTACAAGTTCTGATAAGTGAAACACAGAATCTA
The DNA here is from genome assembly GCF_026122565.2 of Emydura macquarii macquarii. Lineage (NCBI taxonomy): Eukaryota > Metazoa > Chordata > Testudines > Chelidae > Emydura > Emydura macquarii. The sequence goes on along the minus strand of NW_027133000.1, from coordinate 4,039,323 downwards.
GTATATCAGTGTTTTATCTTAAGTGGCTGGCCCAGTTAGAAAGTGCTATAAGAGCATGTATCCTTGATGCAGGGGTCCTTCTCCATAGAAACATGCATTCTGGAAACAAATGTACGTTTCTGTTGAACACTTTTGTACTCCGCTTCAGAACAACTTCCTTCATGTCAATGGGGCAGAAGGCAAGGTCAATGCTCCCAATGTGTCTGATCCATGTTGTTGTGGGGGAAGGAGCACCAGCAGCCCTGGAGTGTTTTTATTTGTTGCAAGGGACAATAGGGATACCAGTGGACTCCTGACAGCATGGGCGTCACAGATACTCCAAACACATGATAAAGAGGTGATTGTTTGAAGCACCTCAGAGGGTTTTGCTTTGGGTTTGTGTGTCGTGGTAGGAAGCATGTAAAGAGGAGAAGGAGTGGTGAACAAGAAGAGGTAGTGTACAGACAATGGAAGATGAGTGAAACAGTGAAGGGCAACAGAACTAACAGAAGAGACAATCAAGAAATAAGAGCAACAGAAGAGAAAAACATGGACAAAAGCCCATCCTGCCAGGGAAAAAAGAAAGTCTTAAGCCAAACCACAGATGGCATGCACTGCCACAGACAGCAGACCAGGCACTCGAAGTACAGGAACATCAGGAACAAAGGTAGTGGTTAGAATTATCACCAGTGACGCCACCCTCTCCAATAACAGCTATTGTACAGTTTTCCTCTCTTGCTGCAGTCACAGATGCACTGAAGATAACCCCTGGGACAACCAAAACCACATGATGGCATCAGTCATCCATTACAGAGCTGTACTATGAGCAACTTATTTTTCTTTTCTACAAATCCACATTCACCCATCACCCTGAGTGCAGACAGACAATCATTTTCATCTTCTATCAAATACATACACACTCTATGCTCTGTACACATACCGAACATCATCTTTACTTAAACCCTAATTCAGCAAGATACATAAGCATGTGCCTACCATTAGGCACAAGTAATCCCAGTACCTGAATGAATCAGAACCATAATCTTATCTCCCCATTACCTCTCTTGTTAAGTCATCAAAAATTAGTTTATTGTAGCCTCTTGACCCTAAAAAAATGTGCCAACAGTTTCAATTATAATCTAATAAAATGCATTTCCCAACAGTTGAACTTCTGCTTTATCATTAGCATTCTGCATGTACAAACACCACCAGGCATGCCAAAACTAGAATACTTCCTGGCCACACAAAACAGTTAGCTGTAGCATTAACAGTTGTGCAAGCTTCCATTTAGCCCCTTCTATCAAACCCAGCTTTAAAAGCCGTCAACAGCTGTGGGTTCCCACCCTTCCTGCTTCATTTCCTCTTCAGATCCCATTTTTAGTTTACGGTAAGGAAGGGATTCAATCCAAGTGGAAAACACAAAGCCTTGCAAAATTCTACCCACCCACACACACAGAATGAACTGACAAGTAAAACGTTACGGACAGATTCTGTGATGCGTCTCCTAAGGGACACAGCACATACAGTGCAGCCCAAGGGAATGGGCAGCAACAATCACCACCATCTGGTGTGGCCCTCAGGGTGAATTAGACAAGCCCAGAAGCAGAATGGATTGATTTAAATCAAGGCGATTTAAATCACCAAGAGAAAATTGATTTAAAATTGATTTAAATCAAGGCAATTTAAATCACCAAGAGAAAATCATTGATTTAAATCAAGTTTCCCACTGATACTTCTTCACATATTTCTTAAACAACGGTGCAAATCTGACCACTAAAACTTGTTAATTTACAACTCAATACAGCATTTTACAACATCTAGCAGGGTATACTTTGTGTAATTTTTTGATAACTTGATTTTTATTAATTTAGGAAATAGTACAAAATACTCATTACCTGTGTCAAGCTGCAGATGCAGCAACAGTATATTGGGAATAGTAAGAACTAAATCACACACGCAAACACAGTAGCACTTATTATATTTTATTAAACTAAATCTTAAATGTTACATAAATGTTTCACATTTGCAATTGCAGCAGTCTCCTGAGTTGCTGGCTGATGGCTGTCCTTGAACTTTTTTTTTTTAATTTTCAAATTTTATTTACTCTAACAGACAAGTCATCACAACACTAAACGTACGCTGTCCTTAAAACTTCTACAACTCTCTCTCATCTTACCCACTCCCACTGTCATTTTTATTCATAGACTGAAACAGAAATACGAGTTTTCCTGTTTTTTCAACTCCTAGTCGATTTCTTAGGTTTGAGTGAATAATACCAAACGATGAAAATATTCTCTCTGTGCCTGCAGAGAAAGCTACTGCTGTGAAAAGATGGCTTAGCAACTGAAGGAACTATATTTCAAGGTGCCTGGCTAATGATTTCCACCAATTCAGGGGAGTGACTTTGTTCAAAACATCATCAGTAAATCTGTACTATTTAAATAGTTCCACTCCAGCCCTGAAATGTATTATGACTGGCATAACTGAGGAATGATTTTGAGATGCCCATGCCACGGCAGCATCATCTTCTTCAGAAGTTAGGATCTACCTTTATATCTGGGGTCGAGAATGTTCACAAGAAAATGAGGTGGAGCTTGATCCATTCGCTTCTTTATTGTCTGCAGTTTAACTTTCTGGTGAGGTATTTCTTTCGTCAATGTCTCTTGAAGTATCTTCCAAATTTTGACAGCATCAGCAATAATTTATCTGAAGTTTGTTTAAGGCTATGCATACAGGCTTCGATATACTGAGCATATCCTCTACATTCCTCTTTAATCCAATGTTAGATACTTTGAATGAGATACTTCCATCTATTTTATCACGATTTTCTTCACAAAGTTTTATGAGAATAGGCCAGTTCTTAATAAATTGTTCAAAACAATCAACCACAGAATTCCATCGAACATCTTGAGGGAGAATTAGTTTGGATTCTCCTGCTCTCTTCAGTGAAGCTGAAGCAAAATGGTTGTTACAGAAGTATTTTGCCACTTCAACAACATTTTCTTTTATTCCTGGAGAAGATGTACTTAAGTCTTTGGCTAAAAGATGCATTAAATGGGCACTGCAGCCATATGTTATTAAGAAGCATCCTTCTGTTTCTTCTTCTAAGTATCTTCTCATCTTTGCCATGTTTGTAGCATTGTCTGTGACAAAACTGCACACGTGACAGTTGAATTTTTGTTCAGTTTATTACAGCTTTCACTGACACTTCTTTTTAATATACTGTTGTGTGGGCTTTTCCCGATGTATCTATTGTTTCTGAAAAATATGCAACCCCATCTTCTGTTGTCACACAGGCAGATATTACTGGATCATTGTGGACATTGCTCCACACATCAAGGCTTAAACTGGCAAATTTCTCCTCGGTATTTCTTGCACTGTTCAAGTTCCTTTTCATACACTGTATCTAGCAACCTTCCACCAATGTCTGCTCTACCTGGTGGAGTGTAGCCTGGTCGTAAGGACTCAACCACATCAATGAAGTGTTTATTGTTAACAGTGAAAAGAGGAGAATTTGTGGCATAAATGAACCAAGCAATCTTTTCATCTATGATGTTTTATTGGTATTTGCTGTCCTTACTACAAACCCATCCGTGGTGGTGGTTTTACTGGATGATTGAAATCTTTTGCTTGCTACTGATACTTTGTTGTCTGAAATACATTTAGTTGCAGCACTGCTCCTAAAAGTACAAACGGATGACTCTGAAGTTGTTGCAAATAGACAGTCACAGTCAAAGTCTCTTGTGCTTAAATGGGATCCTGAAACAAAATTCAAAAATGATTTTGAATAGTCGTTCCTCTCAGTTCTTCTCACTCTATTATTCAGTTAATCATTTACATTTTTTTTTTTTTTTAACAAGGATGCAGATCTGATTCCAAATTACTAAAAAAGCTAAGACTGACTGCACTCAGAGTTAACTTAATTTTGGAGTAAGCCCCAGAGAACACACTGGCACTTCTGTTTTTTGAGAAAACAAGTATAGGATGGGGTTCCCTTGGAAAAGCTGAGTTATGCTGAAGTAAAATAGGGAATAGACTTATGACATGACCATTATGGTCTGTGGCCACAATGTTCCAAAATAAGGGGCACATATTATGTAATATAAAATACGAAAATGACACCCCAGTGGCAACTGGCAACTCTAGATTTCTCTTATTGCAGCTTTCTGTACTGTGTACTTGGGTGACAGATTCTAAACCTAGTTAACTAATTAAACAAGCCATAAGGATTAGCTAAGCTAAACTTTTTTTTTCTAGCAACATTCAGCATAGCAAACAGCTTGGGAATTTACTTGTTAAATCATACTTGTACTAAAAGGCATAGAGAGAGTCTTGAAGAATGATGCATTGCAAAGTGAATTATTTAAGTTACTAACCAGTTGATCCACACTGTTCTTCAGACATATCCACATCTTCATCCACATCATTTTCTCCCAATAAGCAGTTTTCATTATGATGTTTCATTCTTGCAACTAGGCCCTCCATCTCCTTCTTGCACTGCTTACACTTGACACGTTTTCCTTTTTTACCAAGGGAAGGAAATTCTTCAAAATATTCCCAGATAGGGTCTCTCTTACGCTCAGAAGCCATGACAGTTTTTCTGTGGCAAAAGTGTGGGGGAATATAGGAAGCTGTGTGTACTGAATAATGTCTTCCCTTTTTCTTTCCAGTCCAATCCATTGTTTCTTTCTACTCTGCCTCCATCCTTTGTCTCTCTGTCTTAAAGACCGTGTCTTAACTAACTGCTCTGCCTGGCTTGGCCCAGCTCCACCACCACATAAGCACAGAACAACATCAGTTCTATCCAGCTTGTGTCTTTCTTTGTATATGTGACTTTAGTCTGCTGAGAAAATGAAACTGAAAGCCCAGAACTTTCAAGAAGCAAGAGCTGGTAGTTAGACTGGACAGACTAGAGCCATTAATTCATTTTTATGAGACTGTAAGTGGAAGTTTAGCATGTTTGTGATGAGATTTAATTGTAACAGTTATTTTTAAATGAGAGAGAAATGTAGTATTTTATTAATGATTTTTTTAAAAATAAAAAAAAATTAGATTAAAAAAAAAATCATTGATTTTTATCCACCCTGCCCAGAAGTCAGAATGTCTGGCTTCTAAAGAAGCTTCTCCCTTTTTCCTACTGTATCTGCATCTCCAGGCATTACTTGTCTCACAGAAGTACTTTAAATCAGGAATTTAATTAACAACACACAACTGTCATTTCCTGAGCCCCTAGTACCTCTTGACTACTTTGCCTTTTGAAAGGTGTGCTATTAGGCCAGCTGCAGGCAGAAGCCCTTCCAAAGGGAAAAACATCATTTTCTTTTTGTCCCTTTAACAAGTGATGTAGGAACATAGGACCCCTGCCACACTGGAACAGGTCAATGCTTATTCTAGTCTAATATCCAGTGTCTAAAGTGACCAGTGCCAGTACACAGATGTAAGGCTCAGCAACTCTTACAATGGACAGTTACACAATAACCTGCCCATGAGGAAAGTTAGGGGTTAGCTTATGCCCTGAAGCACTAGGATTTAAAACCCTTATAATGTCACTGTGGATGTTCTTACAGGTCACAGAAGTGTATAATACTTTTTTGAACCCTACTAATATACAGATCTTAGCTGTTTATTAGAAAAGGACCCAAAGGGCTGGAAGGAAGCCACAAAGAACCAAAGCAGCAAAGGTTTGTTTGCTGACAGAGAAAATAAAGGGGTGGAATTTTTTTTTTTTTTAAAGTTTCATTTGATACCATAAGAGCATCCATAACCAATAGTCAAAAAAGAGCAAGTAAGATGCTCTGGAACAAAATTAGGGGAAAAAAGTGAAGACATGCTATACTTTAAATTTAGACTCAGGATAAAATCATAACAAGATTAGCATATTTAAAACATCAACACAAGCCTGTTGTTTATCAAAACCTAGCAGTAGATGAATGGGGACATATAAAGATGGCAAGAAAACAAACCAGTCTAGAGAAAGGAGAAACAGAACTACTTTGAGAGATGAGGGCACAGAAGTCACAGGAAACCCAATAATAATCAACAGGTTTAAGAGCCTCTATGCTTCACTACTCTCCTTACACAACAGCTATAATAAGTCAGGTTTATAGGCATGACAGTAGCAACTGTATCATTACGCTTCAGAAGGCAGATTCATTCTAAGCCTCTATTTTCAGGGTCTTATAAATATTCTAAACAATTTAATCCCTTCCTCCCTTAGATCTGAAGTAGCCCAAATCTAATGATCTTCCAGACATACGCAAGGTCTATCTATTTACTTGGAAAGGGGAAATTTGTTGGGAGAAATTGTTTTGTTGGTGCAACAGCTGCTGTTTTAATAGAATTGTTTTTTGAAGTTATGTCAAAGGGGCCTAAGGCATACAGTAGAGCCTGAAATATGGAGAAATAAGGGAAATTTATCATATTTAAGTAAAACAAAATTTACATTTTTCCTCATATAGCTAGAGCTAATCAGATGCAATGAAAGTAATTGCTGATTTAATTTAAGCCAGAATTTTTAATTAATTGATTGAACTGCATGCACACTTTTTCCTGCAAAATTTAGGTTGTCTATGGAAAAGAAGTTTATTTTTTGATTTTGATAAATCTAAAGCTTCCTCTGGGTCACATCAGAATAATGTGAATGGAGGGCAGAGGGATGGGGTTCTGGGTGGTTCAGAAGATAACCTGATGCTTCCCTACACTAATTTTTTTTTTTTTAAACTAATTTTTAAGAGTACTCGCTGTGTTGTTTTAATATAGGACCCAGTGTTATTTGAGGATTTATTTTAGGCGATTTTTTCCCAGAGTCATTGGGTTTTTTTAAAGTCTTCCCTGTGTAAGGTCTTATTCTTTGGCTAAGGAGCTGCAGCCACATAAGGCGAGATAGCAGCCATGTGCTAAGTAGCAGGTACATGTAGTCACATCCCACATTCCTGAAATTGCATCAAACAACTCTAAGAAGGTATAGCTAAGCAGGACCCAAGTTTTAACAATATAAATTGAGGTCCAAAAGGAAGTTCTTTGAAACCTATCTCCAGGACACAGCCCAAGTTCAAAGCTGCCAATCCTCAACACCCTGCCAATGGTATCATGCAGCTGGAGTCCTCAGGTGATCTAATCCTGCTTGGCCACCAGGAGAAATTTGTCTGACTTATTGGGAATAGTGAGCATTGTATGCTTAGCGTGTGTATTCTGTTTTGGTAATTGTTAATAAATAGAGAACAAGGATAATACTGTGTAAGGCTCTTTTGCTGGTAAAACCTCGCAAGCCTGCAGAAGATTATGCCCAGAGCCCTACAAATTGGGAAAGGGCGGGTACTTAAATTAACTGGGTTGTGCCTTGAGCCACCCAGGGTGGGGTGCTGTAGTCACAGTGTGTGCAGGTAACAACTATTGGTTGCTAAATCAATATGGTTATTTATTACTCTAACTGGAAATGATAACTATATTTTTCAAGTTGAAATAGTAGTGGTATATGCTTCTCAAAGAGGACTACATGTGCCATGTCAAGTTTGAAGAAAAAGGCTTGGGGAAAAAAAGAATTACAATTGTTTGGAACAAAAGTTACACACTGATATTTTCAAAGTGAACACCTAAAGACTACACAGATCGAGAAACAGTGGACCAAATTCTGCTCTCAAATACATGAGTGTAAATCTTACTCCACTGAAAGAAATATAGAAGAGCACAATTTGGCCTATAAAGACAACACAGGAAAATAGACACCATTATGCTTATTTCAATAAATGTGCGTTCATTTAGATATGTTAGTTACGTTTGAACAGTTTGTCTTCTCTAAAAAACTCTCAACTCACCTCCCTCAAGAGATTTAAAATATAAAAAATCCCTGTTACTATTCCATTATGCTTGAGATTTTATATGAATGCAATTAGGATGATTCAATACTAGGGGTCTTAGAACAACATATCTGACACATTCTTCACAAATACCAGGGCATCAAGATTAACATTATGTCCCCTAATGCAAAACACAGCGCATCCTCACTACCTATACACCAGTATTCTATATGTTCAAATATCTGGACAAACTGCTTATTCCTGAGAGATGTGGTGCTTGGTGGCTATTCCATGTTTCTAGTTTATGCAGACTGCAGATAGTAGAGGAAGGCAGAATGCATAGATAGCAAAGATGAAATACTACTTTTAAAAAAGTAAACAGAATGCAAACTGGTAACTGAAAGGCATGCAGATGACATGGCAACGAGCCTGGTATAATACCTGGTGTTCATCTGGACTAGGAAAAATGGATCTGTTTAGATCAGGCCTGGCTAACGTGCTAGCTAAACCTGACAAACTCAGCCTTTTTCTAGCTAGAATCAAAGCTAGAACTTTACCAGATAAAGGTGTTACCTTGCATCTATGCTGGCGAAAAGTTGAGTGGAGGTAAAGCTTAAGTAGCACATAAACTAAGCTCAACCTAAACTCAACACTTCTCCAAGTCAATACAACCCTGTGGATAGATCAGATAAGTAATTAAAGGCCATTGATAGGCTAGTGAATGGGTAAAATCTTTCTGACATTAAAATTTCCAGGCAGATACTGAAACTGGCAGAAGAAAAGTGTGATTAAAGAGAAACACAAACAGAAAATCTTAACAAGACCTTCAAAGAGTTAAACCACTATGTGCTCACATACTTATGCAAATAAGAAGCAAAGATGTTCCCTTATCTGGAATATTAATGAGAAAAAAAGCCAAGTACTTTCCTAGATAGAGTTATGATCTCTTATAATTTCCAAGCCTCAAGTAGGAACTGCTTCCAGGAATATACAGTATTCAAAAATTAAAATTATGGTAGAACAGAGATCAGGTGATATTGAAGCAGTTCAGTACTTTTATATCAGAAATTAAAAATTAAAAAATTGTGGAAGTATATGAATCATTTCTGTGCAAACTATGAATCATATGAAGTATATGAATCACTTCTGAGCGCATGCTAACCAGATCGCTCCAAGTTCCCTGACATTGTGGAGCCCCGGTCCTCTCCCAACCAGGTCCCCTGGGTAATGTGACCTGAGCTAATGTGCGCCCCCCACTGCAGGCCTGAAGCATCTGACACTAGAATCATTGAGAGGCTCCTGTCTGCAAAGGGCATTCACTCCATCACTGGTCTAACCACCACTCTAGGGTCTAACCACCACTCTACGGAGGTCAGGACTTGTGGGGGCACTGTCACATCCCTGTCCATGGGGTGCCTGCTCGGGGTGTAAGCCGAGGCCAGCCATAGCTGAAGCAGTCTGAGCTTCAGGTGGGCATGGCGAAGCACATAAGTACACACTGCCATATGGCACAGTAGCTGCAAGCAGACTGATGCCATTGTAAGGGGAAAGGCCTGGAGGTACCTGTTCAGGCCAGACATGGCCTCAAACCTGGCCTGCGGCAGGAATGTTCTGGCCTGCGTTGAGTCGAAGACTGCCTCTACAAACACTATCCTTAGTACAGGCACCAGAGTAGACTTCTGCTCGTTTACTAGCAGGCCCAGCCTGGTGACAGGTGGCTCGCACGAGGTCCAGACTGGCTTGGGCCTGAGCCCTCAACCTGCCTCTGGTTAACCAGTCATCCATATACGGGTAGATCTGTAACCCTTGATGCCTGAGATATGCAACCACCCTGCCTTGCACTTTGTGAATGCCCTCAGGACTGACGACAGGCCAAACGGGAGGGCTGTAAACTGGTAGTGGAAACCACCCACCACAAATCTGAGAAACCTTCTGTGACCCAGAAATATCGATATGTGAAAATATGCATCCTTCAAATCGAGGGCAGCATACCAGTCTCCTGGATCCAGAGAGGGAATAATAGAGGCCAGGGAAACCATGCGGAATTTTTGGCTTCGGATGTACCTGTTTAAGCCCCGCAGGTCCAGGATGGGTCTGAGTCCCCCTTTGGCCTTTGGGATAGGGAAATATCGAGAGTAGAACTCTCGTCCTCTCACATCCGGTGGGACCTCCTCTATGGCTCCCAATATGAGAAGATTGCGCACCTCTTCTAAGAGGAGTTGCTCGTGATAAGGGTCCCTGAAGAGGGAAGGGGACGGGAAGGTGAGAGGAGGAGGAGAGGAAAATTGGAGGGTATAGCCCATTCCAATGGTGCCCATGACCCAGCGGTCCGATGTTATATGGACCCAGGCCAGGAAGAAAGGAGCGAGACAGTTTAGGAAAGGTGAATATGCAGGATTCAGGTGTGAGGCTGGAATGCTGTCCTCATGCGCACCATCAAAATGAGTGACGCTGACTGCCTGAGCATCAGGAGCCAGGCAGCTACGCAGTCAAGGAAGAAGGCAGGCCCTGCCTGCGTCACCTAATGTTCCTCTCTCTCTCTCTCCTCTGTCTCGCTCCTGGCAAAGTGCTGCGCCGGGAACCTGGGCTGCTGTTGTTGTTGCTCTGCTCGGGCCAAAATTGCCTCCTGGAAGCTTGCAGCATGTCCAGACCCAATGAGCGCAGCATTGCCCTTAAGTTCTTAAGCCCATGGAGCTTTGCATCGGTCTGCTCCGAGAAGTGTGCAGCGCCATCAAATGGTAGGTCCTGTATGGACTGCTGCACCTCCTGAGACACAACTGGAGCCAAAAGCAACAGCACATGGAAATCCCCGAGGCCATTGCCCTTGCCACCGAGTCAGCCGCATCTGAGGCAACCTGTAAGGTTGCTCTGGCCGCTGTCCTGCTCTCCTCCAAAACCGTGGATAAGTCTTGGGCCTGATCCAGAAGTATGGCCTCCCCGAAATGCTTGAGGGAGTCCCACAAGTTATAATTATACCTGTTGATTGGCAACGCGGAACTGGAGGCTGGCAGTAGAATAAATTTTTCTCCCAAACAAGTCCAGTTTCTTGCTCTCCTCGTTTTTGGGGGTTGAGCCAGGCTGCCCCTGCCTGTCCCTTTCATTTGCTGCCACCACCACCAGGGAGCTTGGCACAAGGTGGGTGAACAAGTATTCAAACCCTTTCATGGGAATGTAATACTTTTTTTCCACCCTCTTTGAGGTCAGGGGCAGGGAGGATGGAGTTTGCTAAGTGCATGGGAGGCCCTGCAGATGTACCCTCTATAGGGTCCGACTCCTCCCCAACTTGGAGTCATGGGCCTCTGCTGGCTGCGCTGTGGCCCCCGATCGCTTCCCTGACAAGATGAGGGAGTAGGGTCCCAAGGTCACCTGTAATCCCCAGGGGTTCCAGTACTGCCATTGGGGTGGCCATTGACCCCGAGGCCACCCTGGAGGGGCCAGGCTGGGACCTTGCCCTTCAGGTTGAGGAGGCTGGGTGGGAGGAGCCGCTAAGTCCTTTCCCCCCCAGGAATTGCTGGACCCTCCTGCCAGTGACCAGCGTAATTCAGAGCTCGACCGTCTCCCCATCTCACGGTACCAAGGGGAGGGGGAATGGTATCTGCGCCTCCTATCTCGGCTCTCCCTTGACCAACGTCTTGGGGACGGGGAGTATGAGTCCAGTGACCGGCAGTGTCGCTGCCTGGACCACCCGCGGCCAGAGGAGAAGCAGGAGTGGCATCTGGGCAACAGGAAGCCTCTCAATACTGAAGCCCCTGTCAGTAGGGTTCCTCCCTGGGCAAGCGCCGTGATGCCTGCAACCAGGTTCTGCACCGCTCATGCGCAGGTGAACTCATCGGTACCGGTGAATGAGAACAGTGCCAGGCTCCCGACGGGGAGCGTCTGCTTGATACTGAGCGGGACCTGCATCGACTTATCAATGCCGTTGCCTCGGTGCCAGTGATTGTTATTGACGCTCCAGACTGTCTGGGCTCCTCCGGTACTGGTACTCCGGCCCTGGAGACCACCTAGGTGTTGGGGAACATGCCTCAGAGGATCAGCCCCTCGGTGGGATCCATCTCCAGCGCAGTGACCCATTTAGGTAAGGGGAAAAATTTTCTGGTAACTATGCGCAGGGCGCACACCCACCTACAATGAAATAGACATGAGCAAGCACTCGAGGAACAACACTTCTTACTGCATGGTAGAAGTAAAAAAAACCAAACAAACCACCAGCATTTGTAGATATGCTCTGATTTCCAAAACAGGCTGCTTCTAAACAGTCCCTCGACCCATCCTGTCATCTCACTCTGAAGGTGTTGGTGAAATTGCTGTAATTGTTCTACCCTCAAACACTATGTTCCATAACCAGCTTAGACAATGTCTGGCTTAAAGAGAAATCTGGGGAGGGAAAAATTCCTATGTGACCTTTTAGATACAGGACTGAATTTGAGAAAGATATCATCACCTAGAGGGATTGGAATTAATTTGGTTCTGACAGCATCACAAATGCTGAGAGCATTCTTTCCAGGACATTCTCTCTGAGCAAAAAGAGTAAAAAATCGAACTAGCAAGAAATGGAGACAGAAGACTTCATGCACAAAGGGTTACAGAGAATGGTTGAAAGGCTAGGCCAAGCTCAGAACATTCAGCAGGCAGATGAAATGTGACTTCATGTCAATGGCAGAGTGCCTGTCATAGACGATGATCTTGCAGCAAATCATGAGGTCAAGTGAAAAAAAAATATAGGAAACAGATGCTGAGGATTTGTGATCATTGAAAATTATAGCTATTATTAGCGATCTGAGCTGCTCATCACTAGCTAAAAAGACGAGACACTGATTAAATAAAGCCACTTAACATAAAATTGTTTATTGCCTTTGAAAAAAAAGCACACACAAATTTAAGCCATCAAAACCCACTGTTGACTCAAAAAAAAAAAAAAAAAAAAAAGCCACAAATACTCTCACCTCCATGTTTTCAATGTGCTGCTTATTTGGGTCCAGATTACCAGGGCAAGGAGTCTCTCCTCTCACTCAACACACACTGAAGGCACTGGGGAATTCATATGCTGCTCCCTGCTAGTCCTCTGCCCACTCTGGCTGCACAAAGAGGGTTGTGGGATGGAGGGAGGGGAAGGCCACAACCGTCTGACCCATACCCTCCACAAGGGTGGAAGACCTGCCAATAAAGCGAGTGCACAAGCACTTGTGGGGGCCTGTGACAGGGTGTACCAGCCCTGCCTTGCCCTAGAAGAGGGTAAACAATGCACTGCAGGCTGAGGAGGCCATGCCCCATCACCTGTTAGGGATGCTCAACCTGGAAGCAAGGTTCAAAAGGAAGCAACCCAGACCAGCTCAGTCTGGACTGGCTGTGAAGCACGGAGGACACAGGCTGCCAGCTCTTTCCAGGAAGCGGCTATGGACTCTGACCCCAGAGCGAAGGCATGCCAAGCCCTGGATGGGTTCTAGGTCGGTGGATGAACCCAGGGAAGGGACAAAACCACCAGGAGTGGCACTAGCTGTGGACCCCACCACACAGGACGTTCCATCACACGGTCCTTCCCATGGCCTTCCATAAGATATTTGCTTTTTCAGTGGGTTCCATTCCACAAATTCAAATGGCTCTCCCATTCTATGTCCCAGTTCTGTCTCTTTCCCACACCAGTCATGGTCCCAGTTTCCACTCCTTAAGTGTCTGATCCCAGTCCCAGTATCTCTGCCAGTCTTTGTCTTCCCATCTGGGCTCGCTATACAGGTCCCAATCTTCCGTACCCCCCGATTCCCAGTCTCCTCCCCACCCCACACCCACTTCCAATTTCCCCCACTCCCCCCAGCTCCTAGTCCTAGTGTCTCTCCTTTGGCTCCTCATCTAATCTCAGACTCCCTTCATCCCCTTTCTAACTTCTTGCGTGGTCTCACTGCCTCCTTGTCCCAGTCTCTTTGTGCAACCAACCTCTGTTCTCCCCCTGCCACCCAGCTCCTGGTCAGATCTGTCCCTCTTATTCCCCCCCAACACTGGTTCTCAATAGCCCGTCCCAGTCTCTTCCCTCCCTGAGCTTCAAGACCAAATCTCAGAGGCCTCCACCCAGTATCCTCACCAGCACCCAGTCCAAATCTTTCTGCCTCACATGGCTCCAAGACTCTGTCTCCTCACATAAGCGTGTCCAGCCTTCCTTTCCCCTTGGTTGCCAGACCCAACCTTTCCTCCCAGTCCCAGCCTCCACACCCCAGCCTCCTCAGCATCTAGAAGACTATTAATTTAGTAGCCTTAGAAAGAAATTTGTCCTGACTCTGTACCCCACCCTTCTGTACCTCATATTTATGATATAAAATATGTTAGTCCAGTAAAAAAACAAAACAAAATACATTAGCCTTGGAGGTGGAGAAAGTTTCTCCTGCATGTGTTAGTTTTATAAAGGGAAACAACAATTTTGCAGAAACTGCCACCCTTTGAAATGACTTTTTTCACACAAAGGCTTATGAAGTACAAATTATTTGCTGGCTCATTATAAAAAATAAATCAGTCACATCTATTTAGTCCTCAAACCCAGTATAGTCACAAACCTTTCTTGATAAATACAGATTGTGAATGGATGCAATATAATCTCCTGGGGGAAAAAAACAACAAACCTTTAAGGACCTAAGTATTTATGTTAATTCAGGAAGCATTTTACCATAGAAACATCCCGTCATGGACTTGATACCAAGTGGGATTCAGAGTGCAACATGCCAAGCACTTGGAGATGAGACTTCTACAGTATAGTCGGTGCACTCTGCAAGACATTTGATTTGAATGTTGATGCTTCCCTTTCTTCCATAAGCAGGTTATTATATCATGACAGAGCCAGAAAGGATAAGAAGAAGCAACATTAAAGTATGTTCTAAGCAGTGAATGTGTTCAAAGAATAATGGCCCTTTCTGGAAACGTTACCCTTTGTTAGGGGATGTGGTTTTTCCCTTTAGATCATGTTTATACATAACTAGACCTGCAATGGTCCGCATCAGCCACGTGGGAAACCAACTCATTTGTTAGCTATCTGCCCACTGACACTAAGATTAGGTACAGTTTATAGTAACTAGTGCATTGAAACAAATCTCTCATGGTAAAATAAAAGCTGCCTCCCTTCATTTTAAGTCTCTTGTAATAAGAAAAAACCTCTCACACACAAATATCTGAATCCAGTTCATAGAATTCAGGAGTCCATCTCACTAAAAACACCACCACAACTGGCATCTCAGCAAAGAATCAGCCTTAGTTATTTATAAGGAGCTTGTCACTTTGGTATCGAAGTCCAAAGGATTGAATAAGCATGAAATATCAACTACTGCCTCACCATCAAAAACAATCCCTCCAGCTCACAACTAGGACCATTCATGGATCTATATGAGTGTGTTATCTCTATACATTTTATACAATATACCAAGTTTAGACAAAGGCTAGTCAAACAACTGCTTTATTGAACCATTTACATATAACTCACCTCCCAGTCCCCTGAGTTCTTTTCCAGTTGCTGTTTCCATTTCCTGTCAATCCTCAAGGTCTCTCTCACTTGAGTACACTAGTTGCTCTACTCACTAACTTGCATTACAGATAGAGGATGGTTGCACGGCTATTGCTATACTACATCTCTGCTGTTACAAGGGCTTCAAATCTCCAGACTTGTCAGTCCAGCCCCATTCACAAGCACACAGTCCACTGTAAAAACATACAAGTAGGTTATTTCACCTTCGTTTCCAAGAGCAGTAACTATCATTGTAATTAACTTTATTGTAAGATCTTTCCATATTACCCACAAAGCACGTCTTACGGGGAAAATAAGATAATGATGCTGGTTGAATATGAATGATGCCTTGAAAAGCACATCCAAAAATCTTCTCTCAATTCAGAGCAGCAGCTTTGTACTAGAGAGGCCCATAAAACAGCAGTCACCAAACTCCACCAGTAGCTCAGTTCATTATTTTTACAATGTGACAGGCTTTTAGACACTTGAAAAATTACCACCATGGAACTTTGTTCCTCTCTACGACCTTTATTAGTTAACTGGGCATCTGCATATAAATTAAACTTGTCATATCTAAAAAAAGCTCTTTTCCACACATTACATAGAAAAGGCCAAAGCTTCAATATACAGATTAACCCAAGAATGTTGCAGACCGAAGATAGAATCTGCAGTGAGATCAATTTAAAATCCTATGTTTTAAAAACATTTGAGACTGAAATGTACAATAGATTTTTGTTATCATATGCAAATATCTAAAGGAACTTTTTAAAAAGTGCAACCTAAGATTTTAATCTAAAATTATTTGAAAGAAAAGGGTGTTTTACAAAATAAATTTTCTATTTAATTTCAATAATAAGATATTTTAGGGGAGGGGAGAAATTTTAACACGCTTGTAGCATTGGAGACTAAAACAAGTCAACATTGTGTCTGCGTACCAGAGACTGAGGTTATGTATATACTACATATTATCCACATTATCCACTACATAATCCACACCCCTGAGTGACAAATGTTATACCGACCTAAGCACTGGTGGGGACAGTGCTATGTCAGCAGGAGAGCGTCTCCCGCTGACATAGCTACCACTTCTCGGAGGCAGGAGTCATTAAGCAGATGGGAAAGTTCTCTCCCATCAGCTCAGGGCAGTGGCTCTCAACCTATTTACCACTGTGGGCCACATATGTAGCTCTCTTTGTGTGGATGAGGCCCACATAACATAATATATATACTACCTGTATGGCCCTAAGGATGTCAGATGGGCCACAACTGTGCGCTGATTGGGCCACAAGCGGCCCACAGGCTGCAGGTTGAGAACCACTGCCTTAGAGCATCTTCACCAGAATCACTACAGCAGTGCAGCTGCATCAGTGCAACTGCACCACTATAGCAGTTGTAGTATAGACATAGTTTTACCTTATCTCTAGTTAGGATGAGACTGACAAATGTAAACTTACAGCTCAGGCTGAGCAAAATACAAAACCAAAGTACTAGGAAGTTAGTTTTACACAGATGTCTTTAAAAGAAAGTGACAAACTGAAAATGTGCATTTAAATATATATATGGGCACACACTTCAAGATGCCCGGTAATTAGAAGTAATGGGCACAATTTAAACACCCATTTCCAAAACACAGGAAAACTATTTTCAAGCAGTTATCCTCCAAGACGTGAATGAGCCGTAATATTAAGATCACATGTGTAGGCACTGTGGTAGTCAAGATAAGCATCTCCATTTTCTTTTTTCTATACAACCTTTTCCACTTATTAGGGAGAAATAACAGATCATCACTGCCTTTGTCTCCTCCTACCAGAATATAACCACAACAAGCTTGGGATTTTACTAAAAGGATTAAAAATTGTTTAATTACACACTAACAATCCCTTGTTGCCATGGATAATTAATAAAAGCTCAAAGCTTTAATAACCTAGATTCCTTTCATTAGAATTTGTACACCAGTGTGATATTGAGGGAGAGATCTGAGTCTGGCTAGTCACTACTGCTACATAAACCCTTTTAACCCAAAATTACCAGTTACAATGTTTGAGTGAAGTAAAATAAACATATGAGTATATACCTGGCAGTGTACACAATGCTAAAAACAAAAACAGGCCATGCACTGAAGGGTAATCAGTTCAAACTAGAAATTTTCAAAAAATTTCATTGTATAGAACAGTGGTTCTCAATCAGGGATACACATATCCCTGGGGGTATGCAAAGGTCTTCCAGGGGGTACATCAACATCTAAATATTTGCCTAGTTTTACCCCAGACTCCATAAAAATCACTAGCAAAGTCAGTACAAACTAAAATTTCATACTGACAATGACTTGTTTATACTACTGTATATATTATAGTCCAGAATTTGTTAGTCTTTAAAGTGCCACAGAACTCTCGTTGTTTTTCTATATACTATGTACAGAAATGTAAATACAGTATTTATATGCCAATCAATTTATTCTATAATCATATGGTAAAAATGAGAGAGTAAGCTATTTTTCAGTAGTCATGTGCTGTGACACTTTTGTATTTTTGTGTCTGATGTTGTAAGCAAATAGCTTTTAAGTGAGGTGAAACTTTGGGTATGCAAGACAACTCAACTCCTGATGGGAACAGTAGTCTGGAAAGGTTGAGAACCACTGGTATAAAAAAAAAAAAAAATAGAAAAATTTCCACAGGGAGCATTCTCCCCTCAAATTCACAACAGATGTAATCTCTCTCTCTCTAGCTCCCCCCCCCCATTGTGTATTTTGTGTCTTACCTTACTGCCTAGGTTGCCATGGCAACAGAGCTTAGCTTGTTGCCATAGCAAGAGAGTTAGACTATTAGGGGATAGCTCAGCCAGTCCTGGCTGTTTTTTTTTTTTAAAGTGTAGTTCAATAAAGACTTTTCATGGGTTTGCATCTCTCTGTGTTCCCTGCAGATTTCTCTCTGAATACAAGTACTTTCCAAAGATTTAACATAACAAAAATGGCAACAGAAGCTGGGATGACCTGTGCTGCACCAGCAAAGAAGTAAAAGTCAATGTAAGAAAAAAACCTTTTTGCTGTTTTGGGGGCTGGGCTGTTTACATTGACGGTTCAAACTTTAAAACAGGCTCTGCTTTGTTCTAACTGAAGTGAAGCAGAGAGTCTGGGAATGGTGAAAAGCAGTGCTAGTGAATGGAAATCACCAGTAATTGTTTGTGAACGACTCCATCACACATGAATAAAAGACTCAAAGACAAGAGGGGGAAAAAAAAAAAAAAAAGAGGGGCAGCAATGGCTACACTTATGGGGCCCCTGGGACCTTCTGATGACACTCTAGAGGAATGGAACTCGTATATGGAGCATTTTCAGCTTTTTGTTATTGCAAATGAAATTACAGATGCAAAGAAGGTGCCCATTTTCTTAAGTGTTGTAGGAACTAAAACCTATACTTTATTGCGCAGCTTAGGGCATCCTGATAAGCCAGAGACGAAATCTTACAGTGACATTATGAAAATCCTGGAGACACATTTTTCTCCAAAACCACTAGTAATTGCAGAGAGATTTAGGTTCCATAAAAGGAATCAAGAAGAAGGTGAAACAACTGTGCAATTTGTAGCAGCTCTGAAGAAGCTTGCTGAGCACTGTGAATTTAATGATGTGTGAAATGACACCCTATTTGATAGGTTAGTGTGTGGATGCACCTATTGACAGAGGCCCAGCTCACCTGGCAGAAGGCCATTGAAATTGCAAAGGAAGCCCAACAGCTCAGTGCATCGACCAGAATGCATAAGGTGTCACAAGAACCTTCCCACAAGACAGTGGGGAGCTAGGAATGTTACTGCTGTGGAAAGCCAGGTCATCATGCATTGGAATGCTGGTGTAAAAGACCTAGTGTGTCGACAATGTGGCAAAAAGGGACACACTGAGCATGCCTGCAAACATAAGAAAGAAGAGTCAAACAGAACAGGCAAACCTGAGAAAAAGAAGCTTGCTGCCTTGCGGACCAAAAAGGAAAATCTGCACGCGGTAGAGCAGACTCAGGATGATCAAAGTGACACCCAGTCAGAAGAAGTGCCACTCCATGTCTTGTCCATGGTAGTTGGCTCACATGAATACTGGGTAACCCCGCTGTCGGAAGGTAAACCTGTACACATGGAACTGGACACTGGCGTAGCAGTTTCGTTGGTCTCAGACATTGTGTATAAGGAGAAGCTAAAGCATCTCCAGCTTAGGCCGACAAAAACTGTTCTGAAGACATACACTGGAGAAGTTGTACCCATGCTGGGCACTACTGATGTTAAGGTGAAGCTCAATGGACAGACTGCCAAATTGCCACTGTTTGTGGTGGAAGGCAATTACTCAGCCTTAATGGGAATGTCATGGCTTAGGAAGATCCAGCTAAACTGGACAGAAGTGCACAGGATGGCTAAAGAAGAAACAGGACTGACAGCTGTATTAAAGAAACATGATGCTGTTTTTGGAGAGGAAGTATGACGGGAATCATTGTGAAATTGAACATTAAGCCTGACAGCCAACCAAAATGTCTGAAAGCCAGAACTGTGCCATATGCCATCAGGCCAAAGGTTGAAGTGGACCTGGAGCGCCTGGTCATAAATGGAGTCCTAGTACCTGTTGCCTGTAGTTGCCCATTCGGATCTGTGGGGATTTTAAGGTCATTCGACCCAGTGCTGTTTGCAGAGCAATACCCTCTTCCCCGCATCGATGTCTTCTTCGTTGGGTTGGCTGGTGGCCAAAAGTTCAGCAAGATTAATCTGAGTCAGGTGTATTTACAGATGCATATTGATGAGAAGTCCCTAGAGCTGTTGACTATTGTGGCACATAAAGGGCTGTACCAACACTGTCACTTGCCCTTCAGGATAACATCTGCTCCAGCTTTGTTCCAGTGAGCTATGGACCAGATCTTCAGTGGCGGCAGTTCCTCTCTCAGGAGTATGAAAATTTTAAGAAAGCAAATGGGATACATCACATCACTTTAGCACCGAATCATCCATCCACCAGTGGATTAGCTGAAAGGTTTGTGCAGACCATGAAACAAGCTTTAAGATCTGCAAGGGGACATTCATCCATTCAAAAGCATCTGGACACCTTCTTACTATCCTACAGAAACACACCTCATGCTATGACCAAAGCGTCCCCGGCCTTTCTAATGATGGGACGACAGTTGTGCACTTGCTTTGATTGCTGAAACCCACCAAAGCATGACAAGTTGTGCAACATCAACAGCAAAACCAAGTCATCAGACATGCACACAGAGCAAAAGACCGAATCTTTAGTCCTGGACAGCCTGTCCTAGCTCAGAATTTTGCTTCTGGAGCTAAATGGGTCCCTGCTACAGTCATCACCCAAACAGGACCTGTTTCCTACACTGTCCAGACTGCAGATGGTCTCACCTGGCGGCGGCATGTAGATCAGTTGTTGCCAGGTCATACTTCATACTGCTCATTCTTCCCTCTTCATGGTGGGAGTCCTATAGTTTAAGCCCTATGAAAGCTTAGTCTCCTCTGCTCATAAGCTTTCCCTATTGGCGGACAGTTTCATTGTGGCAGAAGAAGATAGTTGTTGGCAGAGGCCACAGTCACTGAAGGAGAGATGGAGTCTCAAGTACTTAGGGCCAATAACACTGACAGCTTTTAATATCAGAAGAAAATCCAAGTGACACTGGAGTGTTATTAGCACTACAGTTTCAGATTCTGGGGCAGGCTGTGGACAACCATGCCATGTTGCCTAAATACTGGGATGCAAGACTATGTCCGTCTCCATTCTGGAACATTCTGACATATTTTCTGAACATTTTTCATTAGAACAATCCAACTATAAGAACAAAGATGTTATTACAAATGTAGAACATAGGTTTCTCAGTGTAGAGATTTGTACATCGATTTTTCATACAAATATGAAATCTGGGCTTATAAAATGCTCCCTGCACATACCATTACTTCTGCTCCAATTTAAAATGAATTCAGAGGAAAGTAATAATCTTATTATACTGTGATCTTATGGAAAATATTTCCCAATGTGATCTGACCGCAGTGAGAGAAAGTGCAGATAAAGAACTCCTATGTCACAGGAGCATTTATTCATATGTTGGTTTGCTTTGGTTTTTTTGGAGGCTTTGATGGAGGTGGGTGAGGGAAGATGTCACATTTGGGTTCTACCAACTATCGCATGAAACACTAGGTGGGTGAGGTAATATCTTTTATTGGACCAACTTCTGTTGGTGAGAGAGACAAGCTTTTGATATTACACAGAGCTCTTCTTCAGGGATCCACACAGCTACAACACCACTGCATACAACTACAGCATGGACCTTCTCAGAAGTACATTTTTCAGAGAAGTAATTTAGGTAAACATTTGAGCTGCAACACATACTTAGGCCCCAATCTTGTAATTGACTTGGGGCAGGTGAAGGAGTCCACCCGCATGGAGTCAAATGTAGGTCAATTAAACTAGGGTTTACTAGAGCTTAATTTACATGGATGGGGTAAAAAACAGATCCTGGAAATAAAACCCAGCCAACCAGACTACAGCCTTCCATCTAATCCAATAAAGCACAGCTGTCTTCTGTCCCCAGCTTGATTTAGAAATGTGTTGGTGGCTATTACAGTGTAAAGCTGTATTATCTGTTTGAATCTGTAAGTTTATCCATAGCCATTTTAAAAGAGTGGTAGTCCACAAAACTACATTAACATGCTCAACTGGCATTTTCAAGGGCAGTAATTTTATTCCTGCTATTAATGTAAGGAGTGTGTGCCAGGACTCCTGGGTTCTCGTTCCACCTCTGACTCACTGTGTGGCCTTGGGTACCCACAGCTATTGATTGTAGCTGGAATCCTGGATGTTCCACTTCTAGAAGTTAGGCCCTAAATGTTTCAAACTGAACACTCAAAGATCAGTGGACAATTCTGAAAATGGTGGTTTTTACCTCTCTGAACCTCAGATTCCACATCAACAATATAGAGATAATACTACTTACAACAGTAATCTCTGAGAGCCAATCTCTGAGAGACATATCAGAACACTAGAACACTCGGACTAACGTGCTTCATCCAAGGAGGATTAAGATATCTTCTGTGTATGTATATGTGATATTTAAGGAGTTCACAGTTTCATAGATCTGGATATAGTGATTATATGCATACAGCAATCAAAACTGGAGATTCCAATACAGATGCTTATAGCAAAATTTCACAGAGGTGTTAGTGTGTGTAAAGCACTTTGAGTTCATTGGCTAGAAGGCTAATATGGAAGTATTATTTTGCAACATGTTTTTAGATCAATCAGAAATTTTCATTTTGATCCACCACAGTTTATGGAGAAACTATAGCGTTCTCCTTAAGGTTGTAAGCAGGTGCCATAATAAACCTTTTTTTTTGTTTTTAGCTCCCCTATAAATTTTGGCTTAAAAGACTGATTGGCCTAGAAATTACTCTGAAGGGTAAGAGAAGTTTTTCTGCACGTTTTGAGAAAAGTGGTCAAATTGATTTTGTATTACAGGTTGTTAAAATTGCCCAGATTTGAACTTTTAGGTTAACTTAGGTACAACCTTTCGAAGTATATATCTAACTCAAAACCAGCTTGTAACCTCTTAGCTTTTACATAGTTTCAAAACGCATGCTAAGACTATATTTGAAAATAATAACTGGGCAAAGTCGTTAATGTTTATCAGATTTGTAATGGTTATTATCTACCTCCCCTAACTGCTCGCTTCCATAGCTTTTAGTATACAGAGTACTTTGCTTGCACTGTTTTACACATTTATTTGTATTCTTATATACAGAATACCACGTTACCTTAATGTTTTTGGCATGCTAATATATTTTAAGCTAATGTTACAACAGATATTCCTTTGCTCAAAATGGGTTTTTTTCTGGGTAGGAAGAGAAATTGGACACCCAATACATGTACATCAATGTCCAGGAGAAGGGGGTCCTACTGGATGTTGAACACTTTGAAAAATCAGGGCTTCAGTATCATAGAATCATAAAAATGTAGGGCTCGAAGGGACCTTGAGAAGTCATCAAGTCCAGCCCGTTGCGCTGAGCAGGACCAAATAAACCTAGACCACCCCTGACAGGTGTTTGTCTAACCTACTCTTAAAAACGTCCAGTGATGGGGATTGCACAAACTTCCTTGGAAGCCATCTACTAATATCTACCAAAGAACCTTGAGAGCATAGTGAGAAAAGAAGAAATGATGGACAGCAGTCTATCAGCAGCACTGGTCAGAATTAGTGAGCCAATGAAAAAAGTATCACCAACATCTACTTAAAAAAAAAAAAAAAAATAGGAAAGGAAACTAATTTTCAAAAAAAAAAGCACTGGATAAAACTTAATTTTTGAGTCATTTGAAGACACAACTGTCAACAACTATACAGTGCCACAAATGTAACATTAATTTATTTCCAAAAGGTGATCACAAGGAACCTGGGTAAATTTAAATTACAATTCATGTGAACAACGGTGCAAAAATTTTTGGTGACGTCACCATGGAATAGAGATGGCTTTTTTTTTTTTAAACTAGTGTCTTGGTGAGAAAAACTGCGTGAACAATATAGTGGTCTAATTGGAAGACAAGCAAATATACAAACATCATGAAAATAGTAAGTTGATTTTTTTAAATTAATGTAAGGATGAAATACCTACATTTACATGTTTATTTCCCCATTTTACTGCATAAGAGGAATTGCATCAGAAGTGTCACAATATATTATTGTTGTTTATATGTTTACAGCCAAGAGCACCACCATACTTGAACTGCCTTAAAACGAGATTGTTTGGAGGAACATGAGCAGAAACCAAGCAAATGGAGGAAGAACTGTTTGTTTTTGTTAAGGGATGGAGGAAGTTAAAAGAAAGGATGGCTAACATTAATTTCAGCTCATTCACAGAACAGTTCCCCACTAATTAACACTAGGAAACAAGCATGATCAATACCTGGCACATCCCCAGATGAACACATTGAGACCAATATTTCTGGGCTGAAGCCTTATGTACAAGTGAACAATATGCTATTTTTAACAGGACTTAACACCTCTGATTTCCCCTAGGAAGTTTTGTTGGTGCTAATCATCATATAAAATAAAACTGCTAGTTAAAATCTCTTAGTTTATTCACCCCTAAAAATGTTTTGAAAACATAAAATTATTTTGTATACCACAGTAATAAGTAGCTTACATTTAGACAGACTGCGTATGAAAGGTAGGATAGGCAGAAGACTGGAATATACAATTCCTTGAGCTGTACACATGAATGAGAGACCTAGTCAACTATTTATCACAATATTACCTCCAGCATTTTAAAGCTTATTTGTAGGGCTGTAAAATGATTACAAAAAAATCACAATTAATCGCTAGATTAAAATAACAGTCGCAATTAATTGCAGTTTTAAGTGTACTGTTAAACCATAACAGAATGCCAATTATAAATTTATTATAAATATTTGTGGATGTTTTTCTACATTTTCAAATATATTGATTTCAGTTACAACACAGAATACTAAGTGTACAGTGCTCACTTTATATTATTTTTATAACAATATTTGCACTGTAAAAAGAAACAAAAGAAATAGTATTTTTCAATTCATCTCTTACATGTACCGTAGTGCAATCTCTATCCTAAAAGTGCAATTTACAAATGTAGAATCATTATTATTTTCTACATAACTGCACTCAAATACAAAACAATGTAAAACTTTAGAGCCTACAAGATGAAGCATGAAGGGGCATACAAATGTTTAGTTTATCTGACACAAATATCTTACAATAGTGCCAGGTCAACACCTATTCTCACTTTCAGGTGACATTGTAAATAAGGAACAGGCAGCATTATTTTCCATAAATTTAAACAAACTTGTTTGTCTTAGTGATTGGCTGAAAAAGAAGTAGGACTGAGTGTACCTGTATGAGGTGAATTGAAAAATACAATTCATAATAAATTGGTATTCTATTATTGTTTAACAGTGCAATGAAAACTATTTTTTTAAATCTAGCTAATTTGTTTTGCATTAATTACATGCATTAACTGTGATTAATTGACAGCCCTACTTATTAGCTAACCTGTCAGGTCAGTTTTTCACTGTTCTACATCAGTGCTTTACAAAAGAGACCAATAATTCATGTCAGAAATAGATTAACAAATTTTAAGGCCAGAAGGGACCATTGTGATCATCTAGATTGACCTCCTGCCTCACAGAGGCCAAAGAACCTCACCTAGTAATTTCTTAATTAAAGTTCATAACTTCATTTTGAGCTAAAACATCTCTTCTTCAGAAAGACATCCAGTCTTGATTTAAAGACTTCAATTAATGGAGAATCTATCACATCCCTATGTAAATGGCATTAATTGTTGTATGATCATCACTTTAAAACGTGCATCTTATTTCTGGTCTGAATTTGTCTAGCTTCAGCTTGCAACCACTAGATCTCATTACGCCTTTGTCTGCCAGATGAAAGAGACATCTATCACCAGACATCTCTTCCCCATGTAGGGAATGATTAAAAAGCATGATTAACTCACCCTTTAATGCTCTCTTGGATAAACTAAGTAGATAGAGCATCTTATGTTTATCACTATAGGGCATGTTTTCCAGACCTTGTTTTATTCTTGCAGTTCTTCTCTGAACGCTTTCCAGTTTTTTAGCATACTTTTCTAAATGTAGACACCAGAACCTGACACAGTGTTCTTATATGTATGGCCTTGCATTTGGTTGTATTAAAAAGTATGTTGGTAAAGCAAGCCCATCTTAACAGAGTACTAGACTGGCACACAGAAGACTTGGGATCTAGTCCTCGCTCTGCTACTAGCCCATTGGGTGACTCTGGGCAAGTCATCTTTGTGCCTCAGTTTTCCCATCCATATAAAATGGGGTTAATACTACTGACCTCCTTTGCAAAAAGCTTTGAGATTTACTGAAGAAAACCAGATTAGAGCTGGGAATTATTAATTATTATTATTAGCAGCAGCAGCAAGTGATCCTGCTCAATCTGTATAATTGACCTGCTTAATCATTACTTACCGCTGCACTAATTTTTGAGTCATCTGCAAATTTTATATTTTCTTCCAGATCATTGATGAAGGTATTGAATTGCATTGGCTCAAGACCAGATCTTTGTAGAACTACTAGAAACACCCCCAATTGAATGCCATTCTCCATTTATAATTATTTTCTGTCTATCAGTTTTTATTCTAATTATTTTTATCTATCAATTAATCTGTCTTTAAATCCATAGACAGGATATGAATACATTCAGAGAGGATAAAGAATAGTACCTGGATAGCTCGATCAGATTCCTTCAATTTCAACCTTATGATTTTCAAGCTTTGAATTTAAATGGATTAGTATGTACATTTCTATGCAGTATCTTTCATACATCAAGTTTCTCAGACTCTGCTGACTAAGTTTTAAAGCTGATTTTTTTTCTTTTGTTTGATTGGTTTTTTTCTGTTTGTTTGTTTTTAAAGAGACCAGCTGGCTTAGAGAGGGGATTAAGGGGAAAAAGAGAAACATTCCTCCTGCTATTCCACATTACTGTTTTCCATAATATTATATATGCATATTTCCTCGCAAAAATCATATCTCAGCTGGACTCCACCTTTTGTCAGCCAATGAGCAGCTGAGTTCCTTCTTCTGCTGTTTTGAAAGTCTCCTGGCTGTCAGAGATGGGAAATTTCCAAGTAATCAGTAAAAGCTCTCTAGCATCGTTTAACAAAAGTAATTCAGCTGAGGGCAAAGTCCTAGCTCATCTCTGTTCTGTGATTAATGTCATAAAAATAACAGCAGAGCATACTGAAATAAATGCAAGAGAATCAAAGATTTGTAAGAAATTAAGGCATTTATGGTCTTCAGGGGACTCAGTACTGCTAATAAGGGCAGGCAATGTCAAAACACTAAAGGCATGTCTACACTACAATCTTTCTACAGCCACTGCAGTAATTATTGTGCCAGATGTCCACACTATCCTCCACTCCTTCTGTCGGTGATGCACATCCTCACCAGGAGCCCTTTCAGCACCTGAAGAGGGGCAGGGTGGGAGGCTGGGAGCCAGGGTTTTCAGCTTTGCACAGCTCTCTGCAAGAAGCGGACGGGAAGCCGCCTGAGGCTTCTTGCCTCCAGCAAGGAGATCTGCACCCAAACTATGGCTGCCGTGCTTCCGGCAGGGAGCCAAGAGCCCAGGGGACAGTCAGACTCCAAGCCAGGAGCCTCAGTGCAGCCATGCGGGGAGTGAGGAGCCTGAGAGGCAGCCCAGCTTGAAGCAGAGACCTGGTAGCAGCCCGGCTGGGAAGCTAGCTTTCTTGTCAATTGCACAACTGACACAAAAGACAGCCAACAGCCAATGTAAGAAATGTAGTGTCTACACAGACACTGCATCACCCTAACGACACTGACATAAACCCTAAGTCTCGTGGAAGTAGAGTTATGATGTCGGTGTAATGGGGCACTTGCATCAGCAGGCACCAGGCTGTAGTGAGTACACTGACATAGTTAGGTAAGAATAAGCTGGTTTATGTTGACCTAACTGTGTAGTGCAGACCAGGCCTAAGTGTCTCCTTAAGAAGGTATAAAAAAAGATGTATTGTTACCCGTCGAGTTACATTGAGACTAATGAAAATGCAAAATGGAGAAAATTAAATCAATCTGCAGCATACAGCCAGTGTACAAAACCTAGAGCAGTGGTTCTTAACCTTTCCAAACTACTGTACCCCTGAAGCCTGAGTCCCACCCCCATGGGGCTGAGGCATGTAACTTAGTTTCATGGCGCCCCTGTGGCTCCAGGCAATTGCCTTTCTTGCCACCCCCAATACCAGCTCTGAACTTGCGACCCCTCTAAACCCCCAGGTTGAGAAACACTGACCTAGAGCAAATTCAAAGTCACCCACTGCTCACCATTCCTATGAGTGCCTTCCAATACATTCTAATGTATTGTGTCAGAGGCAATACTTGTATCATCTCCTCTAACCTCTCACCCTTCCAGTATGATTTGCTAAAACTCTTTGCAAGTAAAACACATTCCTCCGCTATTATTTTTCTTGTTTGGGGTGGTTCAGTGAGAAAGTTTGTGATCATCCGAGTCCCTCAAACTCATCTTCCCATGACCTCAGGCCATCCTATTTTCATAGCTAAGTAGCATCCCACTCCTGCAAGGATTTATTCACATGCTCAGTTTTAAGCAAATCTTTGCCAGATTGTACTAGATGCACCTCCTTCCAGGCCAGTGTGACTCTTATGCAGGCAAGTGAGGGTCAGTCAAGAGCAACACAATGGATTACCAACCTCCAAGCTTCTGAATGTGCTCCACTCACACAGTACTTCCAGTACTCGTTGGCCAGGTTCAGTCCCAAACTTGAATCCCTCATATATCGCTCCTAGGCCAGCCCCTTGACTGTTTTCTGTTCCTTGATTGCTTTCCTATTACATTTAAGTAGTTTTCTATTGAAATTTGTCTGTTATGTAGCGGTAATCTTAGCTGCAGTTTGGTTTTGGCCCACAAGGAGCCAAACAGCTTAGGGGCTCATTTTTGACCAGCTGAACATAGAGGCTCATATTTTGGTAGTGTTGAAGAGTAGCTTTTTTCTCCAATCTGCAAGATGTTCTGAAGTGGTGACCATTATTCCCTCCCTTGTATCTGGATCATATCTTTCCCTCCACTGCTATCCTATCCTATCTCTAGAAAGTATTGAGCTATGTCGCTTTTTTTTTTTTTTTTTTTCCTTCTACCCAGGGGTGGGAGGGGGGGAATAGAGGGGATGAGATACATTTTGGCATAGCATCGTTTTACTTGTATCCTCAGTTGGTAGAAAACACCAGCGAGACAATCTTCAGGGTCTGCCTAAAGAATAGTGATATTCTAAAGACAGGGTTTTTTGTTTTGTTTTTTGGTTTGTTTTTTTTTTAAGATACTTGCTCTCTCATCAGCACACTGAACAGCTGTGTAAAAGGGAAGACCTATCATGTATCACAACACTTCCCTGGCTGCACCACAGGGCCACCAGAGTTGGTCAGTGCAGTAACAAATAAGCAACAACATATGTTAATGACAAGAAGAACAGCAAGTAAACTAGATGCAGAATTTTAAGTGTTCCAATGTGCCATCAGCTTTCATTTCTTTGGCATGTCACTGCACTGAGAAAATAAAACAGACAGTAGTCAATGGCCTGGAAGCTTTTCTCAGAGTGCAAAAAGATGGAAACAGTTTTGAAGGTTATCTTCATTTCAGAATATAAACAACTAATTTTTATCTGTACAAAGAATAGATATCAAAACTGGAATTTTTATGCTCAGTTTTATCAACATGACATTGCCGGTGCCTATTCCAAAATTAGAGCCTGCAAAACATGAATCCATAATGAATCTTACACTCTGCCCCAACAGACCATTAATGCCTTCAGCCCTCAAAGCGCTGAGACCTCTCAACTCCTGCAGAAATCACAGTATTCATTGGCCAGTATTCTAGGGGGACACAGGCAGAAAGATTTTCCATTAATTCAGTATGTAGTTCTACTACTTTTGGATGCAGACATCCCAAGCTCAATGTCATGCTGTAGGTAGGGTGACCAGGTGTCCCGATTTCATAGGGACAGTCCTGGTATTTGGGTCTTTGTTTTATATAGGCACCTATTATCCTCTACACCTCCCCTCCCCTCCTTTCTGATTTTTCACACTTGCTATCTGGTCACCCTAGCTGTAGGAAGTTCTTGACAAAAAATATTCATCCTCCATTTGACGTTTGCTCATTTGGCTACCGTACTAAATTCTGCATTGTCCACACCAGGCACTGCAGTTTTTATTTATTCTTTCCAGAATGCACTTATGCATTAGCTGACTTTATTATGGTTAATACAGCACTTTCATTCCAAACTCCCATTTTCAATGGCTTATAACTTTGTTGAACTATAAAAGTGTTATTAACAGGATCTAAGCTGTCTCATACTTGTGAGTCAGACAAAATTTGGGAGTGTCTGAAGAAAGTTCTTTTGGCTGATTTAGGGGAGTGGACATTCAAGAAAACAGGTTATTTTCTATTTTTGTCTAAAATATTTTTATAACATAGAAAACTGGTACATTAAATGCAAAAAAAAATCTGTTACTTTAAAGATTAAATTTAGTTGCATAAAATCAAGAGACAGAGTTAAAAATCACACAGCTACCTTAACTCTGCCCCTTCCATGCATGTCCTTAGCCACTACCTGAATATGTGATCTCACTGTGTATGCAGTTATAAAAATGATATGCATGCAACTACATTAACAGAAACATGATTTTAAAAATAACCACACACAATTCACTAAAGGAACACTACAGAAAAAGTGCCGCTCCCTTCTATATTTCATGCTGCATTACCATATAATATCCTACTATAATTAATCTATGGAATCTACTGTAATTAATGCAAGGAGACAGTTCTAGCTACTTTGGGAAATTTAACTGTTTCCTGATATTAGTGTAATTACAATCTCAGCCTTAATATAATTTACATGCACTCTAGAGGAATGGGAATGGAAATAATATACAAAAATTACAGCACACACGTTGCTAGGTGCAGGTGTTTTCCTCTAGTTTTAGACTTTCTGGGACCGACCCTGCACTAATGAGGTCTAAGTGTTTTTGTTGGTATGTTTGTTTTATATAAAGTTTTGCCATTGAAGTCAATGGGATCAAGGCCTCAGTTCTTTTTGAAAATTAAATGGAAAAGTATAAAGATACTTTCTCTTCCCCACCCCAGTAAGACAGGGGATCCTGCAAATGACTACTGACAAGAGTAATCAAGATGCAAGTCCACAATAATATGTAGGGTAGGGTTACTAAAGAGCAGGGACAGCAATAGGAACCATAAGGATGAGAGCAGCATTTCAATTCCAGTAATTATGGGGAGGGGGGAGGAGGCATTGGAAGTTCAAGTTTCATTTACCCCCATTTAAATAAAAGGCTGCCCTCGAGCATGTGCTAGCGAATTGTGTCAGGTGCCCTGTTCAACACTGTCCAATTAGGTACTGTGATGACAATTCAGCAAAAATAATGTAGCTATTCCCACGTGGAGCAGTCAAGACATCACTTGCTTTTTCAGCCTGTGGAACTCATTGCCAGGGGATGTTGTGAAGGCCAAAACTATAACAGGGTTCATAAAAGAACTAGATAAGCTTATAAAGGATAGGTCCATCAATGACTATTGGCCAAGATAGTCAGGAATGCAACCCCATGCTCTGGGTGATCCTCTAGCCTCTGACTGCCAGCAGCTGAGAGTGAATGACAGGGGATGGATCGCTCCATGTTTGCCTGTTCTGTTCATTCCTTCTGAAGCACCTGGCATTGGCCACGGTCAGAAGACAGGACACTGGGCTAGATGGACCATTGGTCTGACCCAGGATGGATGTTCTTATGTTCAATAAAAAGCCTTAATATTTCAGTGGAGTTTAGTCATGACTCACCTAACCTCTCAGACAAATTTCAGATAAATATTGTAACAACTAGTTTAATCTTTTTCAAATTAATTCATTTAAATGGGTAAATCCAGATCCTTCAGACCTCAACTCATGCATGCAAAATGTATTTGGGCACATTTACTGAAATATAATTCTTGCATAGCCTCACATATAGCTTTTTCTGATGCAGTTATAAAGTGGCTCAAGCTTTCACAGAGTCTCACATGCTACTACAGAGATTCCACTGCATTAGTTTTAAGGCAGGTATCAGAAATTACGCTAGTGTACTTACATTATTTAATTCTACTATTGTAGCACATAGCAAGTATTTAGCTATCACTGTGTTACCCTTTCACTTTTGCACACTACTTTTAGATTTAGGGTCTGATTTTCAGACATGTTTGGCATCCACACTCTAAACTATGTCAGTGGGAGCGAGCTGCCCTTGCTTTGAATAGTAAACCATTATGGCACCTCTTCATATTCTGTGAATACCTCTCACTCAATTTTCATTTGATCATCGCTGTGTTTTTTGTTGTTGTTTTGTTTGGTTTGGTTTGGTTTTTTAATTTTTGCTCCTACCTTGTTTTGTTTTATGTCTACAAGGACAATTTTAATTTTTACTGAGGTTGGCTGAGGCATCCATTAAGATCGGTTGCAAATAACGGAGTTTTTTTTGGGTTTTTTTGTTTTTTTTTTTGGTTGCTTCTAGGATTACTATATGGCTGTTAACAGAGACTCAGAATGGCTAGAAGCTTCATGATAGGGATTAAACAACCTTTGTGCCAAAGTTTTGCTGGGGAGAGCGAGCCAGTTTGGAAACTGCTACTGCAGAAAGTAAGCTATAAATGACTGAAGAGTCTTTGTGATCTCAATTCCTGATATTCCCCGTGACTAACATTCCTTATATTCTCTCTCCACACACACACACACACACACACACACGACTGAAAAGGAATTGGGCAGTGTGATGCTGAGCCTAACTTTTAGGCAGGACCCAAGCATAATTTTTTCAGGCCCAGTACAAACTTTTAACACGGGCCCCCTCCAATAATGGGATAAAGGGGTTGCAACCTGGGTTGGGCCCCTTAGGGCCTCGGGGCCCCAGTAAAGTGTATCCTTTTTCCCCCCCATGTGGGGGCCCTGCTTTTAGGTGCCTGGAAAAAGACACTGGGCTTCACAAAGCCCAAGTTACAGGCTTAAGTTCCTTCACAAGGAGTGGGGAGAAATACTTACACTGTAAGCACAACACAGTCTCATTTGAAAGCTTTAACATGCCAAATTTATGCCACTCTCCAGGAGACTGTGGTTTGCACAGGGTTTTGGTGCTGTACTGTCATCAGGCAAAGCGCTATAAATTTTTGGAACAACTTTTTAAAAACAGATTTTCATGTATCTGTTTCCTATTCCTATCTTTAGAGGGGAAAATAAAGCCAAGATTCTACTAACCACCACCCTCTGATGACAGCCTTAGCAGTTTTAAATGCCCACACATTCAAATGAGAAATGGACAGACATTCTAGTTATGCTAAATGCTAAGGGTGCTGCAATTTCTGTAGGGCAGCGGTTCTCAAACTTCATTGCACTGCAACCCTCTTCGGACAACAAAAATACTACATGACCCCGGGAGAGGGGCCTGAAGCCTGAACTCTGCCACCCAGGGCCAGAGTGCTTCAGCCCCAGGCGGTGGGGCTTCGGCTTTGGCCTCAGCCCCGGGCCCCAGCAAGTCTTACACCAGCCCTGGTGATCCCATTAAAATGGAGTTGTGACCCACTCTGGAGTCCCAACTCTCACTTTGAGAACTCTGTGGGGAATGTTTAAGTCCTGAAGCTAGATGCAATTGCTTATATATTTATTCCTTTATCATTGTCAGATGGGGTTACTTTGAGAGCGTCATTATATCACATTTTCCACTTATAATTTAAAAAAAAAAAAAAAAAGACCAACTACCATTAGCATTTACCAGTTTAGGGGAACTGAAGAATGTGTTAGTGTATAACTAGACTGCAGTATGTGACACTTTAAATGAGTCAGCTACACTGACAACATTAATATTAATCAAAACACAAACACACACACAAAGTTTTTATATAGCCTTCTTGGGTTTGGGAAGGAATAAGAACTGAACAAATAAATTGGCAATAGCGTCAGAAGTCCTGTATACAATGTCTGGATTCTGATTATCTCTGGTGCAGCTTCTTTGTGCCATGTTGCAGGCATAACAACCAGCTGAAGGAGAACTATCCCATGTAAGGGTGAGCTCTGATGGGTGTGGAGCTGCCACAAGGGATCTTCTACAGCAGCAGTGGGGGAGTCATGGAAGAGAAAAAAGGGGATATTGCCGCCCCTAACCACATGGACCTTGGACTGCATTTTCAGCCCCCCACGGACTGCATAGAGCAAAACCAAAATCAGAGAAGCGCTATGGAAAGCTCTGAACAGTGGTGTACCGTAGGTCTCTTGGCACCTGGGGGCCAATACACATATTTGCGCCCCAACCCGTTGTTGGTAGAAGCAGCCCCCGCAGGGGGGCATGTGTGTCTGTGGGTCCATTTCCCACTGACCTCCCCCTGCTGTGGCAGAGGCATACCGAGGGGGGCATGCACCAGGCACTGGCTCCCGGGAAGGGCGGAGGGGCACCAGCCGAGCCCTTGGAGGGGAAGCCGCCCCCACTGACATCCCCCCTGGCCCGTGGCTCCCTTATTGCACCCAGCCGGAGGCAGAGGGGCAGGGAGGTGGAAGGGCCGGTCACAAACTCTGCTGGTCAGAGTTTTTGGCACTACACCTGGTCGGCGGAGCTGCCGGGGATGCCAGCAGGGGGCTGGTTCCTCTGAGGAAGGCCCAGCCAATGCCCCCAGGCCAGCGCCCAGGGGCATGGCTGCCTCCCAGTCCCCCACCCCAGTATGCCACTGGCTCTAAAACATCTGCACAGCACCCCCAGCCTTGTGTTCTTTGCAGTTTGGCTGCACTGCGACAACCTTACCCCACATGGTCGTTATAACTAACACTTCAGCTTCTGAAGCTCCTAAAAATTAAATAGTATTAGATTTTACATTTTAATTCTTTCCAGTATGTTATTCTCAATAGCTGGATTCACAAGTATTGTTATTAAAACAGCATCTTATTCTAGTACACAACAGATTTTGGATCTAGCATTTATGAACACAGTAATGAACTTTCCAAAAGATTTTTAATGGACCTTGTAAGGGGATGATAGGATATGTTTGACGTCTTAAAGTGTGATATCTGAGCATCTGACAATGTTTAATTCCCACACCACCTGGGGAGGTAGAGAGGCACTATTAGCCTCATTTTACAGATGGAGAACTGCAACAGAGATAAAGTGACTGCTCAAGGTCACACTTGAAGCTTGTGGAGTACCAGGAAACTGAATCCACATCTTCCAAGAGCCAGACTATTAACCATTGGACAATCCTTCTTCTCCTATGAATGTTCCCTTATTTTACCATCCTAGGTCTCAGCCTAGAAGGCAAAATTGCTCCCAGTAAGTGGGATAAAAATTCCATTCCAACCCACTGACTTAATTAACAAAATGTCAGTCACCTATTTTTAAATTTTAAAACCTTAATTTTTTAATCCTATACTTTTCACCATGCAGCATATTCAGAATGGACTGGAGCTACTTAATAATCCTTTCTGGCCTTGTCCAATGAGTTGGGGGTGCTGGGTAGCAGATTTCGGAAAAATCAATTTTGTTGCAATAAATAAACAATTTCATACCTGTTAGAAATCTAGATGCAAGTTCATTTACTAGCAAGAAGTCTAATCTGGCTCAGTGTGCATATCTCAAAATACAGCATTTATTTTACATCTTTAATCGCAAATCTTTTCTCAAGCAGTATGAATTTTGGCACAGGAAGTGTCCCTAAGCAATACATCAAATAATCTCAGAACTGAAGTTATACCTCTCTGTTAAGAATTGGATGCAATGGGTGTTTAGAAGAACAGAGCACATTATTTGAGGAAGACAATACTGTTATACTTTGGAGGTGAGTTCAGCAAAACCTCACTGAAGCTAGTGGGTGAAACCTCCATCCTTCATTCAAGAAACACAAGAAACAACCAAACTCCTTCATGGAACTACATAGCTGAAACCATTCAAAACTCAAAACACAGGCATATGGCAAGGCTTGAGTAGAATCCCAAGTGTGGCCCAAGGGATTTTCCTGGAGACTGATATAGCACACAGGGACTGGGCACTGATTAATGGAGTTGTGCATGTCTTCGTGTAAGAGAAACAGCCAACACATGCAGAACAGAACATAGAGAATGAACAAAGAAGCCCCAGACACAGCTGGAGAAGACCTGGTAGGCTGACCCTCAGAAAAAAGCTAAGGCTTAGTCTATACTACGAAGTTTTGCTGGCATAACTACATGAGCTAGGACTGTGAAAAAAAGTTACACCCCCTATCTGACAGATGTGCCAGCAAAATCCCTGGTGTAGATGCAACTGCACTGACAGAGTGCTTCTGTCAGCTTTACTAATGTCATTCAGGGAGATGATGTTACTGTTTAAGTAGAATTACTCCTTCTCTGGGCATAGGTCGCATCTACACTAGGGGTGCTATACCAGCACAGCCTGCCAACATAGGCTCTGTAGCACAGCTGTCGCCTAAGAGAGAGCTTCTGGGCAAAGTGCTAGCTGAAAGAGGCTTGGAACTGTGAGTAAAGAAACAAATCTCCTGTTTGATTCCTCCTGTGTCTAGGGAAACAAGACTTTGTAATTTCTTTGTAAATAAACAGGATTGCATCTAAAAAATTACTCCAATAGCAATTTCTCCTAATGGAAGCAACTGATTAGACCCAAAGAATGTCCCAAGTCAGAAAGAGGTAACAATATAACATGCTTTGTGTGTAGATTTAATGAACTATAATAGTTAAATTTCTCAGCTGCACTTGAATTCTGTTTTGCATGAAACTAAGAGTGAAATGATCAAATGCAGAAAATCCATCAAATAGTTTAATAGTTTAATTTAATTTGATTAAACTATTTCTTTTTGTATATAATCTGCAACCCCTTTGCTACAAGAAAAATGTCTACAAGGAAATGAAAGCAACAGCTAGAGAAGAACATGTAGGCATATTCAAATGAACAATTGTAGACATCCCAACTCTGCCTGTAGCTGCCGCTCAGTCAGGTATGGCCCTTTAACATATGATTCCTTAATGCTTGTTGATTACATTGATAATAAGAAGTAACCTCTGGGCCAATAAGATTTATAGGGTCCCATACCGCTGGAGGGGAAGGAGAAATGTAATGATCACTCCCACTGCTAGAGGTGGGATCTGGGAATGACTTTTCTCTTCTAGTTGCAGCCCAATTGCCAGAAGGAAAGGGGGAGGGAGATTGGGTGGAGAATTTCCTCTCCCTTTAATTTGATGATGGAGGAGTAGGAAAGAGGAGAAAGAGAAGGCCTGTGTGGGGATTTCAGCACATAACTGCAAAAAGCCTGGGGCCCTTGGCAGCTGTTTGTGTTGCTTGTCCCTAACGCCAGTCCTGAGTCACCTAGACTGCTACCAATCACAGAATGGTAAATGGATTACATGACATAACAGATCTACTCCATCTTCCCGCCAGTGTAGGATTTTTCCCTATTGTATATTTACTAGTGCTTTGTCCAGTTTAGTTTTACACTGTGCCAAAAATGGACAGGGATCATTCCCTTCCTTCAGGGGACTATTTCACAGTTCATTCCATCTCAGGAAGACACAGCCCCACAATAATCAAGATCTGTATTTGCCAACTCAACTTTATCCCATTATTCCTGATTATATGCCCTTTTATAGTCCCTCTCCATCCCAGCTCTTTACATTTTCAAATATCTAATTTATGCTCCCCCTTACTCACTGCTTAGCCAAGTTATGCATATTTATTCCTAAATCTTCCCTAACGAATTCATACCTCCAGCCTCTGACCATCTATATTGTTCTTCTATGAACTCCCTTCAATTATCTATATCTTTACGGCAATAAGGTTCCTAAAATTAAATGAAATATTTCTGGTTCTGTGACACCAGAGGGGGACTATTACTTCCTTGTCCCTTGAAATAATGCCTCCACTATGCAACCCAAACTGGCCTTTTCTGCTGCCCTATCACATTGTACCTTCCTGGCTAAACTTTCTCATCATTAAGCCTTTCAGCATTACTGCTTTCCAAACGTCATCTCTCACTGAGAATAGGATTTTGCTATATTAAATAGCCGCTAAAATCTAAAGATCTACCACTTTCCCTTCACCCACTTATTTTATATTTCTATTGGGGGGTTGGAGGTTAAGGAATCAACTGAGTATGCCTGTACAGCATGAGACCCCAACTGAGTTGAGGTCTCCAGGCCCTATTATAACACCAGTGACAAATAAATAATAATACATTTCTCAGACAAGCTCTATCATATATCAACCTACACTACTCTATTTCATGATTCTGTTATTTTTAGGTGTCATACAATTCTGCTCTCTCATATCTGTTTAATTACTTTGGTAGGGAATAGAAAACTTAACCCCTGTTGAGCAGCCAGGTACCAGATCACTCTCCTTTGTGCAACGTCAGCATGTTTTGCCAATGCCAATACACATACCCAGAATAACCATGTTTCACATTTTATGACCATTTCATTTAGTTCCACCCAAGAGGACCAGGATCCCATTGCACTAGGCACTGCACAAACACATAGGAAGACAGTCTCTGCCCTAAAAGCATGTACAACATAAAATAGACAAGTCACAATAGAGACAAGCAACACACAAGCAAACTGTGAGGTGATGTTAGGTTAACATATTAGCTATTTCATGCCCCCTTCTCACCCCATAACCATCTCTTCAAGTGTCCCAGACAAACTCCACCACCACTACCGCCTCATCCCCAATGGTATAGATTCAGTCCCCATATGGGAACATGACGATTTGGGTAAGGAAAGAGTATGAGAGGGGGAAGAGAGGGAAGGAAAGACAAAAAAGCCAGTCAGTCAGACAGCAGCCATGTTAGTAGAAGTGATTTCAGGTACAAGGGATGGGGGCTCATGTGGCCTCTCCTGATCTCCGCAGTCACTGGCAGCTAATGCTGCTTGCTCCCACACCCATCATGTGAGGAAGACTTGGAGGTCCCTTTGGGTTGGGCCACTTCTGAATATTATTGCTATCTAGGTAGCTGGTTCAGATACAGTCCAGGTTGGTACTGACCAAAAAGCTGTCTGAAGGCCAGAGCTGGTGTCAGTCCAGCTCCCAGTGCACTAGAATCTACACCACATCCACGCCAAGTGCAGAACAGCCATGGAGACTGAAATGCTCACATGCAGTAATACCTACAAGTCAGGCTTGAAGCACCGTATTTGTACTGTTCGGGGAGCTTGCACTGCCACTTCCCTGTGCTACACCTGTTCAACAGATAAAGAGAGCACTTTATTCTCCAAAGTTGCCAATCCTGCACCCTCCCCAAGCAGTCCGTTCACAAAAAACTATTCTATTTTATTTTTAAGAGAACCAATGTTTGTTTTCCAGTCTCTCGAGGCAGGTCATTTCTTTTGTAGTTTGGGGAACTCTTTTAGTCATTTCTCCAAAGCATTCCATTACATCCTTGAATAGCTTATTATCTGCACTGCTGCGATATTGACAGAAGAAGCAAAATATCCTCTGCAGAGTTATGTATGGAAAATATTTAGCAATTAGAATCATGCCAACATATTTCATGGCTTAATCCATCTTCTTCCTTAATTTAATCGATTTTAAGCATATTTTTCCTTGCCACTTATGCTGTTTCCTGCTATATTCAGCCTTTTAGCTCATAACAGGATAGGTGACAGATATTGTGTGACATTACTATTTTTTCCTCTTTTACTCCTATGACTAGATACCACTACTAATGGTTTATGACAAAAGTACTAACCCAAAGTGAACTTCAGTCACAGCTGTAGTTTGTTCAGACAAGGAATCACCTGCAGATTTGTTCTATACTCCCAGTTTATGAGTCTTAACTTCACAAATCAAGGAATCTTGTGCTTTGCTGGGAAAAGGGACTGAACATATGACTTTTCATATTCATAGTGGAGGAGGAATTACTTTTTATTTTTAATAATTCTTCTCAGAAGAGGAGGGAAGGAAACCTCAGACTTTTAAAAAACAGAAGATGCATCTCTTTGCATTGGAGCAAATTTGATTATCTATTATTTGAAGCTTCAGAAGAAGATTCTGTGCAACATGGCCAGGTGATGGCCTTCAGAAAGCTGAACAGAATCAGTCAAGAAAAGTTCACACATCTTCTTTTCCCCCACTCATATAATTATTGAAAACAAATACCATTTGGTTTAAAAGTAATCTGCAGACCAAGCACTAAGCAAGCCCTGCAGAATTCCAAACACCTCAGATGTCAGGGTTCAGTTCAAGTACAGTTCAAGTACTTTATTAGGTTTAGATTAAACAGTGTCAGTGATGGGGCAGAAAGAAATGCAATTTTCTGTAGCTTTGTTTTGCTCTTATAACTCAAAAATGGTTTAGCATTAAACATTATTAAATGGTATAGATGGTTAGTCAAAAACATTCTCCTCAGCATCACAGACCCTCCCACAACAACAAATCAAATCAGCTATCAGGCCAGGTTGGTGGTCATCTTAGAGTACACGGATAAAAGAGTTTGGGTCAGAGTTCCTTGAGGAGAGGCATGAGGCATGGTGTCTGTCTCTCAAGTAAGCTTTTCCAACCAATGTTCAGGGCAGCACTCACCCACCCGTATGGCTATGACAGCTGAAACAAGATACTGTGACATTTTTTAAAGGCTTTATTTCAATATAGCAAAAATACAAGGATGCATTCTTCACTTAAAACAACCTCCAATATTAGCACCTGCACTGACACAAGGGATATGTCTACACTGCAAGCTGGAAGTGTGACTGTAGCCATACTCACAGCAGCTTTAATCTAGCTAGTACAAGTAACAACAACAGTGAACCTATGTCAGCAAAGGATTCAGCATGAGCTGTACAGGCCTGCCAGGGATCCCGGGTACTTATTCAGGAAGATAGCACACTCTGAAGTCTATACCGCTGCAGCTTTACTGATACTGGTACGCAACCTAAATAGATTAAAGCTAACTCATGTATATCTATAGTGTGGACATACAGACTTATTCTACATTGCTGGGTAAATAGCTAGAACGTAATGACAATACAAGGGACTTAAGGTCTGTAAAATCTTGTTTTTGCCAAAAAATTAAATTTTGAGCCGAACTTGAATCATCAATATCCTTTAATTTTGTTCTTCATCAGCTCTTCAAACGTACCAAAAGAAGAGTTGCCTCTAGGGTATTAAGAGTTTAATGCTGTGTCTTATTTACTGTATGCCAAAATCCATGAGTGTATGGGCACCTATTTGTACATGAAGTTGCTGAAAGTCACATACGTATTTACTGTACATTAAGATATTCCAAGAACATCAAATTGAAGATGGCAATCTGAAGCTAGTACAGCATCATCTGTGATATTCTCATTTCAGCTTTTACCTTCTTCTAATGTGTCATTGCAAAGATCTGCCAAAGAGCTTTCATCTCTACCTGCATGAGATGCAGTAATAGAGTATAATTATACTGCCTTCAAGGCAAAAAAGAAGAAAATGGTTTCTAATAAGAATTCAGAATGAAACTTATTTCAATAGCTCCAGCTCAATATCAGCATTAGAAAAATGTCAGGATTTCAATCCCTCCTAAACAGAATACATAGCTGTGGAAACGGAGAGAAAAACTCTCTGATAGGTTCGGTTTGGGATACGGGGGGTTAAGCGAGACAGTGATGATTCTGGGGGTTTGCTTAATCAATAAACCCTTTATTTTACAATAAACAGTCCTATCCTTCTAATAAAACAGTTCTATTTCTATAATAAACAGTTTCACAGCAAGCAATTGCACAGCAAACAGTGATAGCAAAGGGCAGGAGAACTCCGTGCACAAAAGGACAAAATGTGCCACCCAAGACTTTAGCGTTTTGTGATCTCTCCTGGATCAATGCGTGGCTGCCAGCATGTGACACTAGGGTGCCCGGTTTTGGAGTTCCCCAAAGAAGTTACAGGACAAACACAACAGAAAACAGTTAATCCATACTCACAAACATTATATACAGGTATACCATGCTGGCCAGATTCAGTTGCCGTTTGCTTTAGATACTGCAGATGGGAGAGAGCCACTGTGAGTGATCAGTTCACAGTGAAGCGGGCTAGGAAAGATGCGTCAGCCCGCCGAGGCGACACGACCAAGAGATACGCGGGGTGCCAGGTAGATTCAATTCCTCTCTGCCCTCTGCTACCTGGGTTTGAACTTTTATAGTTTCCCACGGTCAGCAGAGGCTAAGCCCCATTGGTTGCTATTTGCTGCATGACCTTCTAAGGTCATGGCTCGGAGTTTAGCCAACCAGGTGCTCCTGATTTCCTGGGCAGGTATGAACCAGCCAACCAGGTGATTACAATTATCCTGGGCAGTTGCTGACCACGTACCAGCAGGTGGGGGTCACTTCATTTCCTTATAAGGAGACAGGTACATGCGGCTCGTGCTGCTGAGTCAACCCTCCCTAGGCTGCCTCTTTATCCACGTGGGGGTGGGGGCAGTGCATGTGGTGCTGCAGACGCCACTATGCAATTCAGTCTCCACAATAGCAAGCAGCAACTCTCAACATTATGCCACCCATTTAAAATCTGTCTTCCACTAAAACTATAGGATTCAGTCTCCGGGCACTTTCTTAGCATGATTACGAGCGAACAGACATTTATTGCTTCTGATTTTGGTGAGGAAAAGCAACTTTCAGTTTCCCCTGTCTAACTACTATGTCTCTTTTACAGTGATTTAAGGCACCACTGGATAGATCTAATTACATTAGCGAAGCTGTGTGAATGACTGATTTTTCAGTTTGTGGGCTGTTCCAGAAAACATCAAGGCAAAAAATTGGTCTTAGATCAACAATTTTTTTTTTTTTAATGTACTGGCTAAAAGTTTTGATTTTGAAGGGTTTTTTAAAAAAAATTTAAAAAAAAAAAACTGAAGTGAACTGAAATAGTTTTGCATAAAAAGCTCAAAACCTTAGGGGGAAAAACATGGAAAACTTTCAATTTTTTCTCTCCACATTTTTAGGTTTTGTTTTTCCCCCACGCAACTGAAAAAAAGTGACAAATTCAACACAAATTCGGGAAATGTTTCAGTAGACCCAAATCTACTTTTTTTCAGTGAAATATTTCTCTGAGCTATCCTTCTTAGTCTGTAATTTGTTCAAACTTTGTTAGTTTTCAGTTAATTGTAGGCAATTGAGAATAACTAGCAAACCACTGCAAGTATATCAATTTATAATGTTTTCAAATATAGCCATATTAAGTCCTTGTGTACACTAGAAAGAAGATGCAGCTTAAAAAAGCAAAAAAAGTCCCTTTCCCAGCATAGTTTATATTAGTTCCCTGAGCAAAATAAGCTACACTTGTAAAACAACTTTTTTTGCCAATATAACTGCATCTACACTAGGGCTTTTGCCAGCATAGGTATGTCAATTAGAGGTGTATGAAAGTCACACTCCTAGCTGTTGCAGAAAAACCTTTAAGTGTAGACGAAGCCTAAGTCCCTCTCTTAGATCTTGCCTATACTACAAAAGTTTTGTTGACAAAAGTCAGCTTTCATTGACAAAACAGCGGAGGTGTACACACTGAAAGAGTTACAGCACATAGCAAAACAAGAGCTTGGAGGGAGACAATTAATGAAAGACTCAGTCTGGATAGCCTGGAAAAGACACAGGGGCAGGAGGGGATGATAGATAGACAGGAGCAGATGAAAAAGCTCCTGGAGGGCCAGACAGAGATGCTGAAGTCCCTAATTATGCTGCAGTCTGAGCACATCCATGCATGTCTCCCCCTGCAGCCAATACAGAACACCGTTCCATGCCATCCCCAACCCCCCCACGTTTCCTCATGTGTTACCGGTTCCTCACAGTATCCTTTACGTTTGACGCCTAGGGACTGGTTTCACAAGGAAAGCTGGAGTTACACACAGCTGTGAGAGACCTAACTGAGAGAATGTTCCGTCCAGTTTGACCAAAACTTTATGTTTTGTCCGGTTGTTAAACTTGAGTCTTTGAAAGAACATGAGTCTTTATTGTGTTATACACACACTGGTCAGTGCTAACATTCAAATATTGTGGCTATAAGCAGGAATATTCGCTCAGTACAATTAACACTCAAGCACTACAAGGGTAATTCAAGGCTGCAAGTAAATATTGCTGGGCCAAATTAATCACAAAAAGGCATATTACTAGGAATCATTGTCAAAATGCTCCTTCAAAGCCTCCCTGATTTGAATAGCCACCCGGTGTGCCCCTCTAATTTCCCTGGTATCTGGGTGCTCAAAATCAGCAGCCAGCTGATCAACTTCAGCACTCCATCCCAGGGAAATCTTTCCCCCTTCATTTCGCAAATATGATACAGAGTACAGCAGGCCACTATGACCATTGGAATATTTTCCTCATTGAGGTCTAATCAGCCAAAAAGGCAGCACCAGAGACCTTTTAATCAACCAAAGGCACATTCAACAATCATTTAGCACCTGTTGAGCCTGTTGTTGAAGCACTCCTGGCTGCTTTCTAGGTTCCCAGTGTAAGGCTTCATGAGCCATGTGAGCAAGGGGTATGTGGGGTCTCCCAGGATCACTATGGGCATTTCCACATCCCCCATTGGAATCTGCTGGATTTCTAGAAAGTCCCTGCTTGCAGCTTTCTCTACAGTCTAGTATCTGAGCATCATGCACCTTCTCTGACCCCCTGCATTGATGTCAGTGAAAGGGCTCCGGTGATCCATCAGCACCTGCAAGACCATGGAGAAGTAGCCCTTTCAGTTGATGTATTCTGTCACAAGATAGTCTGGGGCCAAAATTGGGATGTGTGTTCCACCTACCACCCCACTTGCCTCAAAGCCATCATTTCCTGCATATTACCGAAAGTCACAGTTCTTTGTAACAGGAGGTCATGAATGGCCCTGCATACTTGCATCACTGCAACCTCCATGGTGAACTTTCCAACTCCAAACTTATTTGTGGTAGCAGTCTGGAATTGCCTGCTTCCACAAAACTATTG
Organism: Emydura macquarii macquarii; assembly: GCF_026122565.2. Classification (NCBI taxonomy): domain Eukaryota; kingdom Metazoa; phylum Chordata; order Testudines; family Chelidae; genus Emydura; species Emydura macquarii. Next base: position 3,994,566 of record NW_027133000.1, on the reverse strand, counting down.
CCACTTGCTTTTCCACAGTGAGGGCAGCTCTCATTCTGGTGTCCTTGTGCTGCAGTGCTGGGACGAGCCATGCACACAATTCCAGGAGGTGGATTTGCACATCCAGAAGTTCTGGAGCCACTGCTCGTCATCCCATACATGTATCACAAAGCGATCCCACCACTCAGTGCTTGTTTCCCGAACCCAGCACTGATGGTCCATCGTGTGCAGCTGTTCCATGAACATCAGCAGCAATCTTGAATTATTTGTTTCCATTGCAAACAGCAGGGCTGGCACCACCGATTCACTCTCTGTTTTGCTGCTCATTAAATACTGTGAGACCAGCCACATTGTGTTCATAACACTCATCACCAGACTGGTCAGCAGTTCAGAACCCATGCTGCTAGGCAGAAATGGCAGGCACACAGTTTACAAGGGCTGTTGAAAAATGTCATGAAATGAAATCTGAAGCCCATGGAATGATGGGACAAAAAGAACTGCATCATGGGACAATAAGCACATCCCCATGATGCACTGTAATCCATTCCCAGAGCTTTCAGCAGCAGAGGGTGATGAATTGCACAGCACGATAGCTACCCATTATACAATGCTCTGTCAATGCAAGAGCAATGACTGTGGATGCACTCCGCCAACACAAGCATCGTTGTGTGGACGTGCACAACCAATATAATTAAAAAGTGGCTTATGACTGTCGACATAACTTATGTCTACTTAATTCTGTAAAAACAACGAGAGTTCTGTGGCACTTTAAAGACTAACCAATTTAATTTCAGCAGGCATAAGCTTTCGTGAGCTGAAGCTTATGCCTGATGAAATTAAATTGGTTAGTCTTTAAAGTGCCACAGAACTCTCGTTGTTTTTGCTGTATACAGACTAACATGGCCACCCCTCTGGAACTTAATTCTGTAGTGTACCATGGCCTTGTACTATATCCTCCATGCAACAAGCACCACAGTGGCTCCAGTGGCTCTAAAAGAAGAATTTCTCATTTACTTTCAATTTTGAATGGTATGGATTTATATACTTATGCACACCAATGTAGATGGGGAACGGCTAGAATAAGGGGCTCAAGACAATTTGGACAGAAATCTTTACAATATGCTTTCCCCAACTACCATCAATATATGCAGGATAGATGGGGCACACACACTCATCATATCAAAGGAATTGTATTAAACAATCCTGAGCCATTTCCACTTGTAACCATATTGGAATGAGTTCATTCTCAGAAGGGCATAATAAAAAAAATGCACAGGTTGAATATGAACGACCATATTATGAATTGAATTAAAACCTTGTTGAAACTGATGTGTGAATGCATCCTTCCTTCATTTATAATTGTAAGAGACAGCTCAGGGGCCACACCTAAAACAAAGCATAATGGAATCTGCCCAGCAACTAGCAGTATGTGGGAGGAGGGTTCCACTGTGTATTGTTCTGACCAGGGTGTGTGCGCGTGCGAGAGAGAGAGAAACTAGCCGGGGAGTGGATGGGGTAGACAAGAATCGGAGACTCAGGCACAGTAAGAAAGCTAAGCAGCAACCAGTAAGCACAGCGTGACTCTGGGAGAAGCCTAGGGAGAGGTTCTGGGTCAGGGGTGTTGGCTGAAAGAAGCTTGCACCTATAAACTGTGAAATTGTTCCTGTTGTTCTTGGTTCCTCCTGCATTCAGAGAAACAGGACATTGTACGTTCCTTGGAAATATTTTGACCTGCTGCTCAGATCAAAAAGCAGCAACAGTCCATGTAGTATTTTTAAAGGTTAAGAAAACTAAACCCTCTCCAGTTCGTATTTCAGGGGGCTGAGAGTGTTTGTTTTTTTACAGAGATACAGACACACACAGTTTTCAAGGTGTTATTTCATAAAATATGGATGATAAAGATATATCTTTGGCGTCTTATTGCTGATTCCAATTGGCAGCATGCCAATCTACCAAGAGTTTTCAGAGCTGATTTTAGAAGAATTTCCATTGAATTTTTTTCTTTAATCCTCATCAAAGCAGACAGCCACCATACAACAAAATATTAACATAACAGCTAGAGCATTACAGTTATGCAGTCTGTTGTAATATAAGAGACAGCTGAGATAAGACAGCCTATTATTAGATACATTTTATACAAGGGCATGCTATACATCAAATTTTTCCTAGGCTTTTATCATTTGAAGTATTCTACGCTAGTATAAATTTGCAGTTACATTAACATCATGCTAATATTCTATTGAAGATATTTTAAACCAAGCTTCCTAAGTAAATAGAAGGTAGTTGACTAATCACTGACTGCAGTGACCATTTACTAATAAAACAAAAAATAAAATCCTCAGACTTCACACCATTATTTTTATAATTAGATAATTCAAGTTGAACAAACCCAGGAAAATTGGGTTGCAAATATCAGAATATTCTCTATGTTCAAGGAGACTTTAAACTATTAATGGCAAAAAGATATCCCTTCAATTTCTAACATACACTTTGTAGCAATAACTAAAGGATCTAAAGCCAGTATAAACCCTGTCATATCCAACTTTTTAGCAAAAAAAGTATTTTGTCCTCAATCCTGCAAACACTTAAGCACATGCATATATTTACTCACAAATCAGTCCATATGATTTAAATAGGGCCGTTCACATGAGTGAAATTAGGCATGCACTGAAGTGGACACAGGATCGTGGTCTTTCTTAAGGCTTGGCTATTTGGGAGATTTTTCCAGGTATACCAGTATAATAATACAGGTATATAGTTAAACCACTCTAGTTATACTGGTATAATTCCCCTATGTAAACAACTCTTATTCCAGAATAAAAGTGGCTTTTTCCAGTTTAGTTTAAACTTACTCCAGAGCAGCATAAGCTAAACTGGAAAAAGGCCCTTGGATACCAGATTAAGTGTCCACACAGGGAGTTATACCAATATAACTATGGCAATATCAATTTTCACTTTACCTTATATCAGTATAACTTCCCAAGAAGAGAAGCCCTTTGGTAGCACCACTGAGTTAAAGTCACATATATGAAGGAATGGCCATATTTTAGCTCTTAATCTCATTATGGGGGATCAAATGTTTTTATCAAGTCCAGTGAGATTTCTGAAACTGACCATTTAAATGAACTGTATGAAAGAGAATATAGTATTTCCCATCCAAATCTGAGGTTTTATCAATTCAACAGTAGTTAGGAGGGTTCCAATTTCAAATAAGCCTGTTGACAATGTATTTACAATGATTTTTCAGCCACAATCAAAGAGATTATCTAATTATCAGAATTTCGAGGATCTCTTTCTAGCTTTTAAATGACAGTAAAAAAATAGCTTCAGAAGAAATTCCCTGAAATCACTATCCTTCATACAGCAATGAGTTCTTCCATGTGAGGAGTTAGTTTCATTTGGGGGGAAAACAACTTCTGAAACCCAGCACTGCAGCTTTCTTCCCCTGCCGCCTATAGAATGAACAATTCAACAACATAAACCATTAGCTGCATTTTTAACTGCACATGCACGTGTCTACAGATGGTACAGTTTCAGTCTTTGCAGCTTATTCCCCAGCCAGAATGATAAGGGGATCCGGATGCTCAGAATCATGAAAAGACGGCTACTTATCTTGTAACTGTTGTTCTTCGAGATGTGTTGCTCATGTCCATTCCATAATAGGTGCGTGCACAGTTACCGGAAAATTTTTCCCCTTAGCAGATCCCGTAGGGCCAGCTCCAGCACCCCCTGGAGCCCTGCACACATGCCACAGTATATGAGGCGCTGTCGACCCTATGTCCCCTCAGTTCCTTCTTTCTGCCACTGACGGTTACTGGATCTGCATTTTTGCTTGCTTTGGCAAGTGCCTCTTAGCTGTAGCCTTTGTTTTATAAGTACTTGTTAAGTAGTTGTTTAGATAGTTCTTAGTTACTGTTGTAGTAGTAGATAAGGTAGTCCCGTTAGGGGCCTCCACCCGGTTTCAGGGTATGCCCTGATCTCCAGGCTTTAAGCCTTGTAAATCCTGCAGGAAGGCCTTCCCGATTAGCAACCCCCACAGACTGCTTAAAGTGCCTTGGAGAGTCTCATCAAAAGGACAAGTGCAACATCTCCAAGGCGTTCAGACCGAGTACTCAAAAGGACCAAGATATCCGTCTGAAGGCCTTGTTAATGGAGGCGGCACTGAGACCGGCATCAGAACTGTCCCGCTCCCTTTTGGCACCAAGCACCGGGTCGGTACAGAGTGCTCCACCGGCACCAACTTCATTGCAGCACTGGGCTTCCTCTTCACTGAGGAAGAAGCCCAGGAAACAATGTGCGGCAGACGACCACTCACCTGCGTGGAAAAGATCTAAAGACTTGGGGCTGAGCTCTCATAGAAACAAATAAAGGAAAGATGAACCCATCAGGATGGCTATACAGGTGCAGAAACATAAGAAGATAAAAATCTGAGGGCATGAAGAGCCACAAGTTTTCACTTTCACACATGGGATCTGTCAGATCCCCAGATAGAAAGCAGGCTAGGATCTTTAAGAACGTGTAAGTAAATTTTATTAACTCAAGACTTAAAAGTTTTATTAACTTACTTTCTGCAATGAAGTTTTTCAATACCATGAGTACTATCTTCTTAGGCAAGTTTAGTAAGACCGTTTGATTATACTCCATATCCTTCCAAGTCCCTCCAGACATGTTTTCTATCTTGCACACAAATTTTAATAAATCCTGTAACACTGTTTGACTGCATCCCCTGTAAGGGGATCTTCACTCTGAATCCCTCTCAAAGACATGATGCACTGAAGAGTAACCTTCCTTAAAGACACAGCTATCTGACCCCATTAATCAGGCAGACAGGACAGCATCTGAAACAGACCCCAGAGAACTGCAAAAACAATCTCATTTTGAGACAAACTAAGAGGATAGCACCACAGAGGTAACCTTTGCCATTGCTCGGAGCTTCAGGCTGTATCATATGGGTAAGCACTGAACTGAAACAGTACTGAAGCATCTGGGACATTTCTATGAGATAGATTGTGGGCCAAATTCAGTGGAACCGGACTATATACTCAAAAAGATACTCATTCAGTTGCTAAACATTAGTGATATTTTCTTTCAGAAGGGTCCTCTCTGAAGCCAGCTGCCAACTGATATATAGTGATTCTGCCAGACTACAATAAGAAGCAGAGAAGACATTTTCCCTGCCGTTTCTAGATTTATTTATTTATTAAAGCTGGAAACAGGTTTAAGAATATTTGCAGATTTAACATTCCCTGGTTCTTTCCCAGCATTTCATAGAATATTTTTATTATGGGATATTTCTGCCTTGAAATGTTAAAATCTCCCAATTTATCACATACTGACCATGAGCCAGCCAATCCCTGCTGGCTTCTCTTAGAATTTTGGGGATATTGCAAGGTTGCCAATTCTTATAATTTTATCATGCATCTCAAGGTATTTTCTTACAACCACAGCTCCAGGACTTATGTGACCACAGAACAATCTGAGCGTCCATTAAAAAAAAAAAGTGAGTTTCTAGACCTTGTGGCTGCAGAGAAACGCTAGAAAATACCCTAAAAGTACCCTAAAAGCTCAGAATCCAGAACGCAAATAAAAGGAAGTCACAATGTTGTTTGTTTTTTTTAAACTCATGATTCAGACACTTATGATTTTTGGGGTCTGACTCATGACATTTGAATGCTGAGGACTAGCAATACAGAGAATGTCTCTCCAGATTAAAAACCATATCTGGGCCTATTCTAAGAGAGGGATTAGGCATTCTAAATTTCACTGGCATCAGAAGACGACTGGGGTTACTATCCTAGGAAAGGATCAGGCTCTGAAAAAGATAGATCAATTTTGTGACCTGAACTACGTAGAGGTATTTTAAATAATTTATTCTAACTCTGCTACATGCTTAATTACATTCTCAGTTAATTTGCAGGTGCACTGAAGGGACAAACTTAAAATTTCACATATTCAAATTATGTGATCATTTAAAAAAGGCATCTGTAATTCATCCAAATTATTCAAAAAAGAATCCTGACACTGTCATACTTTGACATGTATTATTAAAACCAACATCAGAGACCATAAAGAACATGCATTATGTATTATTCTTGAAAGACCCCAAACAGAGTAAAGAGGTCTTTGCACAAAGCATGCAGCTCTAAACACTGAACCAAGTACTGTTTCTTATGCTGCTGGTATTATTCTGTCAAACCCAAGATGGGAATATTAAGAATAATGTAACCGTAAGGATAGGAGAGAATTTCATCACCTGAATAACAAAAAAACTGCTTCACATCCCTATGCAGCATTAAAAGCCTTGGCTATGAATTAAAATAGGGACTGCCCCAGAATTTACAAGACAGTATTATTTGCATTATATGAAATTGCTTGAGCTTTGAAAGCTACTGTATTGGCTGAAAAAATCGTTCTGATCAGATAAGGGTCTTGGGTCAGTGGAATCACTATGATGCTAGAGGACATGGAATGTGTATTGGCAAAAATCCTTTATTTGAGATGGTTTATTTGGGGCTCTCTTTTCTCACTTTAGATTAATTGTAATTAGCTTTGCAGTAATTCTCTACCAAGTGTAACCAAAGACAAGCAGAACCAATCCAAACTGATAGTTCATCCATTTCAGAACTTCATAGCCTGATGAAACTGCATCCCCAGGAAGGCCTCTGTTTTTGTGAGACCAAATGGAGAGAGCTATAATATGGCTTCAAGAAATTTCCCTAAGCAATGAACTAACCGCAAAGTCAGCTGTATGGTCTGCAGTGGATGTAAGCAACATGGAATTTTAGCATTTGAGAGAAACAAATGAAAAGATATGACAACAGCCCTGAAGATAACCAATGGACACAATGAATTAAAATTAAACGAATTTATGAAGAAAAAGAGAAGGGATATGTAAAACTAAAATAATTGGAAAGAAAAAAACTAAGTACAGGCTGGGATCATGGGATCAGGTTAGCTGAGTGGGAAAGTACAGTCACAAGATGGCTACTCAGGACTATCATTTTTCTAGTGCAATTAGAACATAAATTTCAGTGTGAGCTAGGGGTCAGAGCACAGAACTGGGAGTCAGGAGACTGAAGTTCTAGTCCCAATGCTGACTTATGACAGTGACTTACTCAAGATTACATGTTTGTGTCTCAGCTTCCCCAACCTTAATATGAGGATAATACTTACTGCCTTTGTACAAAGCTTTGAAATGTTAGGATGAATGGCACACAGTATTGTCTGCAGAGAGAGCCTTGCTCCTCTTGGTTCTGTTCAATTTTAAGTTCACTGTCAGCATCCAAACACTAATATTTTTAATTCCAATGAGACAGTCTCACCTGTGTTATATTCAGAATCCCCAAGTTTTAAGATGCCATGGAAAATTGCAATACATTAAAGCTGATCCACAATGAAATTAAAATAATCTGATAATACCATATTTCACATATCTAATCTATTAGAGCATCTGAAGTCAGAAGCATGGCATTTATGACATGAGGAAAATCTGCTCTTTACAGTTTCAATTATTTTCTCTCTGTGTGTGTAACAACAAAAATCTATTTGGACAGTCACTCAAACTACTAGTTCAAGTGCTCAAACAACTCAGAAATGCTAGCCTCATGCATGACTGCTTCAACAATGAAGTCAGTCAGTCAAATTCTTCAAGTTCCATGTAAAATTTATCCTGTCATTGTTGTAATGCAAGATGACAGAAGAGAGTAGGGAGTCACAGCCATCAATCTTGTAAGACGAAGTGGTCTGTGGTGTTATGAAAATAAAGCCTGGGAAATCACTGGGGTAGATAACATACCAGCATAACTGTTAAGAACATTTAGCAATTGTATTGATCTCATGTGGAAAATGTGCAACAAAATATATATGACTAGAAACTGGCCACAACTGGATGAAAGGAATCCTTCTGCTCTTACCAAACTGAATGCAGTAACTATCGTATCATCTCCCTGCTATCACTTGACGTAAGTAGAGTGCTGCTGTACATAAATTCAGAATTGCATGAAGCTAGTGATAGAAACAGAAGCTGGTTTCAGAGACGGACAAGGCACGTGATCAAATTGCAAAATATCTGTCATATCATTGAAAAGGGCAGAGAGTACAATCACCCACTGTTTATGTGGGTCATTGAATACTGCAAAGCGTTTGATACCTTCGGACATGACTGTCTCTGGAGGATACTGGCAGACATTAGGATTCCGAAGCATCTCACTAAACTAATTACAAGTCTCTGCTATGAACAACAGATCATGGTGTAAACAGCAGCTGGCAACAGTGAGTGGTTTTCCACTGGCAGGGTGTCAGACAAAAATGCATTCTATCCCCAAATATTTTCAACATGTACACAGAATTTATTGGGACAAGCCCTGGAAGGTGCTGATAAAGCAGAAGAAGCTGGGATTTCCATTGCTGGACACTTCTTAACTGATATACTGAAGATATGACAGTCTTTGCTGCAGGGTATCAATGCAATGAAATAAACACAGGAGTCTGTATAAATAGTTAACGAAGAATAGGGACTATTCCTGAATATGGCAAAAACAAAATGCATGTACACACTGACATGATAAACAAGATGCAAATGGACATCATGATTAACAGTCAAACTGTAAAGGCAATGGATTAATTATCTGGAATCATATGTATCCATCCATGGAAGCTGTTGAAGAAATCAGAAGCTTACTAGTCATGGCTTGCTCAGCAATGACCTCCCTTATCGAAGTATGGAAAAACTGTTGCATCTCAAAATGTCCAGCAGTTCGACTGGAGAAAAGCTTGATTTCTTTCTAAAATGACTTACAGGTGTAAATCCTGGGAAAGTAATGCTATAAGAAAATTGAAGCCTTTGAGATTTGGTGCTAGTGAAGACTCTTGCGTATTTCCTGGACAGAAAAGACAACGGATGCTCACATAAGAAATATTATTGGAGAGAAGCTGACTCTGCTCTTGGAAATCAAAAGGCTCAAACTTATATACTTCGGTCACAACAGGCACAGAGATGGAAAAAAGCTCAAGAAAGTTATAATGGAAGGACTGATGATGGGTCATCATCGTAGGGAATGACCAGTGAGGAGATAGATTGTGTGCAGCAGATTACTATGAGGTTAGCTGCTGCGTGTGCGAAGTTAGCAATGGATCAAGAAGACTTCTGAAAATTCTGCGATGATGTCACAGTATCCAGACATAAATAAATGGACTTGAATTTACTTACCCCAAAAGACCATAACGTATTGGTTCTGAAACAGCATATTCATGACAAATGTATTTCTTCTAATGGAGTTTATATTACTGTGCTATTATTTTTGCAAAATCTGATTTCAGATTTTCTCTACAGCCAATGCAAGACTGGGACTACTATGTGCTTAGATTATACCTTAGGAGGGTACTGCACTTCCTGTAGTTATGCTGTTCCTTTACCATCTCTTCAAAGACTTTTAGACAGTTTTATTCGATCTTCATTTGCGGTAAGTAATTTCAGTTGCAAACCCCAACCAGAGCAAGATCTAACATATTCTGCTCCAAGATCACTCCACTAAAGGGAATCACTTTAGCACATAGCTATAGTCGTAGCTCCATCAGAATTCCCATTCAGCTTCAAACATCTGCTATTTCATTAAAAGGGTATGACTGAATTCCCCGCCCCTTAATTACAGCTTTGAGGGAAGCTTATAATTAGGCTCAGAAGGATTAAATTGTTATTGCTAAATGTCTATGCAGTGAAATTGAAGTTTACACACACAAATCAAAGAAAAATATTTCCATCAACAACTGAAATTTACAGACAGGCAAAGTAAGAAAAACGTTGCTTGAAAACCTATTAGAGTTTGATATAAGGATATTTTCTTTGTATATGCTGACATATGATGTTGACAGTTTGTGTTTAAATGATTATAATGGCTTTACCTTTTTGAATTTCAGTGTTTATTTTCTTTCAATTGTCTGACCCTCCCATAATTTCCCACAACTGTGAAAATTTAAGATGATAAAAAAAAGTGAAAAAAAAGCTTAGAAACAAAATCAATATTATCCATCCAAATTATTTTAAGAAATACTTTCTTTAAAGCCTACTTAAAATTTGAGGCATCATTAAAACATTATTACAGTTCTAACTTTGGACTTTGGGACAGGGACTGTCACTTCCTATAAAGTAGATTCTTAGAGTTATGAACACCTCGGGAATGGAGGTTGTTCGTAACTCTGAACAAAACATTATGATAGTTGTTTCAAAACTGAAGATTAACGTAATACAGCTTTGAAACAATGCAGAAGAAAAATGCTGCTTTCCCTTTATTTTTTTAGTAGTTTACGTTTAACAGTACTGTACTATATTTGGGTTTTTTTTCTTTTCTCTGCAGCTGTCTGATTGTGTACTTCTGGCTCCAAATGAGGTGTGTGGTTGACTGGTCAATTCGTAACTCTGGTGTTCGTAACTTTGAGGTTCTACTGTATTTGTACTGCATCTAGCACAATGAGGCCCTGACCTGGCTGTCCTCTATGCATTCCCATACTAGAAAAATTGAACAGCAGCAGCAGATTTACAGAATGTATGGAACCCCCCTGCTTTTTTAATAAAAAGTTTAAAGATGCAGGATCCAAGTTTCCTGAGACATGTCTCTTCCCCCCTCCCGCCATGACTAAACATAATGGAGCATGGTCAGATTCTCCAGTAGCTTCAACACTGCAATCCACTACCTTGAGCAGGAAGGAGGCTGGTTCAAAAAATTAAACACGGCATATCAATCTCTGAATATTTTATATGAGCTGTGAAGAAGAAACAAATGAACATTTCCTGGAGAAAGAAAAACCAACCATCCATACATTTTACTCTGGGCAGCAAGATAGGCATTCTAGTCATAATGTGAACTGTATTGCACAGACAGGGAATGGTAATCATCCTTTCATGGTGCAGTGAGTGTCTCTGGCCAAAATGATTTTTCTGGGATGTAAAAAGTTTAATGTTCAAGAAGGAAATAATAAGATTTCCCACTAGTGTGATTATCAGGCCTTCCATCTAAAGGCCCTTCATGAGGTTGAGCATAAAGCAGGCTCATGTGTCTACATCACCCCTTCCTCTGAACAATGGGGAGATATTTATGGAATAGAATTGCTACCAATTTCGTAGATAAATTCAGAAACATTTCTTGCAGGGAGCCTATTTGCATTCCCTCAGCACCAGATAACAACATGAAGGTTATCAAATAATTTTGGACTAAAAAACTTGACAGTGAATGTAAGGAAGGATAACTGCATTTGAATTGTTCATTCTACATAAAGACAAATCACGATTGACTGTCTTACCACTATCTAGGGCACTCAAATTGTTTTATCTTTTTAAAGGTGTATATTCTGTGCTTATCCATGATCAATGCAGCTTTAAAATGTATTAATTTGACCTTTCTTTTTTTTTTTTTGGGCGATATCGAGGCTTTTTGTTTCAGCATCTTAAACAAGCCTACACAGGCAGACAAAATTATGTTAAATGCTCTCTCAGAAGGGACAATAGGAGATTCTATCTGCCAATCATCACATACAGCACAGTGGTTATTTGTTTACCCACTTATTTTTCTGTCACCAGATCACTCTTGTGCCTTGCTCACTAGGCGAGAGAGTCCATACTTCATAGACTGCAAAAGTTACCATCTTTATTAGACAGGGAGCCAACTAATGTTCAGTCTTAACTTTCACTCCCTTCATTACATACGCAGTAATGATGAATAAAATCATTCTAACAAGAGAGATTTATTTCACTAGAGATGGGCCTGACCTGCAGTCTGGATCTGAACTTTCCCAAAATTCAACAGGGACTCCGATCAAGTGCTCCATTTTAAGCCCTCTCTCCTTACAATGAAGAGGCTATAAATTACATATCACTAATCTACTACAATATAAACCATAAATGGGTGTTCATTAGTAAATTGCAAGGTGGCTTTGGACAATCAGTAGCCCAAGCCATATTAAACACAATAGAGGAGTTTAAAAACAATCCTTTTTTATCCTATAACAGAAATAAAGTCTCAGTGGAAGTGTACACTCTCAAAGGATCCCTTTGAGGATGCAAGTATTTCTCTGACAATTCAGTAGAAGAACCAGTGTGAGTGACAAAAAAAACCCAGCTTCCAGATCTGTGCATCTCCCCGCTCAAGCACACAGCTAGTGGCAAGGTTTAATGCTCATTGCTCTCACAAGGCAGGCTTGGACTGCAGGGAATAAGTTGGTGGCCAAGGAGAAGATGGGCAATAACGACCTTATCAAAGACCTCCTTGCCTTAACACATCAAGATGATCACCAGATTCTTGTTCGACACAGACAGCAGCAGAGCCACCTAGAGAGCAGGGAACCAGGATCACTCATCCTTACCGTAAGGCCAGCAAGAGAAAAGAGAAACTAGTCAGGAAGAGAAATTAATATAAGGAGCCCTGCCTCAGGACTTAGCCAATGTCACAGCATGGGCAGGTTCAAGGGAATGATGCTGCTGTCCTCAGTTGGACTTCAAGGAGCACAATCAACTTCCCACCACTAGCCACAGCAGAACTTAGTGACCACTAAACTGAAGAGAGCAACTGGAAATTCACCTTTACTGTGGATTGCAGGCACGCTGTTATGGAATAGGTGAATTAGCAACATTCCACTAAATTTAACTTCTACACACATCTTTCACTAGCCTAATTCTATTCAAGGTAAGAGAATCAAGTTTTATAATTTAACTGAACTTTGAAGGCAGATGCATTGTTTATCATTCCCTAGCATGATGTCAGCAGAGCCATCGTAGCAGACTAATCAAATTTTCCAAGACAACAACCAAAGTCTCAAACACAAAGACAGAAAAACATCTTTCTGGATCAAAATTTCAGATACAAGCAAGGGTTCACGGTTGCATTTAGGTTAAAGAAAAATTCAAGTGCACAAAAAGGGGAAAGATGTGTACCAAAGGAGTTTCTGAAACCATGCAGTTATTTTGTAAAAGTCACTTAAAATTTAGCAATTATACTGAGCTTTGTGGTAAGTCTTGAAAGCACTCGATACGTTTTAATATTCAATACATTTTAATGATTGATTCCCACAACTAGCCTATAAAAGTAGGTTAAGTATTATCCTCAGTGAGAGAGAGAGAGAGAGAGAGAGAGAGAGAGAAATATTAAGTGCCTTGTTCAAGGTCCTAGAAGGAATCAGGTTTGGAATTGGAAACCAAGAGGAATTTATTTCCAACCCCATGCTCAAATCTGTTTTGTGAAAATGTTTCCATGAGGAGTTTGGCTTTTTTCTTTTTTTTGCATAGAACAGTGCAGTTTGTTTTGATTTAAACATTTCATGAATATAAGATGAAGAAACTAACGACATAAAGTTCAGTTTCATTACTCACTAAGTTTGAACTATCAATATGCAAAAATTAAACACCCTGAGTGATGAGAGATTTTTAAGTTTTAATAATATAAGATCTTACAGATAAAGAAATGTTTTTTAAATTAGTTTTAGTGACAACTTTTTTAAATATTAAAAGAATTTTTGTTAAAAAAGACCCATTGTTTAAAGATGCATTTTACAAAAATATTGTTTTCATATTAAAATAAACTTTTAAGCACAGCAGAAAAACAGCAATGAAAATTTGGATCAAATGGGAGCCACAGCTAGTAGGCCAGCTATTCTGCCTACCTTAAATCACAGGTAGGCTCATTTAGGCCCCAATTCCCAAAAGCATCCCTCTTTCAGCACAATATTCAAGCACTTGCTTCAAGTCCCTTGGCAGTCAGTGGGCCCGGGGTTTTTTCTTTTGCAGCGTGGGGCATGGGTCATCTAGTATGATCATCTGGACAAATCTCACCTAAATCAATTCCCCCCACCATTCCAGAGGCCTTGGGCATTAATGGAACCTCAGACACTCCTGTTCTCTACCTGTTGCGCACAGCAGTATAGTTTCCTGAGGGCTGAAATGCTTTAATGTAACTAAAGTTACTGAGCTCAATATGGGGTATGTAGGTGAAATGTAATGGCTGCAATACATAGAATATGGTATTTTGCAGATAACTACAGATACATGCACAAGAACACTTCCTTGCAATTCACTGACTGACTCCAGAATCTATATTCAGTGTGCAGACAGTGAGAAATTGTGGATGTAAATATGTACAGAAGAGGAGGAGACAGTGAATTTTAACTGCACCCTACAACAGGTGTCTTTCCAGTGAGCAAATGTTTATCTCAAAGAATGTAGCCATCTGAACTGCCAGCTGAAACAATGGAGAACATCAAATCCCAATTCCATTATGATATATTGGCATGGATGCAACATTAAAGGCTAACAAAATGAACCTGCTGAGGCAGGCATGTTCTCTGAAAGAGGAATGCACAATGGCTTTTTTTTTTTTTTTTTTTTTTAAAGCATCTATGAACATTTATTTGCAAGTCATGACAAGTGCATACATTCTCAATTAATACTTTATTGGGGGATTGTGTGTGTTTTATTGGCTTTTTATCCTCTTGTATCTAGCACAAGGTTTGTGTGAAGAAAATAAATATTGGTCTTTAAGTTAGAATAACTTCAGGGTTGCTTTAACCCAAGGATCAGCAACCTGTGGCCCGCGAGATGATTTTGTATGGCACTCACCCTGCCACTGGCACCAGGGTTGTATAATTTTTGGTGGTGCCGGGAGTGGCTCCTGGCCAGGGCACTGGAGGCCCACGTCATGTGGGGGGAGGGGCAGGGCCGGGAGGTGGAGCAGCCACTGCAGTGCTGCTTGGGGTCGGGAGCAGCTCGTGGCCAGGGTGCTGGGCCCACGTCCCGTGGGAGAGGGATGGGAGTGGGAAGGGGCGGGGCCGGGGGGGGGACCTTATAAATGTTAAAATGTATTACTGACACGCAAAATCCTAAATTAGATTGAATGAATGAAGACTTGGCACGCCACTTCTGAAAGGTTGCCGACTCCTGATAACCTACGACAGCTACTACAACCCCCCAGGATCACCAAACTGGCTGGAGCTCTCTGCAGCATTTAAGCACTCTACCCATACACCCCTCCCACCACCAATAAACCTCCTATGCCAAGGGGACACAGAGTGACTATAAGGACTCCCTCACGGTCAGGGAATTCCCCTTAGTCCCATGATTCCAAGTGGCCTGAGCAGGGGCTGAGGATCTGGCCTGATGTTTGGAAACGGAGGGATAAGAAAGGGTTAAACCGTAAAACCTACAGTTTATTTAGAATATTCAGCTGCAAGGCAGAAGCTCGGTGATGATTCATTTATCCTAGGTAGGTGGCTGCCAGCACTGTTCTGGGGATGTTACTTTGACAGAATCCACTATAAAAATTGACAGTAAAGTGCAGGGATAACAGGAAAAGAAAACAAGACTGACTAAGTTTCAAATAGCCCTTTGGATATTTGTACACATTTTGGATGTTTGCTCATGAGTTGATGCCCAACTGAACTTTAAAATGTACTATTCATAAACACTGGAAGCATTACAGTAATTTGAGAGTAAATGCGGACAGCTGGTGAAAAGAAGAGGGAAGGATTGGAAAATGCACTTTGTGGAACCAATCAACAGCTTACTGACTGCAGGCATCACAGCATGGGTGATTCTGAGCTGTGTTTTTAAACAAAATGTGAATATCATTGGCAACTGAGATGCAAAATGTTTTTTCCTGCTGCCTGCAGATAAACAAAACAAAGATTTTCCAATTTGCAACCAGAAAGACTCTCCTCAGCAACATAGTTACCTGCCTACTCCTCGATCTGACCGTGGTGAATTCGCCAGCATCAGTGAAGATATACCCTTAATCAGGAAAGCATTTCACTGAGACAACAGATAAGGCTTGTCTGCACTTACAGAACTGCACCTCCCACTGAGGCGATAGCTAGGTTGATGGGGGTTAGGTTGGTTTAACTATGTCACTCAAGGAGTATATGGATTTTTCACACCCCTGACCGACATAGTTATACCGACTTAATTTCCTAGTGTAGACCAGGCCTTAGGGAAGTTTTCTTTGTGTTAAAAATTGAATGAGCCTTCAGTCACTTTTACCAGACAATCAAAATTCCTCACGTTGTTTTGTTGGGACAATTTTCAATATAAGTACCTGTCAAATATGACTGTTATGGTAACAAATGCTTCATCTGAATGAACTGTGCTGCAGACTTACAACATTAAACAAATATTTGCAAACTGCTATAAACACATTTATTTACCTACCTCACTAATAATATTTTAGATTATTAAAACGAAATTGTAAAAAGCCTGTTGACTTGTTACTATGTATGCCCTGTTTATTTTTCAAGTTGACCTCATCTTGGATTATGCAATTAAGGAAGTCAGCTTCACTTTTGTTATAGTCACTTTCAGCTTCTTAGTACTACAGTATTGTGGCTTTCAAACAAGACAAGGAGAATGTCTGGTTTGTTTGGTTTTTTAAAGCATCTTTTCCTATCTGAAATTACAAGACACTGGAGAAACACTTCCATTGGTCTGAAGTTTTAGAAGTTTGTTCCATCCAAGCACATCTAGGGCCAAATTTAAGAGTAATGGTGTCCATTTAAGTAAGGTTTGGACAAAATGTATTTTAGATAAAGTATTGCATTAAAGCAGCAATGTTATTGGCTTCTAATAAGGCAGGCTTTTTTTCTGAATTGTAAGTTTCCTTAACAAAAAGTTTCAGAAAATTATAACCTAACGACACCCCCCATCACTGAACTCGAGATAAAATCCTAGCTCCACTGAAGTCAATGGCAAAACTCACATTGACAGCAAAGAGCCACAGTTTCACCCATGGAACTTGCCTCCATCTATTTTCCATCACGCTCAGTTAGAGCACTGGTCTCCACTGTCCTCACTTATAACCTCCCACTGCCGATGAAAGAGCCTTTTGCCTCCACTTCCTCTTCTCCCCCAGCCCTTTGGAATGGCTTCCTACTTCGTCAACTCTCAATCTCATTTGATATCTTAGCTAAAATCAGTTGTCCTCCCTTGCCGCTCTCTTACTAGCAGTGATTTCATAGTTATAGAATTAAATATTATTTTTTCAGCAAAGCATTTTGGATAAAGATTATATGAAAGATGCTATACAAAATATAAGACTAATCACAAAATGTGCTGTGTAACTTTCAAGATCAAGCCATATATCACGTTGTTTTATTGAATTGTATTATTTCAAAACCCATATTGTATGAGCTGTGAATTAGGCCATTAAACCTTTTTGTTTGACACACAGAGGTAAGGAAGAGATACCAAATATATTACTATGATTTTATCTTCTTTCAGTGCGGTTTCCTAAATTATGAATATATCTCCTAGTGCATGCATTCTTAAGAACTAACTTTCTCAACCACTGGAAATTAAACCTTCATTTTTATCAGTCACCATGCAATCCACTTACTAGTCTGTTTTCAAAAGGAACTTGATATTCTTGCCTGATGTTTCTACAAATATTTCTATTTTAATCATTATTTAAGTAGAGTGGAACATTTTCAAGAGGTGCACGTTACTAAACCAGTTCAACTGCATTCTGTAAAGCCATATTTTGGGAAGGTTGGCAGTTATGACACAATAAAGTCAGAATAATCTGAAAGCATATTTTCAAAGAACAGTGCATGGCTTTTCCTGTAAAATGCCCACTGAAGCATCAGGAGTCCTGTTGCTAAGATCCTACTCAGTTGAGAATCTATAGCCCAACAAAATACTACATGGCAGAACAAAATTCCCATGCAATAATAGAGACAAGGAACATACACCTTAAGAGTATTCCAGATATAGCTGTCTTTTGAGTATGAAATTCATTCAACTACAGAGAAACCTGCAAGGATCTACACCACTTCAGCCTTGCACTAGGCACTGGGAAAGTAACTTCACAGAGGTGCCTCTGAATAGTATGCTATTGTAGGCAGGGCCACTGATTTCAGAATAAGATGAAAGCAGTGGTAGAAAACACCGGCCGAGTGGGCAAAGGAGAGTAAGCTGCGACTATGCCAACTATGAAGGGGCTACAGTGAAACCCCAAACTGGACACAGTTGTACACCTGTGAATTCCATTTCCCCACCCCAGCTCAGCTAGGAACCAAGTTCGTTCTATCAGAGGCATTGTGCAGGAGAGGTGAATTTCACCTTCATTGCATTAAAGTGCTCGGAGTATACAAGTCATGAGAAAAAGTCGACCAGGAATGAAGTTTTATTTCTATAAGAAAACATAGTAGTTGCACTTCTAAGGGCATAATCTACACTACCAGCCCCACAGCTATGCCACTGTCATTCCTTAACGTAGATGGTTCCCACACTGTGGAAGAGGTTTTTCCAATGATGTAAGTAATTCATCTTCCCAAGGAGCGGTAGCTAGGTCGATAGAACTGTCCCATCAATCTGTGTATGTCTCTACTTGGGGATTAGTGGGTTTAACTAGAGCACTCAAGGCTGTGAATTTCTCATACTGGTGAGTGACGTAGCTAGACTGATCAAAATTTTAAGTGTAGACTTGGGCTCAATAAAAACAAAGACTCCTCTGTTCTTCTAACATTTCACTTCATAACAATGAACTAAACTGACTATAAAAATTAAATTTAGAAATTAAGACCACCACCCTGTAATCTCATTTGTGCAGGCTGAACTCTGCATTTCAGCTGGGTCTTAGCTGGATGCAGCAGTCCACCCAAACAAGTTAGACTGAAGAATAAGGATCTACATTAGTGTATACAATGTGTGTACAGCTTCCAGTTAAATTAAAGGGAAACTATATGCAAGCATGTGAGGGCAGAGTTTTACCCCAGGATTGGGGCTGTTTTTGTTATTTTGGGGGAGGAAGGAGGGTGCAGGCTGTAGGGACTGAAGGAGGAAGAATGGGGGCAGGGAGCAACACACATTAAATTATTTTTGCATACTTCTATCGTCTAGAAATACTTTGGGAGAGGAGTTTCTTACATAATTTCCAGTCATGCCTTGTCTAGACTAGGATAAGAAGCTGTGTTAGCTTACATGTTTGAGAAGACCAATGTAGAAAAGGCACACTGTCTTTAACATGTGCTACTAAGTGAATAGAGTTTAAGTGAAGCAAGGAGCCTAGTCTTTAACTCACCTACTTTAGTACGTGTTGAAGTATACACTGCTTTGACTACACCAGACTTTCACAAATATAGACAAAGCAAGTTGTACTTTTAATGTATGTTAGCTAGTCAAGATAAATTCTGGGAAGGAAAGGCTCCTTCCCAGGGTTTAATTCCAAGAGCACACAGCATCAAATACGCCTTTCTTCCTAGTGAAGACTTGGGCAGAGACCATACTGCTCTCCTATACCTCATTACAGACTGTGTCACCCATTTTAGTCCCAATTTAATTGCCATTCCACCCAAAGCCAGTGTTCACACTGTTCATTGCTTTGAATTAATTTTATGAACACTGCACCAGGAAAACTCAGTTAAGGGAAACTTCGCATACGTTAAATAAATAAACCAGCATTTATGAATTTGTGTCTGTCATGTGTCCCAGTCACAGATTTAGTCCTGAATAGGTTGACGAGTTAGGGCCAATATTTTGCTAAGCTTCACTGGAGCAAACTTTTTAAAAGAAATGGATGGCCTCTTTAATAATGGAAGTTAAAAAAGATCCTGATAATGGAACTTGTCAACCATATTTGTTTCCTTTTTCCAGACTATTAGTACACAGTCATATTGTTATCCAGGGCTGTGTTGTCCACAGAACCATACCTTTCAACAGATCTTTCTTTTAAAATAGCATTTTTGACCCTTTCTGCACAGACAGCAGACTGTGTTTTTAAAAGAGGTTTCTTAAAGGGACACAAACTTAAAACATAGAAGAGTGATTTTTTAAATTCACTTGTTTTACAGGAAATATTTAGGATTACTAAAGTGAAAGTAATTAAGAATTACAAGTTGCCAGCCTTCAGTTTGTTTACTTAGTGCATTTGACAGCATTTTGTGCATAGTCCATTTAATTGTTTCCCTGTTGAGACAGTCAGTTTCAACTCTTTTCCTGTGGGTTTTCCCACGGGTTTTCCCACACAGGACAAAGAAAAGCCATTTTAAAATAGCCACTAGAATGCCCAGAAGTTGACAGGCAGACCCAGGAGCAGGTGTGGTACCTAAAAACTATACAGTTTTGGGAAAAGAGGGGGAGCGTTTAATTGACTAATTTTTACAAGTTTAATGCCCTTTGAGAATAAGGCACCACAGCCCTCAAAAGAGCAGCCCACATGGATTTCTCCAAGAGTAGAAGAGAAAGAAAGAAAAGAGGGAATACCTAGAATGCTACTACCTTAGGGCAGGGAAATCAGGGGCAGCAGTCACATCATGTAGTTGGACATGGCACTTCCTAGCTTTCACCTCAAATGGAAAGAAGAAAATGAAGTCCACAATACCTTCATCAATCTGGAACTATCAATGGTCTTTCATGTTCATTGTAGAGTTCAAAGGCTCCCTTCTCTCTTCCTTGTCTCCATTAAACTTCCTAACCTCAAAGTCTCATGCTACTGAAGCCATCACCTCCCAGGTGGAGAGCTGGACTGTCCTCAAATCCTGTCAGCAGCACTCAGTCATCCATAACAGTCACCTGGGGTTGCGGGTGCTACCTTTGCAACTGTCCAAAACAGCAGCAGCCCAAAACCTGATCTCCTGCATAGCACTGCTACCATTACTGTTTATACAGTAGAACCTCAGAGTTATGAACACCTCGGGAATAGAGGTTGTTCTTAACTCTAAAATGTTCATAACTCTGAAAAAATGTTATGGCTGTTTTTCAAAAGTTTACAACTAAACATTAACTTAACACAGCTTTGAAATGCTACTATGCAAAAGAAAAAGTACTAAAAAATAACGGGAGAACAGCATTTATGTTTAACTCAGTACTGTACTGTATTTGCTTTTTTTTTTTCTTCCCCTCTGCAGCTGCCTGCTTGTGTACTTCTGGTTCCAAATGAGATGTGTGGTTGACTGGTCAGTTTGTAACTTTGGTGTTCATAACTTTGAGGTTCTATTGTATTATAGCAGCTCCTAGATGCTCCGGTAAAGATCCAGGTTCTACCATGCTAGGTACTGTATAAACACATAGCATGAGATGGCCCCTATCCCAAAGAACTACTTACAGCCTAAATAGGCAACATAAACAGTAGTACACAAAGGATGCAAATACATAACACAAAAGGTAAATAACTAACCAGTTGTCTGTTTCTATGTATTAGTTTCCCCAAAACTATCCTCCAGCCCTATATACAGGTGTCCCCTGCCCTATTACTACTGATCCAAAGAGCCCTTCTTTCAATCTGCCCACCACAGAGAAGTCACCTGTTTCCCAACAAGGCAAAGTGAGCAGGGAAAGCAGACATTCCAGATCCTGCAGTCAGTACTGGACCCCTGCAGCTATGAATAGGTCAGACTGCAGCATTCAAACCAAACAGGTCACTCTGCTCAATTCTGTAGAAGTTTTCAGTCCACCTTTAAAACCTGATTGTATTTAAAAGCCAAATACAATACGTCATCTCAACTGGTTCTAATCAAAATGAAACATTGACTATGAACCCTTCCTAGTTTGAATATAGAAAACACAAAAGACAATATCTGAGTTAAAGCTGTGTTGTCAGCATGGCTAACTTCTATATTTTTGTCTAAAAAGGGGAAAATACATTTTTCTAAGTCCAACATTGAGAAATATCAAGATTTTACATTATTAACTCCACTCCTGAAAATTCAGGAATAACTGCACTAGCTTAGTGTTTACGAGCCAGAAATTGGTAAGGATTATGAACTGAAACTGAATATGGTGACTGTAATTTCCACAGTGTAGTTTCATTGTCTATGTTGGCTTTAGGCTGAACCAGTAAACAATTGTAAATGGCGAGTTTCAGTAAACTAATGCCTTGTTACTAATAATTACAGTAACAACAACAAAAAGCCTTAAGATGCTTACCCTGCCAATATCCTTTTAAGAACACTCTACCTTAACCTTAGATTTCTTGGCTTTCATTGTTCTATAAAAATGGAGTTATTTACAGGATTTCTTTTTTAAGTTCAGACTTTCCACTGCTTCAGCATACACCTCAGCCACACCTCTCTCTCCATGGATATTTATCAACAGACATATAATGCAGCTGTGCTAAATCAACTGTTACTCCTACAGTTTGCTTTGATGATTCATCCTCAACCAATCAGGGACCAGGGCAACAACGCTGGAGGAAGTGGAAAAATTATAAAGACATTGGTCACGTTTCCATCCTGAGTTCAGTTGACAAGACAGATTCTCCTCCTCTGTCAGGCTTACTTGGAGCGCTACTGCACTAGTCGCTTCGTTTCACACCGTTAAAGTTCACGCCCAAACAAACAGCAGCGCGCTGCCGGGAAGGCAAGGCAGGCTTTCAAAACCTCAGGAAAGCAACGAGCGCTGCCAACAAATGCCTTCGCTTCGGGTGTGCCTGAACCGCAAGGAGCGTCTCGCCACGCCGGCTTCATGTTAAAAGCAGGTGTTGGCAGTCTCCCGGGGAAGGCTTTGGCCAGGGATGAGTTTCAACGAGTCACTTACAACCTCAACTCTTTTGCTGTCGTCGCCCCCCGAGCCTCCCCCTTTCCGCCCCTCCCAGCTGGAGTCCTTATTTAGCCCCAGCAGGATACAGACCGGCGCGGGTAGCAGGCAGAGTCCAGCCGGCGCCGAGCTGCCCCCGCCCCAAGGTGTGGCCCATCCTCCGGCCCCCAGCGGGCACCTCCAGCCCCGGAGGAACTTTCCGCCGCTCCCTGGGCGGGTCGGGGTGACTCGGAGCCCGGTGTCTGCGGAGGGCGGGGGGGATCGCAGACGCAACCCTCCCCCGCTCTGTCTTCCCAAAGCTGCTGCTGCTGCTGCTCCCAGGAGAAAAACAGCCCCCGGGCCGCTGGGAGCCGCCAGGACAAACTCTGGGCCGAGCGCGCGGCCCCAGCTCACCCGCGCGGAGACAGCGGGCAGGGGAGCAAAGTTCTGCCCGGGAGCTGCCCCAGCGCCGCCGAAGTTGCCACGTGCAAACTTTCCCGGTGCTGCCCCCCCCACCACCACCACCACCACCGTCCAGCCCCGCGGCTCACCTGGGGAGCTGCAGGCAGGGGCCCGGCCAACGCGCAGCTGCCGCGTCTCCCAGCGGCGGTCAAGGGCTGCTGCCATCTCCCCCTGCCGCTCCGGAGCAGCTGCCCTGCCCGCGGCAGCATCCTCCTCCTCCTCCTCCCGCGGGGCGAGGCAGTCCCGCTGTACCCGCCCCCCGGGGCACCCCTAAGGCAGGCTCATAGGGGGCGGTCGGCGCCGCCGCTGCACCCGGCGTCGCCCTGTAGAGCAGCTCCGGCGCCGGGAGAGACTCGGCTGGCTCCTGCCGCGCGCCGACTGCAGGAAGAGCCACGTAGGGGCGGTGAGTTAAAGGCGAGGGCGCTGCCTCCGGAGCCCGGGTTTTCAGTTGGCCGACAAAAAGCAAGTCGCCGCGCTGCCCCGGGCGGGGCGATGGAAGCGGCTGGTGACCGACCCACTCCCCCCGACCTGTGCAAAACCCTCCCTCCGCGCGCGGAGCCGAAGAAAAGCGCCGCCGCAGGGCCGGAGACGCAGAACTGGGGCGGCAGGAGCCGTCGGGGCAGAGGCTGCACAGCCCTGCTCCGCCCGCAGCCGGCGCTGCACCGCAGCCGACAGGGGCTGCACGTTCCCCGCCTGCCACTGCCTGAGGAGGCAGGACAGCTGCCGGAGCGGGCGGGTAGGGGAGAGAAGTGAGCGCCGGCAAGGAGGGGTGGCCCCGCTGCTCTGTGAAGGCATTGGTGAACGGACAGCACTACAAGCGGGCGTCTAGTGGAGGGAAGAGTAGATGAATGCAAGGGATGGGCGGATCCGCCCGAATCCATTTGCAGCCACTGAAGAGGGGGCCCGATAGGAAAAAGTGGGGCTTGAAAATAGCAGCTATTCGCTTTGTCGCTCCAGCCACACGAAACACCACAAATCCTGGCCCAGTGTTTTCTTCGGGTGGGTGCTCAGCTGGAAGTACTGCTGAAGAACAGCATCTCCTCCTCTTGCAGTTGTTGACAGGATGATAAAATCAACAACCCACCCTCTCTTTTCCACAGGCACTATGCCAGGCTAGATTGCCACTGACTAGGCAACAGGAAGAACAGGTG
Source organism: Emydura macquarii macquarii (assembly GCF_026122565.2). NCBI lineage: Eukaryota > Metazoa > Chordata > Testudines > Chelidae > Emydura > Emydura macquarii. Next base: position 3,970,494 of record NW_027133000.1, on the reverse strand, counting down.
AGCAGATAGCAAGTGTGAAACATCAGGACCAAGGCGTAATAGGCACCTCTATAAGAAAAAGCTCTGAATAGCAGAACTGTCCCTATCAAATCAGGATATCTGGTCACCCTAGGAAGGACTCGCTCCAGAGATTGGGGCTGGTTGCTTTCTTTCCCACCTTTTTCCTACTGGAGAGTGTGATTATCATCATGGCCACTAGTATAAAGATTGTGACCCAGGGAGTTCCTCCATGGCAACTGGCAGAGTCCACACCATACTATACAATATCTCACATCAGGCCTGACACACACATTGCCCCTACCCATGGTTGTCATAATCTGTACCTAAGATCTAAAAGGTGTAATGGAAGGTATTAAATGCAAACTAGGAACATGCTGGTCATAAAGGTTATCGTTTAATGTAGGTACAAGCAGTGTGTAAAAAATTATAGATGGGTGCTGAAAATACATTCCTAAAAAGTGTTTTGCAAACACTGCATAAGCTCAGCCTGTCCTAGACAAAGGAACGTTGTTTTGCTTGTTTTCCTATGTCTCTAATGTAAACCGAGTCAGGTAATATCTGAGAGGATGGAAAGAAATACATGTGTTTTCCCTTGTTTACGTTCCATGTACATCTACATGGAAGGTAAACAAAGCCATCAAACTAAACAAGTAGGGTGCAGGAGAGAAAGATCACTTAATCACAAATGGGGAGGGAGCCTGCACCCCCCAGGCAGTCTGCCTGGCTCTTGTAACAAAGATATTTTGGAAAAGATAAGCTGAAGCAGAAAGCCATTTTAGCATCCATCACATAGGGGACAAAGTGGCAGCAGAACCCTATGAGCTCATGCAAAATGGATCATCTTGGCCTGAAAACCAAGAATAGCTGGAACTGACTAAAGGTGAGAAACCTCCTTAGATAAAGATTGTAACATGCCGAAGTTACATTTTAGTCACTAGAAAGCATGTTTTGGTTTGTTGTACTTGTAACCATATACGTGTCTATTTTTACTTATCACTTAAATCTGTGCTTTGTTAATAAACTTATTCTTGGTTCATTACAAAACCATCTCAGTGCCGTGTATTAAACTGAAGGGTGAAATCCACAGCTAAAGTAACAGGCTGGTGTGTACTCTGTTTTCTTTGGAGGCAGCAAACAACTTCTGTGCATATCCAGGGAGAGAATGGACACTGAAGGGCAGATGGTTTGAGGGAGACTCAGGACTGGAAGAGCTGTTGGTGTCACCCTGCAAGGAGTAACCAGGCTTTTAGAGGCCAGGGTGAGGCTATTGTGCTGTGAGCATGATGCTGGGGACAGGGCTCTGAGCCAAAGCTGCACAGCAGGAAGTACCCAGGCTTGCATTGCAGGTAGTGACAAACCCCCCCATTTGTCTGAGTAAACCCCCAAAGCATCCCAATGTCATTTTAGAGGTAGCACACAACTGGACTGATTGACAAACACATTGCAAACTGTTTCACTCACACCTCCAATGCACCTCCACATTGCTTACTGCTGTTACAATTAGTGCCACTTGAGGCTGAAATTTGTAGAAGCAGCCTCACTGTCATTCATTAAGTTGTTTTAGGTTCCCCTACATCTTATGAAAAAGTAATAGAGCTTCTAGTTTGCTATGCTTTTACCATACAGAAATAAACTCCCAAGCCAGTTAAGTTTCTGCAAAAATAATCTTTTCCTCATTATTAATTTTTCCAGATACCCACTGCATTTTCTTTGTCCTGAGAGACCACAGAGGCCAAGATTTTCAAAAGCAATTAGTGGTTTTGGATAACAGACTTGAGACTCTTTAAAGGGACTCAATTTACACAATGGGCAAACAAAACTACTAGGGCTTGTCTACACAGAGGGTTTAAAACAGATTGATTTGATGCACAGAACACAAGTGGCACTAATAGGGAACACTGTGCCATCTTTCATTCGCATCAGTGTATAAATATGGCAGTGGCTTGCCACATACTAAGCGCATGGCATTCTCACAGGGTTCTTTGCTGCACTGCTGAGCAGTGTGCATTCTCTGGGATTTTTCTTGCTGTGCATTATGGGATGCATAGCAGAAGCCAGGTGGATTCAATTTTTTTTTTAAATCCATTCCCATGTTTCTGCTATCTTTGTCCCATGCTTCCTTTCTGGGCAGGTGAGCACCATTTTCCAATTGCTATCAGCCACAATGGACATAATAATACTTCCCACAGGCTGTTTAGGATATATTTCACTTCTCAAAGCCAAGCAGCTGATGTGGCAGCAGCAGCTGGAACTTCAGTGGGTGGCATGAGAACAATGAGCAACTGCAATAACAGGAGCTGTTCCTGAAGCAATTTCACATCATACAGTGTCATTTATGGGCTCAGGAAATCAGGGTTTTCTAAAGAATTGTTCTAAAGACCTTGTTGAAGCTATTCACAGGCCACTTGGCTAGAAAGGAGCAACTGTTTAACTATAGGGGGTTGTGAATCCAGCAGTTTGAAGGAAAGCTAGCAGATTTTGTGGAATAGGTTGTAACCTGCAGGAAAAATAACATATCTAAGACTACAGCTGCATGTTATATTTTGCACAATATTTGTGAAGGATGGGAGAAGGCCACATGTGAAAATCTTGGCTAATTTCTATTGCTGACAGACATCACTAAAACAGGTTTATCTTTAGCAGACATCAGTGTCTGCAACTGGTACCAAGTATGTTTGATGACACCATGTCATCCTTCTGCTGTTTTTTTCCCCCCAGTCTCTTAGGGGCAAACAATTCAAGAGCTACATCTAACTTTTGGTTATTTCTCATGGCAAGTCCTGAGGTTCTTAACTGTCTCTCAACAAGGACAAGAATCACTTCTATAAAATAGTATTTTAGTATTTTGTTTAGCTAGGATAGTTACCAGATCCACCAGGAAAACACTCATGTGCAAACACTTTCTCCATGCAAAGGTATACTCAAAGGCATTGGGTTGTCATTGTAGACAGCTCATTGAAGACTCCCTACTCAATATGAGCCATGGTTTAAAAAAAGCAAAGAACAAATGCATATGTTAGAATGCATAAGGAATAGAATGGTGAATTAATACAGAGATTATAATGCCTTTGTATAAATCAGTGGTGTGGCCTCATCTGAAATACCATGTGCAATACTGGTCATCCCACCTGAAAAAGGACATTGTAGACTAGAGTGGGTTCAGAGAAGGGTGATGAAAATGATCAAAGGTACTGAGAAGCACTCAGATGAAGAGAAACTGAAAAGCTCTGGATTGTTTATCTTAGAAAGGAAATGAAAAGAGGGGACATGATAAAAGTATAGAAAATAATGAATAGTCTAGAGATGGTAGACTGGGGACTCCTCTTCTTCCTGCCCCAACAAAAGAGCAAGGAAGCATTCGATGAAATTCAAAAGCAACAAAACAAAATACTATTGCACACAGCATGTAATTATGCTGTGGAACTCATTGCCACAGGAAATCATTCAAGAATTTAGTAAGGTTCAGTATGGATAGCAAAAATATCCAGTTATCATAATCAACAACAAAAATTGTGGAAAGGCTATTAAACTTCATGCTTCAATATCTGACTATTAGAAACCAGAATGAGACATAAGGGGGGCAGATTATCCACATCTGCCTACAGCAGCATTCTTATACCTTTCTGTGAAGTATCTAGTACAGGCCACCACCAGAGATAGGTTACTGGATTAGATGGACCTTGGGTTTAACTCCAGCATGGCAATTCCTATGGTCCTGCAATACTATCTGATGATCTTGGTGGTCTGAGAATGAACCTGAAGAATCCATCTCCAGTGCTGTTATTTTTCTCAGTGCCTCTCACAAGCATAGATGTTCCTCATGTGGAACCAATCTATTATAACATTATGGTAGAGGATGCTAGAGTTATGGTTGAAGAGACACTTTCATTCTGAATCTCTATTTCAGGGCATTTTAACTTTAAAAAAAATTACCTTTATGAACACGCTTAACTTTATGGAGAGAGTGCTTACTTTTGTGAAGAGTCAGTAGTAAGCACTACAACTGATAGCGATGGCAGGATCAGGCTCCAAATACTCACTATATAGAAAAAGTATACAGGCAATAGAATGCAACAAAAGTAGCTGTTTAGTACACTTTTTGTTCCACTATGTTCTTTGATTTGGCTTTGCTTGGTTTGGCAATATTTATTTTTAGTCCATTTTTTTTAAGTGAAAGATTAAGTCTTGTAGACTCTAAGAGGAAGGGTGTTTGCAGCTTGTCATAAAGATAGTCAGAATCACAGGATTGAAAGGGACCTCAAGAGGTCATCTTGTCCAGTCCCCTGCACTTATGTCAGGACTAAGTATTCTCTGGACCATTTATGACAAGAGTTTGTCTAACCTGCTCTTAAAAACACAGGTTCAGTATTCTTTATATGGCTGCAGAAAATTAATTTAGATATAAGTTATAATTAGAGCTACCAACATTTTTCATAATTTGATTTTTCAATTAGATTTTTCAACAAAATTTTGAGACAAAATGAAGATAGGTGAATTTTTATCATGCTTTTCAACCATCTGTAGAGCAGGATGAAACTAATATCTGTCATGCTGTTAGCAAAGTTATTGCCATATCAAAAGGGTTAATCATGTCCATACCAGATCCTCTCCATACTGGCCAGCTTTCTCTCTCTTCCCCTAAACATTACTTTTTACATACAAGGCATCTTTCATTCAAGAATCTTAAAGCATTTTGCAAACATTAACTAAATCCTCACGTTATCTCTTAGGTAAGGAGACATTCTACCATGTTGTGAATAGCTGAGATATTCTGAGTACCAGAGATATTATCAAATCTCACACATTAAATCAGTGCCAGAGGAGGAAATAGAATTGAGACATTCAACCCCCTGCGCTAACCAAATCCACTTCCTTGTCTCTTCCATTTCACTGCCACATTTATTGGAATGGGAGAATGATTTGCTTAAACATGCAATTAAATTTTTGTATGTATTGGTGTCTGTATGACAGTGGTCACCCAACATGATAAACTAGGGCAGTATATGAATCTCCAAACTAAGGAATGAGAACTCAGGATAAAATGTGCAACAGACATTTTAAAGGGGTAAAACGTCATGGGGGGGAAAAAACATTGCTCAGATTCTGAGCTGTCTGGGGACGCTCTTCCCACTCCTACATCCATATCTTTAAAGGTCCCAAACTACTCAAATCTCCAGGGACATAACTAACAGAGGGGCCTCTGTCTGCCAAGAAATTTGAAACTTCAGAGAGGCATCTAGAATTGTTGGCATTTGCTATTAGTTATCAAAATCAGGAAGCAAAGAGGCAAAAAAGGGCCTGGTGGTGAAAAAGGGAACCAAAGCTTGTCAAAGAGATTTCACAGTTTGAGAAGCACCTGCAGCTTTATCATCTGGATGTTTATGACACTGGTGGAGTACATCACTAATCCTATGTGAGAACTCACCACCCACAGTGAATTTGAGGTTTTGTTTTTTTTTTAATATTATATGAAAAATCATCAGTAGATTGTAAAGAGGTATCAAGAATATGCTCAAACAGTCCAAAAGGTTTATTTAAATTTTCAGTTAATCCTAATATTCCTGACAACATTATCTAGATTTCTCTCCACCAAAGACTCAGGGTGCAAGTAACATTAGAAAGGCAAAAACTGCTACAAGGCATCAACTCTTCAAAATTATAGAGACTGCCAAAGATGGCTGCAAGTATATATTTAATAACCTAAAATTATGGCTGAACATTTTTGTTCAGAGCAGTTTGATTTCTATATGCTTTTATTGCAAAAGCCATATGTATAAATTGAGATTTAACTATGTGGGCTAAAACAGGTTGTGACATAACCTCTGTATATATAGGATTTCACTGGTATGCTGAAGTTGAGATATACATTGATTACATTTTGCCTTAGTTATGAAGAATAGGTAAATAATATATGTAAATAATCTGAGTTCCTCCTTTGAAGGAATTACTGATAGATAGTGAAGTACTATGTGAAGGCTTGGAAATACATTTTTAAACCAGCAAAACTGGTTTCTTGTTTCATATATTAAGCAATAAGTTTTTCATTCAAGTAATACTTGATGTGTTCTCGGGATATATATGATAAATTGGTCCTTCCTAGTTCCACCTACCGCCTACATTATTTAGCACCTGAAAACCAAATGGAATAAGAAGATATTATATATATGGATTAAGATGAATTCTAAAAATTATGGCCAAGCACATTTTGGTAAATCATACAAGATATAAAGGAAGATACCCACTCACTAGGATATACTTAATCTCAGTCTCAGGGATGTAAGCAAATATGATTGAAATTAGTATTACTTCACCCCTTCATTTTCTGCTCCAGATGTTGCATAAATCAAATAATTAAAAACAATCTATCCCAAATTATCCTTGGTTTTATATGAAACGTCAATACTTTCCTTTGTTTACAAAATAGGGGATTCAAATTGCCAAATTGAAAAAGGACATACTGTACATCTACCAGACTTGAAGAATCTGGCAAATGTGAGGATCTTGTGTCCTAGATACGGATGGAATACCCATTAAAGCCCCAGTCCTGCAAACACACACATGCTTAACTTTATTAGCATGAGTAGTTCCATTGACTTCAAACAGAATTACTCAGGCTAGTAAATTAAGCACATACAAAAGTGTTTGCAGAATTACCGCGTCACTGAATACATGTGAATGGCACTTACATAAAATGTACACTAACATTGACTTGAAAATGAAGGAACTAATTCTGATCTCACTTATGCTTTGATAAATAAGAAGCAACTCTACTTAAATCAATGGATTTACTTCAGTTTGAGAGAATAATCAGCTCCACAAAATCCAGTACTATATCATACTCTGAAATTTTTTAAATAAACTTCACAGAATTTAAAATGATCTAGGTAGAAGTTTACATCTGAAATTACAAAAAATAGTGAAAAATATTCTAGAACTATTGGAAGAGCTAAACGATACTTAACACTTGATTTATGACTAACAAAATTTGTTCTTTCAGCAGCTGCAAAATAAAAACAATCTGGATGTAGAAGAGAGGACCAGATGCAATTAAAGCTGTTTGCTAGATTAGTGAGTTTATTTCTAACATCTCAAAGAATCCAATGTCAAATTGGATTTAAAAATAACCCTTCAAAATCCACATTTAGTATCTTACCTCTGAAGAATGATAATCAGACTTTGACACAACTTTTCAATTCAATATTGTTATGAGCAAGAATAAAATACCTATTGTGCTATAAAACAGTGGCTCACAACCTTTCCAAAAACAAGGTTACTTACCAGTGACTGATGTTCTTCAAGATGTGTTGCTCATGTCCATTTCACTATAGGTGAGTGCACGCTACCATGCATGGTTCCCGGAACTTTTTCCTCCTTAGCAGATCCTGTAGGGTCAGCTCTGGTGCTCCCTGGAGCCCCGTGTGCATGCCGCAGTATATAAGGCACTGCCAGCCCTACGCCCTCTCAGTCCCTTCTTTCTGCCAACTCCGGCAGTGGGGACAGGGGGTGGGTTGTGGAATGGACATAAGCAAAGAACATCAGTCACTGGTAAGTAACCTTGTTTTCTTCTTCGAGTGATTGCTCATGTCCATTCCACTATAGGTGATTAACAAGCCATACCTCTGGTGGTGGGCTGGAGTTACCGGTGAGCTGCCCTCAATATGGCTCTACCAAATCCAGCATCCTCTCTCACCTGTTGGACGATGGCGTAGTGGGCCGCGAAGGTATGCACCGACGACCAGGTGGCAGCTTTGCAGATGTTCTGCAGGGCCACTCTCTCCAGGAAGGATATAGACGAGGCTTGAGCTCTGGTTGAGTGCGCTGTGATGGTTCCCGGAAATGGCACCCTCGCCTGCTCGTAGCAGAGCTTGATGCAAGATGTGATCCACAAGGAGATGTGCTGGGTGGAGACCGGTGATCCTTTCATCCGCTTAGCCACTGTGACGAAGAGCTGCGTCGATTTCCGGAACGGCTTTGTACGCACGATGAAGGCGGCCAGGGCTCGTCTCACGTCCAGCGAATGCCATCTCCTCTCCTCCTCTGAACCGTGCGGTTTGGGAAAGAACACGGAGAGAAAAGTATCTTGGTTACAGTGAAATTGGGAAACCACGTTGGGCAGGAAGGCTGGATGCAGCCTCAACTGCACCTTATCCTTATAGAATACTGTATAAGGGGGCTCCAAGGTCAAGGCCCTAATCTCGGAGACCCTCCTAGCTGAGGTAATGGCCACCAGGAAGGCTATCTTCCAAGAAAGCACGAGCAGGGGCATGAAGCCATGGGTTCAAAGGGGGGCCCCGTGAGAATCGAGAAGACCAGGTTGAGATCCCAGGGAGGCATCGGGTCACGGACAAAGCCTCTCCACCCCCTTGAGGAACCTGACAGACATGGGGTGGGAGAACAGGGATCTCCCTTCTAGCAGCTGGTGGAAGGCTGAAATGGCCGCCAGGTGAACCCTCAGGTAAGCCAGTGCCAGATCCTAGAGCTTTAGCTGGAGCAGGTACTCCAGGATAGCCTGCAGAGGTGAGAGGCTCAGCGGAATACCCTGGGACTCCGCCCAACAGCTAAACTGCCTCCACTTAGCCCGATACATGACCTGTGTTGAAGGTTTCCTGCTGCCCAGCAGCACTTGTTGGACCTGCACCGAGCAGGGCTCTCCCCCTCCGTCAGCCACAGAGCCTCCAGGCCGTGAGGTACAGGGAGTCCAGGTCCGGGTGCAACAGGCGACCATAGTCCTGGGAGAGAAGGTCGTGCTGTCTCGGGAGCTCCATGGGTGGGGCGATTGAAAGGTCCAGCAGCATACTGAACCAGTGCTGTCTAGGCCAAGCCGGGGCAATGAGTATGACATCCGCCCTGTCCCTCTTGATTTTCAACAGGACTTTGGGCAGAAGCGGAATGGGTGGAAACGCGTACATGAGGGCTCCCGTCCAGTTGATGAGGAATGCGTCAGATATCGATCCAGCCTCGCGACCCTGGAGCAAGCAGAACCTCGGGCACTTCATGTTCCAGCCCGATGTGAATAGGTCAGTTGGGGAACACTCCAGTTCTGGAAGATCAAAGTCACAACCTCTGGGTGCAACGACCAGTCATGGCGGGGTAGAAACGACCTGCTGAGGTGATCCTCCTCGTCGTTCCTCACTCCCAGGAGGTGAGAGGCAATCAGGTGGAAGTCATGCCTCACAGCGAAGTCCCACAAGTGGGTGGCTTCCTGGAAGAGGAGCACGCTCCCCCGTCTGTGTATATAAAACATGGCTGCAGTGTTGTCTGTCAGCACCTGTACCACCCTGCCCGTCAGGAATCGGAGGAACATCTTGCATGCTAGGCGAATGGCCCTGACCTCCTTCACTTTGATGTGCAGGCACCTCTCCTCCCCCGCCCAAAGCCCCTGAATGCCTAGGCTGGCACTGATGTGGGCTCCCATCCCACATCCGAGGCATCAGAGATTAGGGTGACTGATGGGACCAGTTCCCTGAATGGGACGCCCTTCATCACCCCCCTGAGAGTCCACCACCAGTTTAGGGAGGCTAGGACTGGCGGGGGAACTGTGACCACCCGGTCCAAGGGGTGTCTGGTTGGCACATATGTCAAGACCGACCATGCCTGAAATGGCCTGAGCTTCAGGTGAGCTAGCCTCACTACATATGTGCAGGCCGCCATGTGGCCCAACAGCCTTAGGCAGTGCCTGGCTGTTGTTGTGGGGCACCGGTGCAGCTGGGAGATGATAGAGGCCATCGCCTCAAACCGTGGTTGAGGAAGGAAGGCTCTAGCCCAGGAAGTGTCCAGGGTGGCCCCAATGAATTCTATGCCCTGCACAGGGATTAGTGTGGACTTCTGCTCGTTTATGAGCAGTCCCAGCCTGCTGCACGTAGAGCAAGTGAGGGTCACGCTGTCCTGCACATGAGACCTGGACCTGCCCCTGATCAACCAATCTGTCCAGGTAAGGGAAGATTTGCACACCTTTTCATCTCAGGTGGGCAGCCACTACTGCCATGCATTTGATGAACACCGTGGGGGCCGGCAAGAGGCCAAAAGGTAAGGCTGTAAATTGGTAATGGGAACCAGCCACCGTGAAATGGAGGAAACGCCTGTGGCTGGGGAGGATAGACACATGGAAGTATGTATCCTTCAGGTCGAGGGCGGCATACCAGTCTCCTGGATCCAGGGAAGGGATAATGGAGGCTAGGGAGACCATGCGAAACCTGAGTCATTTGATGTATTTGTTTAGACGACACAGGTCTAATATCCCCCCCTTCGCCTTGGGGATGAGAAAGTTCCTTGAATAAAACCCTTGCCCCCTTCTGCCTTGAGGGACCATTTCCACCATTCCTAGGTTGAGGAGGGTGTCCACCTCCTGCAAGAGGAGTTGCTCGTGAGAGGGGTCGGGGAGAGTATAGAGGGGGGTAGATGTAAATTGTAGGGCGTAGCCCTGAAGGACTATCCTGAGGACCCAATTGTCTGATGTGATACTTGTCCATTCTGCGTAGAAGGGCCTTAACCTGTCTAGGAAGGAGCAGGGTGGATCCAGGGAGGCAGTAGGGGCACCACCCTCGGGCGCACCATCAAAATTGCCCCTTTCAATTGCCCAACTCCTTGGGGGGCCCCTGCTGGGATGCTGAGGATGAGCTGGGGGCTGATTTTGCCTTCTAAACCCCCTATTTCTGTCCCTGCCCCTGTAGGGCTGGAAGGGCCTAGGCGGGGGCCTTGGTTCCTGCTGTGCCTGGGGTCGTGACTGCCACCTGGAAGCCTGGGGCATGTACAGGCCCAGGGAGCGAAGCGTGGCCCTGGAATCTTTAAGACCGTGCAGCTTCATATCGGTCTGATCTGAAAACAGGCCCAACCCATCAAAGGGGAGGTCCTGAATGGACTACTGCACCTCCTGCAACAGCCCCGAGGACTGCAGCCACGAGCACTGCCTCATGGCGATGGCAGATTGCCCTACTCGCTGAGTCTGCAGCATCACTGGACGTCTGTAGTGCTGCCCTAGCCATAGTGATTCCTTCGTCCAGGACAGTGGCAAAGTCTGCGGCCCGGTCTTGGGGCAGGGCCTCAGCGAATCGTCTGAAGGAGTCCCACAAGTTACAATTGTACCTGCCCAGTAGGGCCTGATGGTTGGCAATCCTGAACTGCAGGGCTGCCGTTGAATAAACCTTCTTCCCAAACTAGTCCAGTTTCTTATTGTCCTTGTTTCTGGGAGTGGATCCCGGATGACCTTGTCTGTCCTGCTGGTTAGCTGCATCTACTACTTGGGTTCCCGGGGTTGGGTGGGTGAACAGAAACTCGAACTCCTCGGCCAGGACATAATACTTCTTCTCGGCCCCCTTTGATGTAAGGGCGATCAAGGCAGGGCTTTGCCACAGGGCCTTGGCAATTTTAAGGACCCTGTTATGGACAGGTAGAGCCACCCTTGCTGGGGCCTCTGCCCCCAGCACATTAAAGAGGGTATCCTTGTCCTCCACTAACTCGTTGACCTCCAGCCATAAGTTAGAGGCCACCTTCTTAAGCAGCTCCTGATGCGCCCTAAAATCTCTCAGTGGTGCCATGTGGTCCCTGGAGGCTGCCTAGTCTGGGAAGGAGGAGGAGGACTGCCAAGGTGCGATCTGTGGCTGTTTCCCCCCCGACAACCAGGTGCACCCGTGGAGGGTCCCCTACCCTGGGTCCAATCCCTCGTTTGAGGAATGGTCTTTATGGGCTTTGTCCAGTGCGGGGGGCACAGACTGAAGTCCCGATGATGGGACGGACTGTGGCCCCGGTCCCATCTGGACGTCCCATGGGACCCAATAAGGCCATTGCTGCGGCCATTGACCCTGTGGCCAACCAGGGGCTGGCTGCAGCACTGGCTGAGATGTTTCGTGGGGCGTCGGCTGGCCTTACAAGTGTCCCAATGGCTGCCCCCCTTTTGGGACCCCAAGCCACTGGAGCAGTGGTGCCGAGCCCGCCTCCAGCCCTTGGTGCCGCTCCGTGCTGGGGACTGTCCTCTCAACACCTCCGACGGAGGAGAACAATGAGGACCTCCTCCGTGATCGGTGTCGGCGAGTGGAGGCATGCGCCGAAGAGCTCAATGTTGTTGAACGCTGTCTCGGTACCGACGACTTTCGGTGCCGTTTGCCCTTAGGAGAAGAGGAGCGGTGCTGTTGGGAGCTTTGTTGTGCCGAACCAGACTCCGGTGACTGGGTTCTGAGTTCCCTTGAGGGCGACCGGGTTCCGCACCGCGTTGGTGCAGGCAAACTCCTCAGTGCTAGGCTCCCCGACAGCGACCAGCTTCTATGCCACCTCATTGCAGGCGACCTCCTCGGTACCAGGGATTGAGAACTGAAACCGTCCCCGCGCTGCGCAGCGGGCCTCGAGCAGTGTGCCTTCTCTGCGCTGCCTCCGGTGTCAGCGACCGACTTCGGTGCCAAGGGGGGGACCAGCTCGATGAGGTATACTCAGAACGACTGTTAGGGGAGTGTCCTCACTCTACCCCCGATGGCCATCCGGTGGGAGACCTTTCCACCCCTGCCAGGGGTCTCCACCACCCTTTGGAGGGCCCCAACGCGGGTTTGCCCCGGGACACCTGCCCCTCCTCCCTCGGCAGAGGGGGGGCTGAGGTGGTGTAGGCAAGGCCAGCAGGGCTCTTGCCACCTGAAAAGCCTCCGGTGTTGACAGCGTCGGCAGGGACACTTCCCCACTCCCAGGAGTCAGGGGAGGCTCCCTGCTTGGAGATGCAGGCACCAGAGAAGACTCGACGGGCCATGGCCGGTGCATCTCCGCACTCGACCCTGCCCTTACCGGCGGCGCAGGGGAGTGTCCGCGCTCCCTGCACTGCCGCTTCTTCTTCCTTGGCACTGGGGATGCCTCTCAGCACCAAGTTGATGTCGGTGCCGGGGGTGCACTCTGTACCGAGGACACGCTCGGTGCCGAGGTGGATCAGGGTGGCTCGGAGGCCAGGCGGAACGCTGCCTCCATTAGCATGGCTTTCAACCAAATTTCTCAGTCCTTTTGGGTCCTTGGTTTAAAAGCTTGCAGATCTTACATTTTTCTCTTCTGTGCTCTTCCCCCAAGCATTTAAGGCAGCGGTTGTGGGGGTCGCTGAGCAGGAAAGCCTTCCCGCAGGAGGCACACTGCTTAAAGCCAGGTGACCCAGGCATGGCCCAGCCACCCTAAGCCCTTCAGGGGCTTCTAATCTATCTAAACTAACACTACTTAACAACTACTTAACTAACTAAGGCATTAAAAGTAACAAAGTTCAAACAATGGGAATGGTACTTGCAAAGAGCAAGGCTAGTTCCAGCAACTGTCAAGGGCGGAAAGAACAGAGGGGGCGTAGGGCCGGCAGTGCCTCATACACCACGGCCTGTGCACGAGACTCCAGGGAGCACCAGAGCTGGCCCTACGGGATCTGCTAAGGGGAAAAAAATTCCGGGAACCGTGCACGGTGGCGTGCACTCACCTACAGTGGGATGGACATGAGCAATCACTCGAAGAAGAACTAAGGTATCCATTTCAGGAGTCTGATCTGACTTGCGTTCCCCCAGGTTTCACCCCACTTAAAAAACATCTTGCTTACAAAATCAGACATAAAAATACAAGTGTCACAGCACACTATTACTGAAAAATTGCTTTCTTTTACATTTTTACCATGTAATTATAAAATAAATCAATTTGTATTTAAATATTGTACTTACATTTCAGTGTACGGTATACAGAGCAATATGAGCAAGTCATTGTCTGTATGAAATTTTAGTTTGTACTGACTTTGCTAGTGTTTTTATGTAACCTGTTGTAAAACCAGGCAAGTATCTAGATGACCTCTGCATACCTCCAGGGTTACACGTATCCCTGCTTGAGAAACACGGCTATAAAGGAAAGAGTTTGCAATAATATCTGCTTCTCCAACTAGAAAACTGAAGGATGCCAACCTTCAATTAACGTTTTAAAATTATGAACAAAATTTGGCTGGAGCCCACAAAAATCTTAATTAATTGGGGCTGAAGGACAAATTGTTCCTGGCAGTGCTTGAAATCTACAGGAACATATGCATGTTTTGGGATTGTGCGCAGGTGAAAGTTGGAAGTACATATTTGCTTAAACACTACATTTTTAACAGTAAACATGGCAATATTATCTTGGCCCCTCCCACACACAGCTCAAAGGGAGATTTAAAGTGCTCAGGTTTATTCATTGCTAAGAAGGTATTATAGACACTGGAAATATATCACTAGTTCCTGGTACCTGATTAGACAGTGGCCCTCTAAAATGTACTTCTTACAAGTGACTTTTCTTGGGCATAATAAAAGAAATGATTTTTAAAAAAATCCTGAAAGTAAAAAATAGTATAGAAAACACATGCACCCCTCTCTCACCCACATACACTTTCCCTTTGTTTTGCCTATCCTATCCCATCCCACCTCACACCTTTTTGATCTTCATTTTAGTTTCTTTTATCATTGCATTATGGTTGTGCTATCCTCCTGCAGGAGTCAATGTCTTTCTCTTTACACAGTCTATTTTCTAAGCTGTTTGTGAATGGATTAGTTATTTTTTGGAAGAAGGAGGCAGTATTGAATTTAAATCTCTATTTCAAAAATCTTTCAGATTTCAGCTTCAAAATACACTTAAAACAACATGTAAATGAAAGGAATACACAGAAAAAATATCACAAACAGAAGTATGTGTAGCCTCCTTTTCTATTATACTGTGGCCAGCAAGCAATAAGCATAGAACAAAAAGACTGTTTTAATATTTATAGCAACATTAAAATATATTCTAATACATCTCAGTGCTTTGTGGAGCCACTATTATCAGAACATGAGTGACTACTACACATACAATGCACCTATTCTAATAGCAATACAAAAGATCATAGAATAAATAGGGAAAAGCAGTTGTGTGTGGTGAGATAAGTCTGGATGCATCCAAAGTTGATGCATCATTAATGAAGTGCAACTTAGAGGTACACTGTAGGGAGAAAACAGAACTTGAGATAATCTGCCCTTCCTTTCTTTTCAGTTTTTATGAAAAATCAGAAGTTTTGTTTTTGCCACTGCCCTCAAAAAGAGGTATTCAAATCATCTTTATTTTTATTCCAGAATAAGAAAAATTCAGCTAATTGAAAAGGAATGGAGAAAATGGAACTATGTGACAATAGACGCTTTATAATTTTGTTGAAACAGACATACCATATAATGAACGGTGCTACCAGTGTTAATACTGATTCATTCTTGCATGCTATGTTCACATACTCCCTTAGTGGCACCGTTGTTCTTTTGCTATGAGTCCAAAGTCTGATTTATAAAAATGAACTTTCCTTCCTTTGCTTCAATGGAGCTGCTGTAGCTGGAGGCCACTGTTTCAGAAAAACAAGTTATTGGCAATTAACTCTGAATTCTTTCCCATCACCCTATGCTGCAAGGAACAGTTTTACTCCGCCTCCAAATCCATTAGTGTTCAGTTGCCAAAAAGCGTAATAATTTATACTGTATGGAGTGATTGTAGATTAGCAGATCTTGTATTTTGTATTGCTGTTAAGTTTGCCATAACCTTGCTAGATGTAAATGTAGGTTTCTGCCAATTCTACCCGCTATTACTGCTTTGCCAGTGCCCATGAAGACACCCCTTTACTAAATGAAGCACATCACTGTTACTCATTTCTCAGCTGAAAGACTCTAGTTCCAGTGCAGTGCATGGAAACGTATTTCAAACTGGCAGTAAGGAATCACCTTCCTTATACCACTTTGTTTCTCTATCTCCTTCAGAGTCCCAAACATCAGCTCTGATACAAATTGTTCTATAAGTCTGGCTGTCCTTCCATTCAAGTCTACGACTCCCTTTATCTGCAAAAGTGGACGTTTTTCTTCTTCATTAGAAAAGCACTTCTGAATAAACCATCTTGTAATAAAATATTAAAAATTAAAATCTCACCTGAAAGAATAGACACAGTCCACTCCAAAGAAGCACTTGTATCTCTCCACAGCTTTACAGCTGAAAAATAGATCACTTTTATCTTATAATTTAGAACTCCAACCCTAAATAAATTGGCTGAACTATATTCTTGACAGTCTTCTGAATGCAGCAATCTCACAATTTTAATTTATCTCTTCGCAGTTCCCCAAATAATGTCTCCTTTCAGACAAAGGCGCTGTTTTAACTGAGTTTCAGCCACACCAAGTAGGTAACCCAATCTGTAATCCAAGCATGTTTCTGCAGCAAAATGTTTTTTCTAGATAATTTCTGTGGTGTAAATATTTTAAACTTTGCCACAACTGCCTCCTGCCACAAAGCAGAATGTTATGCCTTTCTTTATATGCACTGAGGTAGAAGGTTGCTTGCAATATATATATTCGACCATGCCTGCTCAGAAAGTGTGCCACTGGTGTTTGACAAAGAGGAAGAGTGAACCTTGGCAGCTGATTGTCTTGGCAGAAGAACAATTTTAATTAATTTCCAGAGGTTGTATTTTTATTTAGTTTACTATTTGTAGATGGTACCAGAACACCATGCAGTAGGGACCCACTACACCCAACTTCAAAAACTGTCCTAACATCAATCACAGCTGATCTGGAGGGAAGATATATGATTGTTTGTGGGGCTCAGTACTCAGGGCAATTAAACTCTTGGGTTCCTCTGCTAAGGCTATTCGTAATAGTATCTCTATTGTGATACCCCTGCAAGAGTAAAAATAATACAGGCAGAAGTCCAGCAGCAGAGTGAGGGCTATCAAGTTTATTGCACTGAATGCAGCGTGTATGATTATCTGTCTTGTGGGCAGGTGATGTATGCATTCAGTGCAAGCAACTCAAGACCTGCAGAAAGTGAGTATGAGCTCTTGAGACCAGGATGGCTGAATTGAAGGAGCTAAGAGAGACAGAGAGCTACGCAGATGAGACTTTTTGGGACACAGTAAAGCAGTCTCTCCCTCAGTCTGACAGCCTCTGTGTTGTTGAGGAGGATGAAAGGCTTGGGGAAGGAGAACAAAGCTGGAGCAAAGGGAAACCATCCGAGTTGGGATCCTCCTAAATCATATCATGGTATCCTCCCACATTGAGGATACCCCTCTGGGGGAGGCAACCCAGTTATTAGGAAAAGACAGGTAATAGTAATGGGGGATTCAACTATTAGAAAACCATGGTTGGTTTTGTGAGGACTGGGAGAATGGCATGATGAATTGCCTGATGGGTGCGAAGGTTGAGGACCTCTTGAGACATCTAGATAGACTTACGTGCAGTGCTGCAGAGAAGCCATGGTTGTGGTACATATAGGTACTGGTGAGGTAGGAGAGAGATCCTCAAGGTCAAATTTAGGCTGCCAGGAAAGAGATCCAAGAAAGTCCAGGACCGCATTCTCTGAAACACTTTCAGTTCCATACACAGGGCCAGTTACACAGATGGAGCTGCAAGGTCTCAGTGCATGGATAAGATGGTGTTACAAGATGAGATTTAGGTTTATTAAGAAATGGGGAACCTTTTGGGAAAGGAGAAGCCTATGCAGGAAGGATGGGCTCCACTTGACCTAGACCAAAATGGAACCAGATTGCTGGCATGTAAAATTAAGAAGGTCGGAGAGGAATTTTTAAACTAAGGGCTGGGGGAAAGACAACAAGTGCAGAAGAGTATACAGTCTAGACAGACATCCTTTAGGGGAAGATTTATTAAAGGGGAAATGCTATATTCTAATATAGAGAAGAGGATAGAAGTTGATAAAGTACAAGTAGGAGAACAGAAACAGGCAAATGAAAAAGAATCCTGTTCAATTACATCAAATGAAGGTGGACAACTAAATATTGATAAAGTTTTATAAGTGCTGGTATACAAATGCAAGAAATCTAAATACAAAAATGGGTGAACTTGACTGCTTGGTATTAAATGAACATGTTCATATAAAATGCATCAGAAACTTGGAATAATTACAATCAATGGTACACGGTAATGCCAGGGTACAAAATATAATGGAATGACAGTAGTGGTGGTGGCGTGGCACTATATGTGAAAGAAAACACAGAACCAAATATAGTAACAATCTTAAATGAATCAAACATTACCACAGAATCTCTATGGATAGAAATTTCATGCTTGAATAAAAAGAGTATAACATTAGGAATATACTATTGACCACCTGACCAGGATGGTGATGGTAACTGAAATGCTTGGCGATTGGAAAGGCTACAAAAACCTAATAGTAATGGGAGATTTCAACTATCCCTCTATTGACTGGGAATATGTCACTTTCAGATGGAATGCAGAGATAGAATTTCTAGACACCATTAATGACTGCTTCTGGGAGCAGCTAGTCCTGGAACCCACAAGGAGAGAGGCAGTTCTTGATTTAGTCCTCAGTGGTTCACAGGATCTGGGGCTAGACGTCAATAAAACTGAACCATTAAGTAATAGCAATAATATAATTAAAAGTTAACATTCTTGAGGTGAGGTGGGTAGGAGAATAAGAAGCCCACCATAGTAGCATTTAACTTCAAAAGGGGAACTACACACAAATGAAGCGGCTAGTTAAATAGAAATTAAAAGGAACAGTCACAAGAGTGAAATGCCTGCAAGCTACATGGAAACTTTTTAAAAACACCGTAACAGAGGCTCAAACTATAGGGATGCACCAAATTAAAAAAAACAAACAGTAAGACGACCAAAAAAATGCCACCATGGCTAAACAGAATAAAAGAGGTGGTTAGAGACAAAAAGGTATACTTAAATTGGAAGTAAGTTCTACTGAGGAAAATAGAAAGGAGCATAAGTTTTGGTAAGTCAAACATAAAAGTATAATTAGGCAGGCCAAAAAAAGAATTTGAAAAGCAACTAGCAAGAAAGACAAATTAACAGCCAAAAAAATTTAAAAATTAAGTATTTTGGAAGCAGGAAGCTTGCCAGCTAAACAATCAGTGTGGCCACTGGATGATCAAGGTTCTAAAGCAGAGGTTCTCAATAGCTGTTGCAGAGAAGCGAACTGAATTCTTTGCATTGGTCTTCACTGTCTGGGAGACTCATATCTGTGCCATTCTTTTTAGGTGACAAATTTGAGAACTGTCCCAGATTGAGGTATCAAGAAAGAACGTTTTGATGACTTTACTTTTTATCAATTTGTTCCAGGATCAGATGCTATTCACCAAAGAGTTCTGAAGGAACTCAAAAGATGAAATTGCAGAACTAACAACTATGGTTTAACCTATCACTTAAATCAGCGCCTGTAGCAGAGGACTGGAGAATAGGTAACGTAACACTGATTTTTAAAAAAGGCTCCAGAGGCAATCTTGGCAATAACAGGCTGATAAGCCTAACTTCAGTACCAAGCAAACTGGTTGAAACTATAGTAAAGAACAGAATTATCAGACACATAGATGAATGTGATTTGCTGGGGAAGAGTCAATGTGGTTTTTGTAAAGGAAAATCATGCCTCACAAATCTATTAGAATTCTTTGAGGGTGTCAATAAGCATGTGGACAAGGGTGATCCATTGGATATAGTGTACTTAGATATTCAGAAAGCCTTCAACAAGGTCCCTCACCAAAGGCTCTTAAGCAAAGTAAACAGTCATGGGATAAGATGGAAGGACCTCTCATGGATGAGTAACTGGTTAAAATATAGGAAACATAGGGTAGGAATAGATGGTGAGTTTTCACAATGGAGAGGTAAATAGCGATTTCCCCCAGGACCTGTTCTGGGACCAGGGTTGTTTAACATATTCATAAATGATCTGAAAAAAGGAAATGAACAGTGAGGTGGCAAAGTTTGTAGATGTACAAAATTACACAAGATTGCAGTCTGCTTTGGACTTAACTAAGAGTTACAAAACGACCTCACAAAAATGGGTGACTGGGCAAGAAAATAGCAGATGAAATTCAATGTTGATAAATGCAAAGTAATGCACATTGGAAAACAATCTCAACTATACATACAAAATGATAAGGTCTAAATTAGCTGACATCATCCAAAATAAATATTGAAGTCATTGTAGATAGTTCTCTGAAAACATCAGCTCAATGTGCAGCAGCAGTAAAAAAAAAAAAGCTAACAAAGTTAAGAATCATTATAAAAAGGGATAGATAGTAAGACAGAAAATATCATGCCACTATATAAATCCATGGTACACTCACATCTTAAATACTGTTGGCAGTTCTGGAAGCCCCAGCTATATCTGACATATCAACCCTCATCCTCAAAGGAAACCTGCACAACACTTTCAAAAGATGAGCATGGGAGCTTAAATTCATTACTCTGCTAGACACTAAAAATTGAACAGAGACACTGGATTTATGGTTTATTACACCAATCTAACCCATTGACCCTCCTCCCTTCCCCCCTTTGTTTTATTATTTACAGAGGTGTTAACAGGCCACTCTATCTTGAAT
Source organism: Emydura macquarii macquarii (assembly GCF_026122565.2). Taxonomy (NCBI): domain Eukaryota; kingdom Metazoa; phylum Chordata; order Testudines; family Chelidae; genus Emydura; species Emydura macquarii. Next base: position 3,950,168 of record NW_027133000.1, on the reverse strand, counting down.
GGTCCCTTACAATATGTTCTAACTATTTATGTTAAACAATCTGTTCCACCTTGCAATTGCTATGACACTTTTCCCAGACTTCAAGAACTTTGTGTAGCTTGAAAGCTTGTCTCTCTCCCCAACAGAAGTTGGCTCAATACAAGATATTACCTCACCCAATTTGTACATCTCAAAAAAAGATATATTAGAATTGGAAAAAGTACAGAGAAGGGCAACAAAAATGATTAGGGGTATGGAACAGCTTCCATATGATGAGAGATTAAAAACACTGGGACTGGAAAGGAAATGAGTGATGGAGGATATAAAAGTCTATAGATCATGAATGGTATGGAGAAAGTATTATTTACTCCTTCACACAGCACATGAACCAGGGGTCATCCAATGAAATTAACTGGCAACTAGTTTAAAACAAACATAAGGAAGTACTTTTCTTAATGCACAGTCAACCTGCAGAACTCACTGCTGGGGTGTTGTGAAGGCAAAAAGTATAACTGGGTTTAAAAAAAGAATGAGATAAGTTCATGGAGGACAGGTCCACCAAGGGCTATTAGCCAAGATGGTCAGGGATGCAACTCCATGCATTGTGTGTCCCTAAACCTCTGACTGCAAGAAGCTGGAACTGGATGACAAAGAACGGATCACTGAATAAATTGCTCTGTTCTGTTCACTCCCTCTGAAGAAACTGGCACCGACCACTATCAGAGAACAGGATACTGGGCTAAATGGACCATTGGTCTGACTCAGCGTGGCAGTGGTCTCCACACTTCTGGGGATGCACACCCCCCTTACCTGGTCCGCACCCCCTACCCAGGAGCCGCAATCGGAAGCCACCTGACAGCTTTTCATTATTATATACATTGGTTGAATTCAAATAAATTAAGAAGTCCTCTTATTACCAATCTCTTGAACCATGCAGTTTTTACATCTTTCAGCAATCTAAGAATTTCTGGAGTCAGCTACTTTCAATGGGTAGGAGTCTGGATGTCTTCAATTTTTGTTTCTAAGGCACACCATTTTTTTTTTATAAGAATGCTTGCTTCATATGGAGATTTAATATAGCCAAAGACCTCTGCTAATTTTTTAAGTTACTCATCATAAAAGCACATCTCCCACATTAAAATGCTACTGATGAGTGGGTCTGATGCTTTTTCAAGGTGGAAACACACATTTTATGGCTCGCATCTAAATTCCTTTATGGTGCTGATATTATCTGACATTAACCTACCGTTATATAAAAAGAGCAAAAAACTACCAGTTTTTCTATACTGTAAATAGCTTATACTAAATAAATCAAAAAGCTCTCACGTATTTTTCATAACAACTTTTATATACAAAATACATAGAAGAATAAAGCTTTAAGTAGCGGTTTTACAGATCATGTCACCATAAATCATTGTTTTAGATGTTCCTGGATATTTAATATCAAGCTCATGTTTGTGTATTCTGAAACTGTTCATTAAGATTATGCTAATATCCCCTTCTGACACATTTTCACCTGTCTTACTGTTCAGTACCATTTACCCTTTATTGAAAATGTGTAGTGTAAATATAACAAAAAATATGTCATTACTTGCATCCTATTGTCCTGATTTAGGGACACTATCCTGTATTTCTGCAGACATTTAGTAACTGACAAAATAAAGATGAATAACAAAGGTTCTGAGCTATCTTTGGTGTTCTTGAGTATATATAAATAAGGAAAAGATACACAAATTTAAATAAGGTATCTCTAAAACTGTGATGTGGTGCAAACATTCAGGATAACACTGCTTTCAAGATTTAATTTGTCATAAAACAGTTGCAATACTTAGCTATTACATTTCTATTGAATATGATACAGCAGGTAAAAATTCAATTTGAGTCCATCTTTCTGGGGGTAGGGTAGTTCATACTCAACTTCCTTAATTTTTTTAAAAAATGTTTTTTTTGGACTGTTTCAAAAGAAAATGTACTAGAATTACCACCATTTATTTTTCTAGCACTTCTTAGTTCAATTACTTGAATGCACAAATGTAATTAAACCAAACAAATGACAACAGTTCAGACTGAGGCATATGACTGACCAACTCTAAACCAGCATTTGCAGCAGATGGCCAAACACAGTTCCTTCTCCTGATCACCGATAGCAGCTTTAAACTTCTGAGCTTAATCAGTGTTCATAAACCCAGGCATTTATTAACAGAAATGAGGTTATAAAGAAGGCAGCAATAAGGTGGTTACATTTTGAAACAAGTTTCTTTGACATTTACCAACTTTTCAAATAAAATATTACTTTCCCTTCATTTCTTTTAATAAAATATTTGTATATCCTTTATTTTTCATCACAGCAGAAACCCTGGGTCACAGGATCCCATTCAGTGATTAACCATGCTTATTTTGAGTGCCACAAAACTGAGTTGCAGAAACCTGGACCAAGCTTGCTGCAGATTACAAAATGTTAGGATGTTATGCTTTTTCACAAGCAAATATGTGAAAGGACCCAACACTAACCCTTACTGATACACCTATTGCCCATTTCAATATATGAAATATTTTCTCTTCCCCTTCTAGAAATCTGTGAAATAAAGTGGTAAAAATGTTATCTTCAATAGTGAATTTTAGATTCAGTATTAGAGTTCCATTTCTAAATCATTATTAGTTGCATAAATCTAAGAACAAATGATCAAGCAAAATATTTTTAATTAGTAAGCTGATCATAAATAAATCCATGTAAAAGAATTAACAGGATTACAAAGTTGTGTTTTTCCTATGTGGATTCAGATTTCTTCATATGTATTATCACAGCCAACCTCATTCTCTAATTGGGCAAAATGATCTGTTATTGAACACCCAACACTGCTGCACACTGAGCAATTCATTGTATAGTTACATTTTTACATTTTCTTTACAAATGTAACATTTATGTACATTATATTTTATTTCTACAATTCATGTACTGTATTGAAACTCTATAGTCTTCACAGGGAAAATGTTTAAGTCTTTTAGTGAATACGAATCATTCCTTTTAAAAAGTAATATAAACAAACAACATATAGCACTGCCCTTGGCATCTCTGTAAGAGTTTGAATCCAGAAAGGTTATCATAATAAATGTAAGAAAAAGATTTTATCTAATTTTACATTTCATTAAGAAATATCATCCCACATAGCTACATAAATTCAACAGCTTGCAATAAACAGAGCACCATACTGCTGCACTACTGGAAACGTGTATAAACCAGTTTAAAATGTACTAGTGAAAGAGCATCATTACTCCTATCATTTTTAGGCTGAAGCAAATCCATAAAATTCCTCTGGAAGTGTGTATTTTTCCTTTAGCTGTAAAGCTTCTGATACGGTGCTGTGCACTGTATATTGTGAAGAGCAAATGCCTGCTTTTGTAATTTGCTATGTGCTTCCCTCACAGCTAATATTTGCATCAAAAGTTGGGAATTTTCTTCTCATTTCTTCCTCTTTCACTTACAAATCTGCTGTTGAATATGAAGTAAGAATTCATAATAAGAGAATGCTGCCTCTGTCCGGTCTTCAATTAAGTGCTGGAAAAAATCTGTTTTGGCAGGACTCTCATCTCTGAAACAGAAAAAAATGCATTAGTCAAAGCACTAAACACTAAGAAAAACTATTATAAAGAAAAGCATAAGAAGGAAGTCCACTCCTTGCATATTGTTCTCAGAGATCTAGGGGTATGTCTTCACTGACAGCAACTAATTCGCTACCGTCAGGTCCATCTATCTGGATCGATTGAGCGGTCAGTGAAGACCCGCTCAATCGATCCGGAAGCTGACGCAATAAAACCACCCCGTCAAGTGGTGCAGCGCAGTGAAGACGCCGCGTAGAAGAGGAGTTACAAAGTTGACGGGAGTTAGGCAAGCTACTCTGTGTTGCTTGCATAACTCCAGTTGACTGCCACCGACTTTCCAGGTAAGTGTAGACCTGGCCTAGGATTCAGAAAAAAATGCTAGTAAGTAGAACTGATAGGGAATTTTTCATTGAATGATTTTCTGAAGGAGAAAATTTCAGTTTTGCCACAATGACAGTTCCTGGCTGACCTGCTGGAAGACTGCCACAGCTGAGTAACCTGACTCTCCACCTCCCCTCCACTTCAGAAGGAAGAGAGCACTCAGCCTTCCCACCATTCCAGGCCAGAGAAGCTGAGCACTCTCAGTCTCTTCCTTTAGAGAGGGGCAGGGAGGAAGGACACAGAGTGGCAGGCTCTCCCCCTCTGACTGCCAGAGCTTGGGGTGATTGATGGTATGTCTACACAGCAACTAGACATCTGTGGCTGGCCGATGCGACTTGGGCTCATGAGGCTTGGGCTGCAGGGCTGTTTCATTGCTGTATAGACCTCTAGGCTCGGGCTGGAGCCCGGTCTCTAGGACCCTGCAACGTGGGAGGGTTCCAGAACTTGGGCTTCAGCCCCCGTCAGGAAGTCTACACCACAACAAAATAGCCCTGCAGCCCAAGTCCGAGTTGGCTGGCACGAGCCAAGCTGTGCCTTTTTCTTTGCTGTGTAGTCCAACTCTCTGTCTCTTCAACAGCCAGGCTGGAAAGCTCTTATTAATTTCACTTTCTGCATGTGCTGGAAGTTTCCCTTTTGCTGACCAAAACAGTTTTTTCTTGAAATCCTTCCCTGAGAGAAAAGTGTCATGTTCTGACTTTGTACGAGTCCAGGACAAAAATATTTCAGGAACATGAAATTCTTCACAGAAAGGAATTTTCATTTTCTGGGCAACTCTGCTAATAAGGGTATCAGTTTTCCATAGTAAAAAACAAACGTTCTTTCCTGTTATAAAAACTGGAACTCCAGAATCTGGGTTAAAAAAATGTGGTAGAGGAGGGAGAGAAAAAAAACATTACATCAAAAGACAAAACATCAATAGGAAACAGAAAAAAGGATTTTTGTGGAAGCATGCCATGATTCTGTTGTCAGCAATGGTTAACTTTTAAACATTTTATATATTTTTAAGATTATAGTCACTGCTGGCGTATAATCCTCAACTTTTGCAGGTGGGACACAGAAAGGAGCATGAAAGAGGCAATAAGACCCCAATCCCACAAACACTTTCAAATGAGCTTAACTTTAAGCATATCAACAGCATCTTTGAAGTTACTGCAAGCGAAAAGCGATGCACAATATTTTGAAGGATCGGGCTCTTAGACTGTAAATTAACTGGGGCACCTGTCAACTATCGTTTGTACAGCACCCATTGTAATTGTGCCCCAGTCCTTATTAAAGTCCCTGGATGTTACTGTAATCCAAACAGCAGCAGCAAGGCTAAGAGTTAAATATGGAATTTCATCCCTAACTTTGAATTTCTTGTCTTTTGTTAATTTGGGTGACAAAGATTATCTCAAGTTAAACCAACTGAAATGATTGATAATCATTACTTTAAACAGTTTTTGATATATTCAATTTTTAAAGGTGTAAAACGATTACCTGAGATGCATATAACTCACTCTCAGTTAACCAATAACATCTGAAAAGTAAGTAGCCATAAGGGAAATGCTGATACAGTCTTTACTACATGATAATTGAACCTATGGTGTCACTCAGTTACCTGAACCTCTTCCTCACATATAAAAAATAAGATCAATATTTGCTTCACGGACATAAGCCAGCAGCCAACTAACACTCAGTGTGTTTATTTTTAAAAATTTGTCAGACATGGTATATCAATCATTGTCAGAGATGAAAAATCTACTGACTGGATACAAGTATTAGCATTTTACAAGGTCTTGGTTTTTCAAGTAGGCAATTGCTTGAAAAGACAACAAGGACTTCAGTAAAGTAATTCAACAGTAAGTATAGTAGATGTATTAGAATACAGGTCACATTTTATGTTAAGGTTCTTTTTATAAATGGTTTATAAAGAATTAATAAATTATTAAATATTGTAAGAACGTTAAAGACGTTAGTAGCACATGTTAAATAGATGGTGGTAGGCACACTAGTTGAAGGTGTTACAGCTAGTTATAAACCATAGTTATAAGCCACTGATTGATCGGTCTAACAATCTGACAACTGATTAACAATTTATTAAAACTATAGAGTTAATTAGTTATTAATTGTAAACCATTTATAAATAGAACCGTAATATAAAGTGAGATTGGAAAATGATTCAGTTACTTCAATTCATCATAAGGCACATACTGTTTAGTATATTCATAATAGTAAAATGTATTCATGTCTGAACTTTGACTAGATACTCTAAAATGAAATGAACTTAATTTTTTTCTAAGGCAATCTCTGGGCCTCATCTTGTGTAGTGCTCAGCATCTCCTGTGCTGTGCTGATATATAAAAATGAGATTACAGAAAGTTTAACTATAAAAATACTTACTTTATTACTTGAAGAACTGGGTTTAAAGGTCTATTGTCTCTAAGCCAGGTTATAAAAGACCGGGCTCTCTCTGAAGAAAGTGTATCTAATTCTGGAAGCTGTGTCTGGTTGAAGAATGCAATTAGAAAAATCAAGTTTTATAATGAAAGGAAATATAACCTAACAAATTAAAATGAAATCATGCTGAAATAATTCAATGGTAGGCTGGAACATCTACTCTAAAACAAACAAAGAAAAAAAACAACACATGGGAAGCTCCACAACCGTGGATGACTGATAAGTTAAACAGCCATTTTTAAAAACATTATATTTCTGGGTACTGAATGGGTATATATGAATCAATAGAAACCATTTAGTAAAATATATACATGAGTTAAAAAATGGTTTGGGAGAAGATGGATCTTAGCATGACATGAACCACAAGGGAAACAGTCCAATCTTTTCCTTCAAAATCATCTATCATGAATTGTATTATATAGACTTATTAAAAGAGAAAATGTGTAAGTGCAAGAATTTCATAATTTCTCTCCTTTTACCTGAATCAATAGTATATGCTTAAATAAAATAGATTAATCACTATATTTTAAGCACAAGATATTTTAGAAAACAGTCCTATAAAAAAAACACAATATGTAGGTTAATTCTGTCCTAACTGTATTCACATTTTACCTCCACTTCCCTGCAAATGCATTATTTTAACTTCTTCACCACGTAAGCTCCTAACCATTGTCCTCTGCATTGCTTCTGCAGCCCTAAGGAGACCAACATACACACAACCACCACAAACAAGCCCTGAACAGCAACCCCCAAGGTTCAACACAAGGATTGGAATTGGCTCTCTAAGTGGCTGTGGGATCACTGCTAAGCAGTGAAAGATGCTTCATTCTCCCTGAACTGAACTGATTCTGCCTTTGAGGCTTGTTTAGTTGGTGGGGCAATTAACATGGGATCAACATTCGTTTATCTAACTACAGGTTTAAAACTAATTCTATTTGTCCTCTATATTAGTGAATGAACTATATTTAAAAAAATTTCACTTACATTTCTGTAATGGCCAGTCATTCCCTATCATAAATGCATCTCCCCCCTCCCTTTGCTTTTTCACTGAAAATAATTAAGCTATCCTTACATCTATCTTCTTCTATTAAAATACCATTACCCTTTCTTCATTCAAATCCATCCTTAAAACCCACTTCAATTGTGTCACCTTCAATTGCCAACTAATTATGTCTGAGTAAAGGGATAGTTAGGACTAGATTACACATGCAAAATAAATTTTAAAAACTTGGAACCTTACTGTTTTTGTGCTAGCTTTCACTCTGACCACTCTGCTGCATGTTTCACGTCTCACTACCTCCTACCCTCATCTGTTTTTTGTCCTTCATATTGTTATCTTTAGGGCAGGACCTGTTTTCCTGAGCGTTTCTACAGTATCTAGCACATTTGATTCTACCTGAATACAATTCTGTTCCAAATTTTTTGTACAGTATCTTCATAAGGTCCCTCTATCCTCAAAACAGACAGCTGTTCTGACATTTTGGAAATAAAATCTTAGTGCCGTCGGATTCAATTAGAGAGAGATTTTCAAAAGCCCTTCAGGGAGTGTCAAGTTCCAGTGATTTTTAATGGTTAAAATGGTTGACTTCCTTGTTAAAATTGACCAAAGCTAGGAAAACTCAATTAAGTAAGGTTTAAACTCTATCCTTGATTCATCACATTATGAGTTGTACTGTAGATCTTGTAGACCACATTGAGTTCAGAAAATACTAAGTCTCCAAACACCGCCACCTCAACAGGGCAAATTATGAATCAAAGAGTTTTAATATTAATTCTGGATTCCCTTTTTTCTGACAGCTAAGTCAGAATCTCAATTATTTTAATCTGCTTATGTAAATCCCGTGATATTTTACTTTTAGTGCGTTAGTTAAATTAATTGTACAGTTCAAATAATTTTATGGTGCTCAGTGAAAACATGCATACACATTTTTTAAACATATGTTTAAAGGACTTGCAACTACCTATAAATTCTCCATTCCTACAAAGCTGGCAAATTGGCATCAGCATTATGCATCTAATAAAATAAATCTATTTCAGTTTCATAATTTGATAAGCCAATATAGGGGAGAATGTAGATTACTTGGCAATATGCCATAGCTCACTGAAAAACTTACCAGTTTCTGTGGTACTGATGCATAGTTAGGGCATCCAAGCACATCTTTTATGAAACTATTATCACAGCTTTTCCCAATCCAAATGTAAAATATCTGTAAGGGAACAAAATCCATTTCAGTGATAAAATGCCTCGCATATATTTTAGCAGATTGAGTTTTAAAATGTTTTATTTGTTTTGGAGTTCAAATTTAGAAATTAAGTGAAATAATGTTTTAGCAATTTTGACTTGTTTTGGGTTAAAATGTTTAGAATGATATTTTTCTGGCTCTGCCAGGTTTCATGTAAAATCTGATAACTTCACAGAATTTGATAATAATTCCAAGGAACTAAAATTATCAGAGTACATTTCTAATTCACACAAGCTGATAATCAGCAACAGGAGCCGTTTCAATGCACGTTCTCCTACAGACATTAATGTTTCATATGGTTGCCTGCCTTATTAATCAACTGGCACCATCTACAGTTAAATCATTAAACAGCATCTAAGAAACTACAGTAAGCACAAACACTTTTTTGAAACCTTTAATTTAAAGTATTCTCAAATTAACCAGGTTAAGGAGGTCAATAATTTTGACATATGCAGGAAAATGCTGAACCCTTCAAACATACAGGGTTCAAATTTTTCCTTTCCAGATAACACTTCAATATACATTGTGGAAGAAAACATTCTTATGGTACTTTAGTAAACATCTATTTTCTTCAATTGTGTCAGTAGCCCTGCTTTCAATGCCACTTAAGTATGAGCATAAGTTGCTATACTGGGACCCTAGGGCATCCAATTCAAAATAACCAACCTAATCAGGGAACCAATGGAAAAAGAAAGCGTTAAGTTTCAGGAAGGACAATTTAAACCAATACTGATCCGTATATGTGCAGAGTAACATGAAAAAGTAACCTTTAAAACATTCGTGGGTTTCTGCCCATGAAAGCTTATGCCCAAATAAATGTGTTAGTCTTTAAGGTGCCACAGGACTCTTGCTGTTTTTCTTTAAAACATTAATATCCATGCTTGTTTAAACAATTTCTTTATCACAAACAACAAGATATTTCAGTCCAGTGCAAATAAACTGCTGACATTCAAGGTTCTCTGATTCTCATTCAGGACATGAATTTAGAATCCTCAAATAACTATGGTGTCAATTCACTACAGAGTATTGGTATTATGAGTTAGCTGCAATTAAAAGTCTGAAGTGAAACACATTCACTTTATTCATATCAGAGAAAAACTATTCAGACAGGTAGCTTACTGAGCCACAATCCATAAGAAAAGCTCCGTCTCTTGTCAGCTTCTCTGCAGACAACTTCTGAAGAGGAGGTTGAGGAACAACCCTGTCGTTAACATGTATTGCACCCTGTAATAAAGAGTGACAATAAACCTATTATATAAAACAGGACATATAATTCAGCAGCATTAAGTTTAACTAGTTTTTGACAAAACAGTAAAAAGACTTGTAAATGTAGTTTTCTAGTTGTATCTTGCAGAGGGTCTCATTTAACAAAGTGCCATATTTATCCTTCACATGGGTCTTAGGGCTTTCTAAAGTGAATTATTAAAACTAATGCCAGGTGATCTTTCTACCATATTGATCCAAGGTTGACTGGGTAAGTTGTAATATAATGTGTGTTATAATATACATATTACATTAAGTGGATTCTCATTCTGCAGCTCCTGAACCTAAAAATAATCCAGAAGCCTAGCCGTTGATAGCTAATGAAAATAAGTTACAAATAGCAATGGCAAAATCTCAACTGATTGTCTGCCAACACCCTCCTAATTTACACAAACATTGTTAGAGCAAAACAATCTAAAATTCTACTCACGATAGACGTGCGCTACATGCCACCTGCAGATAGCAGAAAGCCCCTTTTGGTTAGACCTTGACTGGTGTATAGGTTAAAGCTGCTAAAAAGTCTCTCAGACGAATCTTGGGCCGCGGCCACACAATTTTGAAAGAGCCTAATTGACAGAACTGACCTGTATTTTCAATGTTTTGGTTTAAACAGCAGGGAGGTAATTTAAAAGCCTGTCTGCAGATGAGGAGGAAGAATAAAATTGCAAGGTTCTACAAAGGTAGGATCCACCCCACCCTGTCAGTAACTCTCTGCTCCAAAACAGACTGAACATCTATTTTAAGAACCTATGAACCTTTCTACACAGAAGAATATGGAAATTTATATAAATGAGGACATGTCCACTTCTGAACTGAATTATGATAATCACATTAAAAAAGGTAGAACTGATTTAAAAAGTCCACAGAAATACAATGCAACTGATAAGTGGTCTAGTGGAAATTGTACAAAATAAGAAATGAGAATTTATAGGAGAGAGTCTGTAAGGAGAAGAGCTAGAAGGGACTTCGCTGTACACAATTATGATGAACATCAAGAAAGCTAATCCTTTACACGTAAAAGAAATTTCAAATTTAAAACCAACTACAGGAAATACTGATTTAGAAAAATATAATTAACCCATGTTATTCATGGCTGTAGAAGGTCATCAAGAAAAAGTATGGTCACATTTTAAAAGTTACAGAAGAACACTATTAACGTTGTAACTATGCAAGGTAAGACAATAAGGGAAATTAAATCTGATGCTTCAGGGCCAAATTCTGTTTTCAAATATGCATATGTCAATGGGCAGTGTGCACAAAGACAAAATGTCATGCTTTTAGTATAAGCTAATCCTCTGTAAATATCAGGAAAGATTTTTTTTCTCCAATTTACAAATTGACTAGGTGCATTATATTTATCTTGATCTTACTTCCTTGAACAACAAGCCTGTCCATTTTAGAAAAACCATCCTAAGTTTTTCCCCAAATTTTTCTCAAATGACTACTTCTTAATGACTAATAAGTAGGAGCTGTGACATATCATAAATTATGAAAACACTATAATGAAGAAAGAAACAAACTGGGATTAACTGGTTTGATAGGGCCTTCAGTTCAGCTGTTTCTAATATAGCTTAACACAGGTTTCCTTTAAAAAAATGTTGTTAGGACAATAAGGATTAAAAATTAACTCAAAGCAACTACTCAGGAAATATTTTGAACTGAGGAATTGAAATACCCTGAGTAACATGTATGCCACGCAGAATGAAGCATTTAAATTAATTTTTGTCAGTCAATAAAAACACTAGATAGTTTTAAAAATATAGTTCTGCAAGAGGCAACCAGGTTAAATTCCTTTGGTACTAGGAACTGGATTTTCCAATGAGATGTCCCTATGCGTTTCCATTAACACTAACAGCTGAAAGTACAAATATATAGACTATAGGTGTTTCAGTGTCAGTAGCAAAAAATTTGAAATGGCTTGCTTAAGGAAACTGCCTTACTCAATTTGTGTGTGAAGTATTAGAAACACCAGCTAATTAATATATCAGAGTAAAGTAAATGTAGCTTAGTTTAGCTTCCTTAAAATCATTAGTCATTAAACTTTGAGATAGCATTGGTTAAAACAGCTTTCAAGAAATTTGTCAGCTCTGTCAGCTGAATTAGTCAGATTCAATGACCATATAAAAGTAGTTACTATGTAATGCTCTTTAAAATATTTAAAGGATATTCCCAAACAAATAAAACTTTTAAACTAGAGTTAGGGTCATAGATTCAATAATGACAAACTTTTATTGAGACAGTACAGTTACTAAAATGCAGACTTCAAGTTTTGCAAACATGGTTAACTCTGATCCTGAGCAATGCCCATTCTATTCATTAAAAGCCCCTTTACTTCCAATCACCATATCTTATCTACATTTTAACAGTGAACAAAAAACCTTAATCTTGTTGTACGTACAGTTCTAAAACACTCCCATCCACCTCATACTCAACCACCAAGCAAGACATATTAATATCCCACCTCATCCATACACAATGGAAAAGCAGCTAAGTATTTCCACTATGAGAGAGATAACTTCCTCCACCCTATATATACAAATAAAATATCTACTTCACCCATCCTTCCCATACAGCTGTAAGAGCTTAACTGCTAGTAACAAACCTAATGGATATTATATGCATTGCTTTATATAAACTGCAAAAGATGCCAGAGTACCACAGTCACCAAAGAACGTATGCAAAATGCATTGTGTGGGTTGGTTTTTTTTTTTTTTGTAGTACCCATCCAGTATTCATGACCAAAACCTTTAAAGTAAACATACCTTTGGAGGTTATTCTGATCTACTAGATTTTACCATGGGAAAAACAGAAGAAGTAAATCTTTAAAATTACACCCAAAACTTTTAAAGGAACTGCTACCGCAACATAATAATAGGGTCAATAGATATTCTATTTTATTCAAAATCAAATAAGTTATCCCATAAGAAATGGTTTCATACTGTACCTCATCAGTCAATCTGTCTATCCTGTACAAGTTGGGATGTATCATTTTCATCAGATGAACAAGAGGCTGACTCTTTATCTGGCACATGGCATATACACGATCATCCAAGCGTGTGCTAGTGCCAGTTCTAAATGCTTTCTGTAAGAAAGTATGTTGACTTTAGGCACATTTTATATGTTTTGTATTGCTTTTAAACAAAATTAGAGGTGAAATGTTGCTTTGGCACTGGAAAAAAAAAACCTGCTCTGAAGCTCATGGATACATAGTTGGCAAAAAACAGTTAATTTTTCAAAAGGAAATACTGGCATTAAAAAATTCTAAAATATCCAACAAGTCAAATTCAACTTGAATGCCAAATCTGATGCACTTTAAATCTAATCCATCTTCCCTCTGTTTAGGAGAAAGACCAAAAGAAAGACTGTATTCCCCCACTTAGCATGAGGTTATATTTTATTGCCTCCATCATTTTCCTTACCTTTATGCATGACAACTATTATGGGTCTGTGGAATTTATTACCACAACGTATCAGCTTAGTAGGAGTCCAAATTTATAGTAGTAAAGATTAAAAAAATACCAAGAATTTTGGAAGGGATATAAAACCTCATGTTTCATGGCACAAACCAGCCTCTACCAAATGGGGATTAGGAAGACTCTCCTTGAGGATAGGTTAATCCATAACTGCTTTTGTGCAAAATTTCTTGCTCCTTCCTTTGAAACAGTTGGTATTGGCCACGGTTAGAGACAGGACATTGGGCTAGATGGACTGGTCTGATCCAAGTAGGGCAATTCCTATGTTCAACAAGCAAAAGTCTCTGCAATAATATAGTCACGAACCCTACTGGATCCGTATCTTTCCTGCACCAAGAAGAATTTAAAGTACTCTAATTTTTTGGTCTGTCATGTTTCTAAAATATTTCCATTATCCTTGCTGTGATATTTCCATTGTCCTTTCTGTATCCACTAAGCTTCTATAATAGAAAAAAATAATGTTTCTTATTATTGCCCCACTGCTTTAAAAAAAAAAGTCATCTGTGTGTTCTTCATATGACCTGGCAGTGCTAAAAGGTCCAATTTTGTTGCTTTTATTTGCCAAGCTTTCCAGGGCAGCCTTAATCACTGTCCTATGTTAGTCCTGGGCTTGTGGCTATCAGTGAGCCCCAAAGGAGATAAAAGCTTATGAGCTTCTGATTTGAAGAAATTCTACTTTTCACTTTACTATTTAATTTTGGGGAGTGATGTTTTGTTTGGAAAATGTTATACAGAATATGCAAGCTTTAGATACCAACCTCTCAGTGTAAGCCAAGACCTGCTGTTGGCATCAGGGTACATGGAAAGTACTCTTTTTACCTCCACTCTTTAAACAAAATTTTGTTTTTGTTTTTAAATAAAAAACTTTCAGAAGTAAACATTTTAAAGTGTTTGTAAACATAATGCCATATTAAGCATTTCTCGGAAGTGAAACCCTACTTATCAGCTACATAGTGTTATCTTTCATCTTCAGTTTCTCATTTAATGACACTTAAAACTGACATCTGATATTACCTATTTCCCTTTAGAGGTCTCAGGTATTGGTCACATATGTTTGAGGGCATTTAGTTGGTTTGCTTTACCTACATAATGGAAAATGAGCAAAAAGAAATAAATGGCTTCTAGCAATAATTTCAAGCAACATTTCAAGCAGTGTTTGGCTACAATATTTGTTTACTAGTTTTTGTTATGAAATGAAAGTGTAAACAAAACTGATATGAAGTTCTAAATTTCAGAAACACATGAACTGAAAGTTTTCGTGAGGAACTGATAATGTATCGTTAATTATATTTTTTCATGCAAATCAACTTTTCAGCAATTTATGTACAATGATACTTTCCCCAAAAATAAAGTGCACAGCTCAGCTTTCACAATAATTTAACAAAAGGGTCTACATGAGGAGGGGAAAGATGCTAGACTATGAATCTTAATGTTTACAGCTTGCCTTAAAGCTGAAGACTTAAAGAAAAACACAACTTTGTATTTGATGTCCAACATGAACGAGACTAGATTATAAAGTACCTGTTTAAGAAGAGCCAAAACGTATAAAGGAAACAGCTTGAGGGCGTTTGGTGCTATGAGAGTGGACTGCTGCAGATTTGAGGCAGTTGAGATATATGCCGACAATGAATCTACCACAGCATTCACTAAGGCATCTCTTGCATCGGAAAGACTTGATGTAACTGACCGATCCACAGCTGCAGAATTAAAAGTAGTGACAAATAAAAAAAAAGCCTTAAGTGCTGTATCTTATTAAAAGCAGTTGTGAGAAGTATAAAAAAGGTATGATTCTAAGAAGTGGTATTTTTAAGATTTAAAAAAATAGATATACTGGTGAATTTTTAATAGGAGCAAATACATTGCAGCTTCCTGTAGGAAAAACCACAGTGTTAAGACAAAAGAAGCAGTTCAATGCAGCTACTCTCTTTGTTTGCTAGGTCCCTGTTTCTGGAGATCTACAATATTGGGGAAAAAAGAGAATAATTACGAACAGAACAATTACTCCCCTGTTATGTGCCACTATGACATAGTAGCAAGAAAAGGGATATTGAATCAGAAGAAGTCAATAGAAAGAAAAAACACTCTGTGCTCAATGACAATAGTAAGGAAGTGGGAAACAGCTCATGGTCATTGCTTTGAGGTGAAAGGAAAAATGAAGATATCTGCCAAAACAAACAAATAGAATGGTATGAAAACTGTTTTTTAATAAACCATACATTAAGTTTCATACTTTGGAAGACTGCCAATACAAGTCTCATTCCACTTTAAAAACTGACTGATGTCAACTTCAGCAGAAGCTTCTTCCTTGATCTTCTGCAGTTGGTCCAAATGGCACCAAATGACTGAGAAAAGCTCATCTATGTATTTTTAAAGGCTATCAGCACGTCAAATTGTGGAATCAAAGAAATAAGCATTACATTTATTAATAGAATGCGTGGCCTGAAACTGGTCATAGAAGGCCTGGTCTGAAGTTGTAGCCTGAAACTGAAATAGAATCCCCAGGCTAAACCATTAACAGAATGCCTCAACTGAAATTAGGATAAAGATGTTAAAGTCACACAAGAGGTCTCTGAACCACACCCGAGAGGCAAGTCTCTGTTATGAGCCTTAAGCCTTATTGAAGTCTGAACAGACTTCAACTGTTTTGATAAGTACCAGTACCTGCCCCCCTTTGTCTTACTGGCCCCATAGAAACTCACTCCATACAAATTAGCATTTGAACAGGTATTGTGTCACCACCCATCTTCAGGAGTTAACCAGGGTCCCTGAAAACCTGATTGTATAATCAAGTGACTCATTGGGAATTCCTGTGAGGGCGTCTGGTGTGCCCCACTGTGCATTGTGATTGTCTTTTCTGTTAAGTATTTAATCAAATTCCACTATACAATCAACATGTAAATGAACCTAAGCAACCCCTATATAAGTCTTTTGTATCTGGTAGCCAGAGGAAGTACATTTGCCCAGCATCCAGACATGCTGCTTGACTTCCCTATAGCCACCTGGGTTTTCCCTATGGCTATAGTATTCCCCATAGCTATGGTTATGTGATTGTGTGTGTCACAATTAAAGCTGCACCCGATCCTACTCTAAAATGTAGCTGTGTGATTCTTTTCCACGACAAAATGTTCCTCAATATTACCATTTACTACATATTACAGGTCTCAATCCTGAGTGTCATTTTGTACTCGGAAACCTTCCATAATTCTAAAAATCAAATTACACAATCAGATGGCAATTGCGGAAGAGTGAACCTACAGGAGTTTTAGGATCCTTATGACTCAGAGCCCGTAGCCTCCTAAAGGCTGCCTACACTTAAAATGCTACAGTGGCACAGCTGCACTGCAGTAATGCTTCAATGTAGACACTACCTATGCCAACGGACGGCATTCTCCCATTAGCATAGGTAATCCACCTTCCCAAGAGGCAATAGCTAGGTAGATGGAAGAATTCTGTTGACCTAACGCTGAATACACAAGGGCTTAGGTTGGCTTAACTATGCCACTTGGGCCCTAACCAATGGAGTTAAACTGACAATTTTCTAGTGCAGACCAGGACTAAGGTTCCAGGTTTCACCCTCATTTACAATAACTAGGGGCTTGTCTACATAACAAATTACTGCCTGGCAAACAAGGCTGTGAATCTAAGCCAAACTACACTCCGGGTCTTTCAGTTCACATGGGATGCTGCTGCCAGGAAAACTGATATGCTGTAGATTCGCATCATGAATTACCATGAAGTAACTTGCTTTGTAGACAAGTCCAAAGACCCTTCAATCAGTTCCACTCTTTTCAGTTGGTCAGAGAAGTTGTTTATGAGTGAAACAAAGCACTGCCTCTCCTAACAGGCTAAGTATGCTGTTCGCAAAGCACTCTTTACTCATGTCAAACCTAACAATGAAACTGCAGATTTCTATATGGACCCATAGAGTGAATCTAGGTAAATTTATCCTAAAATTTCAGTTTAACTAATGACAAATCATCTGCTGTATATCAGAGTTCTGAAGTGTAGATTCAAATTTAAATGTTAATAAAACAAAATATTATCAAACTTTGAGATATAAAAGTAACACTTAAAAGCGTTTCAGATCTTTTTGTATACCTCCCAACATTCCCAGTGGTTAAAGCAGGATGGATCCTGACCCCAAATGGTGCAGGTAAGGTTGCAGGGGGCATTGCAGAGCAAGCCAGCCCTGCACACACACTGTAGTTGAAGCTCTTGTCCCATGGGACTAAATATTCTGAGTGGGTGCTAGGTTCCTGGGGTGGAGTGCGGGGCAGTAGGTTGAGAATGGAGAACAGGGAAGGAAAGAGCTGTGAGGGAGGATTTAGGGAAGTAGGAGGGGGAAGCAGACTGCAATGCCTGGAGCAGGGAGCTGACTACAGCCAGCTCCATAGGACAGGAGCTGCTTTAACTGGGACAGAGGATTTTGTAGGTCAAAGCGAAACATGGGACTACTGGGTGATCTGCTTTTGTAATGAGACAAATGTTGGTCTGTTTTGCTGAAGCAGCTATAGTTAAACGTTTCCTTCATTGCAATGCCAGGAACGTAAATACATTTTGGTTGTAGGAAGCCATTTATAGACTGAATGTAAATTTAGCATCGATAAAAATGAAGTGCTATTAATTTCTCTCAATACACTTTGTTTAGTAGACTACTAGCAGAAACACAGTACATACTAGAGGGTCACACTTTGTTTTTTCTGTAGGCCAAGACGTACAGCTATTGAGAGAGAGCAGCATATGAAACCGCTGACTGCAATATGTAGGCAGCAGCACAGGATGCCTGCATCTATTTGGTGGAAGGATTTGTGTAGGGAGTGGGGGAGAGGCAATGAGAACTGGAGGGAGGGAGGGAGAGAAGCGAAGCAGAGAGGGGGCTGTGGTTCTTACAGATATCTCCCCAGTCCTTGCTCTGAGAGCTGCTTTGTCTTTTACCCTTCAGAAACTCAATCTGGGCTCCCTCCTCCACTCTCCACCCCTTTCTGGATCCCTGCTTCCCCCACCATCACTTCATCCCTTCAGTCCCTGCAGCTTCTGCCCTCCCTCTCTGAATCCCCACTTTCCCTCCATCCCACTTTCTCTCTAAGGCTCTCTTATTTTTGTTAGGCTAGGTCTACAACATCATCTTTACCCATGTAGGAATACCAGTATGCTATACTGGCAAAGCACACCTAGTGTGGATGCAAGTATAGCGGATTTATACTGGCATAATAAAGACACACACACACCCCTTTCCAAATTAACAAAAGAAGCGATATTATTAAAAGAGCAGTTTTGCTGGTATATATGTATCCACGCTATGGGCTTCTCCTGGCATACCTTCCTCCAGTCACAACTCCCCCTCTTTTCTTGGACTCAGCATATGGCCTGAGCCCCTGAGGGTATTATACAAAGCCAGAGCTCCCCCAGTTGCCAAGGGGAGAAAGAAAAGCCAAGCCAGTCTCCCCATAGCCCCCTCCTGCTCCTGGAGTACTACATGGGGCAAGAGTTCCCCAGCTTCACAGATAGGGAAGAGAATACCAAATCAGTCTGCTCCTAACTGCCCTCTGGACCAAGCTCATGGAATTAGCAACCCACACCCTCTTCCTTGGGATAACAGTCTTCTTCTGCTGGCAGCTCGTGTAGTTAATCCTGTAAGTCAAGCAGGAATGCTAAAGGTTCAGGGTACAAGCCATGATGATGATGATGACAATGTTACAGCTGTACATAACAGACATACTAGAATTGGTTTTTATCTCTGTCCTTGAAAAATACTAGGAAGTTACATACAAAAAGTTACATTAAAAGAACATTTCAGTCAAGCACTCAAAAATAAGGATGTGTCAGATGTACAGTTAGCTATGCATCCTTAATTTGGTCCTCTGGTATGTATGCATTATGATTTCATACTATTTTTCCCCAAGTGTCCCTGCCTCATTCAGTGCACAGTTTGGATGTACACTGGACCAAATTAAGGTTGTGTGGGAATACATAAATCTGGCAATTCTTAACTAAAATTATTTTAATGTACTTTTTATGTAACATGCTACGATGTGACACACTTCATAGCTTTTGTAGGCTGAGCTCATTACACACACCTTACATTCTCCATTTCACTCACTACCTCCCTGTGTGCCACCCTCCCATTTCCCCCCTGCCCACCTGTGCCTTCAGGGACTCCCTAGAAATCCCCCCAATCTCTCCTCTGACAAGGGTTCTGTGTGTTCCCTCCTTCCATACCAGGGTCCCTATTCTCACTCCAGGACACAGGGTCAGTGTGCTCCCTAATCCCCCATTACAAGGTCACCCATTCTCCTGCATGGCTGGTGCTCTGTGTAAGCCCCAATTCCCTTCTTTCTCACCCATTCACCACAAACAAGCATCCCTCAATCTTCTCCCCATACCAGGGGTTCTATGTGCCCCCCATTCCCTATACCAAGGTTTCCTATTCTGCCCCCATTCCTACCAGGCCCCCCATGCTAAGGGCTCTGTGCCCCCTGTCATCTCATACCAGGGTCCTTCCCTATTCCCTTGTATGTGTACACCCCCATACCCTCCATTCTCATTCTTCCCCCAACTTATTACTAGTCTGGGATATAGGTCATTTAGGGTGTCAACATGTTAAATTCTATTGGGAAGATGGACAGAGATGATATAACAGTACTGTTATGCAGGAAGGTGTTAGGGCTACTAACAACCAGTTGTAATCTACAGACAACTGCAGAGATGCTTGAAGCTATTGCTGTGTTAAACAGATAGCAGGGTCTCCATGTGTTCCCCATTTTCTCCCAAAATCAACATGGTTCTGGCTACTGATACCTAGAACATTCCCTAAATATTACAACTGTTCAGAGATGTCCTTAAAAAATTATTGCATTATACATGAACAAAATCAGATGTGCCATCAATTTGAGGGTAATGCCTTTGCAAGCCTGGCCAATTACACATTTGATCACCTATTCCCGTACTCACCCATGTTTGCTAAGAGGCAGACAGCTGCTTGTACATCTGCTCCTGCATACACATCAGCCAGTGAAGTGACTACAGGCAAGCAAAGTGTGTGCACTCGAATTCTTCGTTCACCTACACCAAAATGATGAATACATTAATAATGCAATACCCACTCATAGGAAAGAGGCACCTGAAATTGTTTACTGCATTCTCTCACCCCAGACTCCTTTGCTCCACCAGTGATATCAGCCCTGATACCCAATTTCTTCCTTCTCCCATTCCTGTCTATGAAACCTTTCACATGCTGTCCACTATGCATGAAATCTCCTAATCCTACTTTATAAAACAACCACCCTCTTCACATTCAAATCCCCCCTAAAAAACTTACTTGCACAATGCAATGTCCAAGTGGTGAGTTTGTAACAATTTATAAACAAAAGTTATTTACCAGAAACTAGAACCTGGGTTTACACTGGCCAAGGATTTCGGAAGCAGTTGACAGGAGATATGCAAGTTCCTGTACATAGCTTGCGTATCTCCCATCAACTTCCTAATGTTTACTTACCACGGCGTCTCCGCTGCGCCGACGGGAAATGCCCTCCTGTCGATGCAGTGCTACGCTTCTTGCTGGGGGGGGGGCGGGGGGGGGGGGGATTTACAGAGTCGACTTCCGGGTTCAACTGATCAAGTCTTCACTGCTGCTCAATCAAACCCACAAAATCGATGCCCCATTGCCGGCGGTGCCACCGGCAGTGTAGACATAGTCCAGATCTTCCAGGGGTGCCTATGTATATTCCTACTCATGGAATCCAAAATGTCCGTGCCACAAGCTTTTAGAACCTTCCAGAAAGCCACTCTATTTAGGTCTTCACAAGCAATTTACACTCATGCATCCTTTGGATCTCATCAGTGGTAATATACAGAGGCTCCTGAAGAAAAGATTTAGGACATATTCCAGAGGAAGGAGCAATTTATTTTCTCTCTGCCTTTAAACAATAAGGTCTTTGTGGCAGGGACTCTACTTGGGCCAGATTATGCCACCTGTACTCAAACTTAGTACCTAATTCCAAAAGAAACTCCACTGATTTCAACAGGACTACTCACAGAGTAAAGATGTCAGTATCTGGTCCTTGGTGAACTGTACAGTGGCAAGCACATTATATGTGATAAATAATAATAAGAAGTTAATTTTCACTTCCTTAGATTGAATTTTGTTTTACCTGAATTAGATATAATTTGGAAAAAAAAAATTCTAATTTGCAACAAAGTTTATGGGCCTGACCCTGGAAAGACTTACATGTGTGCTTAACTGTACACTCTGAGTCATGCCACTGACTTGAACAAGGAGTTGAAGTGCACAAACTTAAGCATGTGTGTGAGACTTTGCACAGTGTCCATACAGATCCATTAAGACATATCAAGCTTAGTATAAAATGTCAAAAGTATTATTTAGGCTGTCTTGGCAATAAGACAATGCACTGTCAAGAGCAAGAAAGATTTATAGTCAATCTGATGTGTCAATTAAATACATGATCAATTGGCCTCTGCATGAGTCATTAACTAGCAACAGCATCCATTTCAGTGCACAATAAACTATCTTAAAACAGAAAATAAATTGCAACAAGACAGGAAGAGAAATAAAGAAATAATGGGAGGGAAGATACCTAAGACATCACAGCATTAAGTACAGAAATAAATACTATTGCTTCAGAAGCATCAGCTGGATTTATTTTGAGGAGAAATAATGCAATAAATGATTGCCTTTTTTCCCAGTTACCTTTGCTGGAAGTATACAAAAGAGCTGTCTGAAAACACACCAGAGACGTGTCTGTTAGACTTTCCTCAATGGACATCTGTACTGCAAACCCAGCATCAGGATTGACATTGGCAAGTGACAGCAAGTCAGTAGATCGCACAAAGAAATTGCCATGGAAAGTATGTATTGAAAGACCTAGAAGCAGATGACATCATTTAAAAAACTGGTAATGGCAACATAAAAAAGCAAATCTCCACATTTAGAACTTTTTAAAAAACAAAAGCCTCGAACTTTATGTCAAAAAGGATTTAAAAAAGTTAATTTTTCTAAGTACTAATGCAAATTCATCAGTGACTGCATAACTACAGCATATAATGGCAAGAAACTTAAGGATAATCTTGTAAAATTCATGTTTACATCCAGTTTTGAATACTTCTTAAAACAAAATACTGCTCTGACTGCAAACATTTAAACTTGAAGGGCTGAATTACAAGAAAAAAATTAGACTCTAATCCTGAGAACCCTTATGCAAATAATTAACTTCAAGCAGTCTCAGGGAACTATCCTCATGCTTGAAGTTAATCAAAAGTGTCTGCTGGAGCAAGGCCTAAATCTGTTTGTTTATTTTTGTATTAATATTTGTGCTAACTTTCATTCTCCAAAATATAAAACTTGTTGCAGTATCCCCACATTGCTCTTATTTTTTCTTTTCTAAAGGTTTTTTGGTGCTCCCTCCCTTCTCCTGTCCCACCTTCCCCGGCCCCACCAAGGCTTTTGGAAAAATTGAGGGTGGAGGAGTGAGCACCTCCCCAAAATTGCCTGGTGATGGAGCTCTACTCCAAGGGGGAGAGCTCAGAGCTGACAGAAGAATCACTTTAGATGCTCTGCCTAATAGGTGACACTGTATGGAAAGGTACAGAAGATGGTTCAAACCAAAACAGATGCAGCTAGTCATTTTACAAAAAATTCATAGAAGATCAGTGTTCGCAATAATCAAGTCTGGAAGTCGCAAGTGGCTCCTAGACCATTTGAGTAACAAAGAAAGCCAATTTGATCAGGGAAAATTACAATCAATTTTTGGCCGTAAAGACTGATGAATACTTTGACTATGCTAAGATGTTGAACTATCAAGTCTGTATAGCTAAGAAGAAATCATAAGACCCAATTTTATAAAGCACCATGTCTCTAGTAATTTAATTTTAAAAAAGGATGGTTTAGGTGTATTAGACACTAGCACTCAATTAACGAATTATATGTGTTTGCACTTTCTAAGCACCAGAACTGAGTATTACAATATTTTTTGCTTACCTCATGTAAAAAACCCTATAAGTATTGCTGTTCTCCTGCATTTACAGTTAATTAGTAATGGAATCTGATTGAAACAGGGCAAGAAGAAAAGAATGTATATCACAGCAATAAACTACTTTCCACGCATTTAGAAACCACTTATGAAAATCATTCAAAATCAGGACATACATCACCAAGTTCAGTAAAATAAGTTATATAACATTCAAGAGTTCCGAATTTTAACACACTGGAATTTAACATCTTGTTTGTTACATATGTTCACTGAGCATTTTATAAATTTCTACAGAATCACACAATAGTTTTGAACCCTCATTCTAACTACTACTTCCACAGATATAAATCATGATATATTAGATCATTTTGAATTATAGGTCACAGTATTTCATTGTATTCAAATGATGCATAAACAGATCAATTAGAGCACTGGAGAGCCTCATTTAAACAACAAGTGAGCCCCTGCAGAACATCAGTAATGTTTTTCAAATTCAAAAAGTTATGGAAGAGTTAAGTCATTGCATGCATTTAGCAACATAAACAAATGGTTATACCTTGGAATTTCATTAATAATTCCAGACAAATTATTTTAAGGATCCTAACTTCATATTATTTACAGGTTATACTTTTGAGCGTATATATATTTAGAGTATTTGATTCTTTGCATAGTAACGAGTGGGCAAAGCAGGGTTTAGATTTCTTGACTCATGAAGCTGATTCTGATGCCCAAATTAAATTTCTGACTGACACTGATTAGCAAGTTAGTTAATTTATTGAAGGCTGGACCTGTCCTAATTAGACAACAGAAATGTTACATTTAATTGCACATCCTGCATACCACCACATTTTTGATTAAGCAGGATGAACTGTACTTTTCATATCAATTATAAGCATATTGACTGGAGAATTCAACTGTATACAATACCTACCAATGAGGTTAAAATTTAGAGTCTAGCTTGAAATCAATGTACCTTTTACTTCAGTGCTTTAAGTTATAAACAAATACGACATTAGGCATCAATGGCCAATTTTTGCAAGCAAAACTTCCTTCAGAGCATCTTAAATGTATTCAACTGACACTTTAGGCAAAATTCACTCGAGTGTGGAAAGCACATGCAAGGTCATCAATACTATTTAAGATTTGTGATAGGCATCAATGGTTGTGAAAACATCAGCTGCATCAGAGCAAGGGGACAGGGCTGTTCATCCCGGAATGCAATACAATGTAGATTTTATTCTGGCTCACGTAACCCAGAGCAGGTCGTGATGGGACAGGAGAAGCCATTGGATCTATAATTCACCATTTTATCTTAAGGAAACTTCTTCCATAGTGTTGATGGTGGACAGCAAAGCCTTTAGAAACTTTTTAGTTATAATATAAAGGTTTATTATAAGAAAGCTGTACTTTTTTCTTAGATACAACTTTTCTTGCCTGGGAAGCCTGAGGCCTAAGATTCTTCCAGTAGAATTACCTAATAAGTAAAAGTTATCATTTGAGTATGCTGTGCAGAAAGTTATAGTAGCGACTGTAAGTTTCTTCCTAGCAAATTGCAATGTAGACACAGGGAATCATATCAAAGGCATTGCATTCAAACAGGTTTCTCCTTCTGGTATTTTTTTTCAGGGTAGGAAAAAGTTCTTAAATGTGAGGCACTATTCCAGCTGATATAGGACAAGCAAAAAGGTGTAAAAACTATATATTTTATCCCAAGGTTTTTAAAAAGAGCCAAAGTCCAAATGCTTAATGATGTATGTACAGTAGTGTATTTAAAAAAAAGTAAAAAGTTGACAGCTCACAAACCAGTGTTCTCAGATAAGCCTTTTTAAAAAGTGAAACATGTTTTGCCTCACTTTACCTCAATGCAATCCCATAGCTTAAAACACAATTTGAAACTTGTCATAAAAAAATTCCAAGATGTATGTCATACCTTTTGTACATCTTATTCTCATGACTGCCTCAAATCCTATCTTCCTCGTAAGGTATCTTTTAAGGTCTTTTTGCAATTTTTCTGCTTGAGCAGGATTGTGGCTATGATGGAAAGATGGATAATAATAGATGCATCCAGCAGAATATTTGGATATGCAAGCTTGTGAGGAGAAAGAGAGAAGGTTAATATTTATATATGAATAGGTGCAATATAATTTATTTATAAATTGAGTTTTGTTTTTTAAAGAAATATAGTAATTTTGCCATTTTAACATAGATTAAACATAGAAATCATTAAACTAGCTTTTAATCCTTAAGCAGTTCACGGGATTTTTGGAGAGCAAGTAAAGGTGCTGTAATGGAGAAGGGGCTTACAACCACAAGGCACCAGATTAGGTCCAGACACCTGAATAGAGTAAGGCCTTCTCTAACTTGCTGGAATCTCTATTCTGTCTATTTTCCTGATGTGATCCATCTCTATTACAGCCAGCTCCCAATTTCTTACTTAGACCAAGAACCAGGAAGGTGACAATGAGTCATCCTAGACATTATTGCATGCCACATTATGAAATGTACAGTATTCATGCAGACAAATAATTTCTGGCGTGCAGTGACATGTTTTGGTTTAAGACTTAGGAAACTAGATAAGAATACTTTTCCTCCATGTTCTGCACTATCAATCAATCAATCTCACTCATTCACTATAACAAAACTATCTTCCATCTCCTGCAATGGCAAAGCACCAGAATATAAACTGACTCTCACACCATCAGCCAGCCTTCTCTGTCCTTTCCAGGTGGTTTCCATGCTAGCTCCTCCACCGTAGGGAAGAGTTAAAATACCCATGTACACAATTTAAGGCTCCTGAAGGACTTTGTGTTTTAAGCTCACTTTAAAACCAAAATTGTGGAAGCAGGAAAATATACAAATTAGCATCTCTTACCTAGAGAAGCCAGGTCAGAATACTGAGAACTTAAGAGAAACAAATCCACAGCTGTTTGCTGTCCTGAGCAGTCCAGTGCCAACTTTTTGTAAAAATCTGTTGCTGGGCCAAGATGCTGCACAACCTTTAATAAAGAAATGATACAGTTGGGAACATACTACCGCTGGCACAGTAAACGTGTTATTAAATAGGAATACATTATAAAAAATAAAAGTACAATATTTACCATTTTCTTACAATAATCATGTGTAGTTGCTTGCTAACTTTTGCAGAGATGTTTTTTTTCTACTCTGTGTTGGAGGCCTAGCTTGGCCTGAGTTGCCTGACCACTGTTGAGATTACTTGACCATTGTTTGAGGCCTAAGCCTCAGCAGCCTGAGCGCTTTCTACATTTGGCAGAGACCAATAGACTGCTGAGTAACCATGTGGTACCTCAGTTTCTGCACACCACAGCAAACAACTACTAATGTGGGTTTGGCACAATACAGCACATAAGCTTGTTAGTTTGCAGCTGCACACAGATAAAGATGAACAAGGACAAGAGTTTATACATTTTATATTAAGAGCTGCTTCTTCCCACCATCTGGGGTCATTTTCCACCACCTCTCCCAGTGCCAGATATTGTTTTACTCTAATTTATCATGGTGAGAACATGAATATTAGTTATTACTAACAATGAAGAATAGAGAAAGTGAAGGACATGAGAACGTCATCTAAGATGAGTGAATGAATGGATGCTGTTTAAAAAAAGGGTGTAAAAAGCCACCACCCAGGAAAGGTAGCGTACTTTAATCGCCACCAGATTCTGCAGGAGATGCTGCTGGCCTGATCACCTGGCAGGGCTCCTGTAGAAAGCCATTCCTGTATATAACCTCTGGAGTAAACATATAACTCCTTGGGTCTAGTGAGTATTGATATGGTTGTAGTTAATTTTTGGCTTTGTATTGAACTAACTATATCTAAGAAATCCTTGCACATTAAACCTTATTGATTTGCAAATCGGGTGTATTGTGTCTCACTGATAACTTCACACTGATCATAAAGTGCCCTGCAACACTCTGCACCTCTTGTCAGTTTATATCCATAATCTTCTTTTCAGAAAAAAGTAAGTACAAATAAATGTTCTAACAATGTGCTGTTCAACCTATACTACGCTTGTGGGATTTCTTAAATAACAAAGTGACAAAATATTAAAATAAGAACTGATGTTTCAGAATTCTTGTAGTGGTTTGACACAGATGTTCATTGTGGTTCCTAAGCCTCTGTCTGATGGAGACAGTTAAAGCAAAAAGCACTAGTGGTATTATTCTTGCAGCATCCTCTGATTATCAGTTTGGCTCTAGATTAAGGAAACTGGAGGAATACGTTTGCTTGCCTCGACGACAGAGGAATAGTGCATAAAATGTTCATAATTATATTCTTATTAAACTAATACAGATGTGCAGAAGAGAGATAGTTAAAAGCTAACAAGTTGCAACAGAATACACAAATACAAAAAGTAGCCTGTAAAACTAGATCAATTAGAAAAACATTGCAAATTTTTAGTTTCACTAATAATGAATGATTCATCAAATAATGTTAATAGTACCTTTGTACTTGATCTTTGATTGGGATCTTCTCTGGAATGCAAGAGCCCTGCACCCAAGGATGGTAACTGCGATTGAAACACAGATATGCGGCCACCTGTTGGAGACATCAGTTTAAAGGCAGCCTGAAGTGCAGGACCCAATGCACTGTGTGTTTCTCTTGTATTGGTGAACATATTTGGTAGTGCATTCAATAAATCTTTTATCAGCTGCAAAACAGATTGAAAGGTATCACTGACAAACTACAGATACAATTTCTCAGAAACTATACTGGCATGATGACATCATGAGCACCTGGTGCTGAACATTTCAGCTTATCTTAAACACATACTATATAGAAAATGAAGTTTTTAAATGAAATAATAAAATAGCAAAATAAGGACTTCAACCGTACACTACAATACTAAATACTGAATTCCAGCAAAATTAAAATGTTGGATTTAAGCATTATGCAGAGGATATAGACTTGAAATCAATGGAATTTAAATTGCAGGCTGCATACAAATATTTTACAATATTTTTAGCATTTATTTTATCCATGAAATGTAAAGGTTTTTTTTTTTTTGATCAATCATACCTCTTTGCTTTCATGCAGATTTACAAGTAAACTATCAGGTGTAGGTAAGAAAATATCTATGGAGGAAAAATACATATTTCATTAAAGAATAAAAGCATATTACAAACACTGCAAAATATTAATTCTATGGCACTGTAAAAACAATTGAATAAGTCCTGCTTTTTTTTTTTTTGGTCATATATACAAAAATATATTTTTTGCTTTATCATCTGTGCCAGTATCATTAATATCAGAGTTTCATTTTTCAGATCCAAATATTTTGCTATTTATTTCTGAACTTATTTTAATTAATCATTTTACATTGTGCTGCTATGTATATTCATCATATTAAAGCAGATTTTAATCTGTCCTTAAAAACGTGAAATAAACTCGAATATTTTTTATTCCTTTTTTTCTTGCCACTTACCATCAATATCTGAGACAATCAACATTTGAGGCTGTGATAAACCTTCCTGCAAATTGTAGAACTGAACAGTGCTGTCAAATGTTATGAACCCTATTCTTGTTCTCGAATCTCCAGGCAGCCTTAAGATAAAAAAGACAAATTAAATACAAAGCCAAAAATCCTGACCTCAGATACACCTCTGCAGCTTCCACTGAGGTTAAAGGACACCATGCTCGTGCAGTTGGGACAGAATCTTTTCTAGTAGAAGCTGCATCTCCATTAGGGAGTTTGCCAGTATGTTAGACACAAGGTCTTAGTGTTATAGTTCATTTTTCTAAATATAGTTAAAAATACCTTTAGCATGAATAACCTTAGAAAGATTGAACCTACTTATTTTAGGCAGCTATAAGAGGAGGTTACTTATCTGTCACTGTAGGTTCTTCGAGGTGTGTGGTCCCCATTTGTATTCTACTGAGGGTTTATTCATGCACACCACATGTCTGGAGCCGGAGAATTTGAAAGTAGTAGGGTCCGTTGGGTCCACACATGCACCCTTGCCTCACCTCATGGTTTCGTCCAAGGTAATAAAGGGTGGACTGACCGTGTCTCCAGTTTCTTCTCCACTGCAAATCTCACAGATCCACAGCAGAGGGGAAGGAGGGTGGGAAGTGGAATACAGATAAGGACCACACATCTCAAAGAGCCTCCAGTTACTGGTAAATAATCTCTTCTTCTTCTTTGAGTGATGGTTCATATTATATTCCACTGAGGGTGATTAACAAGCAATACCTAAGTCAAAGGAGGGTGCATGGATGAGGATGGAACAGTTTAGCAGAGAACAGCCATGTCGAATGAGACATCTGTGGCAAAGTCCTAAACCAAGGTGTAGTGCATAGCGAAGGTATGTACTGAACTTCATGTGGCTGCTCTATATATGTCTTGAAAGCAGCATATCGTGGAGGATGACTATGGTTGAAGTTTGGGCTCTTGTGGAATGGGCCCTGACCCCATGGGATGGAGGCAGTCCCAGCAACTGATAGCATAATGTACCGCTCCCCAAAATCCACTTGGAGATTCTCTGTGTGGAGATTGCCTGCCCCTTAATTCTCTCAACTACTGCAATAAGCAATTTAGAAGATTTTCTGATTGATCTTGTCCTCTGCCAAGGCCCATCAGATGTCAAGAGAATGAAGTCATCGTTCTTCTTCTGAGGCGTGAGACTTTGGGAAAAAAGTAGGCAAGTGTATGGGTTGGTTGAGATGAAACAGGGATAGAACCGTTGGCAGAAACTTGGGATGGAGGTGCAGGGAAACTTTATCCTTATGGAAAATGGTGAAAGCAAAGTCCACCATCATGGCCCAAGTTTACCTACCCTTCTTGCTGAAGTGATAGCCACAAGGAAGGCGACTTTCATGAAAAGGAGGGACAGAGCACGAAGCCAGTGGCTCAAAGGGTTGATTTATTAATGTCAACAGCAGTCAACATGTGTGCAAATACGGAGTGTCCTTCCACAGGAGTGGGAGGATGGAAGGCGCTAACTGCCGCTAGATGGATCTTGAGAGTTGAGGGTGAGACTCGATGCCTTCAAGGACAGGAGCTAATCCAAAAGAAGCAGTTTGTGTGGTTTCTTGTCATATTTGTGTGTTGGAGAGCACTGCTTCCCCACGGCTGGAGCATCTCCTTTCTTCTGTTTGGAGGAAGGCTTACTGCCATGCTTATGTGCATGTTTCCTTACCTCCTGACTAGGCCCCGGCACAGGGTCCATAGTGAAGGTACCAGCAGAGCCTGACTCTATTTCTGTAGCCAGAGGCGCACTCCTGGCTGTCCAGGCCAATGCATGTGGGAGTTCCCTGGCCTGGATCCGAATGAGGTCTCATGGCGACTTCCGTGAGGTGCTTCTTGAGATAGAGAGATTGACCTTCTCAGGTGCGGCTTGGGAAGGACTGGCAGTTACTGCATCTGGATTAAATGTGGGCTTCTCCCAAACAGTAGAGACAGTGTTGATGTTCATCACTGACTGAGAAGGTGCAGGTGAGAGGCGTGGATTTTAAAGCCTGGGGTCTTTTGTATAGTCCAATACCCGCACAAAGGTGCAGGAGGAGAAGGGTGTTTACAAATAAACAGGTCCCCCAAAGTCCCAATTTTACTCTAAATAACTACTAAAACGACTAAAAACCTATTTAAAAACAGTGAAACAGCAAAAGACTACAAAAACAAACTATATAAAACTATATTCTCTTTAAAAGGTGCATCACACAAGAGGACACTAATAATTCCAACCAGACCATGCAGTGGTGAGAAGGAACTGAAGACACAGTCAGTCCGCCCCATCCTTTATCATCTCAGACAAAACCATGAGGCCAGGGAAGGGCACATGTGTGGACCAACAGACACTACTACTTTTAAATTCTCCAGCTCCAGAGTCCTGGTGCACATACATAAACCCTCAGTGATATACAACAGGGACCATCACTCAAAGAAGATCTTTTGTTACAGTGCTACACTTTCAGAAAAGGAAAGAAAGAAAACAGTTCCTCTCGCCATTCATCTTGTGATGTTGCTGGAGGACAATAGCCTGTGCACTGTTACCTGTTGCAATTCACTTGGCATTGCAGTGTGAATTTACTAAAGAGAAAGTAAACGGGACAGCTGGATACTGAGGATTGTGTTCTTGGCTGCCAAATCAACATTTAAAATTAAAAAAAAAAAAAAAAAAAAAAAAAGATGTGATCACCTCATTGTTTCCTGAGCAGGTGACACAATCATGATAAAAAGCAAAACTCTACAAATTTCCAGATGCCATTACAAATCAGCCCTCTTAAATAGGTCAAACTTCAACAGTACTTTATGGTTTACTGCAGAGGACTCAAATTTGTTTGAAAAATCTATTTATGATGGCAAGAACTCAGCTGTATTATAATGCACCTAAATTTATGTTTACTTTTCTTTTTTCTCCTTCTTTTATTCTTATATTCTATATTCTTTTTTGTGTTCCTCTCTCCTTATAGCATTATTGGATCTTGTATTAATCAAAATCTGCAATGTAATATTCCAGAAGATGTGCTCACCACCCTATCTCCGCAATCAGAAAATACAATGTGGTTTTCATCCTTTGTTAGAGAAAAAAATGCCAGTAACTGATGTAGTGGTGATTTGTTTATTTAAACTCCAATATGAAAATATAAGATATGCATAATACAACTCATATGCTTCAGAAGTGGGATACTTTCTGTGTGTATTCTGTGTCAATCAGCAATAAAAATACAAAACTGAATGGAAATTATAAAGTGCAATTTCAGCACAGAATACTTAAACTACAGCAAGTGTTCAAAATTCCCAATTTTGAAAGAAAAACCTAACCAAAAAGCTATTTTGTATCAGAAGGTAAAATATCAGCTATTACCAACTCTTTCTTTCAGGATGAATTCATACAGCATCTAAACACTATGAAGTTGCTTACAAATAAAAGATATTCATAGTGCTCATTTCTATATTAACACTTCTAGTGTTTCTTTGATTGTATTGATGGTCCTTTATGTGTAAAGTAAGGAAATCCTTACTTCAGATTCCTAACAACATTATTTGAAAGAAAAGCACTTGTTTTCAGAGCCAACCTTCCTCTTTAAAATGGCCATGAGCAGAGAAGTCTGTGGGACTTCCCTCTAGATGTGCCAAGAAAAGGACCTACAGCTACTGTGACAGTAATAATAGAGCAACAATAAATTAACATACAGTACTAGGCAGCAAACAAATTAATTTTGAAATCTGCACCATAAAATGAAAAATCCAAAGCAGTTAATATGAGTCTCTGTTTTCCAATTTCATTCTCCAATGTAGCATCCTGGAACATGCAAGATCACAGAATTGTGCATGTACAACTTTAGGGAATTGAAAATCATTAGAAATTTAGAATTGGTGTAAGGAATTATCCATCTTTAGCCATAGCTATTTTGAGCATTCAATATATAATTCTTGGGTCGTCTAAACAAAACCCTTTGCAGATCACTTCTAATAATATTAATAGAAAGATATTCTTCGCCATTATACAAATGGTGGTAAGCTACATGGCCATATTGTTTTTCTGAACTATTACAGACATTTCAGAATCTAATTTAGTCAGCAAAATATTTACCCTATATTGGTAGATCCTGTAAATATTGTATGAAAATTATAGTAAAACGAACAGCATGGGTTAACATTTCAGCCTGATCACAAATATAAATTTAAGTCAATCCAAAAATATTTTGTATATTCTTACTTGTCCAGGTTTTCCAGCAATGACTGACTGACAATTGTCAAATATCCAGCTTCCACTGCATTATGAGATACATCTAAAACAAACAAATACACTGCAGGCTGAGGAGGACGAAGCTGAAAAGTATAATAAAAGAATTCAAAATTCTTATTTTAAAGAATAAAAAATGTTATCTATTAATATTCCCTTTGGGGGAGGGGGAAAAGAGGAGAAGCAAGAGGGGAAAGGGAATGGCTTGCAAAATGTTAAAATATATCTCAATTAAATTAACCAAGAATCAGATTGACAGTCATTTTGGGTTTTTAACAAAACAAAATAAAAGCAATTCTCACTTGTGTTAAGCTTATAATTAATGTAGAAAATAAAATCAACATACTAATATTTCCTTTCATTAGCTAGGTCAGAGGAGACCCTTTGATGTCAACTGTAGATTTCATTCTTAAAAATGGCAGTTCTTTCAGAATGCTGACAATGACACACTTTACTACTCTGAATTACAATAAGGCATCAGCATTACATTGCTATCAAAATTATAATTAAGTGGCTATTTATGGGAATTCTATATTGCATTACCGAATCCTCTTAGCCAGTTTCACTTCTAAAATAAGATCCATTCCAGCAAAGATTAGTGGTGAATTTAAATTTACCTAATCTAATAGAAACTCAGTAGTTTTTCTGAAAAGACTATTTTAATCCTATTTATTTGCAGATATGCTTTCTGTCACTAAGTTATTAGAGCACTGACCCTGAGGTAGGAGATGGCTACCCTGCGAAGAAGGAAAGAGTGTAAAGTACACTCTTTGGGATACAAATGACAACTATTGTCTGATTTGATTCCTTTCCGTTACGATATAAAGGAAGAGATACTTCTTTCTCTGAATCACTGCAACTAGGGGAAAGAGAGAGTCAGAAACACTGACAGCTCTGGAAGGCCACAAAAAGCAGTTTACACAGAGTCTGATTTCAGAAATAACTCCCCTCCCTTTTAGATCCCAGACCCAGGTCTGTATTTAACCGATCATCTTCTGAAGCGGCTTTTACCTGGTGAGTGCTTACACTTCTTAGAGTATGTCTACACTTCTGGGGCCGCATGGTCGATACAGAGGGATTGAGTGGGCTATGGAGACCGCTCAATCGATCCTGGAAGTGCTCACCGGTCAATGGAATAAATCCACTTCACCCCCCAAAAAAAGAGTAAGGCTGTGTTGACCAGAGGGCGTCTCTCATAGACCCAGCGCAGTGAAAATGCTGTGATATGGCAACATAAGTCAGTCAATGGGCGATATGCAAGCTACAGTATATAACTTGTTTATCTCCCATCGATGTCAGTGTAGACTAGGTCTTAGCCTGTGAAGCTGGAATCATAGGGACACTCCTATAGATTACTGTCCTCAACACCTACATATTCCATAGCCCCTCCTAGAGAAGCTCTCTTCTTTGCACAAGTCCCCATTGCTCAGCCTATACTGCTCCTAGCTGCTTCCACACGTTGCACTAGTAGAACCTGCCTCAGGCTGCAATGGAAACCTCTCCCCCACTTTTTGGCCCAGTGGTGGTCAGCAAAGCATTGTTAATGGCACCCAAAGTGCTACTGTAGGATGCATAAAAGCGAGGTTACTTTCTTATTAGAAAGTTTTCCAGACCTCATTTCCATACTGAACTGAGTTCAAGATGACTATCAGAGGGTGGCTGCAGGTTGCTTTCTAGCTGTTAATTCTATTAGGGACAGGAAGCGATCTTTGGAAGATGCCAAAATTCTTCCATCTGATCAGTCATTGATCCTGCCCATCTTTCCAGAAGAAGGGAGAAACCTAGCACTGATGTAGCATTCCCAGTCAAAGAATGAGTTTGGCAAATTAGTGCTTAAGTGCCCACATCACAATTGGCACTAACTGACACCTTTACTGTCAGTTTTGGCAGAGAAAGATTCAAATGGGAACTGAGACAACTGTTCTTTCAATCCTAAGGGTCCCTCCAGGCGAAAATTCAAGCACACTGGTTGGGCATTATGGAGAGGTCTGCAAAGCCATACTTTTTACTGGTAAATAGGGCTGTCACTCTAGCACCTTGCACTAGTATTAAATTCACATACTTAAAGTATATTTACCATGTAGTCTGAAGAAGCAATGAACTCTACTGTAGAATTTTGGACCTCTGGCCGTTTATGAGGCTCCCCATAGGATCGTGTCAAAGGGTTATACATAAATTCCTCAGGAACTAAACAAAAATTATGAATCCAAAGTAAATTATTCATTGACGGATACATAGATGTTGTGCCTGTTAACTACATTCAACATAATGTTAATTGAATTATACGTATTTTAGCTACAAAAAGCAGCAATTAGACCATAAACATTTTAAAAGTATGTAAATAAAGAAACTGTCAAAATGTTGTCAAACCTAACTATCAAAGCTAAAGAATTGGAGACAAGAACGTCCATTTTATGGACAATGAGGTATATCTACTCTAACTCCAGTGCCCTACAATGGCACATCTCAACATGCACTGTATTTCTGAAACTAGCCTTTGTCTTTAACTGCTGTTAATTATGATCTTGACTTAATTGTGTATTATGCTAGCAGTCAGTGGGGTAAATTGCTTTAATTACATAGCTTAGACCATCCAATCTGATAAGGTGTTTTCAGGCTCCTGACATGTTGCACGAGAGCCTTCACTTGGGCAAAACACAGGTGCCTCTGACAAATTATCTACATATTAAAAATCCCAGATATTCTAAATGGAAGACATTCTCAGTTGTTGATACAAATGCAAGACATCTTAAATATGTTATGTAGATGCAAGAAACCAGCTATTTACCTCTGTAATGAAACTTACCATCATTAACTCTATAGCATAAGTTGCATTTCCATCTCCTTTGGTCAATGAAGGAAACAAAAGGATTGATATATGTCCTGCAGGATCTGCACCTCACAATGGTGCTTGATGTTATTACTGGTAATTGCTAAAAAGGAAAATAATAAAAAAACTGTAACAAAGAGGATCCTAGTCAAATTTTTAGAAGACAGGATTGTGCAATATCACAATCTTTGAAAGCTGTGTAAGACCAAAATATTAATAGAATCATATGACTGGAAAGGACCTTGAGAGGTCTTCACTCAAGGAAGGACCAAGCATTATCTAGACAAGAAGTCCCCAAACTGTGAGGTGCACCCGCCTAAGGGGGCGCAAAGGAACATTTGGAGGGTGCGGCTCAGCCCAGGCCAGCCCCTATGGGGGGGCAGGGAAGGAGCGCCACCCAGCCTCGCTCTGCCCTGAGCTCTGCTCTGGGCCTGCCGGGGCCTTCATGCCAAGCACCCGCCTCCTCGGCCGCAGCCCCTGGCTCCCTGGCCTTGGCCCTGATCCCAACCTCAGCTGATGTGTGAGCAGGGCAGCACGGGGTAAAAAGTTTGGGGACCACTGATCTAGACCATCCCTGACAAGTGTCTGTCCAAACCTGCTCTTAAAAATCTCCAGTGATGGAGATTTTACCACCTCCCTAGGGAATTTATTGCAATGCTTAACTACCCTGACAGTTAGGAAGTTTTTCATAGTGTCCAACTGAAACCACCCTTGCTGCAATTTAAGCCTATTGCTTCTTATCCTACCCTCAGAGGTTAACAAGAACAATTTTCCTCCCTCCTCCTTGTAACAACCTTTTATGTACTTTAAAACTGTTATGTCCCCCCTCAGTCTTCTCTTCTCCAGATTGAAAAAACCCAGTTTTCTCAATCTTCCCTCAGAGTCATGTTTTCTAGACCTTTAATCATTTTTGTTGTTCTTCTCTGGACTTCCTCCAATTTGTTCACATCTTTCCTGAAATATGGTGCCCAGAACGACACAATACTACAGCTGAAGCCTAATCAACACAAAGTAGAACAGAAGAATTACTTCTCATGTCTTGCTTACAACACTCTGCTAATACATCCCAGAATGATGTTTGCTTTTTTTGCAACCATGTTTTTAATAGAATTTTAATCCTATCCTCCAAAGCACTTGCAACCTCTCCCAGCTTGGTATCATCCACAAATTTTATAAGTGTACTCTCTATGACATTATCTAAGTCACTGATGAAACTGTTAAACAGAACTAGATCCAGAATCGATCTCTGCGGGACCCCACTTGATATGCCCTTCCTGCTTGACTATGAACCCTGATAACTATTCTCTAGGAAAGGTTTTCCAACCAGTTATGCACTCATCTTATAGTAGCTCCTTCTAGGTTATATTTCTCTAGTTTGTTTATGAGACGGTCATGCGGGACAGTATCAAAAACCTTACTAAAATCAAGATATACGACATCTGCTGCTTCCCCCCAATCCACAAGGCTTGCTATTGTGTCACAGAACGCCATTAGGTTGGTTTGACATGATTTGTTCTTGACAAATCCATACTGACTGTTACTTATTGTCGCTGCACCAATTCTGCCATGACCACCCCTCGCCCACCCCCCCCCTCCCCCACCCATTCGGTGCTAACAGTCAACCCACGACCTGACCTTATTAGGGTATGCCTATGCGACTGGCTGGGCCTTTGGCTCCCACATCATATATGGGAAACGAAACTTAACAGCAACCAGGAAACGAAACCTATTGCAAGTATCCCCCGGCCAATCTGGTGCTGGCACGAAGCCCATAAAGGGGTCTTATCCAAGCCCCTGGTTGAGAGGCACTTCCCGAACTACCAGCCTGATCACCTGGTCCGGACTCTCCCGCTCCCGTGTCTGTTTATCTAATTTATATATGATGCAATATTAACACGCACACTAACATTCTCCCTAGGAAGACATAATAAAGTATTTACTTTGATTGAACAAGATTTTGATCTCACATATACCAGTGTTAATCAGTGAGTAATTTCAATGAAGTCTACTGTGTTACACTTGTCTACAAAACGTTGCAGAGAAGAATCTGGTCTGATAATGAACATTAGTATATTTAGTTGGATAGAAGGAATCTGAATGATCATTGTAACTGCAAGGGTCAGGTCAGCCGTCATATTATTGTAATTCTATATAAGCAATAACACTGCTGAAGTTAATTTATGCGGGAATACTTGTATATCTTGGATGACTGAAGGCACTAGCAGCTGGAACTTATGCCTGAAAGAATACACAAGACAAGTGAATATCCACCTGGTATAACTTCATACTTTTTATGTATAAGCAATTGTATTTAATACAGAGAGAGCCATAGATTTTCATAAGAAATTAATGAGGACAAGAGGTGCTTAATATGTGCACATACTTTCAAGCACGGATGAATTTTTAATATTGAATCTAATTTCTACAGATACTATTTACCAAAGGAGAAATGAAATTGTTTAGTGTATTATGTATTTTTTTAAACTTGTTTAGAGAGAAAAGATTAAATGAAACAGCTAGCACTTTTGAAATAGCACTGTTGGGACAAAAGACCATTTTGTTCTGTTATTTGAGCATTGCAGGTCTGTTTATTTAACTCCTCTCTTTTCTTCTCCTAGGAATAATCTATGACAGCATTCTGTGACAGCAATAGTCACTGTTGCGGATAATGGGGAATAGACACCTATGGACTTCTGAACCTCATCTACTAACTAGGTCCTATGTGGATCTAGATGGAGCAATCTGAAAGATTACATTCCCTCCAGAGAGTGATATCAATGATCACCACTTCAGCAATTCTCCCCATCTTCCGCAGGAATGTCATGAATAAATGGGCTAGGTGGACACATGGATCTGCAAATTACTCTAAAATCACAGTGTTGAAAACTGTAAAATGACCAGGGAAATAGGAGGAGCTGATCCCTGTACTACTTCCCCAGAATCTAATCAGGTGTGCTTGTTGAGGAAAGATTCCTGGAAGGGGTGGAATCTTTCAGATCTCTCCCCCAAGTCCAAGTTCACCATATAAATTAAGAAGTCAATAGTAAGGTACATTTTCCATTGTCTACATAGAAAACATTTTTACAAGAGGCAAAACTTGAGACAACTTTCATAGGGGTCGCTAAAAGGGAATGGCTTCCTGCAGGAGAGACAGGGCTTGAAGCCGGGTGACTGGGGCATGCCCCGCTCCCAGGCAAAAGTCCCAGCCGGGACCATCCCTACACTATCTACAACAATTAACAACTACTTCCTACTAACTACTTAACTAAGAACCAAAACAATGAACAATTAACAGATTACTGAAGGGTTTGTAAAGCACTTGCGATGCAAGCAGACCAGTCCCAGCAACCATCAAGAAGGACGGTCAAGAACCGGAAAGAAGGAATTGAGGGGGCGTAGGGCCGGCAGCACCTCATATACACAGCATGTGTGTGGGACTCCAGGGGGCGCTGGAGATGGCCCTACGGGTACTGTTGACAGGAAAAAAGTTCCGGTAACGGTGCACAGAGGCACGCACACACCTACAATAAAATTGAGATGAGCAAGCACTCAAAGAAGAACTATTAAATTTAGAGGGACAATCAATGTAAACAGGCATAGAGGACTAAAAGACATGAATTTAAAAAAATACCATGGTAAGCTGTTCCCTTTGATAAAGCTTTAAATAAAAATAATCAAACAAATTTTTTGAAAATTACAATTTTACCTGAACCACTACAGCCACTCTAAGGTACATAAAAGCCTTAATTGCAATTTTTGTAGTTTGCCTAAGTACTTTGTTCAACTTATCAGATACTACATTTCAATTTCAAAAAACGATGCAAGATTTACAGTCATAGTATTTATAATCTTATAGTAAATAAATCAGTTCATCCTGTTAATTTGAGATAAGATTTTGAAACAAACAAAATTTGACTATATCAAAGAACAGACATCTGAACAGACAAGTTGAATAGAAATTCTATTTGAAAATAGTTCTACACCTCCTGATATAACTATTTAATCCTAAATAAGGCTTAGACAAGGTAAAAAAGTACCAAAAAGTAAAAAGCAAAGCACAGCACTATGAGAAGATATTCAAAATAAAAAAAATCTAAATTTTACCGTTAGGTCTCTGAATGGATGTAGCAGCAAACCCAAGGGAAGTTTAGCTTTGTTTAGCAAAGCCTGAGTCTGTGGAATATTTGTCAGCGTACATCGAAATGAACTGGAAGGAAAGGATACAAAAATCAGCTTGCAACTCAAACTTGAGCACAAAAGCTATATTAGCATTCAACTATATTCTCTGCAACTCAAAGAGTTGTTACTAAACCTATTTTGAAAATAAACAAAAAACATGCCCTAAAACAGCAAAAGTCTCCTCCAGGGTGAACAACATTCAAGTATATGTACTGCACCAAACAAAAAGCTGAAAGTATTATACAAACAGAGTTCAACAGGAAATGCATATTACAGCTACTTAGTTTTAAAAAAGAACAAACAGTAAGGGAGGTCTAGTACACAAAGTTATTTAAATTTTGAGATGGTATTTTCATTCATGATAAGTATTTCCTGAACTCACTAAAGGAAAACTGTACTTGCTAGTTGTTGAAAAGTTATTTTAGTGTAGAAGGAATATTGGAGGATCTTAATGTTTCTCTCCCTGAAAGAGCTGTTATGAGTCATCCTCTTCTCTGATGTGGAATGGATGCGACTCCTTAAAAACTTACTAATGCCACTTAATATAGTAATCAAAGGGGAATAGCTATAGACACGCATAAGGAGTCCAGAAGAGTACTGCCTCCAAAGTGCTTCAAGCCTAGGACTGAATGTGACTCACTCTAATTTCCCTCTTGCTCCACAAAACAATATATTTGCACTAGACCACCAACCTGACCCAAGTTT
This sequence comes from Emydura macquarii macquarii, assembly GCF_026122565.2. Lineage (NCBI taxonomy): Eukaryota > Metazoa > Chordata > Testudines > Chelidae > Emydura > Emydura macquarii. Next base: position 3,909,388 of record NW_027133000.1, on the reverse strand, counting down.
ACATACTGGATAAAACTTTTTTCAGCATTACAACTAAGCTTTTTGGAACAGAGACTCATTTTCCTTGTTTGCTCATGCCTGGCACAATGGGTCCCAAATTAGCTGAGGCCTTTACACACTACCACAATTTAAATATTTTATCATAATAATAATGTCTCTACTACTCATATACAAATGGCTGGATTATTGTAGTGTACCTGGTACATCCCTCAAAAGCTACACAGTAGTGCTTGGCAATGCCAGTATACTACACGAAATTTCCAAAGATTGCACTACTGTAGGTTCCTATTTGCTTCAGATGCAAATAAACATACTTAGACTGAAATATAAAGTCATTAGGGGTTTGGATCTTGGCTACTGCCTCTCTCCTAATGTGTCACCATCACAGTTGAAATCAGTTGGGGTTCTTTCCCTTCCAGTCCCTTGATTTGAATCCCAAGATATTCTCACTGTAAAGCAGTGGTTCGCTAACTTTTTAAATGGAGCCCCCCTGTGGACTTTTGTATAACAACTGTGCCCCCCGCCCCCGAGGCTCCCCCCACTTTCAGGAAAAAACAGGACAGAAGGCAGGGGAGTGGGGAGCAGGGGCAGCAGCAGCTGCAACTGCAGCAGGGGAGCAATGGCATGGGAGCGGGGAGCAGGGGCGGCAGCAGTGGCAGGGGACCGGGCAGCAGGGAGGAAGGGCAGCAGCAGTGGCAGGGGAGCAGGGTGCAAGAGCGGCAGCAGCTGCAGCATGGGGAGGCGGAGGGGCTGCTGCTGTGGGAGCCAGGTGGCGGCAGTGGCTGCTGGGAGCAGTGTGGCGAGTGTTCCCAGTAGCAGTGGGGGAGCTGCTGCTGGTGTGAGAAGCAGGTGGCAGCTGCTGGGAGCAGCGGCAGCATGTCGAGCAGCGAACATGCCCGGCAGTGGCAGGGGGGCTACATAAAGTGCGGAGCTGGACCAGCTCTGTTCCCCGTTCCGCCAGCAGGGCAGCCCAGGCAGGTGTTGCGGGTGGGGGACACTTAGGTGGGAAGCGGAGATGGGGCGGGCAGCAAGCTTGGCACTGCTGGTAGTGGCAGGAGAACGGGGAGCAAGGATGGCAGCAACTGGCAGAGCTGGGGATAGAGCCCGTCCAGCTCCTCACCCAGCATGTCCCCCAAAACTCCACCCATGGCGCCCCCCCACTTTGAGAACTGCTGCGTAAGGAAGTTGGATGGGGAACAGTGTAAAGCTCATCTCTTTTACCCAGCTTTATAATTATGGAGTTTTATTTTAATAACATATAGTAGGAGGGATTTCTTAGCTCTCAATTAGCTGAACTCTGCTCCCACTTATGGCAATGGTAAAACTCCCAATGTCTTTACAAGGAGCAGAAATGGGCTAATGCTGAGTGCTTTTGAAAATTCCATGCTTAAAAAAAAAAAAAAAAAAAAAAAAAAAAAACTATTCAGAAACTGAGTATTTTTTATTTTTATGAGTGTTCTACTTTTGCAAATGAGCTCAATTTTTTTTTGACCACTACAAACAATGGTAAATAAAGTTTATAGATGAGTAAAATGAGGGAAATAGAGAGTAAGTGATTTGCTCAGTGTCAAAAGCAAATCAGTGGCAGAGTTGAGACTAGAATGCTGCCTAGTCATATTAGAGTAAGCTTCATGAAGCTTGTTTCAATAGCTAGTTTATAAAACATTGTTCTCTTGATTTTAGAATGGTAGAACCTTGAGGTCAGACCCCCTGTTGGTTCGGGGATTAGAACAGACCAAACGTATCTCCTGCGTGTCGTAAAAGGCGAATGATATTTATAGATATCGAAAAGGCCTATGACCACGTGCCAAGAGAGGAAGTGTGGAGATGTGCAAGAAAGCGAGGGATTCCTGAGAAGTACATCAAATTGATCCAAGATATGTACTCTGAAACCAAGACTTCGGTAAGATGCTCAGCAGGAAGAGGGAAGAACTTTGAGATAAAAGTGGGACTACACCAAGGATCTGCCTTGAGTCCATTCCTATTTTTGATAGTAATGGATGTGATTACCGAGGGTGTGAGAAAGGATCCCCCGTGGACTACGCTTTTTGCTGATGACATTGTGCTGTGTGGAGGTTCAGAAGAAAACATGGAGGAAAACCTAGAACGTTAGAGAAAAGTACTAGAGGACAGAGGAATGAGGATCAGCAAAACAAAGACCCAACTGCTGAACTGTAAATTTAGTGGAGCTCATAGGAAATGGGATGCACCAGTGAAAACTGAAGGAGGAGAAATCAAACAGGTAGAAAGCTTCAAGTACCTTGGATCTATGGTACAAGAGGATGGTGGTATGGGTGCAGAAATAAAGCAGAGTACAATCAGCATGGAACAACTGGAAAAATGTAGAGGTGTGCTTTGCGAAAGGAAAATACCAGTTAAACTGAAAGGGAAGATACACAAAACTGTTGTGCGACCAGCACTAACATATGGTGCAGAAACGTGGGCGACAACATTAAAAGAGGAGACTAGGCTGAATGTGAACGAAATGAGGATGCTGCGATGGATTTGTGGTGTAACAAAGAAGGATAAGATAAGGAACGAATACATTCAAGGGACTCTGAAAGTGATAGAGGTAGCAACAAAGTTGAAGGAGAAGAGATTGAGATGGTATGGACATGTAATGCGAAGAGGCGAGGCCCATGTGACGAGAAGAGTGTTGGAAATGGAGCCCCCTGGACCACGAAAGAAAGGAAGGCCAAAGACCCGCTGAAAGGATGTGCTAAAGAGAGACATGGAAAGTGTTGGACTTAAGATAGAAGATACACAAGATCGTATCGGATGGAGAAGGACCATAATGAACCTTTTTGGCAACCCTGCTTAGTGTGGGAAAAGCTGGAAGAAGAAGAAGAACCTTGAGGTCAGAAGAGTATGCTGTTCCAGCAGAAAGGAATACCACAAGTTGCTCAACAGTGACCTCCCCAGACATGAAGGAACAATATTGGTAGGCTCTACAAAAGTCTAAGCTAGTTGCCATAAGAATGGTAGCCATAATGCTAAGCACTAGTGGCAGGAGATGTAAATTAGGAACAGCTTCAGTATTCACACAGGAATGCAGAGGACTGAACCTCTTCTCTCCAGAGGAAATGAACTAAACTGGTTGACCGGTGAAAGCAGAATATTGTCAATTTCACCCTTTACAAAAACATTTTTTAATTATTATTCTTAACCAAATTTTGAAAGGTCACAGAAAAATGCTACATCTAATATACCCAAAATTGAAAATAGTATACCTACTCTGGACTACAATTTAATTTCCTAAGGTCTGAATTCAAATTAGGCACAGGAGCTAGAACTGGAGAAACAGGAAGAATATTCTTATCTTGAGTAAGGTTTACTGGTCTCAAGCTTTCTGGTTGCTGAGAATGCTGTAGACTTAATCCTCCTAAGGTGGACGACAATTGGTTCACACCAGGATATTGCTGAAAAAAAACAAGAGCATTGGAAAACAGTTATACTACATGTTTAAAGAACATAATCTTAATTAATTACACTATTCTTTCAGATCACCATTAAAGAAGATATAGCAGTAGCTAATAATCCTTTGCTGATAAGAGACTTGTAATTTTAAAGGGTTACACAAACCAGACAGCCATTTCCCAGAATCTTAGTATATATACTTCTTTGAATAACATTCAGTCTACAGCATAAAGTCAAGATACTTCTGCAGGAACTACATAATCCTCAATTTCAAGACACTCTGATTCAACATTGTTTAAATAAATCTATAGGTAAAACCAGCTCAAATATTACAAGAAAATTGATGGTTTTCCCTCCTCCAAAGATCTTACAAAAGCAAAGTACTTAATACCACTTTTTGCTTTTTCCAAACCAGAAAAACAGGCTACATATTCTATTTTGTCCCTCCGATCCAGGGTAAACCTCAGACTCGGTCATGCATTCCCTTGTTTAACCTGTACTAATTAGTAAGAAATTATTTTAAATGAGTATTTGTAAAAGCTCTCTCAATTTAGAAACTCAAAATTCAGTTAGGTCTTTTGTATTAAAATTGAAAAATGCTTCAGTTTCATTACACAGGACTGCCTGAAGTCAAGGAACTGTAGTGTTATCACAAAGAATGCTGTAATCTGAGTTTCCCAGTGAAGGCTCAATTGTCTTAATTAATAAAGTATGGAGGGGGTAATACTATGAACCAAGCATAGAAAGGGAAATGTTAGGTTAAACTGAGCTATGCCTTCCTTTTCCTTTAGAAGTATATTTTAAACATTTCCTCATCCACCAACCAATCTGCATTCCCCAAAGTGAAGAAGTACTCTCTTTTGAGTATTAGTGTCATCTTGTGCTGATGTATACACACCAGTGAGAAATCTGGATTGTCTATCAGGAAATTACTGGCCGTCTTTCCTCTTTATTGAATGATTAACTATAATAAATCTTCAGTTTCTTTCTCCTTCAAAAATATCAATTTAATAAATGCTTAAAATATTAATTTTAAAAAGTTTTTGTTACTAACAGTGAATAAGTAAGTCCAGGGGCTACAGCAATTTGTTGGTCCTCTCCCCAATAATTCAAGAACACATCTAATTTATTATTTTGAATTTAGAGCAATTACATAAATATTCAAACTTGCTTGATATTTAGAGTTCTCACTTAAAACTGTACTCATATTTTTAAAACAGACTATTGTGAACTATGTCAAAGGCACATCAATATAAGCTTCACAAAAGGATTTTAAAGAAACATCAAATAATTTCTCAATTAAAAATCTCACTTGTGGATATTGTTGAAACCCAGAATGATGTCCTGGATTACTGGGCTGCATAGCAGAAGTAGGTGGTGTTGCATTTTGGTAGCCAGGTTGAAGAGTTGGGTATCCATAACCAAAGGGCTTAGGAGTCCTTAACACCTGAGGAGTAGGAGCTGGACTACTTGTCGCAGAACCTGTCTCTAGGAAAGGGAAAACAAATTAAAAAAAAAAATCTGTCTATTGCATTTAAATACCATAAGAAGCAAAATCCCAGTAACTGAACAGGGGAGCAATGATTTTGTTAATTATAAAGAAACAATCCAAATGTATCTTTGCATTGACCAAATGGATATTGTAAAACAGCGGTAAGAAAGTTTGTATCTTATTGTCCGTATCTAGGACAATCTGCTGGAACACAGCACCATAGTAGGACCTACTTGTCTTCTAACTCTTCTCTGCATTTAATTAAATGCACCTCATCTACTAAGCAATTGAAACAACTTGCTGACATGATGCCATTTTATAACTGCCCCCTTTTCAGAGAAAGGTTAAGAGTAAATGAATTGCAAAAATATATAAAAATCCCTTAATTACATTTTTTTCTCCAAGACAGCTCTTGCTCCCAAATCTCCCTTCCCCTGCAAACTGCACCAAGACCTACTGACCCTTAGCCTCTCTAGTCAACCATGATGAGATTTCTAAATTTTATTAAGAGGCTAATTCTGTCTTCCAGGCTGCACATGGGGTTTCTGTTGAAGTCAACATAAGCTCCACACATATATATATCCAAAGGTAAAATTTGGCCCAACTGTCTTAAAAGGCTGAGTTATTTGTAGCATGCAGCTCCCAATTCAGCTGGTTTATTACTAACTGCTTACTGGTTATTTACTGAGATGTCTCAATAGCTGTAAGCAGTGAAAAGCAGCAGTTTTGAAACTGGTACAACTTCTCAGCAACTTTAACATGTGACCCCCCCACCCCCAAAATACCTTACACTGTCATCTACTGCCAGGTGAACTGAGGCTAGAAAGTCTACCTGGAGTAAAGGCATGGCAGTGCAAGTAATCTGCAGCAAGCAGCCTAAGGAGCTAGAGTTGGCTTGTGCAAGCCCAGAAAGTTGGCAAGGCCAGAGAATCAGGGAATGGTCCCAAAGAAATTTAAACCTGATACCCTCTTCCCCTCAAAAAGGTGAATTCTCCCAAGCAGGGGTGCAAATTCCACTCTTGTGCCCACAGGAAAGAGTCAAAGCTGACACGAATAAAGTGCTACTCAAATCTATAGTGCTATAGAAATATTTTATAATAAACAACAAGCCAGCTGAATTGGGAATCACATATTCTGTAATATAATGGACTTGTCAATGCTGATGACTGGAAGGGAGGAGGTAAGGATAAACAGGAATTCATGATGGGATTACAGGAAATCTAGAGGAAGAGGAAACAGGTGATTTAAAAAAAAAAAACAAAACAAAAAAAAACGAACAACCTGAAAAACAACTTATATCTTATAAAAGTAACAAGTAAAAGTAACTTATACAAGTAACATTTTATTTTAAGGTTTTTCATGTTTTTGTTTTGTTATACCTTAACAAACAAACAAACAAACAAACAAATTACTCAGAATGTACATGCAACAAACAGCTCACCTGGATAGCCACCTCCTTCCAAGGCATCATAATTGTTGAGAACAGGAGAGGCACTGCTAGTAGTGGAGGAGCTGTCAATAGCTAAAAATAAATACAAAAATAAAACAAATATTTGCTTTGAGCAATGGCATGCTTCTGTGAGGACAAGGGTTCAGAGAAAATTGTTTCTTAAACTTCTGGTAAGAAACTGTGAAAGAGCTACAGGAAAAATATTGTCCTAAATATCCAATGAAGTTATTACTGTTAGAAAACACAAAGATTATACCTAAACGTTGCCAATTTGGTATTCAGAAAACATGGAAAAAGCAACAAATGGATAAGGACAAAAATTAAATTAAAATCATTTCTTATTTCCAAAAGGATTTTAGACAACCATTTCTAAATTCTTTTTAATCTAAAAAAGATCAGGTAATTTAAGGATTACTATTTCATAGAATTATAGAATCATAGAATATTAGAGTTGGAAGGGACCTCAGGAGGTCATCTAGTCCAACCCCCTGCTCAAAACAGGACTAACCTCAGCTATATCATCCCAACCAGGGCTTTGTCAAGCCTCAGCTTAAAAACCTCTAAGGATGGAGATTCCACCACCTCCCTAGGTAACCCATTCCAGTGCTTCACCACCCTCCTAGTAAAAAACTTTTTCCTAATGTCCAACCTAGACCTCCAGCCCTGCAACTTGAGACCGTTGCTCCTTGTTCTGTCATCTGCCACCACCGAGAACAGCCTAGCCCCATCCTCCCTGGAACCCCCTTTCAGGTAGTTAAAGGCCGCTATCAAATCCCCCCTCACTCTTCTCTTTTGCAGACTAAATTCTCATTCTGATTCAGTGGAAGCATTCAGCACTGCCATATCATGTCTGAATTGAGAGTGCTGGATAGAGCGTTTTGAAGTAACCTTTTCATTTGAAATTTTCCAATGCCCCTCCTTGAGTATGCTGCTGTAAAAAAGAGTGGCTTGTTTTACTGTTAGATGCAAAAATATTAATACAAACGCTACTGAATATTGCTTATTAAAGTTCTCTGTCAAGCCATAAAGAAATGTTATTTACTGTAACTGATGGTTCTTCAAAATGTGTGATCCCTATCTGGATACCATCATGGGTGCACATGCGCAAGAACTCTTTGAAGTAGTCTCCACTGACCCGTGTGTATGTCGTGCATCCGAAGTGTTATGAGACCACATAGGGAGATGTTCCCGCTTACCAACAGGCACAGAACTTGTAGCAGAGGGGATGGGATTGGGGTCCCAGACAGGGACTACACATTTCAAAGAACCATCAGCTACAGAAAGTAACCTTTCTTTCTTTTTCGAGTGCTGGTCCCTATGTAGATTCCATACATGGGTCACATAACGAGCAGTATTTAGTGGGGAGGTGGAAGTGAGGACTTAGTAGAAGTGAGAGTTTGCAGGACTGTGCGGCCGACTGCCATATCTGCTGCTGCTGACTGGGCTATGGTGTAATGAGCGGTGAATATGTGGATGGAGGACCACGTTGCTGATTTACAAATGTCTTGCCATGGGACATCTGCACAGAGGGCAGAGGTGGTGGCGTGCACTCTCGTGGAGTATTGGCAGACCCACCCTTTACTGTATTCTACAAGGAAAAAGTCTCCCTATGACTCCATCCCAAGTTTCTCCGCAAAGTTGCCTCTCCGTTCAGGTCATCCAATCAGGACATCAATCAGGTCATTCATCTCCCAATCTTTTATCCTAAACCACACACCTCCACCAGGGAGCGTACATTACATTCCCTTGATGTCCATCATGCACTGACCTTTTATCTCCAACACACCTGCACTCTCCGAGCCTCACCCAGACTCTTTCTCATTATAGTGGAACACTGCTGAGACCACGCCCTCTCCTTCCAACACCTCTAAATGGATCTCTCACTGCATCACAGAGTATTACTGCCTTCCCGAGTCTCTTCACCACCTAGCATCACTGCCATAGCTGCCAGTTCGCTGACTCATTGAGCAAAGATCACCTTTTTGGACAGATAGGTGAGGGAGCAAGTGGAAACGGCCTCAAGGGTGGTCTAGTGAGGACTGAAAGGATGAGGTTAAAGTCCCAAGGGGGAGTAGGTTTCCAGACCCAGGGAAGGTGTTGAGGAGACTGCCGAGGAATTGAACAGAAGTTGGGTGGTGGAAGGCACAGAAACAGTTTATGGCCACGTTGTTGCGTGAGGAGATTTAGAAGAGGGGGGAGATGGACTGGAGGGCAGGTTGAAAGATGAAGAAGATCGGTGAACCAATATTGGCGAAGCCAGAAGAAGGCTAAGAGGATGATGACTGTTCAGTCGTGTTTCACTTTGTGGAACACTTGTGGGAGGAGCAGTATGGGCAAGAAGACTTAACGTAGTTCTGGTGTCCAAGGGAGGAGAAGAGCATTCCCCTGAGAGCCTTGCCTAAGACCACTTCTGGAGCAAAAAAAGGGGAAGCTTGTAGTTGGTAGCTGTCACGAAAAGGTCCCAGCATGGTGTGCCCCGTTGGTGGAAGACGGAACAAACAGTGGGGTCGTGCAATTCCGACTCGTGGTTGCAATGAAAGGAACATATGAGAATGTCCGCAAGGTTCTTGTCTGTACCCGGTAGATGGACTGCATGAAGTGTCACATGGTGGATTGCCTCCAGACAGAGGGTCGGAGATCTGGCTCTGCCTTGTTTATGTATACGTTATGTTACACTGTTATGTTGTCCAAGAAAAATTGCACATCTGGAGCAGATAAGAGGAAGAAGCACTTGACAGGCATGCTGGACCACTCGTAATTCTAGGATGTTGATGTGCATCCTTGCTTCTCTGGGGGACCAGAGACCTTGGGACATGTGGCTCTCTATGTGAGTGCCCCAGCCCACGAGTGAGGCGTCCATGGTGAGGGTGGTGTGGGGCACAGGAAGGTTAAAGGGGGGTGCCCGCCATGACCTTGGATGGGTCACACCACCATGAAAGGGAAGTTACCACTGAGGGTGGGAGGAGGATCCGCTTGTTGAGGTAGTCCTGTGGATTGTACACTGTGCAAAGCCACAACTGAAGGCATCTTATGTGAAGGTGGGCATACGGAGTAACGGACGTGCATGCCAATATATGTCCCAGACGTGAAAGGCATTGACAGAGGCATGTGTGGGGACAATGTTGTAGTTTCATAATGAGGGAGGTGAGTGTGGCAAAGCAGTCCATCAGGAGGAAGGCCTATCCCACAAATGAGTCCAAGCACGCTCCTATAAAGATGAGTTCTCTGGAAGGCACTAGGGTAGACTTGTCTTCACTGATGCAGATGCCTCGACAGGTGAAGAGTTCCCACAGCATACGAATGTTAATAAGGCAGTATTCATGGGGTGATGCCACTAGGATCCAGTCATCCAGGTAAGGGAACAGATAGAGGCCCAGGCATCACACATAAGCCACAACTACTGTGAAGACCTTTGTGAACAGGCAGGGGGCAGTGGCAATCTCGGAAGGGAGGACACGGAACTGATAATGGGAATTTCCTTCCGTGAAGCAAAGGAATTAGCAATGGGTGGAATGGATGTCCACGTGAAATTATGTATTCTTCATATCAAGAGCAGAAATCCAGGCCCCAGGGGAGAGGGAGATGATTTGGGGAAAAGTGACCATTAGAAAATGGAACTTGCAGATAAACTGGTTTAATGCTCATAGATCCAGAATGGGGTGGAGGTCCCCCCCCCACTTTTTCAGTATAAGGAAATAGGATGACTAGAAGCCATGGCCACAGCAGTGGAGCAGAACCCGTTCTATGGCACCTTTTTGGAGGAGGGTGCATGCCTCCTTCTGGAGAAGGTTATGCTGAGATGGGTCTGCATGGCTCCCATGGAGAGGGTGATGAGGGGGGAAGTGAAAAAAAATGTATGAGGTACCTCAGGTGGCTGATGTCTAATACCCAACGATTGGTGGCAATCTTGTTCCAATTTTGTGCAAAGAGAGCAAGACAGCCCCCAAAAACAATTGGAGGAGGGATGGAGTGGGGTTTGTGGTTCTCAAGGGAAGAGTCAAAAGGATTGTTTGGAGGGGCGTTGCTGGAAAGAGGCGGCGGCAGAGGTGGAGCCAGCGGAAAAACTGGGTTGTTGGAAGCACTGGCGGCAGCAGGGCTCTTCTTGCTGGCGTGGAAGGTAGGGTTGGTAGGTGGGTCAGGCGGGGTATCAAGATCAGAAAGAAGCCTGGTTTTGGTGGTGAGTTGGAGCCAGAGCATAGAGCCCCAAGGACTGAAGCGTGGCATGAGAGTCTTTGAGCAAGTGAAGACACCCAACAGTCTCATCGCTGAAAAATTTCTGATTGTCCTCTCAAGGGTGGTTTGGACCTTGTTAGGGAAACCAGAACTCTGGAGCCAGTAATCCATACAAAGAACCACCTCAGGGCTAGGGAGTATGATGCTGTATCATCTGCTGCACTGACTGCTGCATGGAGGGAGACCTTGGCCACTAATTTGCCCTCCTCAAAAAAGGACTTAAATTCGGCTTGTTTATCCTCTGGGAGTTAGGCTTGAAATTCCGCCAGTTTAGAGTACGACCTGAAATTGTACTTTGCTCATATAGCTTGGTAGATGGCTAGGAGGAATCGCAGGCCCGCCGATGAATAAACTTTGCGCCCGATCAAGTCGAGTTTTTTGGCCACTCAATCTGGAGGAGTGGTCCTGAAATGTTGTTGTTGGGCATGTTCCATTGCCGCTTGTACTATGAGAGTTGGGTGGTGGGTGTATGAAAAGGAAGTCAGTGTGCTTGGACAGAACAAAACGCCTGTCAGCTCATTTAGGTGTTGGTATGCATGATGCCAGAGCATGTCAGACCACCTGGCCTGGCTGAAGGAGAATACGGCAAACTGCGAACACAGTGCGTGAGGGACCTTTCTTTTACATCCTCAGCAGGAAGACTGAAGGCCACTGCCATACGACACAGGTGGTCTTGGTACTGGCCCTGGTCATGGGGGGAAGGGAGAAAAGGAGGGGAAGGAATGAGTGCCTCATCTGGGGATGATGATGCTATGGTTGGAATTGGCAGTTCCAGGGGCATGATAGTGCCCTGTGGTTCCTCATATACCGAGGGAGGGGCAATATAACCGGGTGAAAGTCGGTGATGAGGTGATGGTGCTCCATGACTACGATATGGATTCCAATGATGCCAGTAGAACCAGGCATACACATCTGTTTGCATTGGTGGTCTGTGGAGATATCAGAACCATGGCTCTGTGGGTGGTGCATACGCTGGTATGTAACTGAGTTGTTGTGGACTATGTGAGCTCACTGGTGAAAAGGCTGGGCCTGGTTCCAAGAACCATCTGGAGTCTGATGGCTAGTCCTGGAAGGGTGGTGCTGTCAAGGCGGGTGGAGCCGGCAGTGCGGGTAGGGCCTGTGATGAAGTTCCAGGTTGTAGGGTTGGTGGTTGATCTAGGAGCAGTGGTTCATTCACCAGTAATGGAGGCTGCATGATCTCAGGCTATGAGTCCTGCGGCGGGGAGCCCACAAAGGGCAGAAGCAGTTCTGCTGTAGCCATGAGAGGAGACAGTCGGCCAGGTGTACTTGGTACTTGGGGCATGCACAGTTCCGGGCGTGAGAGGCTAGATGGACCCGGAGGAGTAAGCAGAGACGGGAGCTCCAGTGATGCTCTGGTGCCTGAGGTAGAAGATGACTCTGGTTGGTCATGGTGATGCTTCATCTTACGTTCTGCTTTAGATTTCTTTGGACATGGTGCTGCCAGATGAGCACACGACTTCTCGCCTGGCCTGGCATGGCTTGGAGAGGTAATGCTGTGCTTGGAGGTGGTCCCTCTTGGGAATCTGCCCTTGTGCCCATGCCTGTGCTTCTTATGAGCATGGTAAGTTATTGCCTGTGCCGCCTTGGCGGGTGAAGTGCTCACTGACGGTGTGGTTGAGTGCTCCGGTGGGTCCGTCCGTGACACCTCCAAGTGCACACATGGACACATCGCTTCCTCCATGAGGTGCTTATGCAGTCTAAGTTCTCAGGCCTCATGGATTCGCAATGGGAAGGACTGGCAGATGGAGCAATGGGTGACGATGTGGGTATCACCAAACAATAAAGGCAGCATTGGTCCTTGCCATTCACTGAGAAGGAGCGCAGGCACGAAGCAGCGTTCTTAAAACCGGTTGTCAGGGCATAGTCCCCGCGCAGCAGGTAGGACACCCCAGACAGGAGGCTAACTATACTAAGACTATTAACAATGAACTTACTAATGAAAGAACTATATACAACAATAATTCCTCTTTTCTACACAGATCAAAAGACAGAGGAAAGGTGTTCCAAATCTGGCCATGCAGTGGTAAGAGGGAACTGAGGGGTGTCAAGCCCTGCAGTCTCATAAGAGCTCGGATGCACCATGTAGCCAATGCACATGCAAGTCAATGAAGACTATTTCAAACAGTTCCGGCACATGGCGCACATGCGGACCCACATAGGGACCAGAATTTGAAGAGGAAGGGAGGATAATCTGGTGCAGCCAAAAGGCATATCTAAACACACTAATAAAGTAAGTCAAATAAAGAACACTTTTTTTAAAACTGCGTAGACCACTGATGCATATCTTTTTTTAGTGCCATATACTTATTCTCTATTTAACGGATTATCTGGATTATAATACATTTAAAACATTTTCCTATTTTCATTTAAAGCATTTGTATTAGTGCAGTTTCATATACATTTGCCATAAGAAAGGGACACGAGAGAGTAGAGAGACTTTGTAATACCTGCTCCTTTAAAACAAACACAAACAGATAATTTTGGCCTCTGAATTCTGGTATCTGAACCATTACAAGTCTCAAAACGCAACACAAAGAAAATAGTAACATGTAAGAGTTAAGCCAAAACAAAGCCACACACAATTTTTGTGGGTGGGAGAGACAGGATGGAAGGTTTTAAGAGACTCCTCCACTACTGTCTCAAAGTTATCAGCTACTACAACCCATCCTTCCTAGTGAAGCCAAAGTGGGTTTAAGGAAAATGTTACTGGAGATAACATCCGGTTTGACAAACTGGGATTGGGAAAGTCTTCCATGCATAGGGGCAGAGTAAATGCATTTGGGAGACACTACTATTGTAAAGATTACTTCAGTTTTTCAATTATAGCTATTTCTATGAAGTTTTTAGTTAGGGTATAAAACAAGGCTTAAACTCAACATTCAAAATCAGTTACTCTTAGCAGTGAAGTTTTACTTCTCTTTAAAAAAAGAATTTTTTTCTAAAAGTACAGTGTTAATTAAAAATAAACTTGTGAACTAAAATACTTTCTTTTGTTGTATTCTCTTATGACCTTAAAAACTAGCATTTCTTTCCCTACCAAGTTTTTTCTTTTTTTCCTATCAGAGGAAAAATCCTAGGAGCTGAAACAAGCATGACTCCTGTTTATTATTTTGTCCTCCAGCTTCAGCAGCAACATAGCTTCAGTAAGTTTGGGTAACCACTACTAATTAAAAGCTAAAAGGGGAGCTTATTTCCAGGGCAAACAAAAATATGGTAGGTATAGATGAGGCAATTTTTTAAAATGAATTTACATTCTTTGCACCAGAAAGCTGGTTTTACTTAAAAAATATATACTAAAAATATATATATACACTGCTACCCAATTATAATATTTTAAGGGAGGTCAATGTTTGTGAATGAACTACTGTTCTGATGCAACAGGATAGTTGTAGAAAATATGTATAATTTATTCAACAGTAAATTGGATTCCATAAAATGTATTATATCAATCCACACTATCAATCAGATATAAAATCAATTTAAACTAGTCACTCATTAAGATACTACTATGTAATGAACAGACTATATGGCAGAACAAAGCACAGATGATTCAAAGCTTTACATTAATAAATGCACAGCAAAAACTGATTATTATGCAAAATTTGGCTAAAGCATGAAAGATATGTATCTTAAGATGTAGCACTAACTAGGTAGTGCTGGCATAAAATCAATGGCTATGAAGCAGAAATTAAAATATATATTTGTAATGAATACTATTAAATCAAAGTACATATCTCCAAAGAATAGTGTGAGGATCTTTGTGAGGTGAATGCCAGCTTTGGAAACAAATGTTAACCTAGGATTTGGCAAATATCAGAAGGGGGCAATTTTTTGCAGTGTGTCACACTAAAATTGTAATTAAGTCTAAATTATTTTTGGTTTCTTCTACAAAAGTTCTCCAGGCCAACTCTTGGAGAAAGATACAGTATATTAAAGACAATTATATTTGCAGAGAAACATCTCAGATTCTCCGTTTAACTATTCTACTAACAAGTCTTACCTGATTAATAAGGATATGTGCTTTCATATCCTATGAAAAACATTTGATCCCCCTCCCCGCAAGATCTTTTATGTACTGACCCCACCCCTGATAATTCATTAGAGGCCCAAGGTATACTAAGAATTCTGAGGGGTCTAAAAATTTTTTTTCCCATTGCAAGGCATATTTTATTGATTGCACCACTCCATACTATTTTTCTGACATGTTGCATTTTACTGATGCCAAACTACGACTGGGCTCCGATTCAGCAAGGTACTTATGTATTTACCTGACTTCAAGCAAATGAGGAATCCTACTTATTTCAATAGGAATCCTCACATGCTTAAAGTTAGGCACTTAACTATCTTGCTGAATTAGGATTATATAGTATTCATTTCCTTGTATATCTTACATACTAGTAATAGGAGTTCCCTCTCCATTACTGACTCTTCCAGTATCATGTACTAAATGACTTGAACATCAGTGTACAAGATAAACATCAGTATAATACACACAAAATTTCCTTGATACCATAAACTGTGATGTTGCCACCAGTTTCTGTGGTTTGTTCTGCAATCACTGCAGCTGAAATTTGAGACACTTTTGTAATCAGATTTCTACCACCAAAGTACACTTGTTGCACAAGGAAGTATCTATTTTGTAATTCTGACTCACTAGAAATTCAATACAGTGAGATCTAAGAAGCAGACCTACTATTAAAGTCCCCTACATGAAACAGTCTCAGTAAAATAAAGTGACATTTTGTTGCCAGGGCTCTAAGGGTATTCTGCTTGAAGTTGCTCCCTAGCGACAGAGGGTCCAAATCTGTTCCCATTGAAGTCAATAGAAGCAGCAGCAGACCTAATGTTAAGCTGCGGAATTTGTGAGAGGAAAGGTCTACTTTTATCCTCTCAATCTTGACAAAAAAATTCAGAATGCATTTTTTGAATGACCAATGCAAAAATATTATTGGTTAAAAAACCGATCATGCCCCTGTTCTAATAATTATACATATTTTATATATATATTATAATATATTATAACCTTTCTTCAATACCACTTCCAAGTAGGTAACAAACTAGAGAATCAGATTATACTGAGAGAGCAAAGGAGTGATTATAAAGAACAATTTAGCAGAAAATATTCCTTAGATTTATAAAATAAGATGGGATAAAATTAATTTAAGACTAAGCAGAATAAATATTTAATTTAAGATCATTCGCAAACAAATCTGAATTCTGCTTTTGTTCAATTTTAATAACTCTGAAAACTAAATGGATTAACTTAATTTCACTCAGAAATAAGTGCTGGTCTCTGCAAACTGCTAAAAATAAGGGGTTTATTTGATACACAGTATATTGGTCTTGCAATCTTTTTCTTTGGAAGAGGGGGGAAAACATTACTGTAGGTGTTTTTTTTGTTAAGAGAATTCTCTAGGAAAGCTTCCTGCTGTTCAGTTAAATGCTTTCTGAACAAAAAACATTACATGAGAAGCATCCTCCATCTGAACTCAATGGGCAGGATACATAAGCTAGTGTAAGACAAAGAAACAAATCAAAGGCAATAAATTATTCTCAAAATATCCTTCTAAATTAGTGCAGAGAATAGACTTCAACACAGTATGCAAAAGATGCGTAAAAACTTAGTGCAACAGTTTTTCAACCTTTTTGAGTGCGAGGACCCCTTTTCAACCTCCAAACATTTTGTGGACCACCACGTGCTACTAGTTGTTTTTTACACTCTGTTTTTATTTGAAATTGTACATTTCCTTGGTGAGGATGTTAATTTTCTTTTCCGTTGACCCCCCGTGTGGTCCGTGGACCACAGGTTGAGAACCACAGCCTTAGTGAACAAGAGCCTTCAGGGAATGTATTTGAAAAGAGGCAGCTGCAGGAGCAGTAGGTCAAGGTTACTCTGACTGGTAAAAGCATACAGATATAATCTTCCAATGTGGCTCCTGTACATTACTTCTCTGGAACAACCATTCTCTCCACTCACAAAGCAGTGAATGAATTCATGAAATAAGCTTTAATTGAGCCTGGAGCCTCTTTAAGCTTTTAATAGTAAGACTTCCTAATAATCCTCAAAACCAACAGCACATTCAATAGTATACCATACAAGAAGTTGCATATGACTACCAATAAGATGAATCAATGGCCACAGATCTCTCTCTCTCTCAAGAGGGCTCTCTTAAAGGAGATATTTAGCATCCTCATCATCATCCAGGCTGTAGAGCCACTTTTCTTTTAGGACTCATGCAAAGGAAGAAAAACAAATAATGACCCGAGAAACTATCAGAAAACATGGAACTAGTTTTGAAACCAAATCATTCTAACAAAACAAAACAGACATGGATCCTTGCAGTGAAATGCCTGAAACTCCCAACAAACCTACCCAAACAAACTGCCATAAGAAAAACAGTTTTCAGAGTAAGTGACCCATCTAAGATACCCACCAGGGTTTAGGAGAGATAATCCACAAAGGTAAGTAGGGTTAAGACCCCACAAGAAAAATGGAGAACAGTTTTGCTATCATTGTATCTGCCACCCTAAAGACTTCTAGATGATTGTCTGTGGATAAGTATTTTATTACATATAATTAAGGCTCCATTATTAAATTGAACAAAACAGATGCTCTATTACGATTTTTGGTTTTTGTTTTTTTTTTAAAGGAAATGAAACATTACAATAAAGGTTGGGGGCAGAACTTTCTTGAAGTGTGCCAAATTATGAAGGTGTCACATTTTGCAATGGATTGTGGAAATGAAACCACTTGTGCCATTTGGCCCAATCACTTTCTCAGAGATCTTTATTTTTCTTTAAAAAGACTATCCTCCCAAAAGACATGCTAAGAGGCACTGGTGATATCTCGATCATACTGGTCACTGGCATAACAGAAAAGGAGAGAGAGGATGATCTTGAGGCTAAGCCACTAGACTGACAGTACCACAGGAGTTTTACTTTTTCCCTTCTCTGTCTCCTTATAGAAAGAACTAAACAGACTTGCCTGCCTTGGGACTGGAGGGTACTAGAGAAATATAGCACAGGTTCTGTAATACAGTTATTGCACTAAAAAGAATATTTACCACATTACAATATATTTTACTGCAATATTTACATTTCCTATACTTTAGGAGAAATACCAAAAAGTAACTGATATATTTAACTATTGTAGGTAGTCAAACATCAGCTTGTATAGCTGTAACAGAGCCAAACCAATTATCATCCAAAAGCTCTACATCCAAACACCATCTATTAGAACATTACAAGTTTTGCTGAAAATTAGAATACTGAAATTAAAACAGCCTCACAAAGTGCAGCTGTTACACTATAAAATACAAAGATACATGTTATTTCAGAGGAAAACACAGTTTACTGAACAATTGCCAATTACTACACTCTATTTTTAACTACCATATTGATACAATAATTGGAAGTTTTCCATTAGCTTGCTAGGTGTCTGAAGAATCGCAACTACTTCTGGATTTAAATTTTTAATTTTAATAATTCAAGGAGGTGGAAATATGAAGACAAAACTTAGGTAGGAATAAAGCAAGATACTGGTGTAAAGCTAAAGCAGACCTGCTTCCTCATCCTCCTCATCCTCTTCCTCATCATCTGAACTTGATGACAAGGGAGCTGGTGCAGAGCTAGCTTGATTATTAACATATCCACCATACTGCATGCCTGTGAAGTGGAAAGCACAAACACAAGAGTCAAACAGACAGGAAAGATGAGAAACAAAAGTCACAAATCACTGCATTAAAAGTGAGAGAAATCAGGCATTCCAGAGAACTTCCTAACATGCAAGTGATGAAAGTTTGTTACCCAGGCTAAGAGAGCTAGATAATCTCTGTAAGCAGTTTAGCAGAAGCAGCTTTTTAGTGAGCTAGTTTGGTTCAGCATTAGTAGTGCATAAGGAAATTTAGTAGGAAGGAATATTAAAAAAGAATTAAGTATTTGTCCCCTGGAGAGTTCTCAGAAAGATATATACTCTTCCCTAGTTAATTTTAAACTTGACGATAAAACTGTTAGAAAAATTAGAAGTTTGCTTGGCAAACTTGCCCTTTTAAATAAGAATCATCCAAATTCTTTAATATTTTGCAGTTGGCAAGAAAAGCAATGAAATATACTATTGCCTCACCATATAAGTGCACACACGTTCCACCATTCCATGTTTTCCACCACACTCTTACCATATATTTTAAACATGATATGCCAATTTAGTACAATGCTAGCACTACTGCGCGGGGCAACCTGGTCAAGATTTTAAAAAATGAGGGCCTAAAGCTGGGCTCATAAGTCCATATTTAGGCAACTAAATACATGGCCTGATTTTTCAACAAGTGCTGAGCACTCAGCATCATCATCACAGAATATTCTACAAACAGTAACCAAAAGTTTTCATTACAATAGGAACTATACACAAATACAAACAATACACAAGCACTAAATACATATACTATGTATCGATGCATAGAACTGCCCATAGCAATGTTAAGCACTAATCAGTTGACATTTAGTGTGTGTACAACTTCTGACTTGATTTACACTGTTCAAGTATGTAATAAAATCTTGAACATGTTTTTTTCAGACACAATTTACCATAGCTTTCCTCCTGCCAGCCCAATGGACAACTATTCTTTTAAAAAAAAAAAAAAAAAAAACTCAGACACTTCCAAGGTTTTTAAGAGTTCTGTGTTTGTCTAATAGAAGCCCTGAATTAACACTGAATGAGTATACCACATATTAGACATGAAAATATATTTAACATTCTATTACATACAATAAAATTGTTGCAGATAAATAATATACACACTGGCATTCATGTATACAATGATGTGTGTATATATAATGACATTCAATTACTAACCCAAAGACTGTTTTAACTATTATACAGTGAGCCATATTAACATGTATTTTATTTAAATACATATAAGCTAAAAAAGGGCTAGATGTCACATCATTCTGCTTTAAAGATCCTTAAATGAACAAACCAAGAGTATTTAAATTACATTTAATACAAATCAATGTGGTCAGTCTGAAGAGCAGCCAATGAAAGAGGAAATAGGAAACCAAAGAGAATACCAGAATGTTGTCCAGCCATGCCAAAAGAAAGACAGGAGGCAATGGATGTGGTTTAATTAGACTACGACTTTATTCACTTAAAATGTTTGCAAGTAGCCAGCAATAAGTACAGTGCAGGTATTTCCCTAATCATTTCCACCTAATCCCCAACCTGGTTCCAGTCATCTTGTTGCTGGAAACCTACCACCCTTCCCTCATATGAAGCAAAAGAAGGGAAGTCAGCTCCATGTTGCATCAGCCATAGGAGCCACAAATTCCTCTGTCTTAGCTCCCTTCAGGGGGAGTAGAAAAAGAGAGGGTGGGTCAGCTTCCAAATACACCTTTACTCAGATTCCTTAAGTGATGCTTTCTTTCAAATCCTTTTCCAATCCATTATATCCGATAACCATATTCCTTCCATAATGTGTACAGTTGTGGTTGGTAACCTCACTCACCCAGCCCCTGACAGGTTTCCAGATATTGACTGATTCCTCCCTTAATATTAAGAGAGAAATATATCCACTTCCCCTTCAGATAGGCATACTCCATTTTCCCTGAATAGTTCAGGTGCAACTAAAATATGTTCCAATGAGAAATTATCAAACTCCCTTGGTTACGTACCAATTTAGCCACCTCCTTATTCACATACATCCCAGTTATATTGACCCAAGAAGGCACCCGGCTATGTCGGCGCTGCAATGTGTCAGACCAAACAATTGTCACTCCAAGGAACAACTCCAGAATCTGCCCCACATCCCTCTTAATTTTGAGCATCAATCTGACCCCCTTACAATGATTTTCAACTAGGAAAATAATAACTGCAACCGTTTTTTGCTCCTGGGCTGCCAAAGAATGTACAAGGGGCTTCAATTGTTCACATAGCACACCCCACCATCGATGCCTGCTCAGGACTGCTTCACCACCTAGACCCAGATATGAACCTCCAGATGACCTGTGCACCCAATATAAAATATTGTGCTTAAGTTCCACACTGCTACTTGCTTGGCCCATTTGCATAATTCTGAAATTGGAAATAGTAAAATTAGTTCATATTCTCTACCTGGGGTCTCTCATACGTCCCATATGCATTTGAATGCCATTGCTCAATTGCCAATACAGTCCTGGCCCCAGCTGTCAGAGTGCCAATCTGGAATGAGTGGGGGACCAAATTATGCACCAGTAGTACCAACTCTAAAAGTCCTTTCCTGAAAACTGTAACAAACTGGCATGTTGTGAGGGGCCTTCTATCACCATAAATAAAGAGGAGACCCTCTCCAAATGGTCTCATCTCTATTTAAGTCCTTAATACACCTCGTGTGCACCTCCCCTCTGACTTGTAGTATTATGGACTCATCTCACCCCCCCCCCCCCAAACGGTTTTCGATATCCTCAGGGCCAAGATAATTTAGCGTACCTCCTACTCTAAATTCCTCCACAACAAAGCCCATTCCAAAGTATCCCTCACTGACCCAGGCACTAGCTTGCCAATTCTAATAGCTCCAAAAACCTGCCAGGAATACAGTCTTGAACAAGGCTGACTCCTCTGCTTCTGCATATTTGGGTGAGAATTTGCACCAAATCCCCAAGCACCTGAACAGTGACTGTGTACAGGAGCATTTTAGCAACCAGCCTGGTGCCCAAGCCACTGCCAATTATTGGGATGGACTACCAATTAGTCTGCTTGCTGCTTTTAGCCATTTTTAGGCCTCTGTAGGCATAAACTTGGCAAACTGGGGGAGGACGGTCAGACAGTGAACAAAGGAAGTGGACTTGACTCTACGTTCTCTCTCTGAATATACTATCTGTGAAAAACAGAATCTGGCTATATTTTAGAATTGATGGCATGGGAAAATTTAGCTATCAGACTAACAGCATAAGACTGCTTGCTTAACAATATTTTTTAAGTGACATGTCTCTAACTCCTGCTTCTGCCCAATGATTGATTTGTTTGGAAAGCTATGTTACATTTTCTTGATTGACATGTTTCTGTAACTTTCGGGTGTAAGTGGGAGGTAGCGAGTCTAAATCAGGCAGATTACTTCATGGACACACTGAAACCTCTCCAGGCTCACTCTGAAGGACTGGCCATCCAGAAATTTGTGACTGATTCACCCAGACTGCCTCAGACTTGCAAGGTAACTATCAAGTTTTGGCGTACTCTGACCACCTATTGTATTTCTATGTGCTTAAGACAAATAAGTGGAGACTTGCGGTAAAGGCAATTCCAGTGGGAATTGCTGGAGACCAATAAAGTAAAACTTTAAGTTAAGAGCACTTTTTGACTTGTCTGTGCCAGCCATATAGCAGGTGGAGGTAACTGAATTTCCTTTGGTTTATTTCTTGATATCTATGGAGAGACTAAAAGTTATTGGATCGACTTCAGAACCCTAAGTGATCTGAAGGGCTGCCGATTGAGAACATGTACCACTGCCATGTTGTCACTCCAAAAACACACACTTTTGTTTTCAAAATCCATTCCCCAAATGCTTATAGCTATCAAATGGGGGAAAAAATCCCAAGAATGGTATATCCTTTACTACAGCTTTTTGTATCCAATCTGAGGACCATTCTGAGCATACTACCTGCCTTGGTAAAATACCCCCAAACATTCCTCTTGATGCATCTGAATTAATCTAGAACTCTCTCTCTCTAATCCATTCCTCCCTCCAAAATGACACTCCATTAAAAAATGATTTAAATGATTCAGAAACTACTCCAAGCCCCCAAATCATCCTTCATCTCTTTATTAAACTTATAAAATGGTTGGACTTTGATATTCCCACATTGGCAGGTGACAATCTGGTACAAAATGCCTCCCTCCCCCCAACTCAGCACACAAAGTTAAGATGCCCAATAACAGATTGCAGCTCCAGCACTGTATCCTTCTTGGCCATTTTAGCCTTGATAATCAATCCCAGAAGTTCCCCAAGCATATCCTGGGAGAGTTTAAATACACTAGTCTGTGTATCTATCCCACTCCCATTCCTCTCTATTTTTTTCATCAGTGAGGAAGTATCTCCAACCTAATAAGGATTCATCACATATAATGGCACTGAGCACATTCTTGAAAAGCTGAGCTGTCAGATGCCATAACATATTACAGAAGTTTAGAGACACCGCAAGACTCAAGGTATCCCACTTTTTCCAATATGATATGCATTAACATTCCCACAGGGACAATCACACCTCTGCTGAAGCTCCTACATGTAACAACTGGCCAGTGTGACATAGAGAGGACCAACAGAAATGAAACCAATGAATTCTTCAGTTTCTCTCTGCAGCTAGAATGTGGGGAAAAACTTGTTCAGATACTCTTATCCTCTGACGGTATGGGGTGCACTTGATAAAAAGGAGAGAAAAGAAAAATTCTCTTCCCTGTACCAGATTGTATTTGTGCTTCTGACAATGTTACTCCTGGTTCAGCAGGAGCTGCAGAGTGAAACTGACTAGGAATATATCAGTCTCCTTTTATCATGTTTCAGGAGAGCTGAGCAAGAACAGGAGCACATCGGCATGATTAAGAAGGGTAGAAAAATGGATTAAAGTCAGTAATACACAAGAGGTGAGGAAGACAGAAGATAAAAACCACAGGAGTGGGGGCAGATATGAAGAGATGGATTGGAACACAAAAGGAGAGAGAAGCCACAAGCAATTAGGGTATGGCTGGTGTGGTGTTCCACTGGCAGTGAGTCTGCGGGATTTAATTTAAATCGACCTTCACCCACCAAGCTGCAGAATTCAGAGGACCGTGATCACACCACGCTCACCACGCCAGGGGATTGCATCCCCACCATCCGTGCTTACGTCTGAAATCAAAGCAGTCCACTGTGGGTAGCTATCCCACAATGCAACTACCCGCAGGGGCATTCTAGAAAGTTTTTGATCTCCCATGATACAACCCTCCCCCCCCCTTCCAAACAAACAGCCTTTTCACACCATTTTTTCAAACCCTTCACTTTCTGCAGTGCGCACGCCATTGCCTGAATGGAATGGAGCCTGCTCAGCTCTGCACTATTATTGTGAGCATCACAAACACCTCACAACTTATTCTACAGTATTTTCAGGGGTGAGACAGGCGCCACCACGCTGAAAATTGAGATGTTACTGAGGCTGCCTTGCTACAAGCAATAAAACGAAACAATTCCTTTTTGCTGCAGGCTGTCACACACCCTCTGCAGTTGGTGGAGCGCCACTTTTGGTCTTGGGAAATAAGCAGTGACTGGTGGGATCGTATAGTTATGAAGGCATACGATGATGAGCAGTGGCTGCAAACTTTCATATGTGAAAGGCCACTTTCTTGGAACTTTGCGGAGAGCTCTCCCCAGCCCTGAAATGCATGAATGCTCGCTTGAGACCTGCTCTGACAGTGGAGAAGAGAGTGGCCATCGCTCTGTGGAAGCTAGCAATGCCAGACTGCTACTAGTCAGTTGGGAATCAATTTGGAGTTGGTAAATCCACCTTGGAAGCAGCAATGATACAAGTGTGCCGGGCCATTAATAGACTTCTGCTAAGAAGGGTAGTGACTTTGGGAAACGGGGAGGACATAATGGAAGGCTTTTTCCACAATGGGGTTCCCTAACTATGGGAGGGCCATAGATGGCACACACATCCCTATCTTAGCACTGGACCACTTTGCCACAGAGTACATACATTGAAAGGGATACTTCTCAATGGTGTTGCAGACCCTTGTGGATCACGGGGGACACTTCACAGACATCAATTTGGGGTGGGGTCTGGAAAGATGCATGATGCATGCATCTTTAGGAACTCAGGTCTGTTCAAAAAGATGCACTTGGGCACTTTCTTCCCTGACCAAAAAATAAATATTGGCGATGATGAAATGCCAATAGTGATTCTGAGGGATCCTGCCTACCCCTCGCTCCCGTCTAATGAAGCCCTACACCGGGCACCTGGACAGTGAGATGGAGCGTTTCAATAACAGGCTCAGCAAGTGCAGAATGGTGGTGGAATGTGCATTTGGACATTTAAAGGCATGCTGGTGCAGTTTGCTCACTAGGTTAGACTTCAGTGAAAGAAATATCTCAATAGTTATATCTGCCTGCTGTGTGCTCCATAATGTATGTGAGACAAAGTGGGAGAAGTTCCCATTGGGTTGGGTTGTGGAGGCAGATAGGCTGGCTGCCAATTTTGAGCAGCCAGATGCCACTGCAATGCTGAGAGACAATCATGGAGTGCTGCACATCAGGGAAGCACTGAAAAACCACTTTTGCAATTAGACACAAAAGTAATGTGCATCGCTTATCTGTGCTGTGCTTTCACTTCACATCTCCTACCCATCCCCATTAATAGTTCCCCCCCCCCACCACCACCCTCCCTTTCCCTTTATTCTCTTCTTATCAATAAACAAGCAATAATGAATTGTAAAGCAATACATTTTTATTGGTGATCCTTCACAAAGGGGGGAAGGAAGATAATTTAACATTCAGCATGCATTGTCTGGGGGCGGAGAGGGGATACGGAGCCCAGTTTGGCAGTGCACACAGGAAAGAATCTCACATTCTCACTCCTTAAAGAGGCCATCGCCTATTTCTGCTCCCCTCACCCAGCGACCAGTGGAGCACATACTGCATCCTGCTCAGCCTCCGAGACCACTTAGGGGTGGGGGCTAGGAAAGAGTGAGTTAGCTCAGAGTTTTGCAGGGTCTTCAGAGGAGTCTCTGCTGCCACTGGGCGTCCTGAAGCTCAACCAGACGTCACAACATGTCTAACTGATCATGCATTATACGCAGCATCTCATCTTGTGTTGAATACTCATATTCCTGTGCTGGCTTCCTGTTGTCCATGTCCATGTCCAGTTTGTCTGATAATGAAATCCTCCATACTCTTAGCTCTGTGTCACCAGCCACGGAGGCATTCATTATCTCATTGAACATGTCATCCAGAGTTTCTTTTTCCGCCTTCTTCTCTGTGACAGGTGCTCTGCAGAAGTATGAGATGGTGTGTTGAAGGCCATGTTGTCCATTGTAAGGAAAGCAAAGTACAAGGTATCCATTGTTAACTCATCCCATGGATGAAAAGCAATGTTCAATGTAGAAATAACTTCCCCTGAAGGGAAGGCTAGAATGGCATACCATTGTCTAACTTTTGCAGAGGCCGGAGTGCCGTTCAAGCCATGATAAGTAAGGAGCTAGTTCATCTATTTTAGGGAAATCTCCAATGCCCATGCCGCACAAGTCCATGATTCCCAGAGCAGCATGAATGTTAAGCTCCCACTGTCCTCCATAAATCAGGCTTTTAAGAGGCAGTGGAAAGAGGTGAGTAGAGGTTAACCATCTATGGAAGGAAAAAAATGGGCACCCATTTACGGATTCCCAAGGCTCAGAGCAACAACGTCCTGCTCAGGAACTTGTGCTGTGCTAAACCAAGAAACCATCCCCGAATGCAGAAAAAACACTTAAAAAAGTGTTTCTTGGGCGGGTAATGTAAACATGCGCCATCTTCCTTAGGTAACCATGCGTGATATCAGACTGCTGAGTGTCACACAGGCAGAAAGGGACTGTACTATCTGTAACCTAGGAAGTGGGCGTGCGCGAGCCCACCCATTGCTAAAGGCCCCTCCCCCTTAAGGAGAGGAGTCACTGGACCCACGAAACAACTAAGTGCATGGACAACTAATGAAAAAAGGAGCAGGTGTGGAGGTCATAGGTTTAAAGGAAGAGAACGAGAAAGGGACACCAAGCAGAGAACCTCGGACAACGCCGACTGCTCCCAGAAGGTGTCAAGGGATCCAACTGACGCCACCCAGAGGAACCCTGCCCTGCTGTGTGAATGGACGGAGGAACCAAAGAAGGCCCCACAGTCACAGAGTGCCCCTCCAGCCAACCTCCTCTCCCTGGTCTGTAGCAAGGCGCTGTGGCCTTCCTCAAAGCCTGGGCCCAAGGAAGGGTTGCGACACCCCTGCTGGGCAGAACAAGGTCCTACAGGTATTACCCCCCCGGAAACAAAGGAGCAGCACCAAGGCAGGAAAGGGAACTATAGAAGGCCGGTCTAGCAGCTCAGTAGGAAGGAAGCTGCCGCCAGAGGCAGACATGCCAACTGGAGCCTCCTGGAGAGGGTCGCTGGACCCTAGTAGCTGGGAAGAGCCACCCGAGACTACTGGGTGGGAAAAACCCCGAGGCCGGCCCTGACCTGGAAGAGCTGCCTGATGTCAGGGACTCGCTGGAGCTGCCTGAGCCAGGTGTACCGAAGGAACCCCTGCGACCTGGAGGAGCTGTGCTCTGACGACAACCCGGAGGAGTTTCCGGACTTGTTGCTGGTCAATGGTGAGGGACTTGTGGGACTGCTGCTCGCCATCTACCCCAGCGACCCAGAGGGAAACTATTACCTACAGGTACCCTGGAGCAGAGTGGAAGGAAGTGGCCCAGGGACAGCCGACTGGCAAGTGACTGAGTCAGGAGTCAGTGTTGCGATTGGATTCCCGCTGACTCAGTGGCAAACTGCTTTTCCACTGATAGGGCCCTGGGCTGGGACACAGTGGAGTTGGGTGGGCCTGCGTCCTTCTCCCCCCTTCCCTAACCACTCCGGGAGTGCCTGACATCCTCTGCGCTTGGCTAGCAGAGGATACTGAGCCCTACTAGCCCCGCTTGCCTGCAAGCCTGGGGGCTCCAGACTATTTTGCCTGCCCCGCCCGGCCAGATGGCCGGGGGCACCAGACCACTTGCTAGCCCCGCCTGTGGGAAGGCCGGAGGATATAGACAGCTTGCCTGTACCACCCTGCCTGATGGCCAGGGGCACCAGACTGCTTGCTAGCCCCACCTGTGAGAAGGCCAGGGGCGATAGACTTCTTGACTGCCCCGCTTGTTGGAAAGCTGGGGCTACAAACCCCTTATCAAGGAGGGTGGAGGGCTACGGACTAGGAAGGAAGCCTGCCCCGCTAGGAGCCAGGGCTAAAGAGCTGTACCCGGCACCATTCCCCTAGGGGAAGGCACTGTGGTCTTCCTCAGAGCCTGGGCCCAAGGAAGGATCGCGACGCCCTGACCGGACCGTGCCACACCGTGCCACTGGCTTACAGGGACAATTTGCTGCAAGCATCTGGCTACAGGCATGGCCCTTATGCTGCTATGCTATGTACCGCAATGATGCCTGCACAATTAGTAACAAAGTGGGGGAAAGTGTCCTATCAGTGGAAGAAATAAGGCTGCCCTCCCAAGAAACCTTCTGCAAAGGATTGCAGAGTGTCTACATGAAAGCTTCCTGGAGATATCCATGGAGGATTCTTGCAGCTTCCTTGTGCACATAAAATCTTTTCTGGGGTGAACCCAATGCTTAAGCACACCAACCATGAGGAAGCACAGCCCCACCACCACCCACACTACTTTTTTTCCCACTGATACAAGACTCTGGACTGGGGTTATAACCAGTACACTCACCAGATGTGCCTTTCCCAGCATCACGGTCAGTCCCGGTTTCCTGTGTCCAGCTGGGCTGCTCCTGTGTAGCAAACAGCTCCTGGCTTTCAGAGAGAAAGGATATTCCACTTGCCTATATCCTGTTCTCCTCATCATCCTCCTCCTCGTTCACAGACTCATCCTCATTCATCCTGGCCTTGGATTCCCCAAAGGTATCTACACTGTGTGGCGGCACAGTGGCTGGATCTCTGCTGAGAACTGCATGCAGCTCCTCGTAAAAGCGGCATGTTTTTGATGATGAACCAGAATGACTGTTAGCTTTCCTAGTTTTCTGATACGCCTGCCTCAGCATTTTGACCTTAAATGCTGCGCGTCCCTGTTGTGCTCCTTCTCCAACATGCCGCAAGGTATCTTCACATAGATATCCAAATTTCTTTTGCTGGCTCAGAGCTGAGCCAGAACACTCTTTGCCCTACAGACCGATGAGATCGAAGACCTCAGGGCGGCTCCAGACTGGAGCACATTTGGGGCATGCAGTCACCATGATCAGTTGTGCTGACAAGCTCTCTCCATGTTGGCCTAACAGGAAATGGGAATTCAAAATTTCCCAGGGCTTGAGGGGAGAGGCAGTCTCCTGTTTACATGGCCATGGTGCAGCAAAGTGCAAATGTCCAGAGCAGTCACAACAGAGCATTATGAGAAACCTCCCAGAGACGAATGACATCGATTTACCTTGCGCTCTGCCTACACTGACGGTCATTTGACCCATACAATTCGACTTCAGCACTACGCCACTTGAGAAGGTGGTTTTATTAGGTCGAATTTCACCGATTTCAGTGGGCAGGACTGACATGTCAGTGGAGATGCATACTTTACATGGTCGACGGAAACCGCGTTCCGTCAACCAACATTATCAGTAGACTAGGCCAGAGTTTAGAACTGGGCTTGGTTCCAAACTCCATGTCCCAGGAGGATCTGGGAGTTCTGTAGGGACGATACATATAAACCATGAGGAAACATATGTTCAGAATCACTCTCTAATAAGCCAAACCCAATCAGAAATCGAAGCAATCTTGGAACCATTAGCAATTATCTTCCACAACTAATGGATGACAGGTGAGGTTCCAGAGACTGTAAAAGAACAAACATAGTACCTATCTTTAAAAAGGGGAACAAAGAGGAATGTAGACTAGTCAGCCTAACTTCAATACCTGGAAAGATACTGGAACAATCAATTTGTAAGCACCTAGAGCAGTGGTTTTCAACCTGTAGTCCGTGAACACTTGGGGGTCCACGGACTACATTTAAGGGGTCTGCAAAAGGTTGTCGTTACCATAGAACAGTGATTTTCAACCTGTTGTCCGCAGACCTCCAAAGGGCTCCATTTGAAATCTTTTAAGGATCCCAAAAGGTTGAAAACCACTGACCTAGAGGATAATAGGGTAAGGAATAGCCAGCATGGATTTGCCAAGAACAAATCAAGCTAAACCAACCTAATTTCCTTCTTTGAGAGGGTTACTGTCCCAGGGGATAGGGAGAAGCAAAAGACATGAAATATCTTGATTTTAGTAAGGCTTCTGACGTAGCCTCACATGGCATTCTCATAAGCAAACTAGGGAAATGCAGTCTAGATGAATTTACTGTAAGATGGGTGCAAAACTGGTTAAAAGACCATACTCAAAGAAAAAAAAGTTATCAGTGGTTTGCTGTCAAACTGGGAGGGTGTATCTAGTGGAGTCCCAAAGGGTTCAGTCTTGGGTCCAGTAGTGCTCAATATTTTCTTAAATGACTTGGATAATGGAATGGGCAGTACGCTTATAAAATCTGCAAATGACCGATTGTGAGAACATTAGGAGGACAGGATGAGAATTCAAAAGGACCTTGACAAATCAGTCTGAAATCAACAAGATGAAATTCATTGAGGACAAGTGCAAAGAACTTCACTTAGGAAGGAAAAATCATATGCACAACTACAAAACAGGGAATATTCTAATATTCTGGCGTGTCTTAACAGGAGTGTTGTATGCAAGACGTGGGAGATAGTCATCCCACTATGCTCAACACTGGTGAGGCCTCAGCTGGAGTAGTATATGAGCTCCACACTTTAGGAAATACATGGACAAACTGGAGAGTCCAGAGGAGAGCAACAAACATGCTAAAAGGTTTAGAAAACTTGACCTAAGAGGAAAGGTTAACACAACTGGGCATGTTTAGTCTTAAAAAGAGAAGATTGAGGGTGGACCTGATAAGTCTTCAAATATATCAAGGAAGAGGACTGTGCTCAATTGTTCTTCATGTTCACTGATGGTAGGACAGGAAGTAATGGGCTTAATCTGCAGCAAGGGAAATTTAGGTTAGATATTAAGAAAAACTTTACAACTGTAGGGACAGACAAACACTGGAATAGGCTTCAAAGGGAGGTTGGGGAATCCTCATCATTTGAGGTTTTATAAAAACAGGTTGATGTGTCAGGGATGGTCTAGGTTTACTTGGTCCTAACTCAATGTAGGGGGCTAGACTTGATAACTTTGAGATCCCTTTCAGCCATAAAATTCTCTTATGTTGAGGAGGGTTTAACTAAAGGGAGTATTATAAAAAGGAGGAATCCCTGGATATATATCACACACCAAAACGGAAAGGGGATGAAAGAAAGAAATTGAAAGGTAAAGGTAAGAAATAACAAAATCCAAGGTTGGGAACGTGAGACAAAAGAAACAGGAAAAGGAAGGTAATTCTAGGGGGATATTTTACTTGGCATTTTTGACCAAAAGAAATTCCAAAATAAAGCTTCCCATCAAAATTTTTCAATTATAGCCTATTCACTCGAACAGTGGACTGTGCTTGGGAGGAGTGATGAGAAGGAAGAGAGAAATAATTGTATTGATGGTACTGTAGTTCACTAATAGGATTTTTTGAAATACTCAAAGCTTTGTTCCATACCAGTGATACTCAGACCAATTTAGGAGCTAAATTAGTGATTAACATTACCAGAAGAGCCATAGTTGTGTGAATTCATTGTTTCATTTATTATAGTACTGTTCATATTTAAACAGAATGACAGGGGAAATATTTATATTATATATTCTCACAGCAAATAAGTGAATAACTTAGTGCAAATTGATAATTGAATTGGTTAACAACACAGTAAAAGCATTCTGACTCATTAATAATTAAAATCACAGTGTTTTCATATCATGTGCTGCAAAGAGCTTCAGGAGACATCTTAAAGAGCCACTTGTGGCTCAAGAGCTGCAGTTTGACGGTATGTCTACATTCATGGTGGCACTGTCGATACCACCGGCTCGATTCTGTGGGATCGACTGAGTGGCAATGGAGACCTGCTCAATCAATCCAGAAGTTGACTGTGTTAATTCACCCCCGCAAAAAGATTAATGTTGTGTCGACCGGTGGGCACTTCCAGTCAGTGCAGCGTAGTGGGGACGTTGCAGTAAGTAGAAGTTAGGAAATCAATGGGAGATACCCAAGCTATGTAAAGTATCTCCCATCAACTGTCATCAAAATTCGCTGGCAGTATAGACCAAGTCTGAGTATCACTGTTCCATACAGTAGGTTTACAGACAAATGAGGACGAAGGTGAGAGGAAGAGCAAGGATGAAATGTGAATAGATTTCATTTACAAAACAAGAACCCAATTACATGATATTGCAGGATTTTGTTTTTGTTGCTAAAACAAGACTATTATAGCACAATATGAAAGATTTCCAAAATGTAAATTATACATTTACTGGGCTTGGATTTCATAACAGTAGCAGTGTCAAGAATAAAATGAGAACTGTAAGTGAAAAGAAATTAGATTATAAAGTAATTTCTTAACAAGTCTTCCCTTTTCATAACTGTCAGATTTCCAATAAAACTATCACAATACCTAAGCACTGATTAAAATACTAAGCACTGATTAAAATACTAAGATTAATCTTGCATTTGTTAAAAATGGACCCTGCTGTTCAACAGTCTAAGATTTAGCTGCTTTTAAACTGATTTTTCAAATAATTTTGAAATTTTATTATTTTATTTTTCATTCATCAGCTTCTCTTATTCGAGAATTTACGCAGGCTACAAATTATTTTTTACACACTATATGAGAGGCCAAAAATCAGCTCACAATCTACATGTAACAGCCAGGATCAAAATAAATGTACATTTAGAGCATTAAAACTTCAATTAACTTCTGAAAAACTACACTGAGATTCTGTAGACTCTACTTGCAAAAGAAAAAGAGTTTATAAACGTTTACCTGAGCAGCTTCGAAACATCAGTATTTTTAAGCCCTATTCACATTGGATCAACATTAACCCAGCTTCCAAATACACAGTGTAAAATTCAATTACATTAACAGCCTTTCACAGTTGTGGCCCTGATTCAACAAAACACTTAAGTAATGTAGGCACTTGCTTAAATGCTTTTGTGGAATCTGGGATAGACTTATGCTTAAATGCTTTGAAGAAGCAAGACTTCTATTAGGAGTATCCATACATTACTCTTACATGAATGAGATAAGATGTACTTTGTCCAGTACAGAACCTTGGGACAAGGTAAAGTAGTAACCTCCAGTGGGCACATCCCATGAGGAAGAGCACACTTTATCAAAAAATAATTTGTGACACTTTATACTCATCTGTACTATGGGAAAAATGAAAAATGCGTATCAAGCGATCCCACATTCAAATAATCCCTGGTACAAATATTTCAAGGGTGCTTTAAGTGCATCTGAAGGGGATAAAGCTGATCAGTTGCAAGTTTCTATTGCTGGTGAACCCAATAGCCTTTTTCATGTATCAAGGAAGATACAAATATAGGAAATGTAATTGTGTATTTATTATTGATAAAATTAAATCAAATATATGCAAATCAGTATAACCTTCAGACTTCTGGCAAATTAACAAGGGCCTTGGTGTCATGCCATTTGGACACCTTTGGCCTGAAAGTGTGATTAGCCAACTGTGCAATACATCTTTCTGACAGACTGAATTTATTAAGATATTTACATATAGCTGTGTGTTCAGCAATACCTGAAATGATCTGTATAGAATGTATCAAATGTCCTTACTTTCCATACAAACCACAGCCACCATGTATACATGAAATACTGCATGTTAAGATATATTTAAATGTATATATTTGCCATCATGTCAAATCTCTTCCCTATTTTGGAAGTGCAGACTCTGCACACACTTCTTATGTGACAGTTATGAAAATGCCTAGGAGGACTAAGTCACATGGTGCTCTAGAAAACCTGATTTAGCAAGTCTACACTGCAACTGAATTCTGTTCAACAGCAGAGTTCAAATAGCTACTTAACATGGCTGTGAAACTGTTTAAGATCCAAACAGCAGCTGCAAATCAATTTCCACAAACATCACTTTCTTTAAAATGATTTTAAAAGTTTTAGTGTGGTAGTACTTTTCAACCAATTAGTAGTTTTCATCTCTGCATGTTTGGGGGATAAAAGTCTTATTATCTATACAGAGTTTTCATCCATTAATGGATTTTCCTCGGTTTTTATTTATTGATAAATATGGGGATTAAAACACTCTTTATAATAGAGTTTTGAGAGCTATGTATGAAAACTCTGTATAGGAGCCAAGTATTTAAGACTTAAAAGCTTTTGAGAATTATTTTAAACATGCACATATTTTATTGTAACTGAAACAACTGGTATCTGCTCAAATTCATGTAGTCAATATTTAAACAAATGTATTAAAATATTATTTTGTAGGATGTTACAGAGCATTAAAATACCTAAAAAAAACCCGATGTGTAAAAACAAACAGAATACAGAAACTGGAATCTCCATCTATACATAATGTAGTGTTTTACAACCTGGAAGGTAAGCCAGAACAGACCACTGAGAATCAGCGAGGATGATGAAAAGTACAAGACCCTAGATTCATTCCAGTTTCTCCACTATGAGTGTGCTGCCATCAGTAAAGCACCAAGCAGCTTCTTTAAAAGCTTTCCTCCCTGCTCCTACAACAGTCCCTATTGAGCTTGCCACAGAAGCAGTTTACAGGGCTACAGGCTCAGGAAACAGCTCCCTCGCCCAAGTTTGTGTGTGTCTGCTTTTGCAACACAGATCAGCTTCAACAGCATGTGATTAGTTCCCATAGAGTCACCAACAGATAGATGTACACTATCCAAACAGCACATAGCCTTTTGGCAACTGAGGGGATTGGAATAGAGCGACTAAGGGAAGGGGAGTAAAAATGAAAAAAAGCAAATAAGGTCAAAAAAGAGGTGTGATAGGAGAATGGAAACAAAGGAGAGGAGACTAGACAGAATAAATGTAGACACTAGATAAATGATCCATTTTGAAAGGATGCAAAAGTGGGTACTCTTTCACTGTCAATCACAGCGGGGTGTCAACAGAAAGCAAAATCCCCTACTATAATCCCTTCTATGCGTACATGCATATAGGACAAGTTGCAAATAGGTCTATTTTAAAAAAAAGAGACAATCCAAAGTGTGCTTTTTTAAAAAAACATCAAAAAAGAACAGACTTGCCCTACATGCTCACTGTGGGATATATTTTGTACACAGGAAAAAATGGGGGTAAAAAATTAAAAGCCTTTATAAATATTAAAAGTTAAAGTACTATTCTGTATTCTAAAATATGCTAACTCTCCTCTCACTTTTAATACCTTCTTGAAGCAGTGATTCTGGTGGCTGTGTAATTGAAGGCACAGAAGCAGGTTCACTTAAGTGGTCAGCAGCAGGTGTTCGTACTGAAGAGGTCACAGCAGAAGAAACAACAGATGTTTCCACACCAGGCTTGGTAAACTGAACTGTCTGGCTTACAGGATGTGATGAATCAAGGATACCAACTGAAAACAAAGTAGAAAAGGCAGATAACATTTTACTCTTTAGCAAAGACAACTGCACAAATACCAGACAACAGTTAAGATGCTGGTTTCATAGTTCCTAAAACAACAATAAAGAACAGCTTTAAACAGATAGATTGCTGAGAAAGAGGAAAATATGTTTTTCATTTGAACACCAATTCTGTTAAGTAAACACTCCATTAAAATGCAGAGATCGATTACTCCTTTGAATATTAATTGTACCAACAACTAAAGCAGAAAACAATTTCACATAGTAAGCATCAGATAGCATTAAACCATCTAAGTAGAACCTGGATATTCCAAAATTTTTGTTCCATCCCCAAACCTATGCCCTTTCATTCCTCCTCGAAGAATTGTTCCCACAGCCTGACACACTGTTCTACTCTCCAATCACTAATCTTCCTTTCAAGTAAGACAGCACAGCCAAACTGCAGCAATCAGTTGTGCAGTGTTCCACTACTCTGCCTCCCTACTACATTTGGTCCTTTCCAACTACAGGGGCCAGACACATAAGATTCTGCTTTAATCAGCAATTAGTATCACATGGAATATTAAAATATTTTCACATGGAATTTGAGATGTGTGTTTTGAACATCTGAGCCTTTAAAACTCAAACGATTGCCACAAGGCAGGATATAGCTCAGTAAGCATTCTTGCCATATCAAAACGATCCTCACTTCAGTGAAGTGAGTTTTAAAGGAGCACAGATATTATAGAGACAAGTTAAATATAGTTATGAACACTTTTGTAAAGGTATAGTAACTTTGTTTCTACCAAAAAAAAAAAAAAATCAATGTAGTCTAAATAAACTGTAATGTTAGCAAAAGTAACTTTAAGCAAGGCTCAATTCCCCCCTTATAAACACACATTCCTGAGAACTATGGGTAAATTTAGTTGATGCACAGGTGCAGAATACCTGCTTTTACAAGACAACACACCTGGCAATGCAGAATAAACCAAAAGACAGGATCAAGTCTTTGATGATTATGTTACCAAACCAGACTATTAAAATGGCAAAACGAATTCATCCAACCATCAGCATTTAAAAAACAAATGACGCAACTATTATAAGTAAAAATAAATAAATATGCATTATATTTTTAAAAAATTAAAATTGTTATGGTTATAGTTACCATTCAAGTCAGGAAAACCCAAGTTTGTATGTGCAACCTTAATTCTACCCTCGTGTATATATTATGATAGTCCAATTATGTGGTCCTATGTGATACTATACCATTTTTCTCAACTAGTACAATATTATTTGACAAGGTTTTAGGGAAGTTTGAGGGAAAGAGGGCATGTAAATCAACAATTCTGTTGGTTGGATTTACTGGCTGGCTAAGTGTTAACTGTATGTTACTACTGATGCCAGGTGGTCATTGTATTTTAAGTCTGTTTAATTTTAGGGTATCTAATGCTTTTTTAATGATTTATTTCTGAAATCTAAAATATAAGTATGTTGTTTCATTAATGTTTCTATAGCATACGTACAAATGTGAGCCGTTTCTAATAAGGGACACTACTGACTATTTATGCCAGACAGAGTTAATTGAAATAGTTTATATAAAAGATGAGCAGTGAATTTTTCTATTACTTAGAACACTGGTATAGGCACTAAAAGCAGTAGCCAGAGTACCTATATGCATAAAGCACTATAATCAATTGTTCATAACTCAGTTAAAAACTCTAACCAATATTCACTGTAACATTCAAAGATTCTTAATGATTTATTTCCTTGCCAAATGTTAGTTTTCTGCTTGCTATCATTTTTTATTAAAATTATCCAAAAAGCTTTCACAAACTAATAGG
The DNA here is from genome assembly GCF_026122565.2 of Emydura macquarii macquarii. Classification (NCBI taxonomy): domain Eukaryota; kingdom Metazoa; phylum Chordata; order Testudines; family Chelidae; genus Emydura; species Emydura macquarii. The sequence continues at coordinate 3,872,693 of NW_027133000.1, read as the reverse complement.
GAAAGGTTTTGGGCTTCTATTTATACTCTTTCAAAACAGCAGAACAGTTTCTCTCATATTTTAGAAAATGATGTTGCCTTGAAGCAGAAACAAAGCCTGGAAAATTTCATATACAAAGAGGAAAGTTTTGGAGAGTCCTGAGCAACTGAAAACAAGGGATTACAATGGGAACACTTACATAACTTTAACTATAGCCTTTGTTACTGCTCTAAGTCTTTCAAGAGTGGATGGCATACTATCTCATGAATCACAATCTACAGCAGTTTTAATTTTGCTATCAGTTTTTTCTCAAATGACAGGGAGATAAAGTACATACTCAAGTAGTGATTAACCTACAATACAGCAATCAAGCTCAGGATAAAGCTTGACTGAACATCTGTTTAAGTACACATTTTCTATTGGTTTATCCTAGACAAGCTTGATTAGCCACTACCTACATTCCAGACAGCAGATGCCATAAAAAATGCACCCATGAAACTAACAATGCTTTGTTAGCTAACAGTAAATGTGAAAAAATTTAAACACCCTTTAAAGTTAGCCTGAATTAGAGGAAAACAGCAACATAATAAATATATTTTATGGCACTACAATGAAGAATTAATCACTAAAAATGTGTAAGAACCTTAAATGTAAGTTAAAATAATTAAACAGGAAGCTGCCATTTTGAGATTCTGACAGAACTTAAGACACAGAACTTAAGTCACTGTATAATTGCATGACAGAGGAAAGTCAATGTTTAAATTTTATGTATTTTGTTAGCTAACTATAGTTCAACCAGTTTTCTTGAAACATCATGGATTAAATGCTGAGCATCCCTCCCTGCTTTTAAATATCAGGCTGGACCTTCTCTTACAAATCATTGGTCAGTACACTAGCACCATTCACAGATATGAAGATACCACAAGAGTACTTTTAAAGGATATTTTGGTGGACAGCCTGTCCAGTATTTTGTGGTAATCTGCAGTTAGAAGATCTAATATTACAGCCAGGGCCCTGTGCAGCTGGGGAATTTGTTCTGAGAAGCTGAGGAGTCTGTTCTGCACGATGTCCCCACTACACTTCGCTGACGGGAAATGTGTACCTGTCGACGCAGCACTACATGTTTTGTAGCAGTGGTTTTACTAAATTGACTTCTGGATTGATTGAGCAGGTCTTCACTTCCGCTCAATCGATCCGGATAAATCGATTTGACGGTGGCAAATTTGCTGCCGTCAGTGAAGACATACCTTGTCCTGAGGTTACATTTTCAATATAATGCCACACTTCAGACTTGGATAAAAATCTGCTGAGCTATTTTAACAAGAAAATTGTAGAGTATCAGCAAAAGGCTGGAATTTACTGGCAAATGGAACATTTATTATTTATTAATGCTTTGTTTACCCCAGGCTTCACTAATGGTGCAAATTTATTATAAAACTAGCTTTTGACCAATTAATGATAAGAATATTCGGCTTGTCGTATGTAACATGATAACCTCAAATGGAATGAAATAAAGTTAAATTTGGATACAGCTCGCTAACTTAGAAAAATGAATCTTTGGATCAGCCAGCAGCATAATTATCTACCTCACACTCAATGAGCTAGGTATTGTTATATTGCTCTAGTACAACAGAAAAGGAATACTGTATTAGTGCTTATTCTTAGATATGTAACTATAAATAAGTAAAAGTTAAAGTTAAGTTACACCACAGTAGGCAATTCCATCCTTCACCTTCGATTTTTTTCAAGCCCAAAGTTTATTATTTATTTGTATTATGGAACCATCCAGGAGCCCCACTCCTGGACTAGAGCCCATGATAGGTATTGTACAAGCAAGCAGAGATAAGATAGACTGACCACGCCCCATAGATCTTACAATCTAAATCAATGTTAAGTTAGTCTGAAAGTTAAAGTGAAATCTATACAGATGTTTTTAAGAAATTAGTCAGAACCAGAAATTTACCAAATGCAAAATTGTATGTAAAATCTACTTTAGCACTCATACTTCCATTTAAGCAATGATTGTTTAACTGACCTTTTCATTAATGAACAAACTGAATGCAACAAAAATATCACACCGTACATCTTTCATGTTCTCACTTAGATTTTTGCCAGCTTCATTGCCCTGTCTTTAAAATCAGTGTCCCTTGGAGACAACATTGTTAGGAGCAAATAAATAATGGCTTTCAACGTGTCTGACAATCAAGATTTTTCATTTAAATGAAAATGAAAAATCTATGTTAATGCAACACTAACATTGAGAATTTGTACAGACAAAAAGGGTTCACAGTACTACAGCAGATATGTATGACAGTATTTTGTATTGCTGCTTGGATTGGTCAAAGTTTGTCAATTTTTCCCTGTGGTGTGTGTAATGTGGTCAAGTTTAATATTACTGTGAAAATTTCAATATCCTAACTAATCCCTTTAAATTTTCAACCTGAACAAGCACTAACTGGTTTCTGCATTTAACTTTTTAAAGAAAAACAAAAGGAGTAGGCAAGAAGAGAAGTCAAGCAGATCTGGGGAAATTATGTCATTTGTGTCATCACACCATTTCATATAAATTACTTAATGCTTGACAGTAGCCACTCAAGTGAGATTTAGTTTCCCATTTTTTAGGTTATTTATTTTTGGGGGAAAGGGCAAGAAAGAAAGGGAAAGAGTGTAAGGAATCTTTAGGGAGTGTAGCATCATAGAAGGAGGATCTGCAAGCAGTGGGAGGAAGAAGCCAGCTTCCCAATCTTTCCTTGCGACTGCAAATCCCATATAAAATAGGAATGGAAGCTGCAGCAGGTATACAGCTCAGAGCAGCAGTAGAGATTTCTTGGCATGCAACCCAGCATGGTTCTAGGCTGAAACCGTAAATATTTGAAGGAGATAAAGTGAACAAAGAACGAGCTGGCTCACCAGCAACAACCTTCAACTTTGACAGATGAGGAAAGCAGCTTTTATTAGATAAAGGGAGGAAATGGAAATACAAAGATGCTCATCACCTAAGAATTTTAAGAACAAGCATACACAAGTCTTAGAGTTTTTACAGTTAATAGGAGTAAAAACATATATATATTTCTTTGATAACCTTCTAACAAACTATCACTTTCAATCCAGCATACATAGGCAGGAACCTAACCTACAATTCAACACAATAAAATTAAGCTAAAAGATACTCTGCATTCAAAACTACTAAAATAGTTGAATTTAGGCAGGGCTTAACTAATATGTGTTAGCTAAGCCTGACCTGAACTCAACCACTTTTCATGGTCAAGACAAACCTTCAGCTACAGAAACATGATAAGCACCTCTCCCAAATTCTCTTTTAATAAGCCTCCTATCCTAGTCCCCCTTTCCCAGCTAGAGAAATCCTTACATCATCTCCAACAGATTGTTTTCTAATTCAAGTGTGTTCAGTGTTTAAATATCCCTTTCTTCCAGTAAAGGAAGACAGTACCCATTTTGCTCCGCTCACAGTCAGGAACATAAAATTGTGAGAAACATACATCACCACAAACAAACAGTAAGGTATCTAATAGAACTAAGGGTTTTTCTTATTTTCTTATTACAATTCATACTGGGGGCAGCTACCTTGCTAAAAATGTGATGTTGACAATGTCCAAGTAACTTATCAGCAATAGTTTCAAATGCTAGTAGCACATTTTTTTTTAAAAAACCCAAAAAACTAGGATTTTCAAATGCATTTAGGTTATATATATATATATTTAATCTTTTGAATTTTCAGAGTGGGCTCAGCAAAATAAGTAGTTTTCCTTCACTAGCATTTGAAAGTATTAATCACCATGCTGGGGCATGACAAACGGATTATTGATTAGGTTCTGTCTTCACAGCTGACAGAGAAAATATACAGAGTTTGTCCATTTTTTTCCTAAGCATAGATCTACTAAGCACTAGAAGCCTCTTTGACCCTTCAGTTCTGTTTACACATATATTTATGTATTCTTTCCCAAAATTTTTATTACGAGAAACATTTGTACAAAAATAGTGTCTCTAATCCTTAGCTGACTTGCATCTCTCTCGGTGGAAGTCACATCTGTCAGCAATAACCCAGTTAGCTGCTGTGGAGAGAATTATGTCACCACAAACAGAGAATGACTTCAAGGGATTAATAAGGAAGAGGAAGTGACAAACTTAAAGGGTATAGAGGCCTTAATAGACATTTCATGCAAATGTATTAAAACAAATCAACAGAAATACCTACATTCAAAATATTTTCAATCATAAGCCATCATCAGTATAAATTATCATTTATATTGTTTTAATTGTGAAAAAATACTTCATTTCATGTAGAAGTTTCCTGATTTTGGCATAGTACTATACCTGTATTTATTTTGTTGCCTGCTCTAGCCGGGGATCCAGTGTGATTCCTGCTGAAGTTGTCTTGAGCTGACTGAAAATCTGAAGTGGACCACGATGTATAATTATATCCCAAAGGAACTTGCTGTTGCAGTGTATGAGGTACAGTTGTACTTTGACCAGGAAATGCATTAGTCTCTTCAAACTGTCCAACAGCTGGAAGGCTCTGGGAAGTAAACACCTGCCCATAGGGACTACCAACAGACATGGAAGGATAGGAAAGATTAGGATACACAGCACTAGAAACAGTAGGCATGGCATAATGACCAGAATAAAGGGGAAATCCCTGAGATGCAACTGAAGAGCTAGCTGAAGAACTGTAGTGACTCCTCAATGCAGAATATGACTGTGGAGTACTTGTATGCTGTAAATGGGATGCAGATGATATTCCTCCTTGGATAAGTCCTCCAGCTGGCTCCACAGGATGAGGAGCCCTACTGTACAACTGCTGTGTGTTCAACATGCTGGGAGCCCTAGAAGGTGTCATGACACTTTGCACTGGTATTGAATAGCAAGCAGGGTGGTAATCAGCACCATACTGGTTATTCAACTGCGTAGGGATAGCTTCACGGGGCACTTGCGGGTAGTGTCCAGATGGACCACTATAGTTTTCAAGATGTAAACCATATCCAGAAGGGAACTGCATCGGACCTGAAAAGAAAAAAAAAACGTCATATGTATTAAAGTTGTATGAATTATACCTTTATCACAATTGATTCAGACAGACAGATTGTGCGATCAGGGTGCTTACTAACATTAACATGCCAGCACGAGGAGCAAGCAACAAGCAGCACCAAAAAAGAGAAGTGATTTCCAAACAGCAGAAAGGACAGAATGGCCAAAGTAACAGACATTTATGTGAAAATAAAATACTTAAAGTAGTTTGTGTACACATACAAAAGACACTTTTCAAAGGCTGGTCTTAGATATTTGAAAATTTGTTGTAAAATGTTTACCCCAAGATAAGATGTCACATTTATATTTGGAGGATTTAAAAAAAAAAACAAACAAACATTAAAAAGCCCCTGAAAAAGAATGGTATTTACACAACAGAAAAATGAATAATTTTGTGTTAACACTTTTTGGCATAAAAGTCAAGTAAATTTTTCATATTCTGGGCATTTAAAGACCAAAACTTAGACAAATTAGTAAAAAACAGTGAAAAATATTTCCAGATAAAAACACTGATTAATTTGAAGAGCAGTTTAAATACTGTAGCAATAAATAAATTCAAAACAGTGCAAGACTACACACTAGTTGTCCAAAAGTGCTTTCTAATTAGCTGATAGGGCCTTCCTGAAATTGCATATCATTATGTTCAATAGAATTGAGGAAGAAACCTAATGGAGGAATAAAGATAAGGTATCCTATGTGGACAGGAGGTGGAGAGAGTGTTTGGGAGGAAGGGTGAGGGGCTGAAGGAGAAATAAAGCATGACAACTTAAACAGCCTTCTTCTCCAAAGTGCCAGGCTGCTCTTTCAGCAGCAATTTGTGGCTCTTTTGGCACTCGCTAGTCCACTATCTTAGTGTTAAAGCTAAAGTGGGAGCTATTTAATAGTTCAATTTCTTTTTCCATACAAGCTGAGCTGAAAGTATTTGTTAGGCACAAAGTGCTGCTGAAAGGACTACTAGATTTCTGAGAAACAGAAAAAGCCCAAATAGTCCACGAATCCTTTAAAATGTTGAAAAAGATATATTTTAATAATGGCCAAAAGATGCTTATACCACTTTCCTTAGTAGCTTTAAGAGTAGAGAGTAATGGTGAATAAGCCCAAGAAAACATTTTTAAAAAATGAAATGTAAAATGAATGAACCCCACTCTAACAGTAATGAGCTATTTTATGGTGTGTATTAATGCACTACTGATGCACTTTGACCTAATGCCTTCAGCCACCTGAAAAGGTGCATCAATACCCTACTATGACACCTACATGACACCTTGTCATGGCTTGTTTTATTTAAATATTTTTGACACTTTACATTTAATGGCTCTCTCTGACAAATTCTAAGACATCTCTTTGACAATGTATGTATGTGAACTGCATCTGATCATCTAAATGAGAGTATTTTTAATTTCTTATATTGAATATAAACAAAGAGTTAATACTATTTAGAAACTGAATTTTGTAGCGCAGCAAAATGTGTAATGTAACTTCTTCCACTGCCTCTCCTCCAAGTGAAAGGGCTGTGTGTAGTACCAAAACTTTCTTATGCCCTTTTTAAATTAGCATTGAATAAATAAGACTGGGTATGAAGACAGACTGAACCAGTCTGAACTAGCCCATAATCTCATTGTCTCAAATCTCCATCTTCTACAATGGCTGGGCTAACTTCATTTACAGTCTTAAATAAAGGTTTTAGTGTGTACAGTAGCCATTTCTAACTCCACAAACATTTTTGTTCTTTCAAAACACATGGCAGATTACAAGTGTGAAAGCTAAAGAAAAATGACCAAATCATTCGTAGCTAGCCAATGAAAGAAAACAATTTTATCACACAAATTTAAAAAAAGCCCATAACTTTAAGATTTTAAAAATCCAAGTACATTACTAGCAGATTTTACATCTATAGAAGAAAAGTTCCAGGCAGTTAAGTCCCTATTCCTCCAACTATAGCTTTTCATGAAGGAGGAGTCAGTATCTGGCCCTTATTATATCCTTACACAAAAACCTCTGATTACACAACATCAGTGTCAGCTTCCGAGACATTTAAACTGCACAATAATAGTTTAGAATGTCTAACAGTTTAAAAATAATTAGCTTCATTTTATAATTTAAGTAGTTTGAGTTCACTTATCCAGCCTTAGCTGAAAAAAATAGTTCACAACAAGGATTTAAAATATGCTTAAATATTAAATGTAATGGTCTAGAAAAAAACAAGTCCATTACAAAAGCAAAGACTGCAATTCTTCCAATGAGGTATCTAGCAATTCAAGAGTCTTAAACTTCCAAAAGGAGACTTCTTAACACTTTTACAGATTTGCAAAAAGTGTAAATCGGGAAACTAAGCAGAAAACTCACCAGTTACAGGTTAATTTACAGTACTGCTCTGCTGATGCCTCAGATTGTGTCAGAGACTACCAAGTGGAATTGATTTTACTGCAGTAGATTATCTTATAAATACAAAAAAGGTGCTTATCCAAAGTTCTAAGTGCATTTACCATATATTAAAAATACTAAAATAAATGCAGTTGACTTCTAATAATGGGGGGCAACTTCAGATCCTCATCCCAACTGTACAAGATGACCACCCAAGCAAAGACATGGACCTTAAAAAAAGATGTGGGCTACTTAGGAATATACTCACACCTTAAGGTTCCCTCAAGCAGAGGAAGATCTGATCAATCACCTATTGGGCCAAAAACCGTTTCTGAGGTGGTTCCAACTACAAATGATAAAGTGCCTATACCTTAATCATACTTCTACCTTTGTTCTTTTCCTTGCTTCCATTTCCCCTTATTTCTATCATACTGCTGATATGTTCCTGCATAACTTCATTCTTGTGTACCGTTTACTCTTTCAAACAGAATATTGTATATTACATCCAATGGTCTCTGGAGACACACAAAAACACTGAGATAATTGAGTGTTTGAATAACCGAGGAAAATGAGCATGAAGACCTCAAGGTGCTTTTCATTCCTATAAACAGCTGATCATTTTAGCAGAGCTACTGGAGGAGGGGTCTAGCTCTGAAATTCCACAGAACCCTGTTCATCCCAATCTTAGGATTTCTACACAACACAAGTGCTACTGCTGCACAACTCCTAAGCAACTCCACTTTGTGGAGTGAAGAAGTTATGTAGAAGAGGAGTTTCATGGATCCCAGTGGCCTCCTTTCCCAGCATCTCTACTTCATTTGAGGATGGGCTCTCAGGTAGGAATGGAGAATTTTTAAAACTTCATTCAAATCTTTATCTGAAATTCCCAGAGAATATTACCTTGGTTTAGGTAATAGGAAGGTTTTGGATAAGTGAGGTTTGGATACTCAAAATACTACATTAGGAAGAAAGCAGCAGTGTGACAACAGGATTATAGAATGCAACTATCAGCAGGATTAAGCATAGCATCAGTTTATTGGATATAAAGCTTGACAATCAACGAATCCAGATGAAAAACAGAATACCTTCAGCAATCTTGAAATTTCAAGCGAAGATATACTTTTCACCAGAACTCAAAAAATGTACTTATATGTTACACAGTCATGGTGAGCTTCATAATTATGAAGGGAATCAAGCAGGGAAACAAACACCATCAACTTTTGCAGAATTTTGCAGAATCTAAGATTTAATTTATAGTATTAAATGTCTAACCCTTTTGGCTGCAAAGAAAGATAAACTTTCTGAATGTGAAATAAATGTGAACTATTGCAGTGCAATCCTGCTAAATATGAAGTCTGCCCCAGCACCTTTGAAGCTGCTCCGAGTTAAAAGCTTTGAATATATTAGGTCCCTAACCAATCAGAGACTAATCCAAAAGATGAGCCTCCTCCAAATAGGGCACAGGTACAGGGGACAGCACCACAGGCAGAACCCAAGCAATAGCCCCATTCTCATTAACTATGGAACAGGTGACTAGGCTACTCCACTGGCCCTTTCCATGCACATCTTTTGTACTGACTCACTGGTAAGTGTCCTTTTTCCAAACCCTGCTACTTACAATGAATAAGTTCTGAACTATGAGAGTAAAAGTCAATATTTTCAAACTTTGATGCCATAAGTTAAGATACCTAAATCCATAACTGGGCTCATTTATAAGGCTTGCCTGAGATTCCAGGATGCTTTGAGTGCCCAGTACTTCTGGGAAATCAGGCTACCTTTTTATTTAGGAAACCAAAATATAGACTTATTGCCTTAAGTTTATTACAATTAACAGATGCATCTACTATTGGTGGTGGCTACCTAGTTGAAAAGCAACAATGTTCAACCTGGGACATTGTACACTTTTAACTTGAAATCTCAACAACAGCAAATTTTGAATTGGAGATTCAGATACTGCAACTTCCTCTCAAAATCCCTAGCAACTTTCTTTATTTTCTCTCTTCTGTTGCTGTGGAAAGAGACATGTCAACAGGGAAAACCTGATATATGAACAGAACTTGTCTACAAATAAAAATTGTACCACCTAACTACACCAATACTGTTAAAGTGGTAAAACTAGAAAGAATAGCTAGTTGTATACACTACAGCTTATTCCTATATGGGATGAGGAAGAAGCTATACTGGTCTAAGGCACCTTTACACCAGTACAACTTCATCTATATTGGGGGTTGTACTGTATTGGTAAAAAAAAATACAACCAAAACCTTACTCCTCTGACAGTTATGCTGGTGCAAAAGCCATATGCAGATCAGGCCTGAGTGAAACTGACTATCCAAAAGTGCTATCAAATGCATAAACTTGAAAAAATGAAGTATCTATTTTAGTTAGAGTAATCTTAGGTGCCACTTGTAACAATATTATGAAAAAAAGTCTTCCTATGGAAATGTGCATGTGTCTGGGGGTGTTAATATGACTGTCTCTTTAGTATTTAACACAAGACTTGAAAAAAAATCCATCATTAATAATCTGAATTCATTACAGTATTACTTTCACCTTAAGTATCACTTTTCAGCTAGAAAACAGCCACCAGCAACATAAGTTATAATTAGTAATTTTATTGTCATATATTTAGTGAGAAAGTCTTACATTTGGACTTCAAGACTGAAGGGATAAGCAAAACAGGCTTTTTTTTTTTTTTTTTTTTTTTTTTTTTAATATTAAAAGGGCTTTAGCACAGACTCCAACAGGATTGAATAGTTAGGAAGAAAACCATTAAGACAAACAGTTTTACAAAACATTCTTTTTTAAAAAGTTTGTACCAGTATGAAAATCACTAAGGATCTTTCTCATGGACTTGTTCCCTGGATCAGACAAATACTGTCATGGGCATGAGCACCAACAGCCTTCTGAATACTTACAAGACCCAATTTATCATCTCTGCCAAACACTGAATTCTTTGGATAGAAGTCTTTGGATTGAGCTCTTTATTAGGGTCCAATAAATTCCAACAGTTAAGAGAAATCTGGCAGAATTTATGAAGTCTAATGTATACAGTACTCTCACAACAACACATACTGTTATCTCTAGCATGTGCAAACATGTCAGGAACTGTATTGACATAAGTAAGCTACACTTACTCCTCACAACATATAACCAACACTGATTTCAAAAGCAGAGGCTAAATTCAAGGAAGCAGATGGTGCTATTCTGGGCAAAGTGGAACATGGCATTAAAACTAAAAAAAAAAAAATCAAGCCTCGTAGCTTCCTTTTTGAGTTTCCTGTCTCCCCTCTTTCCCATCTTTCTTTCATAAACCAATGCTCCATGTAAGTTCTTCAAGACTGGTAGATCAAAACAAAACTATCTTTTTCAAAATGTTGGAATAGTATTGTGTGGTTACGTAAAGTGACCAATTAAATTAATGCCTTACCTATGAATCACCAAATCCACATTACTGAAAATATATCCTGAGGTCAAGAATATGAAAACCAAGGAACAAATAGAAGCAACAGTCTGCTTCTGAGTTTATTTTTAAATTTTTTGAGAATTAAAAATAATTGTCTGAATCACAGGTAAATTAAATGGTCAAACTTAAGATAGTTTGTAAACAAAATTATGTTGCTCATAAGCCCTTACACTATTACCATGGAAGAATTTTAAAAAGCCAAATGATCAGTACTATTTTTACTCTTATTTTTGACAATTCTCCTGTGGTAGACATAGTAAAAGTATACTTAGTGAAAGTTATGGTTTCCTATTTTTAGTGTTGCAATATTTGGATATCAATACTGCATGGAAACAACTGTTTATTTGAAAACAACTGCTTACATTAGAATTTTATAAACATGGAAACATTTATTTTTGTCTTAGTTCTTACAAAATTAAACCTCTGGACAAAATTTAAGTTCAAAGCCTCTTTCTAAAAGCTTCCATTTAATTGTCCTAGGTTTCTACAAACCTTCAGCAGTATTTGCATGAACTTGATTCATGATCTGTTGCCTAAATTTGACAGAGACTGCCACCTAACTCTGCTCCTATAATCAAGGAACATTAAAATTAAAGACCTTGATCCTGCAAACATCTAGAGGCTAACCTCTGTGCCTATGCCAATCTAACTGAGCCTAAGATGCTAAAATGCAATGCTAGCAAATATGCTTAATATGAATAACACAGAGAAATTAAACGGATTTGGATCAGAAGCTAAGGATCTCATTAAATCAATTATACATATTGTTACGATAGATCCATTTTAAAATTGTGAGCTATAAAATCAGCGACAGTATCATTATAGATTACAAAATATGTGAAGAGATGTCTTAATATATTTTCACACTAAAATACACAGGCAATTTGCTCAATTTTAGGATATGTAACTTGAAGTGCATGTCTTCTCATTCTGTGATTATAAAACACTATAAAAAACAAAAAGCATTGTGTTTTAGTGATTCACATCCCATGAGTACTTCCTTGTTTAAGTTAATCATGCATTAGTCTTGTTTATTTCTCTCAAATCCCTAAGACCTCAACCCTATGAACATTTATGCACATGCTTACTTGGTATACATGAATAATCCCACTGTGAATGCAACTATTCCCATCAAAACTACTCAGGTATACAAAATAAACTAAGCATCTTAAGTGTTTGCAGAACAAAAGCCTGAGGCTGTTGTAACCTATAAAGTGTTCCTGTGATGCAGTTTCCCAACTAGAAAGGTTCCAAAATTAAATTAAATTTGAGGAAAAATACTGTACTACCTTGCTTACTATTTTAAATAAGCCTAGCTGGAAACAGCCAATATTCTGAGAAGTTATTCCTCTGTTTCAGAGCCAGAACTGAAGAGATAGGGAAAAAATTATCAAAGGTTTGGTTTTTTACCTGTTATACAGCTACTTCACTTAAACACTTCTTGCCCCATTCCCAACCACGAGATGCAATAAAAAACACATGAACTAAGTCTAAATAGCTATGCGTGCATGTATATAAAGCCAAAAGTCACTCCTGCAGAGCACTCCATACCAACAAACAAGTCACTCTCCCCTCCCCACACACATGCAAATCACGTGTCCACAAAGGGGCAGGGCAACACCTAGGCCAGTGATACTTAGACCTCAGTGGTTCAGGAATCAAATTATCCTCAACATTATCCAAATGAGCCACAATAATGTGAATTGTTTCATTTACTACAGTACTATGTATTCATATTTAGTTTTAATGCATATATATTATTCTCACAGCCAAATATTATTTGATCAACTATAATTGGTTAATAAAACAGTAAAAGCATCCTGATTGGTTAACAACTAAATCACAGCGCTATAATATCATGTGCTGCAAAAAGAGCCGCAGGAGACACATTAAAGCGGCGGCGAGCCTCAGTCCCACTATCCCTAGGCGAGGCTAACCACTCAGTCAGTCACTCACTCACTCAGACGACCAGGGCTACACACGCCAACTGAAGGCCCAGCCGCTGGGCTTTACTCTGCGTCTGGAAAAGCCCGTTATGTGATGGGACATTATCCCAGCCCATCACCTCAGCGAGCTGGGAGCAGGACCGGACCGGACCGCACCGCACCGCACGGGCCTTCGCGCCGTGTGAACGGGGGCACGCAGCGCAGCTCAGGCGGGCCCGGGACAAGACATGTGGAAACGCCACAGGGCGGAATTACCCCAGCACTTCCCCCAGACCAGCCCCCTCTGCCCCCGGCCCCCGCCGCCCTACCGCCGCCATTGCCCCCGCTACTCCAGCCCCGGCGCTAGGCCCGCGCGGATTTCCAGGCCTCCGCTCCTCACCGTTCTGACAGGGCGGCGCCCTGGCCGGGGCGGCGGGAGCTCCGGCCGCTCTAGGGGCTGCGCCGAGGCCGGCGGAGCGCGGGGGGAACCCGGCGGGCGCCGACATGGCTCTTGGCTCGCGCCTCCTCTGCCTCTGTCCTGACTCCTCCTGACCCCGCGCGCGGACGCGCCGCCGGGCGTCACCAACGGAACGGACCCTACTGGAACGCGCGCAGCCGCAGCCTTCCGCGTTGGAACTGGCTGGCGCGTGAGGCAGCGAGCTAGACCAGCCTGTCCGCGCCCGGAGCCGACAGCGCACAGTGCCCCCTAGCGCCACCTCCAAAAGTGCCACCGCCACAGACCCCTCCCCCAACATGGCCCATATGGATAGGCCACTCCTGCTCCAGGCTTTCCAGACCCTACTGCAGCCTTTTCTACTGCCTGGGAGAGGGAGCAACTTGCAGCACGTGCCCCATGGTCCCCTCCCCTTAGATTTGAGCCATTTCTGACCCAGGCCCCTTTCCCATCTGTCCTGACTCCAGCATCCTGATAATTATAGCTCTAACAGCAAACCTTTGGGAGGGATCTGGTTTCTCAGGTCAGAGAGACAAAATCAGCTCCTTAATATCCATCCAGAGACCTACAGGCAGTGCAGATCCTGGCAGAGCAGTGCCATGTGTCCCTCAGAATATGCTACTTGTAATATCCTGCACTGGCTTCAGCTTCCAGCTGGATTTAAGGTGCAGCCCAAGGCATAACACATTACAGTGATCTAGTCTGGCAGTTACAAACCCATGGATGAAGAACCACATTTAAAGGGAACAGTTGCAATCTCCAAGCAAGACAGAGATGTAAAAAAGTTGCTTTGGTCACTGTGATTTCCAACAGCAGCTGTGAATCTGACAGTACTTTCACGCTGAGATGCCTAGAGAAAAATGTCAGGTACACACCCACACGGAGAAAAGCAGCTATCATCCCCACCCTCTTCTCCAGTCTACCAGCATCACCTCAATTTTATCCTGATTGAGTTTCAACCATCTTGCTCACATCCTATTCCACGTTCTGGTTGGACAAGAGCACCATGCACACACTAAACAGGAGAGGTGACAAGAAACAACCCTTGGGCCTCCACAAGAGCATTAGAAGGGAGTAAAAGCAATTGTCCAAAACAACTATCTGGGAACACTCACGAGATTTGTAACAACAGCCATTTTCTTTTCACACCTACTACTATCATCAGGGAATAAACAACACTTAACGACCGTTGATATCAAAGGAAGCTGATAGATCTAATAATATCTGCATCTGCTAGTAGAGGGTGATTGTAAGAGAGTGGCTTGCCCGTGGCTAAAGAGCCAGGGGCTAAAACTACCTGATTATAACATGAGCCCCACTTGAGGGGAATCAGGCAATTCCCATAAAGAGGAGGCAGTGATGCTAGTAAAGAACAGGAAGCTAGGCTTAAATAGTAATAAAGCCCAGCTGATGAAAGCAATGGAGTAAGACCTAGGTAGGAAATTCAGAGTAAGCAGAAAAGTTTTTCAAGTAGCAAGGTCTGACTTGACTTGCAAAGCCTGACTTAAGTAAGGAAGAGATCCAGACAGGAACTTAAGATGCTGTGTCAGAAATGGTCTGTAGAAAAATGCACCTCTGCTAAAGAAGCCAAGGTAGGGTATGTCTACAGTGTTATATTAGTAAACCAAAATGACCTGTGAGGATAAAGCTAGGAAAAATAAAATTAAAAAAAAAAAAAAGCTGAGGACACTGTTCTAATCCTGTGGCTATAAAACTTTATTATTGCAATTTACTTGCAGGACACCATGTAAGTGTGAAATCAGAAAGCTGAAATGTTGTAGAAAATGTAGATAACTGCAATGACTCCAATGACCAATATGAAAACTGTTTAAATTACTCTTTAAAAGTAGACTGAACAAAGCACTAGAAAATACTATATAGGACCAATCCTTTACTGGTTCCAGGGGATAGACTACATATAATTTAATAGGTTTTCTCCAGCTCAGTCTGTGAATCACTGTATGTCATAAGCTGTAGTGATGCTCTCACAAATGTGCAATAACTTTAAGATGTTAGTTTTAAACCAGTTTACATTTCATGTGGCACTTATTTTTCTTGTACCCATAATTTATTTTTAACTTGTACCCATTATTATATGTTAATTTATATTAAGTTTATTTTTAAGTTATATTAACTTATTTTTTTTGTACCCATAATTTTTGAGAGCTTGGTTCAAAGTTGCTCCATTTGCCCTCAACTACATGTTGGACTTGCTTAAATGTCTGTAAGTTTCCTAGATGGTATTTGAACTTATGGGTTCTTTTGTAGCTTTGGGCCAATCCATTAGTAGTGGATTAACTTTTTAGCCAGACATGTATTGCTGCTAACCATGTTTAATTTTTTCTTCACAACAAAAAAGAAAAATCATCACACAACCGCTAGCCAATTATAACTAACACCGTATTAATCAACACATGTGGAGTAAAGCGTAGGGTTCTTGTGGATGGTATCCAAAAAAGAGAATCCCATGAAAACTTTAAATAAAAGAATCATTTTGGAGCTTGTAGTGTTTTCCTCATATCAACCCAATTTTCATCAAACCACCCTGAAATATTCATATAATACTCATGGTTTACTTTCTACATAATCTGCTATTCTAATGAGATTTTTTTTTCTACAAAATGAAAGTTTAAAGCGCCTGCAAAACTGTAAACTTCTGACAACTTTATGGAGTCTCAACCAGAGCTGCTATAACAAATCGTGCTTAACGGGTAAATAACTATTACAAAATAGTTAAGTGGCATTCCACTGCGTGTTAGAGATGTGAAATTCTAAGCTATGATTTTTTTTTAATGAACAATTTGCAAACTAAATAATTAAGGGGTATATTTCCTGGAAACAAAGAAGGCCTCCATCAAGGGCAGAAACAAAGGAGGCCAAATAGTTCCAGGCCCGTGGCTCTGAGACAGCTTACCTACATTGCCATAGCTGTATACTGCGATGGCATAGTTATTCCTGTGTGGGAGGGGAAATAACTGTATGAGTATAAGTCCTCTTTAGAATGGTATAACGGCATCTACACTAGAGGGATTGTTCTAGGCTTTTAACTGGTATAATTATTTCACTTAAAAGTCACATCCCTTACTGAAATAGTTTAGAGCAGTAAAACTTTTATGTTTAGAACATGCTTCAGATCTCCTGTGGCCCATCTAAAACAGGCGTCCATGGTGAAGCACCTTTGTTGTTTTAATCAGTGTAGATATAATGGATTCTTATTATAGTGTGCTTTAAAACAACCTGTGTAGCCTGCATACACTAGTAGTACATGGAGCAGATCACAGAGCTGACAACTTCCATGACCACAGTATGTCTATGGGTACATCTGCACTGATGGTGGCAAAGTCGCTGCCGTCAGATCGACCTATCTGGATCAACTGAGTGGTCAGTGAAGACCCGCTCAATCGATTCAGAAGTCGATGCAGTAAAACCACCCCCTCAAGTGGTGTAGTGCTGCATCGAGGGGAACATGGTTCCCGTTGGTGCAGTGCAGTGAAGACGCCACGCAGAAGGAAAGCACTGCGGTCAGCTTGCATAACTCCCATCGACTGCCACCAAATCGCCAGGTAAGCATAGACGGGGCTTTTTTCTTCTTTCATTTTTTTTAAAAAACCAAAACAAGAACATTCAAATAAGAGAGAGAAAAACAACTAAATCCCAAACTGAGCATTAGGGCATCTTTAAGTTTAAGAAATCAAGTACCCAAACATAACATGCAGAATTAAGGATAACATTGATTTTGACTTTTCATGTTTAGCTCTGTTCTAGCGTGCTTGATTTCTCAACTTTAATGTTGCATTAATACTAGGTGGTTGTGTATGGGGGGTGGGGTTGTTTTGTAGAATATACTATATATAGATTTGTATTTTAATAAGTTTTCCTTTCATAGCCTTGTTTATCCATCCTGCAGTAGTTATTACATCAGTCTATTGCTATGGAAATTATTGTGGTATCTAAACTGGTATTTAATGACTTCACTGTAAAACAAACCACAAAAGGAAGGAGAGCTGTGAGGAGAAAAATCCTTGTTTAGACACACATGTTTAATATTTAGCAACTATTATAAGACATTATAGAAAGTATGTGAAAGGTTAAAAACCTTTGAGTTGTCAGTCTGATATATCTGAAAGCTGCCCCCATTATAAAACTACAATGCTAAAGACAAAGAAAATGTAGTTTTGAATGTTTGTTTAATTATTTTGAATATTGTTTTACAAAGCTTAGGGAATTGTCTTCCACATATAGCATTTACACTGTGATTAAATCCATTCATTGCTAGCAAGTCCAGATGTGTTAGCAGTTAACACACCGGCTCCCTAATGTAATTCCATCATAAACCCAAATACATTAATTTTCAGATTCATTATGAATGAGGATGCATTAGCATGAGTTGGATATTAAATCTGTAAGCAGTTAATGCTACCATGCAACCAATAACATATGAGTTGGCTTATTGAGTCAGACCATTGGTCCACCTAGTTTAGTATCCTGCTTCAGGCAATAACTAAGTCCTGGTGATACTGAGGAAGGAAAAAAAGTGGCCATAATGCAGCTATCCATTTATGCAGTGCTATGGAAAAATGTATTTTCAGACCCTAGCTGTCAGTGATCTTATTTTCTGATACAAGGTTCAGTTTCCTTTGACTCTTTTAATGCCCACAAATGTAAATATTATTGTTCATACAAATATTCAACCCTTTAAAGTTTTTGTCAGAGAGAATTGTTTTGAAAACAATATGTTTTAATGCAACGAAGTATACAACTGTAAGTAAGGACTTGATCCTGCAAACATAAACTACACTGCTTATTGTCATGAGAACACACCATGGGGTATTTGCAGCACTGCCACTTCTGGTGATTATGTTGGAAGTGATACAGTTTTGGAAGTTTGAAGTAATGCAGACTGCTGCAGGTAGTCTCACAATGATGTGAAAAGCTCCAGCTCTCGCATGGTTTTGGAGTAGCAAAAGTGAGTGAATCTCTTCACCCAGCAATGCCCTGTAGCCTAATGGAAAGTGTGTTACATTTACAAGCCCAGAGGCCACGAGTTAGTTCTCTGCTCTGTCCTTTCACAGCCCTTATGAGTTCTTATACTACTGCATTGTGGGTTACTTATTATTCATTCATTTCACAGGTCAGAAAACAGGGCTTGCACAAGGTCAGTTTAGGCAGAGGCAGGAACAGAAATCTAGTGCACCAATGTAATAACCCAGTCTCTTCTGGTTTGCCACATGCTCTTGCAGAAGCAGCATGCCAAATTAGGTACTTCTGTTACCCACACTAACATAAGGTTCTGTCACCTTTTAACAGCTAGCTCATGTATAGATTTATGACTGCTACTTCATTGCTGATAAGAGATCTGGTACTTGTATTCAAGGGTTAGAGGTTCATACTTTTACCTCCAGAGGTCTCAGGTTCAGTCCCCACAGATGAGCTGAACAGGCTGTGCTGTCTGTAACCACTGTATGCTGTCAGAGGTAGGAAGAGAAACCAAAAATCTTGATGTCTGAATGTGTATGTTGTGTCTTCTTGTATGGGCTGGTCCACACAAAGGATACCAGTATGCTTTCCTTCTTATTGATTACTTCTAATCTTCCAGATGTCCGTGTTGTATCTTAGGATGTAATGCATTTCATCCATGTGGAAATGAAAACAACTTTTATACATTTATGTATATTGTTATAAGGACTCTGCAGTAATTAATTGAATGATTTCATATTGCAAAACGTTGCCTTTAGAAGTGAATGTAGATGTTTAGTTTTACTGTTTGTTGCATTTTTACTGATCCTTGTGGTTAATGGGATCTCTCTTTTAAGAACAGAATGTGGCAGATTGAGAGTTCGTTTTACTGACTAATGCGTGGAAGATTTTGCCCATGGACTTGTCTTCACTGCAGAGTTAACTCAAGTGTTGCCCCTAACTTGAGTCCTATTCACAAACACAAACCCTTAGCTTGAGCATAGTGGTCTTAAGTTGGATGACCTGTTGGAGAGTATAGGCTGCAGCTTGAGTTAACACTGTGCAGTCTGAGTGCTGTTTTGCAGGGTGGGTGCTATCATTCAAAGTAGGCTAATTTGAGAGGAGTTAACTCAAGTGTAGATAATTTACATTAACTCTGCAGTGAAGACATAGCATGTGTCCCTAGAGATTGGAAGACTCTGCCTATATAAGTTCCAAGAATGTCAGAACTTGATTTATTAAACAGCTTTCCAGAAAGCAAGCTTCATTATTAATCAGCAATCAAGCTCACTTGTAAATGACCAATCCTGTCCAGATCAGCAGGGATTAAAAATTGTTCCTATCAAATTTAGGTTTGGTGTTCCCTATATGAGATGAGCTTGAAAAGTACCAGTTCCTGTTCCTAAACTCAGCAATATGCAGTGCACTAGGTTGTAAGCTCTCCAGGACAGGGACGGTCTCTCACTATGTGTTTGTACAGTGCCTAGCACATTGGGGCCCCAATTTTTGTGGAGTCCTTGTCAAAGGTTGGCTGGCCTCTCTAAATGAAGTAGGTCCAGCCCCACTGTGTCAACACAGTTGCATCCCAGGTTGACCTGATTAAGAGGGTGGGATTGCATCTAGGGCTAATAAATAGGAGGAAGAGAGGTGTGATAGGGAGGAGAAAAGGGAACGTTCCAGTCTTCTGGGAAAGGCTGACTAGCTATCTTGATTTTTTCTGAGCTAGGACTAGGAAACCAACAGAGGGGCTAGCTTGCTGACCTTTCTAAGGTAAAAACTTGGAAGCCTGGAAGAAGCCTAGGAATGACTCCAGCTGGATGGGTGGGGTGGCTGTTCTGATAAAAGTACAGGTGGGGATCGAAAGAGTGCCTGGATGGTGCAGTAGATTCAAGACTGGAAGTTTGAGATGTGTTGTTGGACTGTGTTTTGGGACTATTGTGGACTATGCATGCTGTATGTGGGACAAATAGATTGTGTTTTGGGTTTTCAAGGACTACTTGTAGTGTATCAGATGACAAATTGGCCCTGAGTAGGAATAACGTTGGACCCAAGAGAACTTGTAGTGGAGTTTTAAAGGTACATGAGTGGGAAAATTGAAATGGTAACCCTGGTTTTATTGTACCCAGCCACAAGGGTGAACTTTATCAGTCTTCTAGTGACAGCCCAAAAATGATATTGAATCTTTCCCCTTAAATCTTGTGAATTTTTTTTAAGGGACAATCTCATGATTTTTGGGATGGGTCTCACTCGTGATTTCTGAACTTTTGGGGTTGGAAGTACTGTTTTTATAGGAGCAGGGCTTATATCTGTAAAGCAGCATTGCAACTGTGCTCATTTAGATGTGATAGCATTAGCTTTTGAAGAGCTGATGCTAGCCTTTGTATTAATGAACTCTGTTAAAGAGGATTAGTTCTAGGTGGGAGATATTTGTATTGGCTTCCACTGCCATCTGCTGATCCATACACAGAGGTTCTAGGACTTTGGAAAAAATAGCAAATTTGGGACCTGTTCTGGTATACACTTAAGCATGTGCTTAACTTTAACTACTTAAGTAGTCCCATAGTCTTCAGTGAGACTACTCACATGAGTAAACTAAATGTGTGTCTGCAGGATCAGGGCTCTAGTTACATAGTTACTAAAATTACCCTTGTCATCAGTATGTGAGGAAAATATTGGGAATAAGATTTCACCCGTATGCCTTTTTTTTTTTTTTTTTTCTATTTTGAAGATAACAAAAGAATCCACACTAACATCTGGAGCTCCTAGATGGAAAGGGGTTAATATGCTACTGTTTCAGTTAGGATTGACCTGCAAAGGGAAGAAAGAGATTGTTTTTTGTTTCTCTGTGATGTGTAAAGAACGCATCTATTTCTTAAACTTTTTTTGCTTGTTTTTCACATTAGTAATTCAGGTCTTGTCTGATCTGAAAACTCTGTGATGACTAGGGAATTATTGAAATGATATCACAAGAGTTGAGAGAATGAAAGTTAACTGAGAAGAGATTTTTAGCAAGACAGCTTAAAATGTTGTGGTGTTCTTAGCACTTGCAGTACTTAACATCAGTTACTGCATTTTGGGTAAAGTACATCTCTGTTGAAGTTTCAGTACCTCTGCCCCTTCAAGAGGTCTCAGTAAACATGCTATGAGACATCCAGGAGGTCCTCTGCAAAAACAGGGAATGCGAGATATATATCTCCTGATGATTCTAATGAAAAAAACAAGCAAGAGAAAAGCCTCTTTAAGCATTGGAAAAAGGGAACAAAATCAGGCACTAGCATAGGGACAGAAAAGAGGCAGCTTCCACGCTTCCCTTAAGAGCTGTGGTAGGGGAGAAGGGCAGTGGTGCCCTCAACACAGACTAGGGCATTTCTGAGGCCGTAAGTTGCATGCCTGCTTCAGTGGTCTCTGGAGGTTCACATTGGTGTCCACCTATGCTCCCTCCTGTCCCTGAAATACCTGCTGCCTCCTTTAGTCCATCCCACTCCACATCCATCCCATCTCCATCTATCTCAGACTGCTTGCTTCTTTGAACTATTGTAAAGTTTGTGCAAAACTGGTGTCTTCACGTGCATGAAGAATTCCCCTCCATCCATCAGGCTTAGGCCTGTCCTACAACCCCTTTGTGCATGACTAGCTGGTACAAAGAGGCCAGAGAGCATTCGGGCTCCAGTTTTTAAAAATCTGTTGCAAATCACTCTTTTTTTAAGTCTAAAAGGACTGCTTGCATTATAAATACACACTATAACCTTTAACCTACCTCCTCTATAGTATTTATGCCTCCATACAGCAAATATTCATGTGAGTAGTACCACTGAGTATAATAGGATTGTTCACATATGTAAGTGTTTAGAGGGTCAGGGCCTTAATCAGGTCTTTTGGTAACTGAAAAAGTAAGAAATGGCTAATGCCAAGAAAAGCTGGCAATAGGGATAGGAGACCCTCTATGAAGGGAAGTATTGTTCCTCTGTGTGTGATGGCTAAACCTAAACAAAAGCATGGCACTGGGCCATTAGTGAGATCCTGATAATTGGATCAGTTTCCTTTGTATCCTTTGAGATCCAAATGTACTAAAAAAGTGGTGCTTCTCCTGTGATCAAAACAGGTTGAGCTTGCGTTTATGAAATATTTCAGTTTTAAACAAGTACAGGTTTGTTTTTCTAGTAACTTTTAATGAGCTCTGTAAAACTAAAAAAAACTACTGGAAGACCTCTTACAGTTTGAGATTTTACACATTTTCCATTAAAAAGGAGCCCTGGCTGTCTAATCCAATGGAGCCCCTGCCTTCTTTCATGTGACTCCAGATGTGCTTTTAGACCATAAAGCTAACTCCGCTGTTTGTTCTCAAAGAAGCAAGCAGTAAAAATGGTGAAACTGTAGTTAGACAGAATCTCTCCTCTAGCAAAACAGTGAGAGTCCTGTGGCACCTTAAAGACTAACACATTTATTTGGGCATAAGCTTTCGTGGGCAGGAACCCTACTGGTTTTTTAATTTTACCATTCCTGATATCTGAATTGTGTCCATTTATTCTTTTGTGTAGCCAGTAGGAGAGCACTTCAATCTCCCTGGACACTCAGTAACAGACTTGAAAGTTGCCATCATTCAACAAAAAAAAATTCAAAAACAAACTCCAGCGCGAAACTGCAGGGCTGGAACTCATGCAAACTTGACACTATCAGACTAGGTTTGAATAGAGACTGGGAGTGGCTAGCCCATTACAAAAAATAATGTTCCCTCTTTTGACATTCACACCTTCTCATCAACTGTTGTCAATGGCTTCATCCACCCTGATTGAATTTACCTCGTTAACAATTGCCCTCGTCACTGTGATGTAACTCACCCATCCTTGCATGTGTATATACACTTACCAAGCTGAAGTTTCCACTTCATGCATCCGATGAAGTGGGTTTCTGCCCACGAAAGCTTATGCCCAAATAAATTTTTAGTCTTTAAGGTGCCACAGGACTCTCGCTGTTTTGCTAAAAACAGACTAACATGGCTACTCCTTTGGATCTCTCTTTTAGGTATATAAGGCACTGGCCCCCTTCCTAGTTTCACTTCGGCAGTATATAACAAACTCTTCAACAGAAAGAAAACACAGTTCAACCTTTTCTGTGGATTAGAATCCTGCAGACACATATACTTCACTATTTTTATATGCTGTAAACACAGGGCCTGAGGCGCTCCCTCACATGATAGTCCCGTTGGTGTCAAAGGGATTTCTCATGTGGGTGAGGGCAGCAAGACTGGACTCGTGTGAATTGTAGATCAAACCATTCAAAAACAGAAGTATAAGATAATTAAGCCATTGAAGCACAATTAAAGTTCAAAAGGACCATGCTGTGGATTAACAGTTCAATGGGAACTATAATCTTCAAGGCTTCTGCAATCACAATTTAGAAACTCTGGTGTTCTGTGTATAGTACTTTCTGAAAAACTTAAGCTGAAACTGTCCAAATCTTTATGTGAAGAGACTGCTGACCTCAAATGGATTGAAAAATTCCTTTCATGAGACACGCTGGCAAAACTTGGATAGCTTGTAATGTCAATAAATATTATGGAATGGAATTGACCAGGGCCAGATTCTCCATTGAGTAGTCCATTGGCTTCAGTGCAACAAACTGGGGATTAAGATACATAGAACTGCCACCTCTGGTTAGGAAAAGCATCACCCATAAGCATGTTATTACATAAATTGCTGTTTTAAGGATCGTGCAACTTCCTTTGAAGTATCTGGCACTGGCTGCTCTTGGAGCAATATACTGAGTTAGACAGATCATTGGTCTTGCCTGGCATGACAATATTTCTATATTGTTTGTGGTACACTGTATAAATTGGTAAATATATACTGTATACGTGTCATCTTTAAATAGGTAATACATCAACAGTCAGCCCTTAAGAGGACATAATTGCAGTTCTACTCTATCAAAATCAGTCCAGATTTTGCACTAAGTAGTCCTATTGGGTTTCAGTGGGACAAACTGAGGAAGGAGGTGCTATTCCATGTGGCAGGAAGGATGGCAGAATCTAGCTCTTGAAGGAAGTGTAAATTTCTAGATGACACACACTCAAAATGATGACACAAAGCCACAAACAGAGCCATAATATCCACAGCCTCCATTTTCACACTTCAAGTAAAATCTAAGTAGCATAAACAGAGAAACTTTATTTCAAAACCAATTTTAAGTTGTAAACTCAGATTTGTAAAATACTGAATTATTTTTTAATTGATTGTAAGGTAGAGATTGGTAATGTTGTTGGAAGCATCTTAACTCACATCTCTATGCTATGGGAGGGGGTGGGGGGGAGGGCAAGTGGTGGTCACTGGTCCCTTTCCAGTAATTTCCCCCCAATTTAATTTTGTTTCCCCTGGAGAAGGAGTAGCTTTTTTGTAAACTTTCATTGAAGTAAATGGTGGTACATACACTACCTCCTAATTCACCTGATAGGGAATCAGTCCAGTAAATGATTTTAGTTGGCCAATAACAACATTTATTATCCTGCCCTAGCACCATGTAACAAAAAGTTGTGAAAGTGAACTATGTGTATACTCAGTAGCTTCTTTTCAATAATAAACAGCCCACTCAGTTCAAACTATGTTTTGTGAACAACCCTCTAA
Organism: Emydura macquarii macquarii; assembly: GCF_026122565.2. NCBI lineage: Eukaryota > Metazoa > Chordata > Testudines > Chelidae > Emydura > Emydura macquarii. The sequence continues at coordinate 3,847,886 of NW_027133000.1, read as the reverse complement.
TAAGAGACTCATGCTAAAACCAGCGGATTTTTGATAGAATGCGTCTGCTTTAAAAATGCATCTTAAACAGTGTGAATGTAGTTCCTTGCTCTTCTGATGTATAGCATGGCCCAACCTTTGGCCCAGAGCCCTGCATTAGAGATGGTGCACAAGCACGCCCCCTCTTGGGGAGAGATGGGGTGGTATTGTGATTCAAAGAGAAAGAGGGTAGTGCAATCTGTGACCGTTTTTATGGGGTGCACCATCTGTCCCTTGCACAGCCTGCCAGTCCCACTGGCCAGCCCATAATAGGGTGTATTCATGGCTTCTTTTCCTCTTGATCCTCCCCATCTGCCTTTCAGATAAGTTCCTCTTGGTAGCCACCCCTGTGCTACCTCAACTGTAAGGGGATATAATTTTAACTGGTCCTTACAGTACTTCCACTGAGGCTTTCCACATTAGTATAACTAGAAAGTGATTTTAAAAAGTAAATTTGTGTATTGTTCTGAGCTTCAACCTTTGTGTGGATATTGGCTTTGAACTTTATCGTGTCTCTAGGTTGTGCCCCATCAAGCAGGGTCCGTCTTCCTCAGTATATTGTGGAATGCCAATCACATAGACAGTGCCTGATAAATAAATATTACCACTGTTGCTGGAGCCATCTGGATTTTCTTCTTTTCATTTTACATTAGCAGAGGACATCAAATGAAGCAGATACTGTACCCTATACCTGTACAGAAAAAAGAAAGTGTCTCTGTGCAGAGAATAGCAGCATGGGAAATAATGTATAAAGTTTAGAAAACCACCTTCACAAGTCATGTATTTCCTTTACAGGGATTACAGTAATGGACTGGGCATTTGGCCTGGTTTAAAAGTTGCCCAGTGGGCTGAAGGAAAGAAAGTAACGAGGTTCATAAATATCTATGAACTGGTGTAAACCAAAGATAAGTCAAATGGCCCATATTTAAAATCAGTTCAATTGGTGGGTTCTCTTCAAGTAAAGTATCTGATCCTGTCCCTGATTCAGGAGCGCATTTAATTTTAAAGTGACTTTATCATTATCATCATGGCAAATCCCAAGGGGACAAGCCTCCTTGCAGATGGAGTGCTACCTGGATCAATCTTTAGCGAGGTCCCTAAGGTGCTTTGGCAGGACGTTCATCGCTGGTGATCTTATTACACCACCAAAGCTTTTGGCACTTCTGTGATCATTGACATTGCAGTGGCATTCCTTGGTAAATGCACTTCGTAATTTATTATTGGTTTTACTTCCTAATCTGTCTGTACCAAGGAAACTGCTAACACCAAATCAGTGCTGGTGGAGGCAATTCCTGGGTTTGGCTGGGATCCTTATTGCTGATCTTGTCCTGCCACTTAATATGAAGCAGCTGATGAAGATGACGAGAATTGAAAATGTTAATCTGCCACTTTCAGCCTTCCTCAGGGCTCCCATTTTACTGCTGTACAACAGAGTTGGCTTCATAACAAGCCTGATGTCCCAATGTCTCCACAGTGGCTGCAGAAAGTCCCAGAATATGGCAGTGGCTGCTGCGATATAAGCATCCACATTTTTCAGACATCCTTCTGCAGTCTATGACTAAGCATGCCTTTAACTTGACTGCAACAGGAGCTAATAATTTGCTTACAGGATGCCCTGACTAGGGAATGCTATTCTGAATAGGGACCCCCTGTTCAGTGCTGAGCACTTGCAATTCCTGTTGGATTAAGTGGGAGTTGTGGATGCTTAGCACTTCAGAAGATCAAGCCCACTCTATGTATGTGTAAAAACATTATTGTGCTTACACTGAATCACATCTGACTAATCTAACCTCACCTTGTTAACTAAAGACTGGATTTGAAATATTACTCCGCCTTTAGCCATTGTGCTGAGTTTAATTGGCACACTGGACCCTCCAATAATTTAAAGTTTTGTTGTGCTGGTGATAGCAATGATAGTGCTAAGAATTTAGAGCTGCTTCTCTTTGAATTTTTTGATCCTGAACTAATTTTTATGTGCTGCTTATGCATTGTTAATTTAAATTTCCCTCCCTCCCCATACCCACCTTTACATGCCAACTATTGGTATTCCAATACCAATTGGTCTGCAAATTGTAGGCCGTATCTGGAAATTATTTGTGCCTGGTTCCTTGCAGACCAATCAAAGAATAGGTCCTGGTCCTGAATTGCTTATAAAGTAGAGATGTGGGGCCAGAGTCCTCACTTACACCAGTGTAAATCTGGAAGTCAGTGGAATTACACTGGTATAAAATCTGAAGTGAGAGCAGAATTATATTCAAGATGAACACAGGATATGGGCAAACTCCACAAGAGTGTTGCCAACAGAGGATTTCCTAGTCCACCTTGCTCTGCTCCTATTGGTCTAGCTCCACCCACTTTGTGGACTGGTGATAGCCAGGCCCAGATTCCCAGAAAGAGCTTGGTTTGCCAGTGGCTTAGTCTCAGCCAAATCCCCGAGGGTGAATGTTGTCCATAGTCATTATTTTTAGCATTTGTAGGATAAAGAACAAATCAGACAAAATCAAATTCATGTAAATTCAACTGTAAAAAGAAAACAAATTCTGTCATTTACATGCATGGCTACTATGCTCTTTTCTAACTATCCACAAGTATCCCCTACTAAGCAGTAGTGTAGTATGTCCACTAGGAGATGCTGCTGTACATGGAATACACTGAATTATGCACAGAGGAAGGACAGAAAGAAGAAATATTTGAAAACACCCAAGTGTGTGTGTGTGTGTGTGTGTGTGTGAAACAGAAGTTGGTCCAATAAAAGAAATGACCTCACCCACCTTCTCTCCCTATCAAACCATGACATGTTTTCAATAACTATTTAAATGAGCGAGAGAGAAATGTCAGTCAGACACAGTGATTGGAACAGCAACCCTCAATTTTTAGTAATGGGAAGGAGGAATATTTTAACACTTAAAAGCAATCCATTTGAGTTCTAAGATAAATTACTTATGCAACTATATGCTTTTCTGATTTAGAATAGTGACTACTGAGAGTGTCGTAAAAAGACTGAGCATAAGGGAAGGGATAGGTCTGGTCAGCAGTGTGACTTTTTGACATATTTGGAAAAACTTCTTGGCTAAAATAAAATTACGTTTTGGGGATGTTATTTAAACCAACGAATTAGAAATACACTGCAGAATGTAAGTAATGACATTTTTGATGTTGGGGTGGAAACCTAATAGCTTTAATGATTTCAGTTTGAAACTCAGGTATCCTGGAGCCAGTGGTGAGGTTTCTCAAAATTATTAAGATTAATTTAAACTCCATTATCTGTCTGTATTTGCTTATCACTGCAGCAAAACTTCAGAGACTTTAATGTTCTACTCCGCAACTTTTGACAGTAGCTGTGCTCAGAATATTCCTTTGCCGCTCAGATATTGTCTTCTGCTGTCATTTTATTATCTTTGCCAGAAAATATCTTGCAAATATTAGTAGAACATTCCTTTGGCAACACACAAGGTTGATGTTGTCAACCTAAATTACTGTTCATTCACGAGGACTCTTAATGTCAAACAATGCTTTCATTGGCACGGCACAAATCTTGGAATGGATATTGAGGATTTTCAAGGGGAATCCTTTGGACATGTAAATCAGGCGCAGCAGACTATCTTATGGGACAAGGTTGACATTTTCAGACTTGGGTGCACAAAAGCAAGCATTGTTTCCATATGTAGTAAATGGGACCTGAGAATACTTATCCCCTCTGAAAATTAGGCACCTAGGTAAGGGATCTAAATATAGAATTAAGTGCCTAGTATAGTGCCTAGTAAATAGCTTAACTTCCAGAGGTGCTGAGCCCCCATTGACTAAATATGGATATAGCTGCTCAATTTTAAGCACCAAATTTTGACCTAAATATACAAAATCTATGTCAATGAACCAAAAAACTTCAGGGAAGCCACACTGAAGGGTGCCCAGAGGGAGCTGATGTAAGATATTTTAATTGTTGTTGCCTTTCTGTTGTATGGGGCACGGTTTGAAGTGTGTTGGTGAAGTTTCTCCACATACCAATGTAGAGTAGTTTGACAAACGATGAATTTTATATTTTTCCCTAAGATATTGAATGCCGGATTAGGGTGCTTTCTTCAGCAACTTTACTGCTAGAAGCTGAATAGAAATCTTGTTTATAGGACTTGATGTTGGTAGTGGTGGTTTTAGTTTAGTTCTATAGTATCATAAATATACTTTGCAAACACACACAAGACTAGGCCCTATCTTAAGGAGCTTACAGTCTACTTCAGACACAAGACACTGGGTACTAATTCAACACAAAGTGAGTACAGATGTTGTTGGTGGAGATTGTCACTGAAAGGAAATGCATTTAAGGAGGGATTTGAAGGGGGAAATGAAGGAAGCTTGGCATGTGAGAAATGTTTAGACTTTATCCATAAATGGCTGGACAGGATTCAGAAGTCTCGCAGAACCACAGAAATGTAGGATTAGAAGGGACTTTGAGAGGTCATCAAGTCCAGCCTCCTGTGCTGAGGCAGGACTGAGTAAATCTAGGCCATCCCTGACAGCAGTTTGTCTTACCTGTTCTTAAACGCCAATGATGAGGATTCCACAATGTCCCTTGGAAGCCTGTTCTAGAGTTTAAATACCTTTTAATAGTTAGAAAAATTTTCCTAATATCTAACCTGAATCTCCCTTGCTGCAGATTAAGCCCATTACTTCTTGTCCTACCTTCAGTGTACACGGAGAACAATTGATCCCCATCCTCTGTATAACAATCCTTAACACATTTGAACAGTGGTTCCCAACCCGTTGCCCGCAGGGTCTTTCAGAGTGGCCCGCAGCTCCCCTCCCACCGGCTGCAGAAGAGAGCTGCTGCCTAAGTACCCAGGCAGTGTGTGTTGCCGGTGCAGGCTCCTTGCTGCAGCCAAGGGGACGGGAGATCTTCCTCGTTGAACTCCTTCCCTTTGGCTGCAGTGAGCGGGGGGAGGGTGGGCTGCTGACGGAGACTGGTGGCCCTTCAGGGTTGTAAAAATTATATTTGTGGCCCTCGAGCCAAAAAGATTTGGAACCACTGTATCTGAAGACTGTTATCAGGTCCCCTGCAGTCGTCTTTTTCTCAAGACTAAAGCCCAGTTTTCTAAGCTTTCCTCATAGCTCAGGTTTTCTAAACCTTTTAGTGTTTTTGTTGTTCTCCTCTGAACTCTTTGCAGTTCATCCATGTCTTTCTTAAGGTGTGGCATCCAGAACTGGGCACAATACTCCAGCTGAGGCCTCCTCATGCCAAGTAGAATGGGACAATTACCACCCATGTCTTACATATGACACTCCTGTTAATACACAACAGAAAGATGTTAGCCTTTTTCCACAACTGATCACATTCTTGACTCATGGTCAATGTGTGATCCACTATAACCCCTAGATCCTTTTTAGAAGTACTAACACCTAGCCAGTTATTCAGTATTTTTGTAGTTGGGCATTTGATTTTTTTTTTTCCCCTCCCAAGTGTAGTGCTTTGTGTTTGTCTTAATTTAATTTCATCTTGTTGATTTCAGACCAATTCTCTAATTTGTTGCATCCACTTTATAGTAATTTCATCTAGACCATGTTTCCCTAGTTTGCTTATGAGAATGTCATGCAGGGTGATGACAGAAGCCTTACTAAAATCAAAATATATGCCATCTACTGCTCCTCCCCCTCACCCCATAAGTTAAGCCAGTAACACTGTCAAAGAAGGTAATTAGGTTGGCTTGGTGTGATTTGTTCTTGACAAATCCATGGTGGTTATTCCTTATAACCCAGTTATCTTCTAGATGCTTACAAATTGATTGTTTAATAATTTGCTCCAATATTTTTCCAGGTATCAAAGTTAGGCTGACTGATCTATAATTCCAGGGTTCCTCTTTGTTCCCCTTTTTAAAGATAACTATTATATTTGTTCTTTCTGACCCTCTGGGACCTCACTTGTCCTCCAAGAGTTCACAAAGATAATTGCTAAGGGTGCTGAGTTTGCTTCAACTTATTCCTTAAGCACCGTATGGTGAATTTCATATGGCCCTGCCAACTTGAATACATCTAACTTATCTAAATATTATCTAAATAAATATCTTTCCCTCTTTTGGCTTGCATTTGTTGTTAATATTAGCAGTGTTGAGTATCTGATCTCCATTAATCTTTTCAGTGAACAGTGAAGCAAAATAGACATTAAACACCTTCTTGATGTCATCAGTTATCTCTCCTTTCCTGCAAAGAGGACCTACATGTTCTGATTTTATCCCTACACACTTTGCTATTTTTTCATACTCTTTAGCATTGATCCATGTTTCCACTTTTTGTAGGATTCCTTTCTGATTTTCAGGTTAATAAACAGATCCTGATGGAACCATAGTGACCTCTTATTATTCTTCCTTTCTTTCCTCTGCATCGAGCTAGCTTGCAGTTGTGCCTTTAGTGTTGTCTCTGAGGGTTTGTCTTCACTTACCTCCAAGATTTGGCAGCAGTCGACCGGAGTTATGCAAGCTACGCAAAAAACTTGCGTAACTCCTGTTGACTTCTCAGCTTCTCTTCTGTGCGCCGTCTTCACTGCACTGCACCAACAGACGGCGCTACACTACTTGAGGAGGTGGTCTTAATATGTCGATTTCTGGATCGACTGAGCAGGTCTTCACTGACTGCTCAGTTGATCCAGAGAAGTCGATCTGACGGTGGCGAATTTGCCGCCGTCAGTGAAGACTTAGGCTGAGAAACTGCCGGCTTTCCAGTGCTCAAAGCAATCAGGAGTTCATCAGAGTTGGCACTTGGGCTCTTCCCCCTCACAGGAGTGCACCAGCACTACTCTGATGTTCCAAAATCTTAACCTTTGTCTGATTCTGATCTCAGATCAGTTCTACACTAATTGACTTCAGTGGGTTATTGCATAACATCCTTCCCATGCCAATGTTGGCATACAGGAGAAATTAGCCTTTTCCATTCTCCTCTGTCATTTGCTGCTGCTTCCATCTGTTCTATGGTGTTGATCGACTGTTCTGCCTTACCTGCTAAAGGATTCTTAAGGTTTCTCATGGGTGCCCTTGTTTCCTCACACAAGTTGGTTTCCACTTGATAGCTTCATTGGAGAATCTGTGTCTTTGCACCTGAAGCACATGCCCCAAATAGGTTCAGTACTTCCTTCTGACTCTTGTGGAAACGAGCTGCTGGCTAGTGACTTATCTTAGCTGATAATGGAGTCTCTCCAACCAATACCCTGAATCTTTTGCAGGAACTTACTTTTTAAGACATCTAGCTTTGTCTTACTACTTGAGTAGTTATCCAACTATCCTAGCTATATGTTAGCCAAACGTTAGGTAGCTGAGATTGCATTTGAATTGAAAAATCTGTTTTGTTCTAATGCTATATCAGTGGTTCTCAACTAGAGATCTTCCAAGGGGTACATCAGCTTATCTATATATTTGCCTAGTTTTACAACAGGCTACATAAAAGGCACTAGCAAAGTCAGTACGAACTAAAATTTCATACAGACAATGTTTTGTTTAAACTGTTTTATATACTATATCAGCAGTGCCCAAACTATGGGCAAGTTCATTTTAATGGGGTCACTAGGCCCAGAGTTAGACTCGCTGGGACCCAGGGCAGAATGCCGAAGCCCTGCGGTGTGGGAATGAAGCTGAAGCTCGAGTTTTTAAGTGAGATGAAATTTGGGGTATGCAAGACAAATTAGACTCCTGAAAGGGGTACAGTAGTCTGGAAAGGTTGAGAACCACTGTGCTATATGTCTCTGATTTCTGTATAGTAAGTTTAGTAAATGCTGTGGATGTCCCTTCCTTCTTAAGGTCTCAGTTGGCCAATATGGTGATGCTTAGGTAGGTGAACTGTTCAACTTTCTTGGTTCCCCCTTTCCCCCCTTGCAATCTGATATGCTTAAGTCTGAGTTTCAAGGATGGTTGTTTTTAGCATAACTAATTTTGATCCCTGTTTGGCCTACTGTTGTCAGATTGTCTTTGTAACTCTTTGTAGGTGTCATTCAATAGTGTGATATCAGCAAAACCTAGGTCCTCCAGGCATTTGCCATCCACCCAATCTATACCAATGTTTGTATTGCTAATACACTTCGTATCCAGTCTGACAGTGTCAAACAGTGTAGGTAAAATGCAGCTCTATTCTATACCAGTGTCCACATTGAACCACTTTGGTTGTTCAGTGGGTTACTTGTGATTTATACTAGTGCAAGTGAGAGAAGAATCAGGCCCTTAGCTGGGGTACCATTAGGAAACAAAGATTAGCCCAGTTAAAACAGATGAGGAGACTAAGAAATGCACTGTTAAACCCAGCCAGGCTGTGTGTGGACTTTGGGGGATCCACTTCCCCTTTTAAATCACTTCATAAAGTTGGTTCCTTCATTTCCTCAAAGAAAACTGATCTATCTGTGGACACAGTAGTTCTGTTGTTGGAAAAATCAGATACTGAGTGACATAGAGATTCTTGTGGGCTTTTTATTATTATTATAAGATGTCTTTTGAGTAGCTGTCATTTCTCATTGCTCTCATATAGGATTCTAGCAGTTAAAACAATGTTGCTGCTGGCATTGTGCCTGTTGCAGAAATAGTTTATTTGTATAGCTTTCTGATTCTTCATGGGCAGGAGACCTAATGCATTTTATTCATTCTTCTTACGGTAGAGTGTGACCACTTCTCATTCCCTTTTCATAGTCTGTGTGTAGCTAACAGCTACCAACTGCTCTAGTGGAATGAGGATGAGGGTTTGTAGTAACTCACTCTCTATTACCACAAGCAACTCTCTGGTCTTGTGCCAGCTTCTTCAATGCTACCCCACTGTGATATCGCCACTTGTGTTTCAGATCCTTAAGTCTTTCCTTCGCTATCCTATTCCGTGCACTCACTTCTTGGCAAGGTCTCCTAACAACACGATAGCACAAAGTAAAGCTAATAAAGTTTTGTACCAGAATTTTATAAAGGGTTAAAACAGGTGTTTTAATCTTGGCATGCAGCTATTTAAGAAATGGGAATATTGGCAGTTGTTCCTGGTCTGGCCATTCGGTTCCCAGATGCCAGTTTATAGTGTTTAACTTTTTACAAGTTGATACTTAAGGTGCACCATTCCTTCTGCAGGGGGAGAGATTAAAGAATTGTTGACTACACAGAACCTGCATAACAGTGCGTTTAAAATCTGTAGGTCAGGATTGTCAAAATGTTTAGGCACCTAAATAAGTGGGATGACTTTCAAGTTCAAATTAACAGAAGCTGAACTACTGTGTGCATGACACTTTTTTTTTTTAAATTCAGGCCACTAATTTAGGTGCCTAACTGTGGACTTCAGGGTTAAATCCACAAAGGGACTTCTGCGATGCTCATTGTTGGGATGCCTAACTTTTAGATGCCTTGCCACCCAGTGGAATCCTTAACCCTGAGTTAGGTACCCAGGATCCCTTTGCAATGCATGGGGAGAGTCAGGTGCCTAAGAATGGGATTCACAAAAGCCAGTAAGCCAAATGGGGAGCAGCCTAAGGTAGCCTGTAAGAAATGCTGAAGAGAAGGACGAGGCCTAAGCTCTGCCCCTCAAAGATAGTTAGGTGCCTATCTCTGCTTGGGATTCACAGCCAGGATCCCTCTTCGGGAGTTAAGCATCTAAACAAGATCAGCCCTTTCTTATGAAAAGTGAGAGAAATCCACCCCTCTATAGCAAATTGGCTAGTGGTTAAGGGAACTCAGCTGGGAAGTGAGAGGCATGTTTTCAGATTCCCACTCTGCCTGATATGCGGCAGGGTCTCCCATATTGTATCCATCAGGGGAGGGTCTCTCTCGATCTCTCCTGTTGAAGCTGTTCCACTTTGTATAAATAATGAAATGTACATTGGAGCAGGGACTTGCATCTGGGTCTCCCACCTCCCAGGTAACCACCAGGCTACCAAATTAATCTTGTTCTGTTTCTGGCCCAATAAACTTAATTTCTATGAAGTGGAACAGCTTCAACAGGAGAGATTGAGCAAGAAACCCATTACTTCATAAACACCCAATAGCACTCTGGTTTGGATACTCTCCTGGGATGTGGGAGACAGGGGTTCTAGTCCCTGCTCCAAATCAGAGAGAGCAAGGACTTGCAAACAAGTCTACCATAGCCTAGCTGAGTGCTTTTAACCACTGGACTATTGGGTATTATGGGAGACACCCCTCACCATTACCACCAACAAATTCCTGATCTTGTCATCTCCAGATGTCTTGGTGTGGGGCCTGACCCAGTAGGCATGCTCTGAGCACGCCTATCAGCTCAGGCACTGTGTCTAGACAGGTGGGGAGAAAGCCTATTTTGATGATCCTACCAAGATTTAAGTGTGAACTAGTGTGCTGAGCTGCTAAGCGGTGTCAGGACTTCAGTGTTTTTGTGCATGCCCACTGGCGGGAAAATTAGGCATCTACAGTATTAGGCAGCAGCTGTATGGGGCTTTTGAGCATCTCAGTGCCTGAAGTGGCAATTTGGGTCCTATGGCTAGATGCACAAAAGGACTTATGCACCTAACTTTAGGCATCCACTTTTGAAAATCTTGGACTACTATCAGCAAAGTAATCAACAAACACAGTAGCTAGTTTGCAGTAGGTCATTCTGAAATACCTGGCCATTGCTGACACTTATACCATTTCCCCCACTGATCTTTCTCTTCAGCAGGAATGTCCTGATGCAATATTTGTAGTTATGAAAGAGAGGTTTCCTCTAAGTTTTTTCATGGGAAAGAGCACTCTGAGAAAGTGCAAACAAGCTTACAGGCACCCTTAAACTTGACTCTCAAAGCCACTTTCACTACAAATTGGATCTTTGAACAACTGCTCTTAAGATCTTCAGAATACAGAACCTAGGTAGGCAAAGCCACTTGGTAAATTGCATTACTTCAGTACCTCACTTAATCTCCCACACATAGCTTTAGGTCACCTATGCTCTTTGCATAGCCTACAAAAAGCTTCATCTTGTACTGGCACCTATATAAGGGCCAGGTGGAATTTGCCATTAACTAGATATTATACCTTGCTGGCAGTGGAAAGAAAAATATCCTTTTAGAGGATATTTAGAATTCTATATTACAGCCAAAAATGCCAAAAGTTGGCTACTCTCTTTCAACAAACAAAAGAAATATTGAACATTGAATTCTCATAGGGAATCAGCCAAATATTATTTAGCACAGATATTTCTGAAAGTATGGCATGTTAAGAATGTTTATAGTGTTCCAGTTTCCTCAGACCTTACCATGACCTAGAATCAGGGCCAGATTAAAGCAGGGGCTTTAGGGGCTGCAGCCCAGGGCTTCGGGCTAAGGGGGGCCCTTCAAAAATAAATCCAGGTGGCTGGTGACTTGCCCGTTTGGGGAGGCTAACTCCTGGCCCCGCCCCTTCTGCCTGAAGCCCCACCCCTTCCACCCCTTTCCTGTCAGAGCCCCATCCTGGGCGGCCCAAGCATGAGCCAGGTTGGCCGGGTGGCCTCAGTGCTGGAGCACCCAAAGTGCCCACAGAGCCTATGCGTCAGCGCTGCCCTGTCCCACCCTACCCTGGCTGTCCCACACTCCAGCAGCCCCTCTCCCCCACTGCCAGAGTGCCCCAGCACCAGGTGTGGACCCAACCCGGCTCCAGGCTGGCCAGTCCACTCCAGCCCCCAGAGCGCCACCAGCCCCCACCATGCTACAGTGTTGGCCTGCCCTGCCCCTGGCCTGGCTGGTCTGCCCCAGGTCCTGGAGCACCTCTGGCCCGAGAGCTCCCAACCCCCTCGGCCTACGCCACACCACAGCGCTGGTCCACCTTGACCCCAGGCTGGCTGGTCTGAATGCTCCCAGCCCCCAGAGCACCGCTGTGCCAGCCCATAAAGGGCACCACAAAATCTAATAGCCCTGGGCCCCCAGGAGAGTTCATCTGGCCGTGCCTAGAATGATGCTGTCTAGCATAAGTATGCTGGCCTAGAATATAATTGCTATCCTGTCACTCCAGCAGACCTTATTTGGAGATAACCCCTACGTTGTGGGCCTACAGGCTATGTACAAGTGTCAAGGAGAGGTGGATGTCAGGGGGTCCACCCAGCCTTTTCCATATTGCTCCATGGGTGGGGAATCCCTGAGGAAATCTCATAGGTAAAGGCTGAGAACCACTGATCTAGTCTCATGATATTAAGATTGAAATCACAGTTGATGTTTATAAGCACATATATTATGGGGACCTACAGTAAGCCCAACCTCCATGACATCAGAGCTCAGCACTAGTATTTTGTCTGACTTTTATGTTTTTGGATGAGCCCTAGAATCACAGTGACATCTTAGTGACTGATAACTATTTTATCAGTGAATATTTTCCATGGTTAACTTCGATACTGATGTAAATTGGTCAGAAAGTGGGTGTAAGTGATAAAACTGTATTTTGCACAAAAGATTTGTAATTGAGTGCATGCTGAGAGGGTGAGAGAATTGTATGTAACAGGAAAAGAGTTTATCATATAGGTGTAAAATAAAATAGCCCCACAGCCCATGTACAGTCCCCTCTTGTTAGGGGTTTTGACACTTCTGCCCTCTAGGTATGTAAGATACACTGCTTTTGCACATCCATTTAATACTAAATCTGTGCAAATCAATCTATTTTATTATTTACACCTGATTTTTCAATTGACTTACATCTGACATGTAACTCACAATATCCTTTTCATCACTCTTGAATTTGGTGTTTGACAGCTTTCTTGTACAGATATATTAGGATTAAAACCAACGAATTACAAAGCGCACTTATCGAAGAATGCTGCTACACAGCCAGTGATCACGTGGTTGTCCAGAAAGCATTCAACCCAAGGTGCTTTTCTGCCTTTGCTAACTTAGATTGTTTGAGCAGAAGTCGAATTTATGGAGTTCAAGAATTAGTAAGAGAATAAGAGGTTGACAGGCTTGCTCATAATGAGTAAAAGTGCAAGCATCATAACAGAATACATCACCGCATCTTTTTTTCCCCCTCTTTGCAGGGTAGTGTGGTTTGGGTTCAGAAAGTAGTTCAAAGTTCACATGATGCTGAATAAAGAGAGCCCTATTCAAAGGTTGGAAAATAGCAAACGTTTACTGAACAGCATAAACCTGAAGAAGCAGCAGTATTCTGACTAAATCGTTTCAATACTAATTCTTCCTTCTAGACAGAAATCAATGTCTGATGAGTGTTTATTTTGTTTTCTATTGTTAGACATATAGCTGCTTCCCCGTGAGCCATCTCCACCTATAATTTACCTTTAAACAGGTTTATTTGTGGCGTCTACTCCTCCTTAAATAAAAACACTTATACAACTGCAAAGGTGGGCCAAGTGCAGGCCTGGTGAAGGGGTTGCATAGCTGTTGTATCCAGTAGAGTTGCTCCTTCTTATACCAGATCTGAATTTGACCCATTACAGCCAGGAAAGGGATGATTTTACAGTAGTTTTATTCTGCTTCACTTCTTCCTAGTTTGTATGTGACTCATATGTATCCTTTACATATAATTTTGGATAAAATTAATGTAATCCCTCTCATAATGGAACCAGATTGCAAACTGTTAGGCTTCTCTTGAATTGAGGATAAATCACAAAAAATGTGAATCATTACTATTAACTTTCTATCCCCAAACACTTTGGGTAGGTGTCAACTAATATTGAGACAATATGTCTGGCTATTTTGTTTTAGTTTTAGAAATTCCAGAGCTATGCTGTAATCTTGCCAAGACTTAATTTTAGATTTAGTAATGATATAAATTTGACCTAGAGAACATTTGATTAAAATGCTGAAATAGACATCAGTATATAATTACGTTTCAATAGTTGCTTTTAAAAAGGATGAGAGAAAAGAAATAATGCCAAAAAGTTCAGAGAACACATGCAAACCACAGAATGGATACTTTTTTGGAAAGCTCCTGTTTCCTATTGCAATTTTACTGGAGCATACCTAAACCACTGAGATGAAGTTCTGCATATGCAAAAGCAGGGAGATGATAGCACCTCTTTCTATAATTCTGGTCTGATTCCACCTGGACTATTGCACTCAACTCTGGGCATGTCATCACCAAAAATAGTTATTGAACAAACTGAAGGGAATTCAGAGAAGAGCAACAAATATGATGAGTTAGAACAATTGACTTATGTAGTTATAATGGTTACACATTGCTTAGCCATGCTATACATATAACAGGGGACATGATATAATCATCCACAACCACTCAACAGATGGAAGCATCTAAAGACAATAGGAATTATTTAGTATAGTACAAGTGTGTGTAACCACAAATAATGACATGCAATTAAGAAAAGGTGGGGGAGAAGTTAAATATTGGGTGTGGAGGTCAAGATAGAAGAAAACTAGAACAAAACAATCTCTCCTTACAGTGGGACCTATAAGATAATGGAATAGTCTTCCAAGGACAGTGGTGGAAACCCCATCTCTGAAGAGAATTTGTACCATATGAATCGGTCTTGAAAGTGGCCAGATGAATGAATGGTGCTGAATTAGGCAACAATCCTGTAGTGACAGAGAAATGGACTAGATGACCAGATTGGTCCATCTCCAGTATAGCTACATGATTCCATGAGCTCTACTCTTCACGATGTGATTTCCAAGGCTGTTAATTTACCAGAAAGTTTTGGCTGCTGGACTTCTGAAACTAACCAATTATGGCCTACAGCACCACCCGTGTGGGGCATTTCACAGACAAACAAAAAGGCATGTCCCTGCCTTGAGGGGTCTACAACCGAATGGCCAAATTATGCCACTTAGCTTCCTCCTGATTGAGCTCTATGTTTGCAGGTCTGCCTCCAACAGCATAGTGGACAGGTTGGCCACATATACATCACCATACCCTGGACCCTGTGGAGGGACTTCCAGGGCTGGAGGGAGCTGCATGTGAGCTCAGGAACTAACAAATGGTCCCTCACACCCTACAGAATCCCCTTGAATGTTCCAGAATCAGCCACCAGGGGCTGAAGCCCCGGCAGTGCAGTTCCTTTAGAAACACATTGTCTCTGAGCTTGAGGGGAGACAAGAGTCCCCCAGAACCAGTGCAGATTTATAGAACCTCCTACAGATGGCTTGGTCTCCTGCAAAAACCCACAGGCTCCCCATGGCTCTGGGAGCATCCATGGATTTTTGGAGGTGGAACATTTTGTTCCATAGGATGACAAATGTTGCCCTTCCCTCACCCCTCCCCCACTCTGAACAATTTAGAGGAAACTCCATAAACTTGCAGAATATCCTTCCTGGAGTATTTTCTCCTTGAGACTTTCCACAGGAGGAGTGATTGAACAACAAACAAATGGTTGGGAGGGCAGTAGGGAAAGGACAGGGTTTACCATTGTAAAGGATCATAATGTTATATGTGCATAATTTGTTTTGCATTCCTTTTATTTGCATAGAACTTTCAGATTGTGGCTTTCTTTCTTTTTAAAAAAGTTATTAAATTAATCATGTCTGGGACAAAGTCCAGCAAGAAGTAAGCAATGGGGTTGTGAAGGTTAGCATTGGGAGCTAAATAAATGCAGTGTCTTGAATGGGGATAGGAAGGTTAGTAGTGAAGTTGTATGGTGCACAAGATGTCGAAGGATGTTCAGTTAAAGTTAAAGCAAGTTCCACAGCTCCAATCCCTGATGTTTTTCTTGATGAAAATGTACCTTGAAATTCCACATTGCTAAGTATGGAGGTTGTCAAAAGAGCATCAAAATCTTTTTTCTTTTTTTAAATACTTGAGCTCCTTTTTTAAAAACAAAAAGAAAACTAAACCCACTCTAACAAAGTTTTGGAATAACATTTGTTCCTGGGCTGATGACTTTAATGGCAAGTTATGGATGAGTTCCAAACCTGTGAAAATTGGACTTATAATGAAAACTGCAACTCAGCCATGTAACGATAGTATTGCAAATGTGATACTGTAATACAGAATCATTCACTGCCTGAATGAATTGCCTACCTTGGAATGCTCAAGAAATCACTCACTTTATACCATTCTTGTCTCAGCTGAAAAGAAATCAGCAGACTTCTCTTTAGATGAAAAGGATCAGAAATGTCAGCATACTGAGCAATAACATGGTTTGTTTCAAGATGGGAAACAAAGGAAGAACATTATAGAATGGGTTTTAAATGGTTAGCAAACTGCAGCACAGGCTGCTTTGGGGAAGGATAAAGATGCAGCAATTTAGTTATTTAACTGTTTTATCATATCCATGGTACAGATGTTTCCTATATGAGTAGATAGTTATTTTCAAACTAGATGCCTACTATTCCCTTCAAATCTACACTAAGCGTCTCATTTGCATAAATGAAGCATAATATGACAAAACCAAATGTTTTTGGATGTTTCATGCAGGGTAGATTTATTGGTGGATTATTATGGGTATGTGACATGTGGAGAGTATTGATCAGGTTGAATGTCTGAGATGCACCTAATTTATTTCACATACAGCGATGCACTTTCCTGTCTGCTGTCACAGGAGACAGTGAGATTACATTTACGTGGGCTAGTACAAGTTGTCATTCTAATTGCCTCTTGTGATGCTAGGCCCGAAAAAGCCAAGCAACTTTGCAAGTTGCATGGCCCAACTCTGACCTTTCAAGAGAGATTCTAGAAAAATACAATGGTAGTGAGGGTCATTCCTTATAAGTAGACTAGAGCTTTGATATGCAAGTGTATTGTTGGTAGTTATCTGATGATGTTTACATATCTCGTTAGAGGTTAACAATGTAGATAAACTGCTTTCCTGTCTGTCACTGTTCAATTGGTTAAGAGTTCAAAAGGAACACATGAACATTCAGATAGAACTTTGAATGTAACAATATTATTGTTGGTATTTCTCTTTGAAGATTAAGTAGTAAATACCTGTTACCTTATGCTAATGTAACTAGTTACGGGTGTGCTCAGGACATAGAAGATGGTACTTCAGAGTCCCAAGCAATCATCTATTAATTGTTCAAGGAGATACCTGCTGGCAAGGAAATATCGGTGAGCTTGCATGGATCTATAAAAGACTCTAATGAACTGATCCTTTTCATCTCAAATCTGTCCAAGCTTGTCAGGGAAAGTTTGGATCACAAGATTGAGATCCCAGCACCAGCCTGGAATCACTGTGCTAATTCTCATGGGAGAATTTGAACAAACTCTGCACATGGACTATTTAGTCTTCATTTCTCTGGATTGGATTTCTAACAAAGAAGTTGTAAACAAGGACTGACGACCTCCAAGCTATTTGGGTAATTTCAGAGACTTTGCAATTTAAGAACTTTGCAATTCAGTTATCATCTCTACTTTGAAACTGACCTAAGAGCTTTAGTTTCATCTGTGTATGTATACTGATTTTTTTTAACCATTACTCTTATTTTAAAAAAAAAAAAAATGTTAGTTTAGTTAATAAGCTTTGGCTTTAAGCATGTATTTGGGTAAGATCTGAACCATTCCTTGACCTGTCTGATAATGTGTCCAATTCTTTGGGATTGGTAGAACTTTTTTTTTTTTTTTTTTTTTTTTTTTTTTTTAAACATATGATGGATAAAAATTTTCAGTAATCCCTATCATGTTTGATTTGGCTGTCTGTGTGCTAGCCAGAGGGCTGGATACTTTAAAGGGAACTGTATTTTGTCTACTGAAGGACCAGTGAGATCATCAGAACCTGTTTGTTGCTGGCTTGGTATATCTTATGGAAGAAAAATCACCAGTATTTAGGGCTTTGCCTGCCCCATTCTTTGCAGTTTGCCCTGTTTAAGCTATCTCAGCATGGCTCCCTTGGAGGCCAACGTCACACCTCTATTTTGCATTTATGCAAAACATCAATACAGCTGTAAGGTAGAGATTTAAACTCACCAAAGCTGAATAACTTAGTTAATGTTCCCTCTGTACTAATGCATTATGATATTTCATTACATGATCACATAACATAGGGCAATGTAACAATGTACCATGCTATTCAACAAAATGTGAAATGTTGATAAATGTTTGTTACTTACATGAATAGTTTGGAATAATAAGTGATAGATTCTAGTATCAGTAATGGAATGAAAGTTCACATGTTTGCATTGTGCATAGAACATCATTACTGGCATTATGGAAATGACAAACTTTGCATGCTTAGCCCATCAATTTTAAAAAATCTCTGCTCATTTAGAGCTGGATTTTGCCACCTTTAAGCCTTTAACAGTCTGACTTCCAAGTGATTAAGGGACTATGCGGTGTGAGTAAGCATGTGAAAGGAAAGGTGTGAAGCCAAAGATTTTTCAGAAGTGACTGGTGATTTTTGAGAGCCTCAATTTTGAAGTGACCCACTTGAGACATCTCCTTTTAGTGTATGATATTTCACTTGGTACATGCTGTGTCTGAGTGCCTTTGCCTGAGCCACAAAGTGTGGATTCAGATTCACATCCAGGGGTTTTTGATCCCAGCCCTTCTACATCCTACTGGTTGAAAAAGGAGTTTTGAATGGCTTCCTGTCTGTAACCTCCACTATACTATCTCCATTTTAGAAAAAGAAAATGGAAAAGAAGCAAGAAACCAATGGCTTCTTAGGAAAAAGTGTATGAAAGCAACAATCATAGCATCTCCTATAACAGGAGAATCTTCAACGTCTTGAGAAGGTCATACTCTGCATTTCCCTTTTGTTGCCTTGCCCCTCACCAGCACGAATATCTGATATAATACAGCTTATCCTTCAGTGGATAGGAGACAGGACTGGGAGTCAGGAGTCTTGTGTTCTCCTGTCAGCTCTCATGCAAAGTGCTATGTGACCTTGGACAAGTCTTTTCACTGTACTTCTGTTTCCTCACTTGCAAAATAGAAGTAATGGAACTTATTCATCTTTGTAAAGTGCTTTGAAATCTATCTTTGGATGACACATATGTAATGTATGTTAAAAGTGTTCCTTATAATATACTGAGTCCAAGGATCCTTTATATCCTTTGTTTTAAAACCCATACCTCAATCTAAAAGAGCCCAGCTGAATCAGAAAAAAACCCTGAGCTGTTTGTTTCAGTTAAGTACTATAGTTCATGCCTTTTTGATGTCAGTCATCAATTTTGTGCTATAAATATCCAAAACTTCAAGACTTTTTTTTTTCTCTTCTATTAGCTGGCTTTCTCAATGCCTTTATATCAGTTTAATAAATATGCTCCTCTCAGCCAAGAAGGGCAAGACAGACAGAGTTGTTCCCATTTTACATCGGTGACAAGCATTTTGAAACCGTCTCCAAGCCACTCTACTCCACCTTAGGTGTCTTCTGTTTGAGGATTGCTGCTGGAAAGTCATAGATAAGAAGTTGATGATCATAAAGATGGTCTGCAGGTTTAAATTTAGTAATAAAATCATTTGAAATATAGAACTGGAAAGGATCTCGATAGGTCGTCTAGTCCAGTCCCCTGCATTGAGGCAGACTAAGTATTAGCTAGCCCATCCTTGACAGGTGTTTGGAGGTTTTTAAGAACAAGTTACACAATGGGAGAGATTTCACAGCCTTCCTAAGTAATTTGTTCCAGTGCTTAACTACCGTGACAGTTAGAAAGCTTTCCTAACGTCTAACCTAAATCTCCCGTGTTGCAATTCAGCCCATTTCTTCTTGTCCTGTCTTCAGTGGTTACAAAGAAAAATGCATCACCCTCTTCTTTATAACAATTTTTTATGTACTTTGAAGACTGTTATGTTCCTCCTCAGTCTTCTCTTCTCAAGACTACACACACACTCTTAAAATCTTTCCTTGCAGGTCATGTTTTCTAGACATATTTGATCATTTTTTGTTGCTCTCCTCTGGATTTTCTCCAATTTGTCCACACTTTTCCCAAAGGGTGGTGCTCAAAACTGGATACAATACATCAACTGAGGTCTTATCAGTGCTGAGGCGAGTGGAAGAATTACTTCTCATGTCTTGCTTATAACACCTCTGCTAATACATCCCGGAATGTAACGCACTCTTTTTTTCGGCAGCAGTATTACATTGTTGACTAATATTTAGTCACGTTATCACCCCAGATCCTTTTCTGCAGTACTCCTTCCTAGACAGTCATTTCCCATTTTGTATTTATGCAAACTGAACTTCATCCTAATCTAATTCTGACCATTTCTTCAGTTTGTCAAGATTATTCTGAATTCTAAACCTGTAGTCCAAAGCACTTGCAACCCATTGGTATCATCCGCAAACTTTTTTATAAGTGTACACTCTGCCATTATCTAAATAATTTATGAAGATACTGAATAGTACTGGACCCAGGATATGCCCTTCCAGCTCAATTGTGAACCACTAATAACTACTCTGATTACTGTTTTCCAGCCAGTTGTGTACGTGCCTTATAGTGGGTTTGTCTAGGCTATATTTCTCTAGTTTGTCTATGAGATGGTCATGTGAGACAGTATCAAAAGCCTTGCTATAGTTGAGATCTATCACATTTACTGCTTTCCCCTATCCACAAGGCTTGTTACTCTGTCAAAGAATGATGTTAGGTTGGTTTGATATTTGTTCATGACAAATCCATGTTGACTGTTACTGATAACTTTTTTTTCTCCTAGAAGCTTACAAATTGATTATTTGCTCCATTATCTTTCTGGGTACTGAAGTTAAGCTGACTGGCCTATAATTCCCTGGGTTGTCTTCCCCCACCCACCCTCCTTTTATTGATACGTAGCATATTTGCCCTTTTCCAGTCCTCTTCAGCCATTTCTCTAAGTATTCAGGATGTATTTTATCAGGCCCTACCAACTTGAAGACATCGCACTTGTTTAAGTAATTCTTAACTTGCTTCCCTATTTTAGCCTTAGATCCCATTTACACTGATGTCCACTATATTAGTCATCTGATCACCGTTAACTTTCTTTTAGTGAAAACTGACACAAAAAAGGCATTTAGCACTTTGACCATTGTTGTGTTTTCTGTTGTTGTCTTTCCCTCCTCATTAAGTAATGGGCCCACCCTGTCCTCTGTCTTCCTCTTGCTTCTCATGTATTTTGTAAAATGCTTTGTTACTCTTTATATTCCTAGCTAGTTGGATCTCATTTTGTGCCTTGGCCTTTCTAATTTTGTCCCTACATGCTTGTGGTGGTGGGTTTTTTGGGTTTTTTTTTTTTTTTATTATAGTCATCCTTTGTAATTTGACCTAATTTTCACTTTTTGTATGACTCATTTTTTGAGTTTCAGGTCAATGAAGATCTTCTGGTTAAGCCAAGGTGGCCTCTTACCATGCTTCCTATCTTTCTTACACATTGTGATAGTTTTTTCTTGTGTTCTTAATAATGTCTCTTTTAAAAGACTGGCCAAATCTCTTGAACTCTTTCCTGGCTCCCCCTTCCGCCCGTTCCCCCCCCCCCCCCCCCTAACTTGCTTGCCATGGACTCTTACCTATCAATTCTCTGAGTTTGCTAAAGTCTGCCTGTAACCCTGTACTGTAACCCTTCAGGACAGAGAGAGGATATACATGGTTCCTCTACATCTATCCACCTACCTAGTATGTATATTTCATAATACAACTTTCCTTCAAGTGCCTAACTTCTTAATATGTTCATAGATTTATCTTCTGCTTTTCTCTGATAGTCAGTCAGGTGTTGGTCTCTTCACATACATTGTCTACCCTCTGGGCAAAGGAAGGTCTCCTAAATCCCTTTAGTACCTGCCTCTGTTTTCATAGTACCATCATGATCCTAGCTCTCAGCAGTAGGCTCACCATATTAGAACACATGGCTAGACCGTGGACATCTGCAGACCATTTCTTGTGGATGGTGGTCAGATGGTCACAGCTGTTAGGCTGCTAACAGGACCCAGCAACTGATCAGCTGTTTGGCTGGCGGGGCGGGGCTGATCAACTGTTTGCGGTGGCAGGGGCTCAACAGCTTATGGAGGGTTGCTGGCTCCAAAACAGCTGATGAACGGATGTGGGTAAATCTAAAAGAGGGAGGGTGGATTGTGGGTTGGGTTAAAGTTTATTCCTGTGGATGCAGATCCACATATTTATATCTGCCCAGGGCTCTATATATGGCTAACATTGTTTGACACCCCAGTCTAAATTGCATCTTAGCCTTCCATCATTGCTGATGCTTTTCTCAGTGGCAGAATCACCCATTATCCATAACTAGAATTGCTGCTTTGCAGACAGCATAACTCTTCCACCTACATAACTTTTTTCCCCACTGTAGTGTCAAGTTCTATCACCAGGTGAGCTCAGATGCTACGATCGATAATATTGTTAGCAATCGGACAGACCTACAGGCAAGGTGGAGTGTCAGGAAGGTAGAGTTGTAAATATTTAGTTACTCAAGTGTTTTTTAGTTTTGCGCAGAGCTAGATGATTCTGAACCATTTAGAAAAGGTTTAAAAACAATCTTACATGGCCAAGTGATCCTATTCATTTTACCTTTAGGCCTCCCCCCTTTCTGTCTTTTGTAACACTGCCTTGTTGAACTTGGGTCACACTGTAAGCTTTTCAGGGCAGGGCCACTGTCCCCTATATGTAGGACTGGGGGACCTATTGTGCTGGCTGAGGCTTTGGGTGCTACCACAATGCAAATAATTAACTATAATTATAATTTATACTTGGCAACCCAAAACCATGGCACCACAGAGTTTTATGTCTCTTCCCCTTAAGCACAGTTAACATGGAAGGGCAGAGATTAAGACCAAGATCCTAGCCCTCCAAGTTAGGAGCACATTTGCCTTCTGAATCTAGTTATTGTATTTCCAACCCTTTTTATGACCAGTTGGGGTGTGAGCATAAGAATTTTTCCTGAGCAATTTATTTTATACTACTGCTATGCCAAGGTAGCAAAGTGAGAACATGGACTGCTTTTTACTTCATCCTCTGGTGCAGTGTAGGGCAATGGAATTTCTAGGGCAGTCTAACCAAACTGAATACACCATTATTAATATAGGACGCCACTAGGAAGAATGAACAATGCCTTATTGTGAGAATGGAAAGAGATTGTTGATAGTTCAGCTTTAACCCCTGAATTCTCTAGCTCTGTATGTGACCCCCAGGAACCCTTTCTCTCTGTCCATCATTTGCCTTCTTCCCCTGAGAGTTCTTTATTGTGTTGCTATTTAATGAGTGTGCTTGGTATACTCATTTGCATACCAATGTACACTGCCCTTCCAGCTCACACATAGTCCGGAGCAATGCTTATGCTCAAACTTGAGAAACAAACTGAAAGGTGTGGAAGTCCCTTAAATTTGTTCTTCAACAATTTGCTTTACAAAGAAGAATGGAGGCTATTCCCCATGTTTAGCTTCCATAGTGTACCTCTTTTGACAACGGGCAGGGTTGCCAACCTTGCATTTTAGTTTTTACTGACATGAAGGTCTGAAGTTGGTTGGTTTGTTTTTTTTTTTTTTTGGTTTTTTTTTTTAAACTGACATGGTAAACTTTACTGACATCACTAAAAATACCATAAACAATACAATAATGTCACAAAAGTGTGTACTCACTCACTGTTATTCTGTATACAGGAATTCGGAATTATGCAATGGTTTTAGCTGCAGTTAATTGGTCAATCGGGTTCTTTGGATGTGTGCAATAATAGAAAACAGGAAATTGATAAAGTCATGGTCAGTTTTATGATACAAGAAGTGATTCAGAACGATGACAATCAGTGTCAAAATACATTTTTTTATTTATTTTTTTATTTTTACCCACTTTCACAAACACTTTCATTTATTTAGGGGTTTATAGACTGTGTTAAAATTGTGCCTTTTTTTTTTTTTTTTTACAGTGACTGTCCATAAATTTACGGATGGTTAGCAACCCTGCAATGGGGTCATTAATACAAAAAATGTTAAATCCTTTTAAAGATCATAGTTTGAAAACCTTATTAGGTATAAACTCACAATAAATACTGCCCTCGGAGACAGAGTTACTGGTGTGTTTCATCAAAGCTGTAATAAATAACAGTTTTTAGTGGGACTGGGAGCTTGGGAAAGGCAGCCTTTCATTGTATATCACTTTAAGTCCTTAAATAAGAATCAATAGAACTAGAACCTGAGACCATAGGGGTTGTGGGCTGCTGATGCTTCTTTGTTGCCGTTGGAAGCTTAGGTTGGGTTTTTCTGCAGAAGGACCCTGCGAAGCTAGGCTCTGCAGAATGTACCACCCAGCTGGGTGGTGGTTCCTGGAAGCCCACTTTTTGGCTCATGCTAGTATATAAACAAGGAAGCCAGTGGGGGAGCTGTTTGAGCAATGATGCAGACTGCTTACTTGCTCCCACTCCAGACCTTGCCTTACTGTGGACCCTAGATACCGCCTTCTGACCCTGGTTTTCCCAGGCTCTGTGTTGTCCTGACCCAGTTCAACCCCCACTCCACTACTTGACAACTGCCTGCCACCTTCAACTTGATGCCTAACCTTGACTTCCTGACCCCACTACCTGTCTCCTCACCACAACTTGTTGACCAGTGCAGACAGGGCTGCCCTCGGTCCGGCCCTGATGCTTTGTAATGGAAAGCTTTATTGGAAGGACAGACTGCATTTATTTCCTTGTTGAAAATCTTTGCTAATGTGTATTTTGGCTTCCTCCCCAGACCCTCAAACAAAGTCCACTAATAAACATATATTTTTTTCAGTGCTACTGAGAACTGAATGTGGATGAGCTCAGCAAGTGTTTGGTGGTTGTAGTCCTGCTCTTTTTTCATACTTTTGCCTAGTTTTCAAACTTGATTGCCTAGTCATCCATTTAGGCCCTGAAAGTATCACTTAGCCTCCCAAATACTCATTTTAAACATATATGTGGATTTCAGTGGGATGACACATGTCCGATATTGATTTTATAGTCTCACTACATGAGAAGTGTTGTAAGATTTATGACCTCCTTAACTGGCTGTGAGTGCTTGAGGTCTGTAAATAATGTGATAGGTAAGTACACTGTTATGCCTTAGCAATCTTTATTAGTTTAATAAACAGAGCTTTGTTTGTTTTTAAAATGAATAAAAGTTAATCTGTTCATATTCACTTATATGACCATCAGGATGTATCAATATAACAGGTTCATATTGACCTACTGTTAATATTTACCTCAAAGGATAAAAAACATCTCAGTATTTACTGAAAAAAATCAATATATACTGGAAAACATCCAGCGTGAATGTACATTAAAAACTCATTCCATAATGTAAAGGCTTTCAAATCTTTCTACAGTATAATAGTTCATCTTTTTAGGCTAAAGCAGATCTAAAAACCTAGAAAATAAACCAAAACTATTATTTACCTCCTGAGTGGCTGCAACTGAGTGCAGTATCTGGATGGACTCATTTACATATGTGCTCTATTTAGTAAGCATTGCTGCAGGTCTCTGTATTGTTGACCTCTGAAGAAGTAATCAGTAGAAATTTAGGCCTGGTTGGTACGATGAAGTTAGGCTGATCTAAGTCTCCTTGCATCAACCTATCAATGCATGTGTTGACACTCAAATTTGTCTGCGGCTGAGAGAAGTGTCCCATTATGGCGATGCAATAAAACCACCTCCCTGACTGGCATAAGGCCACGGTCAATCTACTTTGGTTGACACAGTGCAACGATAGATACTGCATGAACTATGTCGACCTTAACAGTTCTCCAGCCATTGTCCCACAACATCCTAGTTCCCATGACAGTAACTGCTTTGCTCACAACTTTAAACTCTCTACCTGGGGGTCACAGACTGGAACAACATTCTTGTCCCTCTCTTAAAAACTCTGCATGTTTCTGAAGTGCTCTTTCTTGGTTGCCCAACTTGGTGAGGGCACCTAGCAGCTCATCTTTGTGTTCAATCCATCATGGTGCCATCACACAGGGAGAAATCCTAGATGCACGCTTCCCCTGAAGCAGGCAAGAAGTGTTGGATTTCCTGGGCCTGTGGGAAGAAGAGTCTGCAAGCGCAGCTGCAGAACAACCATAGAAATATGGACATCTATGAGCAGATTGCACGGAGGATGTGGGCAAAGGGGCACGACAGGGATGAACAGTGTTGCTCTGTGAAAGTGAAGGAACTTTTTGTGGGATACCACAAGGCAAGGAAGGGCAACAAGAAATCTGGTGCTGCCCAGCAGACCTGCTGTTTTTAGAACAAACTGCATGTCCTACTTGGCAGTGACCCCACAGACTACTGTGGACCCCTCAGAGGAGCCTGACATGGAGACGCCTGATGTGGAGACCCCTGTCATGAACAGCAAGGCGGAGAAGGTCCAGGAAGACGTATGGTTGGAGTTCCTGTCACAGCAAGCTAAACCTGTTTGAAACTCCATAGGAGTCTAGCCTGGTGAGTGTGGGCGAGCCTGCTAATGAAGAGGAAGAGAGCTTAGGTAAGTTTGTTCCTACAAGATTCCTTGCAAAGTTCTATTTGCTTTTCTTTTCTCCATCTCATTTCTCCCCACCCTCCCACCATTGAAAGATGGTGCCTGGCCCATCCCCAAATGTAGAAGACAAAGGGGTCGACTTTTAATTTTGATTTACGGATATAGTGTGAGAAAATAAAAAGTTAGGAAATAAATTCAAAACAAATTCCTGAACTGTATGGTGTTGCTGTTTGGATTAGGGGTGACCTTTGGTATTAAATAATATTATAAATGTGACAAAATTTCAGTGATTCTTACAAGATATGCCGTGTCAGGTACCATTGGAAAGGTTATAATTTGCTAAATATGATATTGTTTGTGTGAATATCATTTTTGTACTGTAAGTTAGAGAGATGTGTAATATATCTGTATCTAAAAACTTGTGCTGTGTTACTGGGTTACACCCCCCAGGCAGATTAATGTCAGGATTGATGATTCATCTGCTTTTCATTCCCTTGTTAGGCTAGGCTGGAAGAGAGCATGCATGTAGACCACCTTGTTTATGTGAATAGGAATGTCTTTTATCCTCCTGAGAGATCTCAATGACTCTTTCATGGAGATACTCTACAGTCCTCTTCTGAAAGGTTCTAGGGATGGCTGCCTTATTTCTTCCTCTGTGATAGGACACTTTCCCACACTGCTCCACGGTGAGTTCAGCTAGCATCACAGCAAACAGGCTAGCACAAAACGGCCAGGGCAACTGTGGGATAAGCAGTGGGATTCTCTGTGCCTTAGTGACCCTCAGGAGTGAGGGATTAGCTAAAATCACTACTGTCTGTGAAAAATAGTGCTGATCTTCACTGCCATTGCCCTGTACTTGTACCCAGGGGGTAGGGGAGCCAACATTTTATAGATTTAATGAAACAGAAACACACACACACCCATCCTCCATCACCAGCCATACTCATCGTGGTTGGGGCTGGAGAGTGGTGCTATACCAAGGTGCTCCAAAGCTGAAGTTTTACATGTTTCCTATTAAAAGTATTTATGGGAATAAAGGAAGGGAGTTTTGAAACTTACCTTTCCCTTCTGACTGTAACTCTAAGGAGGCATCTGTTTTTATATGAGCCGTCTATGGTGTTTTAGTCTTGAGGGATGCCCCCTCCATGCCTGACCCTGATGAGAAGGAGCAGAAAGAGGACTAGGCAGAACATGATCTGTGAGATCCTACTAGCCAGTGCTGTACTGGGCCATTAACAAAGGGCTTGGAGGGCTAATATGACTGAGAGCATGGAGAAAGACAGGACAGTCAAAAGGCCTCAGTGTCCCACAGGTCAAGGAGCGGACATGCACCAGGACTTAATGTGTCTTCACAGGCGCCAAACCCAACTGCTATAGACCTTGGTTGACCTACAGGTCCAAAAATCCCAGACTCAGTCTTAGCATTCACTGGAAAACTCCATTGTTGCTGCTCCCTGCACCCCCCAACCTAAAAAGTGGCATCTTTACCCCCATCACTCCGCAAGGGGAATGGCAAAGAAAACTGCCCCTTCACATAAGCTGATCTGTGAAAGCCACAATGGGGTACACTGAACTACCTATTTTGTTTACACGCATGGACATAAATGTTTACTTCCTCTTCAACAGCAATTTTAAATGTTTCACCCCAGTAAGTTGTTTGTATAACATTGTATTTGTGTGTTTGCACTTTGATTTTGTGCACTGAATTTTTGCACTCTGCTAAGTTGTATCTTTGCAGAATCAAAGAATCTTTTAGTTCATTACAAATCTTACAGAATGCATAGGGGCAGTCAAGAAATCACCATATTTATAAATGCACACCAAGCACCACAGAATTCATAGCATCAGGAAAACACCGTCATATTTATAAAATGTACAGCAAGCACGACCCAATTCATAGTGGCAGGGAAAGCCCCGGGCCAACACTATTTATAATTTGCAGGAGGCACTACAGACTAGATACCAACAGGCAAAAATTAAAAACTACATGATTTAAATTATACTGAAGATCACTACTGTAGGTGTCTGTGAAAATGAGCCTTTAAAGCAATCCTTCATCCACACAGCTCCACAGTTGGCTCTTCTGATAGCCCTTGTGTCTGGCCATTTCATTTCAGCAACTAGTCGCTGCACCTCGCCCTTCCATCCTGGTGGCAGCTTCTCCCTGCTTGTTTCCCATGCTATGAGGCATGCAACATGCAGCTGTAACCATTGAGATGTTTTTATTGCTGAGATCTAATCTCGTGAGCAAACAACATCAGCAACCCTTCATTTCATAGTCATTCTGTTTCTGTACTTACCGAGCCAATAGTGGAATCTTTCCTTGACCCAGTCCAGATGACCAGTAGATGGCTTCATGAGTGAGGGATAGGATGTGTCTCCCAAAATTACTACTGCATTTCTACATCACCGACTTTAATTCACTGCACTGGAAAAAATGGCCCTGCATGCAGCTTTCTGAACAGTCCTGTAGTCTTAAAGATGCAAGTGTCATGCACCTTGGCTGACCAACCCTCACCGACATTGGTGAAGCCTTCTCAGTGCTGTACTAGTGGTTGCATAACCATGGAAAAGTGTCCATTTCAGCTTAGTAGCAAGATGGATTGGGGCTGAAACAGGGATAGGCATACTGTCTATTATGCCACTGCAGTTTAGGAACCCTGTTGTTGAAAATCCATTTCTCGCACAGTGCCAAGAGTCACAGTTCTGTGTAGCGGGAGACAATTAAGGGCCCTACATGCTTGCATAACAATGTTCCTCACTATGGATTTTCCAATTCCAAATGATTTCCCATGGACCAGTAGCAATCTGACATTGCAAGCTTCTGAGCGTGATCACCGCGCTTCTCCACTGTCAATGCAGATCCCATTCTGATGTCCTTTATAGTGGAAGGTTTGGGTAAACTTGGTACACAGATCCTGGAATGTGACCTTTTTCCACCAAAAAGTTCTGCAGGCATTGGTCATTGTCCCAAACCTCCATTACAGTGCAATCCCACCAATCAGTGCTCATTTCTCAGGCCTAGAAGTGGTGCTCCACCAAATAGATATAAACGGACCATCAGGAAGTTTAGACTTGAAATTAGACATAGGTTTCTAACCATTGGAGGAATGAAGTTCTGGAACAGCCTTCCAAGGAGAGCAGTGGGGGCAAAAAACCTAGCGGTCTTCAAAACTGGCCTGGATAAGTTTATGGAGGGGATGATATGATGGGACAGCCTAATATGGCAATTAACTGATCTTTGACTACTAGTGATAAATATGCCCAATAACCTGTGATGGGACGTATAATGTGGTGGGTTCTGAGTTACTACAGAGAATTCTTTCCCGGGTGTCTGGCTGATGAGTCTTTGCCCACAGGCTCAGGGTTTAGCTGATCACCATATTTGGGGTCAGGAAGGAATTTCCCCCCAGGGCAGATTGGCAGAGGCTCTGTTTCTTTTTGTTTTTTGTTTTTGTTTTTTTGCCTTCCTGTTCAACATGGGGTACGGGTCACTTGCATGATTTGAAGACTTCAATAACTCAGTCGTAGGGTAGGGGTCTATTTACAGGAGTGGGTGGGTGAGGTTCTGTGGTCTGTGTAGTGCAGGAGGTCAGACTAGATAATCATATTGGTCCATTCTGACCTTTAAGTCTATGAGCTGCTCCATGAACTCCACCAGCAACCTGGAATTTTTTTCAATGTGTCCATCAACAAACTGTGCTCAAAGATATTCTCATGTTCCGCACTGTGATCCTGGTGGTTGGGATACATCCTGAAGGTCTGCAAATGCAGCAGAATCATGCATCATATATTTGCAATGGTCATGAAACTAGTGATGAGCTCAGCAGGCTCCAAGGTTCTGTCAGAAATAGCAGACACTAAAAGGGTTGTGCAGGATTGTGGGAGTTTTAAAAAATAGTGCAAAAATTATGGGATATGGAAGGTATTATGAGTTGGAGAAAGCTGTATGCTGGGATCTTGACCCCTTGCTCCCAGAAATCCCTGTGCAAATTGTTACTATGCCAAAAAATAAAGTGAAAATGTCCGAAAAGGCAATGTGCCAGACAGTGGAGCATGACCTTCCAGGATACTCACCCATGGCACATTGTACTTTACATCAACATAAGCAGTCTTACAGAATATGCACAAGTAGCCATGTATGCATTTGCATGAGCTATATATGGCCTTCAGTGGCTGTAGGCCAATGTAAATTGTGTCAACCAAAGCTTGTAGTGTACACCTGGCCTTACTGACCTGTCACCTAGCTAAGCCATGAGCCAGGATTTTCATGAGTCAAAATGTTCCAGGTGTATATATCAATATGTGAAAGTGAGCAGCATAATAATTCCCCCTTCCCCCTCCATTTTTATTACTGGGTTGATCATGGTTGAAATGGTCATCACTTATTGTTCCATCATTATTAAAATAAAAAGTAGATGACCGTGCTTGCCAACAAATATTTCCTTTTTCTATTGCCATGTGTATATATATTTATTAAAAAGGAATGTTCCCCTAAAGCTTCATCTAACAGTCTCCTCTTCTGAATTAATATGGGTTAGCTCATGCCATTCCTCAGCTGTTGTCTTGTTTACATATCCTGGTTTAGAGGACATTCCCGCCATGGGACATATGGAGCATGTATGTTACATATTGCCTTCTGGAATAAGTCTTGTTAAATCCCATTTTTATGGCTTTAGTTTTTAAGTCCCTGTGAGACTTTCCAGAAGGAGACTGATGAGAGGGACAGGTGTATCACGGATTTCAGCTTGGTGACAAGTTTTCAAATTCAGCTGCATTCTTGCAGTGGCAAAGTTAGGAGCAGCTGGCCTCTCGAGAGCCTCTCTGTTTCTGTTGGAATTCCTGTGGCAGAAAGAAGAATGTACTATTTTGCTCTCCCTGTGAACAACACATCATGCAAAGCTGCCACATTTCAGCTGAGACATGCCAGGTGCTCAGTCACATCAGGTGAAGCTTCTGTTAACTACAGATTCAACAGCCATATTTGCCCCAGTCTGATTATAGTATTTAGACCCTGATCCTGCACGTGCTGAGCACCTCTCATTTCAGGCCTCATTTTATGTGTAAGGGGAAAAAATTCTGCTATCCTAAGAATAGACAGTGAATAGGACCAGTGAAATGAAAGAAAAGCTTTTTTGGATGAGGAAATATTGCGAAAGTGAAAGAGTTATATACAAATTTTCCATTTTAGAATTTGGGTGACAATAGAGCTATCTCATTATACTCCCCGGATGGCTTAACCGGTACTACTTTTGTGAACTAGCTGGGCAAGCCTCTACAGGGACCAGTTTAGGTGGGATCTTCCTAAAGTGTGCCACACAATTTGTGCAGGCAAGTCAGGTAATTCCATGTGCAAATAGAAATTACTGGTGCACACACATTTTTCCAGCATAGTTTAGCTGGGTCTTTAGAAAAGTGGGCATGTTATACATTTGAAAAAACGAGTTGATTATGTGTTGTCAAACATTACTTTATGTGCTACTAGATATACAGCGGTGAGCTAAATTGTGTCACTCTGTATGGGTGCACTCACACTGTGTGTCCACATAGTCCCCAGACATCATCTGTCTCCCACCATATGACAGCACAAGGGGAATGGCTGCCATGCTGGCCAGAGGTGAGCATGTCTGAGTGGGACAGTGACCCAGGGATCACTGTGCTGGGGCAAGTACTGTCTACACCTGTTAAAAAGGTGTAGCAAGGGTTCCCCGCTTCACATTCCTCCTCTACCATGTTGCATTTGGATGATATTTTTTTTTTAAATCCCTTGTGTATATTTGTGGCAATGAGTATATTCTCCACTCAATGCGTTCCAGGATGGGAGGGCTACTTCAGATTCCCAGCCTAACTGCTCAGGCTGCAAATAAATCCAGCTATTTGGGAAAGTGGCTGAACAAAAGTAGAAACCAGTCACTGTGTTAGGTTGGTAAAGGGAATGGTGTGAGAGCCTGGGGTGAAATCCTGACCCTATTGAAGTCCGTAGGAATGGTCCTATTGACTTTAGTGGACCCAGGATTTCAGCCCCATGTCTCTCAAGGCCTGATCCTGCAAGATGCTGAGCTCTAGCTGGGAATTGCTGAAGGTTCACAACTATCACTGAAGTCCATGGGAATTGAGTGCCTGAGCATTGTTCAGAAAGCATGCAGTTCTATACAGTATCAGGGCTTTCTGAAGCTTAAACACATCTGAGAGCTGCAAGAGTAAGGGTTTTGTTACAAACTAAAGTGGAAAGAAATATTTAAATTAGTATTAATTTTTTTTCTTAAGCTATGAAGCTGTTCAATCAGACGACAAGAGACCAAAGGAAACATTTGAAATCCAGATTGTTTATATGCATCATTTCTTTGTCAGCTAATGTCGGGCTGCAGGTCCCAAGCATAATTTTTTTCGGGCCCAGTACAAACTTGTAACATGGTCCACCTCCCACACACATACCACAATCCCTCATCCCATACATACAATTTTTTCCTCCTGGTGATGAAGGTTGCAGCCTAGGCCGGGCCTCCGGGCCCCAGTAAAGTGCACCGTTCCACCCCACCTGCCGTGTGGGGGCCCTGTCGGGCTGTCAGAGCTGTTAATAATCTTATAACACAAAATTGGGGATAGGTTTGTCTCATTTTAGATACATATTTCGACATATAAGAAAACCACTGCTTTTTTGTATCCCCTCCCCACAACCACAGATCATGATAAAATGTAGAATTCTGTAACTCACTCCTAGCATTGGCAGACGCTAAACTGTAAAAAATAGTTAAGATTTTGGTTTACTATTTTGCAATGAGACTTGGTACCAGAGACCTTTCAACTTTCCTTATAGTCTTAATTACCATGGAAAGAGTAAGTTCAGGTCCCTTATTTTTCCCCTAGCAGTAACTCTAGATATCAACTATCTGATCATCGTAAGGATCAAAAGTGTTTTTTATGCACACATTCATTTAAGGCTCTCCCCATTCTCCCCTCCCCCCAAAATCATACTCTCTTCTTCCTAAAAGCAGCAGCTGTGACTGATGCATTCATCCAATGGCTGGGAGGACAATAAGCCTCTGAAACAGCATTGTTGCTTGGTAACCACCTGCTAAGGAGTGCAAAAGTGTAACGCACTAAGTGCCCTCGAGGCTGAGGACATCGCATCTCATAGACAAATGGGTGCCTCACAGTTGGCCTGAGGATCAGCAGTGCTGAACATGGATCTCTCCCTCATGGCAGCCACAATGTCATGTGCTGGGCCAGCTGGCTGCACCACTTCTATATCATGGTTCTTGTCTGATCGAGCAAGGACAGTTATCTTAGTTCTAAAAACAATAATGTTGTTCTGCCATGCACAGCTGTATAATACTGAAGGAAATAAATTCACTGCAATCTATTTTTTTTAATATACAAATGAGCAAGGAAAAACCTGGCATCCTCCATACTGCAACCTAGAAGGATACCATGATACAAGAAGTCTTTTATTTACCAAAACATTCGTATTTGGATACAACTATCGTTGCAATTTTCAAACCCAGAGATTCTGAGATTTTGTCATACGTTTATATTCCAAGTATACTTTTGGATTTCAATGTATCAAGTTATGGGTCAAAGATGTGGTGTTTAGCTGCAGATCATAATTCTGATAGTCTAGTTATTGTTGGAAAGCAATCAAAACTAGGGTTTGTGTTCAGATCAAACAGTGCTATAGTCTACTGAGCTGCTCTCAGGAGACTTCCAATAGTGGATATCTTGAATGACTGAAACCTTGCAAGATCAGTTGTTTTCACTAGCTTTCTGCCATCTGGGCCTGAAATCTGATGAGAACCAAATTTCATCTCTATCTGAATCAGAATTGAAAAATAGATTCCTTCCACTTTTGTATTTAGATCTGGAACCAGACTGTGGCTTTGGGTTCAGATCTAAAGGTTGAAATTTTGTTCTCTCTCTCTCTGTCTGTCACACACAGTCACGCAATTTCAAACGATAAATATTTTATCAATTAACAACCTACACAAAGGGCAGAAAAAAAGAGGTGACAAGGATTACAACCTGGCACTATCAAAATTATAAAATTATTTGATGTTGCAGAACATTTGTATTGAGTTCAGGACTATACTTGTTGGCTCAAAACACAGAAGCAAAATCCAAACATAGAGAAACATAATAGAAAATACTTTTGAATATTTGCCATAGTGTGTAATATACTGAACAGTCTGCGGGAGATTCACACCTTTTTTATTTGACAACTAGATCTGTGCACATATGTTCTGTGCACCACTTTGAAAACTGGCCATATAATATTATTCTGGTGGTTTTACTATGTCTGAGTAGAGCTAATAGCTATTATAGCACAGATATGCATTCATTTATATAAATGTTCTTCTAATGCTTCCTCTCCCTCTTATGCAGCATCCTGGGTGCCAGATGGCTGCCCCCCATATACCAGAGGTGGCGGCATCTCAGCAATGGTTTGTTTGTGATCCTTCAGATTGAAAGGTGATACAGAAATGCTAACTGTTATCTCTGAGAGCTATGCATTTTATTTATTATTGTCTTATCTATGCGATACAGGAGAGACTAACCTTCAGGGATCCTGGTCAATCAGCCCATTCTGCTTGCCAGAGAAGTGGGGAGGGAGGAGAAGACCTGTTTTCACCCTCCCCCATCTTCTTGGGAGCATCTTTGCCTATGGGAGGACACTGATGGAGCACTCCTTGTGCTCCAAGACGCATAAGGAATGCAGTTGAGAGAATCTTGTCCAGGCTGCCCATGAGAGCTGCCCAGGCTTGCTCTCCCACTGAGCCCCACACATCTGCTTAAGGGTCAGCTACAATGTGGTTCTGTATAATGTACTGATAAACCTAAACCAATCATAACTATCCTACATCTTCAGTTATGCATGAAAACCTGGCTGTATGATTAAACGTGTTTAAGACAATAGCAGCTGAGGGAGCAAATCATAGTGCAAACACTAGCTTAGCCAAGAGCAAACATTCAAAAAGCATGAGTCAGCCTCCCCCCTCCCCCCAATGTGAAATTGACTTATAAATCACACAAGTCTAAAAAATAATACATTGACTCTTTTTTTTTTTTAATTTAGCTTCTGGTTTTTGAGCCTGTACGGGTTTTCAAACTTTTCTCTGATATCTAGAAACCTTTTTTTTTGGTTTTGTTTTGTTTTTGTTTTAAAAAGGAAGCTGAGTGTCTCATGTAATTGCCTGACTCCAGAGTGTGGGGCTTTCAGAAAAACATCAAATCTTGTGAAACTCATTCTAAGCACTGTAAGAGTTGGCAACTCCGCCCGCACAAAGAAGGAGCATCACAACACATGATTCTGTATTCAATTTTGAACCTACAAACTGCTGGCTATGTAGCCATGCCGAGCAAGTGATGGAAAGAAAGGGAGCAGCATGTAACACCATCATCATTTGAAAAGCGAGTAAGATAGCAGAACTATTACACCATCAGACTACCTTTACAAAGCAGGGATGGAGAGGGCAGATGATGTGACTGGTTTATTCATTCCTTGTGTATTATTCTCCTAAGGTGGCATGGCCTGGCCAAATCCCTCCTGTTTTGTGCAGCCCTCTAGAACCAGTATAAAAAAGATGAGTAAGAGTGAGCAATACCATGCTAACTTTCCCCTCCACATACGGAGCTATTATGGTGCCATTGTGTGAGTGAATTGTGGGGAGACTCTTCCTACTTGCATGTGTGACTGGTTTCATTCTGACAGTTGTATTTATCCAAACTTGTTTGATTTAGAGATCTGCTGGCCAATTATATGTTAGGCCTGGTCTACACACACAGTTGCGCTTCTTTAACTAATGGTGTTCTGTTGCACCAATGTAGTTAAACCAGTGCAACTTTGTGTGTGGACACCTTGCAATGCATTTGGAACCTTTGCCCCTGCTCAATTGATGTAAGACAAGCTAAACTGATATATGCCAGGTTTACACTGATATGGGTACTCAGCCACAAACTTGCACCAATTTAGTTTGTGTATAGACACATCTTCTGTAATGAGTTGGGGGCATTGTTTCCATGGTTAAGCCTTCTCAGAAGCAGGTAATATATCCCCTACAACATGTATACAATTCCTATTCCTTAGCTAATGTCTGCAATGACTGATATTTTCATCAGTCTTTTCCTGAGTGTGTGGTGCAGAGTGTAAATATATATTTCACACTCCTGTCTGAAGCTGCTCCTGACTTCTTCTTTTCTTGAGACAAGGAATCTTCTGTATGAGATAACTGTGCACTATTCAAGATTCATGCTGTGCTCTGAAGTGACATGCATTCACTGAGTGGTGGTGGTGGTGGCGGCAGCAGCTGCTTTAGATTGGTGGAGCCTTCCCACCAGTCACACACAGCCCTGCAAATCTGCAAAAAACTGCTTTATAGCCGTGGACCATGTTTGCGGATTGGATGCGGATACAAATTTTGTATCTGTGCAGGGCTCTACTGTAACACTCTGCATTTAACCCAGATCTTTGCCTCCACAGCATAGTTTGCGTCTGTCCTTATGATCTTTTGCCCAGGATGGGCAAGTTGTGAACAGTATTTTACATGTAGTGTCCCCTCACCCCACCCATATCATACAATCTTTATGTATCCCAAAACTAGTGATAATTGCCTCTATGCCTTAACATAATAATAAGATGGATCTCTCACACCAGAGCTGAGTGATATAGATAAGCATGATTACCTTACTGCATCAATGCCTTTCTTTTATGTGGACTGTCTGTGGTACTTCACCTACTGATTTCTGGTCACCCTGAAAATTCACCTAGTATCGATGGTACTCGAGTGCTTTTTATGTACACCTAGTTTTTGGTGTATCTTTTCACTATGTATACTTTTAAAAGCTAGGTGGGATGATATGGTCCTTGATTGCACCCTGTCCTGCTATAAAGTTTCCAGGTGGGATGATGTATTCTTCTTTAACTACTCCTTCCTTTCATTGTCTACTACCACTATTGCTACATCTTTGCTTAGCCGAGAAAGGTGGAGGTCCAATGGCCCTTTGTGGTTGCAGATTCAAATCGCAGGCACTTCTAATAAACAATAGTAGTTAACAAATGCCATAGAAAAGATGGAATAGTAATAATATAAATTAAATGCACATTGATAATGGTGTAAAGGCCAACATGTTATGTCTAACATATTGCCTAGGCAATTGTGAGCTGTGAAATGTTATAAACATCTTACAGAGACCAAGAGAGTAAAATTCAAGTACAATAGCTTGCAATTTCCTCAAAACTCTGAGGTAAGTGCTAAGATGTGCTGCATTCCGTGTGGGTTTTTTAAAACTATATCTGAAATATCTCCGGATCTATTTTTTTTTTTTTTTTAGTGAACTGCATTACAAGCAACCTTCTGCCCTTCTCCATCTTGATTATTTTGCTTCATTTTGTTAGTTTGTTACAGGAGAAAATCTTCAGCTTACAACTGAATTTGAAGTTATTTATTAAACAGCTCATTGTTAGATGATGGAAATATAACTCAGCCAGCAAACACAGCTAACAGCTCATTTGTGTATAGCAATTGTTTGTTATTTCTGATGTATGGAGTGCCATTCCTATGTAAACTGGCCCATTAAGTTTACAGGGAAAATTTCCTCTCCACCCACTGCAGTGCTGTGTGGCAGCTGGTTGACTCCCTTCACTCTAGAAGTGGCAACATATCAGTGGTACTGTACATAAACAAAGGCTGATCCTGCAACCATTTATTCTCAGGGTCTCATATTCAAAGAGAACCAACAATGAACTGTTTATCCTTGTGGGACTACTCAACACCACACCTGGTGCTTTGGGATCCTTTTGGGATTAGAGGTGTTATAGAAATGCAAGTTTATACTAAGACAATGCAAAGAAATAAATCCATCTTTGTTAGTTTTAAAACATTGAATGGTGTGAGACATATAAATGTCCCTTCAGAGGGGTGAGATATGGGAGAGGAAGCTTCTGTCTCTGAATGGAAACAAGTTGCTGAGGAAAAATAAGTGTTCTTAAGTTCACACTAAAAATAGAAAATAAAGTAAGGAAAAGCATCTCAGGCTTCTTTGAGAATAATCAATAAAAGGAGTGAGGGAAGGATTGTTGGAAGAGTGAGAAATGTGCACTATACGTATTTATAAAGATAGAGAAGTAAGACAAAATAGCTGTGAGGTGAGAAATGCTAAGGAAACAAAATGGGTAAGTAAAAAAAAAAAAAAAAAAAGGTGCTTAAGTGATTTATTCTCCCTGGATGCATACTCACAAATCTTATTAATATTAATGGTATTTAAATACATGGCTCAAGGGGACAAAACAGTGATCCTTATGTGTTTAAATGGGTTTTGCAAAACTCAGTTAAAACCCACAAATTGTAATTGTAAGAGTCTCATTAAGTTCTAGGTATCTGTATTCAGTACTAAGCAATTATGCTGTATTTTAAAGTTAATCATAGGGAAATGAAATTCAAGCAATAGCAACTAACGATATAAGGACAATTTGATTTCTTTTTAAATTAGCACAGTTCTTTAGGCAAAACAGTTTATACTGATTGCTCAATTTTGTAGCATGAGAAAATGTAGAAAATGATTTATTCAAAAACAAAAGGGCCA
Source organism: Emydura macquarii macquarii (assembly GCF_026122565.2). Lineage (NCBI taxonomy): Eukaryota > Metazoa > Chordata > Testudines > Chelidae > Emydura > Emydura macquarii. The sequence continues at coordinate 3,809,090 of NW_027133000.1, read as the reverse complement.
GATTCTCAGCTGGTGTCAATCATTGTAGCTCCATTGCTTTCAGTTGAGCAGCACTGATATATACCAGCTGAGAATATGACCTATATAGCTTTTTGTAGTAAGGAAAGATCAACTTACTCTGGCTGGTAACGGCAAGACCAGCTACAACGACAGTAAATAATTGCAGAGAAACCAGGTAATGCAGTAAAGTTCTGCCAATAATTTGTCAAGGGGCTCTCACAAAAATATTCCCTCTTAACATGTGATAAATTTCACATTAAGGAGGTGCATGTGCTTGGAGAAAGGAGGGACTGGAGAATCCATTTATTTACTATTTAAACACAAATGCTTTCTCATAGCTAGAGAACCAAAGAAACAGGATATACTATCTGGTAAACAAACTTGTATTAAGCTACACTTTGCAGAAAATGTTTGTATTCTTGGAAAGTGTACTGGGAAAGCGCCTCAACTACTGTAAATCAATGTAGGTCCATTGAAGTCTATGGAGCTAGGTTGACTTATGCTAGTTAAGGATCTGGCTCACTGAGTATCTTAATAGTACAGGAAAGCGTTACACTTGTGTAATTTGTAGGGGGCCTTGATGAGGGACCTCCTCCTCTTTTTCAGGGATGCCTCTTGCCTTGGAAACAATTGATACTATCTGACATTTGGTGCATCCTAAAAGGCAAAAAAAAAAAAAAAAAAAAAAAAGTCTGTTCAGAAGTATTTCTAAAAGCCTCAAGACTAAATCCATTCTGGCAGTGGTGATTTAGGCAGTACCCAGAGCAACAATAAATTTGTAGACTATAAATTCAGAAGGGACCACTAGGATCATCTAGTCTGACCTCCTGCACAATGCAGGCGACAGAACCTCACTTACCCAGTCCGGTAATAGACCCCTCACCTAAGACTGAGTTATTAAAGTCCTCAAATAATGATTTAAAGATTTCAAGGTACAGAGAATCCACCAGCAAGTGCCCCATGCTGCAGTGGAAGGCGAAAACCCCACAGGGCCTCTGCCAATCTGCTCTAAAAGAAAATTCCCTCCTGACCCCAAATAGGGTGATCAGCTAAACCCTGAGTCTGTGGGTAAGACTCACCAGCCAGACACCCAAGAAAGAATTCTCTGTAGTAACTCAGAGCCCATCCCATCAAACATCCCTTCACAGGCCATTGTGATAGAGCTAGGGAAATCACCTGCCCTTCCCTTCTGTTTGGATACAGAGCTTTAAGAAGGGTGTCACAGGAGCCACAAAGCATAATGCAAAGAGAAGTAAATAAGGACTCCAGGTGACTAATTTACAGAGGTTTTCACCTTTTGCATCTAGGGGCTCAATTCATTTTTATCTTCAAATCCAGTGCAAGTGACAGTTTGTCAGATTACACAGAAATATTTTCAAATGAATTCAAATCATCATGGTATAAATAGTGGTGACAGTAGGACTTCAGTAGTAAATCTACCTATTGGAATTGTACATACGCTTATCTGAATTTCTTTGTCAGTATATCTTTTTCAGATAAGACTCCAATGGAGAGGTAGCCTTCAGCTGAGATAACTAGTGGGATGTGCAACTGTCTTTCATAGGAAATAAAGAAGCAGCCTGTAACCTCTAGGTGTAGGTGGGCAGCTGCTGTGTGCCGATCATTGAGGAGTAAGCATTCCTCCATTGCTCACTGTAACCAAGAATCTGAAATTTTCATACCACTTAAGAAAGTCTTACATCACAGCTCTAGTTAATGTGGCAAAATGAATGGACCGTATTTTGTGTCAAGATACTTCAGGGGGTGCATCTTTCATAAATACTTGCCATTCTCTTATAAACTGACTGAGAAAAAGGCTTATGAGTTTCTTACAATATGTAATCATATACAGGCAAGCTCTAACTTCTAATAAGAAAAATCCAGTTTTATTTTAAGCATATGGGCTGGTAGTCCTGTGGGTAAACCACCTAAAAAATTAGTTCCAGAACAGACATATTAATGGAGACTCAAATAACTAAACCATATAGTACAGCTGATGAAATTTTGGCAGCAAAATCTTTAAGCATTGCCAAAAGAGTGGAATTCCCACCTTTATAGCCAAATTTTATTACTCCTTTAATGATGGATACCACCGGTATGTCTTAATCTTGGTTACTTTTAAGTATTTGTTACATTCTACAGATCAATGTGTCATTGCCTGTAGCCATAATACCTTGTGCTGTGATGCTGTCAAATTTCACAAATTAAATAATTATCAATCTAAAGTAGCACTCAGAACGCTTTTGTGGTGCTGTTCATTCCACAAGCAGATCCCTTTTTTCCCCCCCTTCTGAATCAATACACTGATTTGCTACCAGGGTCTTAGAGGGCACTGTAGGTGCCATCTCTTTCATGAGGCATAAGGCGGACATCCTAATTACTTAGTCATTAAAGATTCCATGGCATATTTTGCAAGTATAGGAGTGTTAACTCTGGTGTCCTAACAACATTCTGATTCAAACAGTTTATACTCTGCCTAATTTCACCTTGTGGTCTCAGTTGGAGAAAGTATTCTTCCCTTCCTTTCAAACCCGTTGTGTAGGATTGCTATGTGCTGTTACATATTTAACATATTGCACCCCAGCCTTGGCTGAATTTCATGGCTAAAGTGACCCCTGTGTAAGGTTTGTACATAATTTTATCATATAAATAGATTGTGTCACTGTCAGGGGATGGCCCTTTAAAGGAGTTAGGCTGTGACTGATTAGCTGCCTCCCAGCTAATGCTGTGGAGCTAAAGATCAGGTGATAATTGAAGATAATGTGATGCTCTTGAAAAACAGCAAATAGGTCAGCTTAGATGGAAAGATGCTGTTTTTCAAGTGGACCACATTATCTTCAATTATCATCTGACCTCTAGCTGAAGCCTTGAAGGAAAAAGGGCTGGAATTCTATAGCTGGAGAGGTGGGGTTTTTTTGTTGTGCGTGTGGTGGTTAGTTAACCCACTGCTTACAGTCAGTTACCCCAACCCATCTGCTGCTCAACCTAACCATCGTTAGCTGGGCATAATAGTCAATATTACTAGCAAAGATTTAAATATGCAGGTAGGCAAGGCATGTGGGGAAGACACAAACACTTGATTTAATCTTTGACTTATTCCTCCTCTACAAACTATAGAACTAATCTAAATCATAAGACAGGCTCTACAGAGAGAGTCTAAGGCAGGAATCGGAGGACTCGGTGTTGCTGAAAGATGCCAAAAAATGCTCTCAGGGTTGGTGGCCCAGGGGGTCAGGATGTTGTAGACAAAACACCGAGGCCCAAATTCCCAAGCAAATATGGGAATTGCATTATGCTTGTTCATATGAGCTCCTGGCTAGCCATAAACTCTTGAAGGGGCTAACTTTTCCTGACAGGCCTATTTTTCTCTACTGTGTTTTTGACAAAAAGAAAAAAAAACAAATTCCTAACCAGGAATATTTCAGAGCAGCACAGGTCTTTGCTAAACCTTCCGCTACTTCAGAGTGAATTGATTCAGGAGAAGTTACTGGTCATAATGTTCCTTTTAGCTCTATAACTTCTCTTTTTAGGGCTAGGGGAAAATATTAGTGTCTCAAAATTTTACTACTAATAACGACTGAGTTTATATCCTACTGAACTCTAATAATTTAAAAAAAATTAGAGTAAGCCCAGAGAATTTCAAATAGGTGTGGTTATTGCATCTTTATACATAAAAATACATTGATAAGAACAGTTGCTTGATAATGAGATCACCTTTCTATGCAGAACTATTTCTTGAATTTGTCAGTGCTGAAGAGCAACATATGGGGGTGCTCTCACAGTGGCATCTTGGTGCTGAGGGAAGAGGCTGTTCTGCCGCCACTTGCCTTCGAAATTGGACCCTGAACAAAGGCAAAAACAGACTGCCTTCCTCTAACAATTTCCTAGGTACTAAGGCCTAAATCATCAAACGTACTTCAGTGTTGCTCTGCTCTGTCCTGGAATACCTCATTCTAGGCACCTTGCTGTTGCCAGTAATCCTGCTTTTTTTCTGAGGGTTCCTTTCCTCAAAATTGGAAAAACATGTAGGTTGTAAGCAGAAGCAGGGAATGAACAGAGTTCGGGGGCGGGGGGTGATTTGGGGTAGAAATTAAAATACATCACAGTAACTTAGAAAACATTTGCCATCCTCTAACTGCTTAGAGAATTTTGGTAAAACGCTGATGCCTGAGCAAGGGACTGTTTAACAATACAGTGAACAACAACATTCTCTTTGCCAAATGTGGTTAAACTGGGGGGTGGAGCCTTTTCTGTTCAGACCTCAGTGAAATGTGAGGATTTAGAACTGATTGGAAAAATAAAATTTTGCAAAGCTAACAAAATCCACTAACATCTTCCGACTGCAGATTTAGTAATATATCATAAAGGCTTAGGAGGCCAAAGGAATCACTAAAGGTTGCAACAAGGGAAGTTTTAAATGATTGAGATTGAAGGAGCTGGACATCTTGATAAGGATGTTCCTCCTTCTTCTTAGAAAGTTGGTTAAAGGAAAAAGAATACATAATCCTACACAGAGTTATGGAGGTAACTCTCTAGAAATGAGATAAAGTTGGTAGTATTAGTGGGAAAATACTTAATTCCAAATCATCTACTAGGTCTCAGTTGCCTTGTTTTCAATTAGAGCAGACACACTACACCTTGACAAATGGTAAAACTCCCAATCTACTTGGTTCTCTCACTCTTTTCAAATCCCTTCCAATAACCTTTCAGTTCTTCCTCACCCATTACTATTTCCATAAATATTTCTATTTAATAAAACAATCTATTTATTTCTATTTAATAAAACAATCAAATTCTACTCTCTTCGCTTGGTTTTTCCCTATTCTAACTCATTCTTCCCATGGTGGAGGAGCATCAGCCTTTTATCTTCCGAGTTGATGTATTTTTTTACAGATGAGGGGCACACACTGTGCTCTGTAAAGGAGAGTGCATTCATTCATTCATTCTTCTTTGTTACTCTAAAACAAAATTTTAGCCATGGTATATAGATGCTGCTTGTGTAAAGAAACACTTGACACTGATCCAACAGCAAAATCGACAACCAAGAAGCTCCCAATAAAACTGTGGGATCAATAAGACTCTGTTATGTGCTTTTTGCCACATGCCATCTTCTGCTCCTCATCTATATGTTTTCTGTATACGTCCTGATCTTTCAAACACTTTAACACGTTTTAACTTTACTCCTTAATTTGGATGGGGCTGCTCATATGTAAAGAGTGTAAGTGCTTTCAGCATTGAGTCTTTAGATTATACACTGTTCGGGGCAGGGACCTTATTCTCATATTTTTCTGCAGAAGCCTTTGCATGCCAATGGTACAGTATATGTAAATAAAAAATAATATATCAGAGCACCAAGGGACACTAACTGTCCTGAAGTCATAGCTAGCCTCTTTCAGTCCAAGGTTCTCAAATCTCATAGACTTGAAGATCAGACGGGATCATTGTGATCATCTAGTCTAACCTCCTGCACATTGCAGGCCCCGGAACCTCACACACTCACTCCTGAAATAGACCCCTAACCTCTGAGTGAGTTACTGAAGTCCTCATATCATGGTTTAAAGAATTCAAGTTACAGAGAATTCTCCATTTATACTAGTTTAAACCTGCACGTGACCCAGACCCCACACTACAGGGAAGGTGAAAAATCCCCAGGGTCTCTGCCAAATTGACCTGGGGGAAAATTCATTCCCAACCCCAAATATGGTGATCAGTTAGATCCTAAGGAGGTGGGCAAGACACATCAGGTAGATCCCTGAGATACAGATATCAGTAGTAACTCATCTCTCCCCATCTACTGTCCTGTCTCCAGCCACTGGGAATTTTTGCTACTGGCATTCGTCAAAGGGCCACGTGTCCTCGTAGGCAGTCCTATCATACCATACCTCCATAAACTGATCAAGCTCAGTCTTGAAGCCACTTTGGTTTTTTGCCCACACAGCTCCCCTTGGAAGGCTGTTCCAGAACTTTACTTTTCTGATGGTTAGAAACCTTTGCCTAATTTTGAGCCTAAAGTTGTTGAGGGCCAGTTTATATCCATTTGTTCTTGTGTCCACAATGGTGCTTAACTTAAATCCTCTCCCTCCCTGGTATTTATCTCTCTGATTTATTTATAAACCGCAACAATACCTCCCCCCTCAGCCTTTTTTTGGTTAAGCTAAAGCCAAGCTCTTTGGGTCTTCTCTCATAAGGCAAGTTTTCCATTCCTCGGATCATCCTAGTAACCCTTCTCTGCACCTGTTCCAGTTTGAATTCATCTTTTTTAAACATGGGATACCAGAACTGCATACAATATTCCAGATGAGGTCTCACCAATGCCTTGTATAATGGTATTAACGCTTCCCTGTCTCTACTGGAAATACCTCGCCTGATGCATCCTAGGACTGCATTAGCCTTTTTCACAGCCTCATCACAGTGACGGCTCAAAGTCATCCTGTGATCAACCAATACAGCAGGTCTTTCTTCTTCTTTATTGCTGCCAAGTGATAAGTCTCCAGCTTATAGCAAAAATTTTTATTAGTCCTCAAATGCATGATCTTGCACTTTGCACTATTAAATTTCATCTAATTTCTACTACTCCAGTTTACAAGGTCATCCAGATCTTCTTATACGATATTCCAGTCCTCCTCCGTATTGGCAGTACCTCCAAACTTTGTGTTACTAGTAAGCTCCTTGCAGTTGGACAATTCATCTTTCAGTATGAACCATTGTAGTCTCCCCTTTAATCAGTTTCTTATCCACCTTTCAATTCTCATATTAATCCCCATCTTCTCCAATTTAATAATTTCTCATGTAGAACTGTATCAAATGCCTTACTGAAATCCAGGTAGATTAGATATACTCCATTTCCCTTGTCTAAAAAATCAGTTATCTTCTCAAAAGTCTGGTCTTCTCATTCCATTTCTGACTGTGGTTCGACACTCATTTTTGGCCTACTGCCAAAGCTGTAAAGCTGGCATTAGTGAATGTTTGAGACTCTGAAAAACTCAGGGTAGATCTTTAACTGTTGTGAAGTGTTTGATTTCACATTCACATGAACAAAGTTATAGAAAGTGGATTTCTTCTTAGGGGGATTACAGACCAGTCAGCTTAACTTCAGTACTGGAAAGACAGTGAAGAAAATAATTAAGTAATCAATTTGCAAATAACTAGGCTTGGTCTACACTTACCTGGTGATTCGGCGGCAGTCACAGGAGTTACGCAAGCTACGCAGAGTAGCTTGTGTAACTCCCGTCAACTGCTGTGCTTCTCTTCTGCATGCTGCCTTCACTGCACTGTGCATCATCACTTGAGGGGGCGGGTTAACAGCGTTGATTTCTGGATCGATTCAGCGAGTCTTCACTGACTGCTCAATTGATCCAGATAAGTCGATCTGACAGCAGTGACTTTGCCGCCATCAGTGTAGATGTACCCCTAGAAGATAATAAGGAAGAAGAGAAGTAAGAGAAGTAGCAGTCAGCATAGATTTATCAAGAACAAATCATGTCAACCAACCTAATAGCTTTCTTTGACAGGGTAACAAGCCTTGTGGATAGGGGGAAGTAGTAGAAGTGTATATCTTGACTTTAGTAAGGCTTTTGATACTGTCTCGCATGACTGTCTCATAAACAAGCTAGGGAAATACAAGCTAGATGGAACTACTATAAGAAGGGTTCAAAACTGGGTGGAAAACCATTCCCAGAGAGTAGTTAGTGGTTCACAGTCCAACTGGAAGGGCATATCAAGTGGGGTGCCCCAGGCAGGGCCGGCCATGGACCAAATGGAACTCCAGGAGAGGAACATCTTCAGCGCCCTCCCTCCATTTGTTAAACTTTTGAATACCTTATTTTTATTGCATTTGTAGCCCATTTCATAACTTTGATCCATGATTTGCATTCATGATTTATCCTTGTCATGTAAGATGACACATTTGCATGCTAGGACCTGTAAATCTGTATTTATTCATGCCATATAAAAATTTTGTTTCCACTAAACTTATAGAAACTTTTTAATTTTAAGAATAACTGAAATGTACTAACTTCAAGAAATTGAACTGTGCACCATCATTGGGTGGCCCAGTATTAAATAGTGTTACAGTGGGTGACAGTCTTACAATGTTAGGCCTAGTCCTTGAGTTTAAAAAGTTGTTTTTCTTTCCTATGCCCTCGTGAATTGAAGCACAGAGTCAGAGAGATCCAAAGACTGGCCAATGGCATTTTCAAGTGATAAAATAGCCAGCAATGGCAGTCTCTCATTGGCCAGGAGCCTGATTTTAATGATCCTGAGTTATGAAGAACTCTGCTCACCACTCACGACTGTGACCGGCAGCATGAGCAGAATCCTCAATGCTAGTCACACATTAGGAAAAATGTCATTCTGCATCAGGAATGAATTGGAGAACTTGGAGTGGAGAGTGCTTCTAATGTGACAAAATCTAACAGATATTGTCTAGTTTGACATAATGTCTTTATCATTGACATACAAACATTCCCCATGTGTCAGCATCCGGTGAAAGTCCGAACAGTGGTTCAAGAATGGTTTCCTGTCTGCTGGCAGCTTACTAAGGTCATACAAAACCCCCCAGGTCTTTTTGTGGTGCTTCATTTGCCTGAATCTTTCTTTGATAGACACTCAACCATTATTAATGAGCGAGCAAACAACTATCTCATGAATTTTCCTTCAGAGATGCCCATCACTTTATCTTTGCCCTTATAACCAAACTCTTCTTCCGATGAATACGAGTTTCCTTGAAGACAGGTTCAACTCCTAAGATTTCCATTATTTCTTTGGCAGCAGTGATGGCATCTTCAAATCCAAACTAAATCAAGGCAATTTCTCATCATGGTAGTAACAGTCACATCGACTGAGTTTGTTCATCGACTGAGTTTGTAATGCCTTGCTTACGACGTTTACTTGGAACACGATATTGTGCCAAACCACAACCGAGACCAGAAATTGGAAGTCAGTGATTTAATTTGCCAAGCTTTGCACCTTGTTTTGGATTCTGGCCTTGGCTTTACTTGAGTGCACTAGTTCCATCAGGATGTCATAAATCTCAGTAACTTGGTACCTTACTGGCCTTACACTGTTAATGCAGCTCTCCCGGGGGCTCGAGGAAAATTAGTTCTCAGAAAGTCTGGAAAGTTCCATGAGATTCTACAAAGGTCCAGAACATTCTAGGAGATTAGTGAAAGATGAATCTACATACGGAATATCTGAAACATTTTACTTCAAACATTCTATTTTCCCTTTTGTCATTAACAACAAAATCAGCATCCCAAGCCTGGCACCCCAGGCACCAGGAGGTCATCTGGGTTGCCTGCCCCTAAATCTGGCCCTGTCCAGAGGGATTGGTCCTGGGTCCAGTTCTGTTCAATATCATCATCAGTGATTTAGATAATGGCATAGAGAGTACACTTATAAAGTTTGCGGATGATACCAAGCTGGGAAGGGTTGCAAGTGCTTTGGAGGGTAGGATTAAATTTCAAAATGATCTGGAAAAACTGGAGAAATGGTCTGAAGTAAATAGGATGAAATTCAGTAAGGATAAATACAAAGTACTTCACCTAGGAGGGAACAATCAATAGCACACATACAAAATGGGAAATGACTGCCTGGGAAGGAATACTGCAGAAAGGGATCTGGAGGTCAAAGTGGATCACAAGTTAAATATGATTCAGCAGTGTACCACTGTTGCGCAAAAAAAAAAAAAAAAGGGTGGGGCAAGCAAACATTCTGGGATGGATCAGCAGGAGTGTTGTAAGCAAGACACAATAAGTAATTCTTCCACTTTACTCTGTGTTGATAAGGTCTCAATTGGAGTATGGTGTTGCCATGGTGCCCGGAATGGCTCACAAGGGAGAGTGCCAGTCTCAGGTCAGATTGTCAGAAAACAGGGTAGACACTCCCAAAATGATAGCAGAGATGGTGACTCTGCTTAGTTCTTCTCCATAAGTCTTTCAGAGCTTCCCAAAATGGCTTTGAGGACCTGTCTCTTGTATCTGGAATTCTCCCCTTCCCCCCCACAGCATCCAAATAGATTAGAGATGCAGGATCATTCCCTTGAATCTGTATTTATAGAGCTTTTTCACCTAAAGCAAACTGACAAGTGTCTTGACTCATGCGGGTTTTGATGAGTAGCACCTGCCAATTGAGTTGTGAATGTCCATTGTTGAACATGAAATGACTCTTGCTTTGAAGTTAACATTCTACTTTCTATGTATTCACAAGTAATCCAGTTATAGTAATATGCATAATGTAATTGCCAGCTATTCATTATAATAGGGATGGATACATGGGAACAATATAAGTATCCTTCATTAGTATTCATAAAGTTTTGCACACTAAGTAAATTCTCATCCTGATACCAACACACATTTTGATCTAGGGTTATTTACTACAGGACATGCATAATAGCAAATAACCAACAGGTTCTAGTCAAGCCTAACAATTCAGTTACATCTTACAAGTGAATTGGTTTGAACATACCATGACCTTTTAACATACTTTTGATTTTTGTTCGCATGTGAGTGAATTAGCCTGCTGGCAACCTGTGGAAACAGCATCCCAGGTGTCCAGTTCTGGGTGCCACATTTCAGGAAAGATGTAGACAAATGGGGAAAGTCCAGAGGAGAGCAACAAAAATGATTAAAGGTGTGGAAAATGTGACCTATGAGGAAAGATTGAAAAAGTTGGGTTTTTTTAGTCTGGAGAAGAGAAGACTGAGGGGAGACATGATTACAGTTTTCAAGTACATAAAAGGTTGTTACACAGAGGAGGGAGAAAAACTGTTCTTGTTAACCTCTGAGAATAGGACAAGAAACAATGGGCTTAAATTGCAGCAAGGTAGGTTTAGGTTGGTCATTAGGAAAACCTTCCTAGCTGGTCAGGGTAGTTAAGCATTGGAATAAATTGCCTAGGGAGGTTGTGGAATCTTCATCATTGGAGGTTTGTGACAGCATGTTAGACAAACACCTGTCAAGGATGGTGTAGATACTTAGTTCTGCCTTGAGTGCAGGGAACTGGACTAGACGGCCTCTATTGTATGATTTTTATTTTATTTTATTTTTACTCTATGAATTTGAACAAAAGTGATATACTGATTGTGGATCTCATTTTAGTTCAGCCGGTTTGTACCTGTAGATTTAGGAGAGCAGCTGTCATTATGTGGAAAAAGGAATCCTGCAAAATATATTGGAATCCAGATGCATATTTGTATCAAGTTTGCAAAAATACCAGTATGGTTACAGAACTGATAAATGCAGTGTTATGCTCATGTGACCTAGCTGCCTCTAGTCTGAAGATGTCTGACTAAAATGTTCAAATATATTATGTGTGCATGTGAAATGTACTTATTTAAGCATTAAATCACAAGCATTAGCCATCTGCTAAGTATATTGATATGCTGTATCATGTATTCCCTTCTTTAATATAAACGCTCATATTAACCTTCAATGACAGAAGGCAATCTGTTTGGATAGACAAAACTGCAAGGTTTTGCTAGCTGTGGTTTTTTTTGTTTTTTTCCTTCCTGAGGCAACGCTATACATTGTACAGAGCTTAGCAGTACTAGGTCATTATACACTGTTGTGAATGCATAGCACAAGCAGCTCAGTGAGAAATATGATAATATGGTACTCAGCATGAGAGGGACTTAACAAAACAGAGGACATGCAAAGAGCAGTCCAAGATAGACATGAATAGCAGAGTCTTGTTTGTGTCCTACTCCTCAGTGACATGTCACAGTGCAGGAAGGATTCATCTTCACAACACGAGGTGGCCATTAAGTGATGCATAGCACTAAAGTACTGGATGCAGGCTTCATTAAGGATTTTGTTTGTAAAAATATGTAAACGTTGATATTGAACCTAATTTGGGATATAAATGGTACAATTAATCCCAAATTAAGCCCTGATTCGGCAAGGTACATAAGCCCATGTGTAAATTTAGGCACGTGAATAGACCCATTGACTTCAGTGGGATTACTTAAGTACTTAAAGTTACATACATGCTTAGGTACCTTGCTGAACTGGGGACCGAGTCTTTTAGAGCCTCTTGACACAGTGGGGTAGTGTGGTCTACCGGGCTGTGTTTTCTGAAGTGCACTAACGTTTTGCACGTGAATTGCACTCCTGGGGTGCATTAACATAGTGCTGCTTGAAACAGTACTATGGTAAAGTGCACGAGGGAACCTTCAGTGCACACCAACAGGGTCTACACAGACCAATTAATGTGCAACTTGTTGGTGGGCTTTGGAAATCCTTGTACAGCTCAGTGTCAACAAGCTTTTAGATCTGCCCTACTGGCCAGATCATGCACTATCTTGTCTCAGCCACACAGACATGAGCTCTGCTAGTGGGCCTGAAGCCCACGGGTGTGGCCCACAAAGTGCACAGGGAAATGAAATGTGCATCCGGGTGCACTAAGAGGTGGCTAATAAAAGCTTCCCTTCCCTGGAAGAGGATGGTAGTTATGCTACTGCATTTCCTTTTGCTAGCAGCTGAATTTCCCACTGGGTGTGTCTGGCCTGATTGGTACTGGGCAAGCAAATTGCACTTCTCTGCTTTCACAGAGGTGAATCAGACTCAATCAATGACAGAAACTATATGCAAATTGCAAGGGGTTGGTGGTTTGCAGCATTTTGTGGCAAGTCTCTGTGAAATGCATGTTACTGTTTAGGTGTCATGTTGCAGTTAAAAAGCTGGCATGGGATCTGCCTCATGCCATGAAAAGCCACTTCCCCTACTACAAAATGTGGAATATGATAACTTGGGAGTGTAATAATTCATGGGCTACAGTGTTGAGGACAATGAATGCAAAAAAACCCAAAAGAACGACGACAAAACGTCATAACTCCTGAGTGTGATTTCCCAGCCATGTATCCTGTGAATTAACCTTAAACCATGTGAGAAGAAGGGGAGATCCTCTCTGGGGGGAAGGTGTGTGAAGTGGGGGCAAATAGAGAAGAGTGGAAGGAAGAAGCAACAGCCTGGATCTAGGATTCACATCCATTTAATATATAAATCCAATTTAACCACAGCAACATTGGAAATATGAGGCTAAAAGTCCATCTAGAAGTTTTGGTGACTACATTAACTATTTAAGTTTCACTCTGGGTGTGGAATCAGAGCCCCAAGGCAGAATACCAGACCCAAAATTTATAGTTAACTCTTGTTTAGTTTGTCTCCTGCATTTCTCGACCATAGATACAATATGTTGCCTAAGCTCAGTGTAGCCTGTAGTTTCAGCAGACGATTGATTATTTTCATTAGAAGCATACAAGAATAAATAAATCAGAGGTCTATGTTGTATCCAGTCATATACTGATCATCCAGAATGAGGCACACTGTGGAAGTAAACATATGGAAATAAATTTAGACACTAGCCCTGCCTGACAGAAATGCATATCTGCAAACCCCATCCACATTTTCAAATACAGACATGTGAAAATCAAACAGTAGCATTTGATATAAATGCCTCTGTCCTGGTCATATAGATATGCTAAAATGTGCCACTTAGAGATTTGAATCTTCAAAGGAGTCAGAGAGCAATGTTGCCTTCTGTCTTTGCATACCATCAGCTCTACAGATCTTATTTAGAAATCTCTTCTTCTTCTTTTTTTTTTTAAACTGCCTTTTGAATTTAGCTGCTGCAGATCTGGGACTTCTTCTATTCTACCTGTACAAGTAAATAGCTTGCCCTGTAATATCTGAGGTACAGATCTTATTTCAAACTGTCTTATTCTAGTTAGTGGCCAAATACAGAACAGATGCTATAAATGTTCTATAATCTGAATGTAAATAGAATACACTTTATCTGTGATTAACAATATCTGAGGTACAGTTATATTACTGTTATATTACTGCTATATTACTGTTCACCCACGAACTGCTACCTGTTTCACTACTGAACTGTTTGGACCCACTTATCCCTTGTAATTCAAAAACATGATACAAACACTAATAAAACACCACCACCAAATAAACTGGGAGGTGAGGGGGTCTTTTAAAGCAAAAATGAAAAATAATTTCTTCTGTATATATAACAAACTCAAAATCAATATGGAAAGCTGGCTTCAGTCTTGATGATCACTCCAAATAGATGCAATCTTAGCTCTGACATCATGATGGCTCCAAAATAAAAACAAGGCCCACTGGCATTGGGAGGGTTTCAGGTCCTGGATTCGTCCTGTAGCTTGTGCAAAAAAAGCAAGAGAAGTGTCATGGCCTGATCCTGTTGGTCTAGTGCCCTCCAATCCAGTGAAGCGTGAGTATCTCACATATTTAATGGTTATCCATTATGTTATATTCAATATAAAATGTGAGAATACACTTACACACACTGAACAGAAAGACTTCAGTATCAGGTAGCAGAGGGTAAAAAAATTATTACAGTCATACACCCATTGTTACGTTCTCATCCATACTGACCCAGAGTGCACTAGTTGTGTTTGTTCCATACTTGCTGCCTCGCTGCCCACACGCTGGAAGCAAGACTTCCCAATCTGGTATTAGCCACATGGCGGGCATGGGCAGGTGAATGAAGAAGCCTCTATTTGGAAAACCACCCTGATGGCTTTTCAGGCTCTTTCTAAAAGAGAAACAAAAAGATCATCCTATTAATATGCATTTGCCCACAGTCACACAATTGTCTGTTTCACGTTGTCTGTTTATGTTCATATGGTAACCGAGCCAATAGAGATTTAAATTCTCTCTCATCTTTATCTGTTGCTTTCTGGACAAATATTTTCATAAGCATTTGCAAACAGCATTTTGTATGACAACCCATTTCTGACCTAGGATTTTGTAATTAAGAAAATATTGCTTATGTTAACCACAGCTGGGCAAGAGATTTGTCACTGGTCTTCTCTTTGTCTTTTGCCTTTGTCTTTTGAGGGTGATGTGAGCAGAAGTAGTTTCACGAAGGCAGAAAAGGCAGGGACAACATGTATAAGGGGATGGCTAACCTATAGCATAAGGGGCATTTTAGGTATCTGTGAGTTGAAGGGGGCTGGTCTTTGATTTGACAACAGTAGTAGTCCTTATATGTTTTGGGCAGCAGAAAGTTAAAGGTTTCTTGTGACTTTTCTGGATATAGGTATGCGGGACACATGGTATGAAAGGTATCTTGTCCAATACGAACGTGATGATCTGGATTGCTGAGCATTGTTTGCTGACCTTTAGAATGACAGATGTATGTAAAGATACAGATGTGACTTGTTTCACTTCTAGAGTGGAGTATTTTTTGCACTACCCTATTTTAATCCAAATTTAAGATGGTAGGATATGGAGCAGGGATGCACAAATCCCTCTCTTTAGCCAAACAATGTCCCTTTTCATATGATACCAAATCAGATATGATTTATGGACAATATTAACCCCTGCTTGGGGCATGGAAGGATCTAGACTAGAGAGAGGCTGTTTCTGCACTGAAATGGAAATAAACTGCCATTACCATCCTGGATCTCAAGGGGGAATTTCAACATAATCTACATGAAGCAGCACCTACTATTGATACAGTGCAAAATATAGTAGAATACTCTTTGCCTTGAGAGAGGCACAGGAATGATCTTGGCTTTAACAGTGGCTTCCTCAATCAATCAAGTGTCCTTAATCAAGACGCTTAACTTCTCTCTTCCTTAGTATTCCCAGGTGTAAAACAGATAACAAATGCTTACTTACCATGAGGAGGGGGAAGGGGCTGTTGTGGTGATTGTTTCACATGGTCAGGTTATGCATTGCAAATAATGTTTCTTGGAAATTTAGTCCTCTATTGCTAACAAATAGTTTGTGAACTAAGCCTTAGAAAATATTCATTATTCTGTGTTGACTGAATAGTTTGTGTGATTTTGACCTATGTGGGGTTTATAAACTGTTCACTCCAACTGTTCACTATTTATAGCAAGTGACTGATCACCTAAAATCGCATGGGATTAGTTTTGGTCACTGGCTAAGTACCTAGAACTTTAAAGGAAAAAAATCCAAAACAAATGACAAATAGCAAATGACTAACTATAAATAATACACTTCTGCTACAAATTTTCTGACAAATAATTGTTTCTGATAAAATGCACAAAGCTGTTGGGATTGCAAACATTTTCATGATACTGGCCACTGTTTGAATATTCATAGCCAACAAATGATTCCACAAAAACAAAACAAAATAATCCTCCCCCACAACTTGCTGCTTTTGTTTGTGAAAATATTCGCAAATCACTTTCTGTACTGTCTGACCAATTCTGTTAATCTGTTTGAAGTCAGATTGTGGAGTCCTTATTTAGTGCAGTGTGCATTTTATCATGTGAGTAGTTCCATTGTCTTTGCTAGGAATATTCATGAGAATAAGTGCTCACTAGGGTGAATAAGGATTCTACTATCAGAGTCTTTAGTGTCTGAAAAGTTTATGTGCAAGAAAAGTGCTATATAAGTGCTAAGCATTTGTTTTAGTCAGCAGCAATTCTCACAGCTACATTGTGGTGAAGCTAAAATGGGAACCAAAACACAACAGGTAAATGCAGTGTTAGCAGAAAGGAGATAGAGAAAGAGAGCACAAAAACTATGTCTACACTGACAGCAGCAAGTTTGCCAATGTCAGATTGATTTTTCTGATCTGATTGAGCAGCAGTGATGACCCAGTCAATAGATCCGGAAGTTGATTTAATAAAACTATGTCCCAAAAAGTGTAGCGCTGTGTCGACGGGTGTGCATTTGCCATCAGTGCAGTGCAGTGCAGTGCAGTGGAGATGGGACACTAAACGGAAGTTATGAAGTTGATGGGAGTTACGTGAGCTACTCTGAGTAGCTTGTGTGACTCCCGTCGACTGCTGCTGAATTTCACGGGCACTGTAGAGTAGACCTAAGTTAGCCCCTAGGTCATGTGGTGATTCATTGTATGTTAATGTTTCGTTTCTAGCCATACAAAACAGGCATAATGAAAATCCATTAGTGTATGTGCAACAAGGAGAAGCAAGTTGGTAAAGAAACAGGAAAAACAAAACAAAACTCCAATACCTAAAATGACTACATAAGCACAGGAAGAAGTACAGATGTCTCATGTGATACAGAATTTGTGTGTGGTTTATGCGTCTACCTTGAAAAAAAGAAGCATATTGAGTATAGGCTTTACATGCTCACTTTGCAAATGGCAACACAATTGTATTTTTCATTCTTAAAAAAGGGTCGTGCACCTACTTTAGAAATGGCAACAGTAGAGTAATAAATACTGTGAAATTCTACATATATTAATGAATTATATATCATACCTGTCTATTCATCCCCTGTGAAAAGTAGGCAAATATTATCACTCCTATTTCTCAGACAGGGAAACTGAGACACAGAGCAGTTACATGAGGGGGCATGGTATCGGGAGTCAGAATATGACTTCTGCTCCTAACTTGGCCACCAAGAGTATGCCTACATTCCCATGAAACACCTGCAGGTGTTTGCTACCTTGGCCTCCAGGGGAACCCTTCCGCCTAGGCCAGATCCTAGGGCCCTAGATCCAGCCTGAGGAGCATAATCTACAGTGCAGTTTATAGTCCTGCTAGTCTGAGTCAGCTGCCCTAGGCCAGGTGCTGCTGTTTTATTGCAGTGTAGACGTATCCAGAAGGCCCAGGGCGATGTGGGCAAGTCCCATAAAGGCTCTGTGCCTCAGTTTCCTCAGCTGTAACACAAGGAGAATGATGCTTACCCAGCTTTGTACCTGGAGTTGTGTGGAGGCGAAAATGCTAACTAAGTATTAGACGGTATTCAGTAGTGTGAGTGCCCAGAATTTCACACGGAGTTTGTTGCCGAATCAGGCATGGAGCCGCTGCCCTACTCTGTCCTGAAGCCATAAACCACGCAGCTACCCACGTGGACAATGCAGAGTTCTACACTGCAAGGTTCTTTTCGGTCGAGCCCCGGGGAACCCGAGCCTGCATCAGAAACGAGTGCCCCATGCTGGCCCCGCGTGGAGCAGCCTTTACTCCATCCCTCCACTAGCAAGTGGCCCGTCCGAGCCTGTTTAGTCTAATAAACGGTCGAGCGCAGCCAACCAGCTTTGGGTGAGCGATCCGGGATTCTGCATAAATTATGCAAAGCGCCGAGCGCCCGGTCGTGCCGCTGGGTGCGGGGCTGGCCGATCTCCCCTCTGGCTAGGTGAATAAATTATGCTAATGAGGCTCGGGAGGTTCTGGCGGGGGGCTTGGAAGAGGCGCGCGTGCAGTGCAGCAGGAGCTGTGGCCAGTGCGGAGTAGGAGAGGGGGAGCGCCGGGGCGGCTGCTGCTGCTGCTGACACACACGCGCGCACACACACCGTGAGGGATATTCAGGGCTCGCGCACCCACAGACTGAGGGCTGCGAACACGCCCGGGGGAAGCCGCGGCTGCAGCCACTTGCATGGTTCCCCTGCGCCTTGCCGTGCTGCAGCTCTTGAACGGAGCCTCTCCTGAGGGTGCGAGCCGCCGACAGCCGGGTAGAGAGGAGAAGGGGGAAGCAACAAGTTCGTCTGCTCCATCTCCGGGAGGGCGACCCCCTATCGTCTCCCCGTGCACCTGAAATAAATCTCGCTGACAAGTGGACGGGCGTGTGCAGACGCCACTCTTGGGAGACTTCGCAAAGAGGTTTCTCTAGGCGAGTCCCGGGGGGGTCTGCAAACCCTGCTGCTTCGTTTTGGTCTGGCTGGTTTTTGGATCTCGGCCTCCCGCTCTGCTGGATGGTTGATTTCTGATCCCTCCTGGGGTGTCCTGGGGAGGCTGGCAATGAAGGCTCTGCTGCGTGCTGTCTCCTTGCATTGAAAGCGTGGAACCCGTTCCTGGGCTCTCTATTTCTTTATTTTTTCCATCTGTGTTTTTTTTTCCTTTCTTCTTTTTTTTTTTTGTTTTTTTTGTTTGCCTCTGTGAACTAGTTGCCCCCTCCGAGGGGGCTGGGGGCGAAGAAAAACCGTTGCATCTGCAGGGTGGAAAAGCATGTTGGGGAAAAGCCAAGAAGCCAAAGGACAGGATGGCAACGGGGAGCCTAGCTGCCTGGGGGGACAGCGCTGCTGCCCTAGCTGGACTCTGCCCTCCAGTTCGCTGCTGGCTGCTTTCCTGTCAGTGGTGTCTGTAGCCTCCTGTGTGTATCTGGGGGTGAAGACCAGTGATCTGCACGCAAGGGTCTCTGCCATTGAGAGCGCCCAAGGGGACTTCTCTGCTGCGGCTGCTTCGTACCAGCTGCTGCCCGGCTTCTCCTTGGATCAGCTAAATTCCGTGATGCAGGAAAAAGTGGAGCGACTTCTAGCTCAGGTGTGGCAGACTTGGTGTTTGTTGTCCGTGGGTGTGGACGTGGGTGGGACTGGCACGTCCCGTGCTGGACTTTTAATTAGCCGTTGCCAACATGAGTTTCTGCCTCACTGAGGTGAGCAAACCTATTCCCCAGCATTTATGCTGGAAATGAAAGTGAGGGGGGCCACAGGTAAAAAGGCTAGAAAGAAGTATTGGCACTTGCAGCAAAGTGAAATTGCCAAATGCTTGTGTGGCTGAGGGTAAAGGAGAACTCGAGAGACAGGGACTCACTCTTGCCCGTGTCTAAAAGATAATATGATCTCATGGAGTTTTAGGGAAATCCTTTTAGTTGAGTATTATTGATCCTAATACATGCTTTACTTGGGGTGCATTGGATACAAAAGCATCTAAAGTTAAGGCTTGAAAATAAGTCCTTGGATATGGCTGTTAAAGTAAGGTCTGAGTTTCAAAGGGCTGTCATAAAGATCTTTCTATCCATTTGGCAGCAGTTGCTGAAATAATGTGATAGAGTAGTTGACCTTTGTGTATAATGTTATTGACTGACTGTTCTCTCATCTGACACACCCAAGTTTCTACATTTATTCCATATGCCCCAGATGCTATGTGGGGAAGAGGGGATATTTTGTATGGAGATGTAAAATTACACAAGTAAAGCAGCGATGGGTAGAAACTCAGTTGTTTTTTTCTTTTCTTTTGGTGTATGTATGTGTGTAAAATGCTCCAGTTGTGGTGGAGGTGTATGGATCACTGATACAGTTTGAATCAAGTCCAAGTAGAGAAGTCATCATTAGTTATGCAGTCTTTCAAATAGTCGTAAATCATAGTTTAACACATGCAAGTCTATAATCCTGCCTGTAATGGAGTGAGCTTACCAAGTTTACCAAATTTGCTAATGTTTCCCCTTTCCCCCACAGAAATCTTATGAGCATTTGGCAAAAATAAGAATAGCAAGAGAAGCGCCTCCAGAGTGCAACTGCCCAGCAGGTAAACAAGAACAGCTTTGAAATGTTTCCTTGGAGTCAGAGGATTTTGACTTTTTTTCTTTTTATCCTCTTTCTGTCAGGCACCCATGTAATAACAGCACATATTAAATATAAGACATTACTTTTAATAAACAACTGAGTCTTAGAGAGAGGGTACAGCCCAGAGCGATAGCCTGTTTTCTTCCTGTATGGCGTAAGATTAGAATAAAATATTCATGAAGATAAAATTAGAGGAGGGGATGCTCAAAAAGTAAAAAGTTTAACAAAGCATACTTAATGAGAAGAAATATATTCCCTGTATGCCTCTGGCTTTTTTTTGAAAAGGAGAATGCAGTATACTAAGTACATGCAACTTCAGTGTTTGGTTTAAATCTGCCCTAGTATACCTATGAACTTTTCAGGTATTTGTTGGGGTTTTTTCTTCATCGTGGGAAAAAATGATATTTTAGAAAGTGACTGTCTCATACTGAATATTATTTTAAAGAATGAGGTCCTTACTCAGGCAATACTCCCAAGAACTTCAGTGGGAGTGTTGTTTGAGTAAGGATATAAGGGTTGAGCCCTGTGGTAGTAGGATCAGTTGCTTGCGGACCAATCCGTAGTTTTATGGTCCTTTTCTGTGTGGTGTTCTCAACTACTTGTGGTCTGGTGCTATTTTTTAGGTAACTGCTGAAGATTAATTTTATTTTATTTATTAGATTTGTTGATATATACAACAGGCCATTTTGTCTCCTCAGAAGTTATGGAAATAGTGCTAATGTTCAATAGGTGCTGTAGGAGCATTGGCACAAACTGTGTGTGGTGGCGTACTATGGATGTACAGTATGCTATATATATATTGTTGACAAAAATGACTATTTAAGAGACGGGGATGTTGACATGCATAGAGATGTGATATAATGAGTTAATATTTGACATTGTGTTTTTTTAAATTTATTTTTATGTCAGTAGGATGTGAGACTTCAAAGTAGGTGTTTAAGGAAGAGAGAGATTAACTCATGACAAACTCATCAAATTTAGGGGATTATTGAACCTAAGGGATGAAACTCCCTTTGACAGTTGATGTAGTGTTTTGCTGATAAGCAACTGATAAGTAATTTTATTTTATTGTCCTATATAGGAATCTTAGCAACTAGCATGAAATGGGTGATATGATTGTTGGAATAGAACTGTTTAACAGAGCGCATAGAGTTATTCAATTCTTAGCTAGTTTGGGTAAGAAATATTGTATAACTTGGGGGGGGGGGAGGGAAGGGGAAGAGCAATAGTAATTTTATTAGAATCTCTCCCCCCCTCCCGCACAAAAGAGTCATGTGCACATAGCCTGGATTTGATATTCCTAATGCTTAGCTATAGAAAGATTGATGAAGTTCAAGATTTGGTACTAAAGAGCTAGGCTCTCCACACTGTTCTGCTTACACACACACAGATGTATTCCATGATCCTGAAGCATCAAACAGTTTTCTCTTTTCATGTTAACTATTTAAATTAATCTTGTCACTTACCAGCTATTCTATTTTAAGGCTCAGGACAACTTCTGCCATTGTCACATTTGGTGTTATGTGCTGCTTTACTTCCTTACTACCACTAGAGCTCCACATAATACCAGTTTTTACCTGACTGCACTTTATATTTATGCAATACATTTCATTATATTTTATCAAACGGATTGCAAGCACTAGAATATTTACAGTAATCCTCACTGTAAAGCATGGCATAAATCAGATGGCATAAATCAAAATACAATATGTTGGGGAGTTTGTTTCAAATTGGATAATGTAGACCTATCAGATTAGGATGGTTAATATGAACTGGCAAGAATTATTTTACAAAAAGGACTAGCTGGTCAGAGGATTAGAAATAAGATACAGAGCTTTTTGCTTCTTTGTAACTATTTCAGTTTGGAGGCAGGTTTGTAGCCATTGAAAGTGATCATGTGATGGCTACATTTTGGACTATTTAAAATGATTTGATGGTCTCATCTTCATTCCCAGTGAACAGTTGTCCACATCAAAAATGACACTGTTTTATCAGTCTCAGCACAGAGGACAAGGTCTGAATAGACACAGACAAAACTACTGTGCCTTAGCAACTGTAGAAGGTGCTGCTCCTAGTCAGGTTTGAAGCAGACTAGGAAGGTGGGTGAGCATAGTGTACCGCTGTTGCCCATGCGGTATCTGTTCTATGTATAAAGAATTATTTCTTCATCCGAGCAGCCAATATACTTTTCACATGCACTAAATTGTTAACATTTCCATTATAAATTTGAAACTCTCTATTCAGGGAAGTGTTTGGCTTAACAGGAACGGAATCATGGAAACTCTGGGGGGTTCTGTGGCTTGGCACCTGTGAAGCCTAATCCTGATTCTGAAGAGTAAATAGTGTCTTTACCACGACTGCACAATCCCACTTTTGCTGTTCTGTTTAGCTCCCTCATTCCTCACTAGGGTTACATAGTAGTAAGATATACGACCGTTAGATCTTACTTCAAGAAGAACTTCACAGGACATGCGGAGGTGGTCCTTTAACACCAATACTCTGGGAGCAAGACAGCTGCCAAGCGGCCCTCAAGATAGCCTTCCAGCGTTCTGTGTCTCAAAGAGAAATGAAGATTATTTAAAAGTAGGTTATATCATCCTCTGTCAAAGTGAGAGAGGGAAATTCAATCTGCAGAGGGAAAGGGTGAGAATCTGATCTCTGATTTGTTGTTAAACTTCTGCACTGGTGTAGATCTCATTAACTGGAGTTATTCATCCCCTTGTGGCTGTCCGTGATAGGAACTCACATGTTCAAAGGAAAATGGGGTTTTGAATAGCTTGGACACTGAGGGAAGCCAGATTCTCAACTTTCAGAATCTGGAAGGCCATACTCATGTGGATCCTTTTTAGCCAAACAACGGGCTTAATCTTCTTGTCTAGAGTAAATAGTGCTTTGTTTTCTCTTCTAAAAACTGGATGGTTCCACTAAACATGTTTTTCTAATTATGTTTTTTTTATTTATTAAAAAGCCACACAATGAAGAGCTTGTTTAACGTCATGTACATTAATGTTTTGTTTTCAATTATGTGGAGCTAAAACCGGACACTGAACACAGGTAAATGCAATAATATTTACAGAATTTTCAAATGATAGTAGTAGGCATTCCTTCCCCTCACAAAGCAGAACAATAACATTTGAAATTTAAATGCATACTAACATTCCTCTTAAATTACCTCAGACATAATGAGTGAACCAGTGTAAGTCCTACACTTGCAACTGGCATTACAGTAAATTCTGGCAAAATGCCTTCCACCCAGGGGACTGGGAACAACTTGGGTTGCTAAACCTAACATAATTTACTTTTCATAGGTTCTTTTGCCTTAGTAGGACACTTTTATTTGCTTAGATATAATCTATTTCCCAATTGTTAGGAATCTATTAAAAATCAGTATGTCTGTAAATATTTCAGTGTGTTAAATTTTAACATTTCAATATTTTGAATTTTTATTAAAAATGTGTATTGCACCCTGTTTAGTGTAGTTCTTATAGGACCTGCAAGGTGTTAAGGGCTTTCAGCTCTTACTGAAGATTCAACATGAGGTAGAAAACACTAAGGATTGGTTTACACTACCAACTTATATCTGTATAACTATGTTGCTTGGAGTGTGGAAGACGCACCCCTCACTGAAGTAGTTATGCTGTCCTAACACCTGGAGTAGACAGCACTAAGTCTATGGGGAGGGCATCTCCTGTTGACCTAACTATCACCTCTTGGGGAAGTGGAGTACCTCTGCCTACAGGAGAAGCTCTCCCGTTGGTGGAAGTAGTGTCTTCACTAAGTGCTAAAGCAGTGCAGTTGCACTGGTGCAGCACTGTAATTGTAGACAAGCCCATAGCATTTTAGGATTGGGTCTTGTAGACTACGCCTCCGATTTAGCAAAGAACTTAAATACATGTTTGACTTTAAACAGAGGCTGAAGTCATCCTAGTCAGGAAAGCACTTCAGCACAGGGGCTCATGTTGAGTAGTTGCCCTACTCCATGAGTTGTCTTTAGTGAGACTACTTGTGGAGTAAGATACTACTTGGCATATCTAAAAGTGTCTGTCAGCATATCTGTATAAGAATATCAGAATCTGGACCTAAATAATGTTAAGATACAGCAATTATTGATTTCAATGGAAGTAGGAATTGTCTGGTGGCGATTGTGCAAGAAAGTAAACTGTCACAAGAATAACACTGAAGAAAAACGCTGAAAGTGTTTGTGGGAGAAAAAAGGTTTTATGGTTAACCTCCACTTTCTGAGGGTTATTGGTAGATTGAAGGGAAGCTGAAAAATGTAAAAACACAGGATGAGTCAGTCTTAGCTGGGTACTGTAGCTTGCTATGTGATGGCTAAACATAGCAATGTTACAAACAGCTTTTATATAACATAGTGGATAAAATTCCATGCAGTTGTTTAATGTTCCTATAACATTTTAAAACTATCTTATTAGCCTTAGAATGCAAGTGTGGTACGACCATTTCTGAGGCAGGTACAGTTACCTTCTTTTAATGTTGGTGAAACAACATCAGCTTTTTCAAAATTGATCTTATTTTTAGCCTGCAATTTTTTTAACTTGTCTGATTTTAAAAAAAAATCAAACTGCAGCAAGTAATAGGGTTATAATGGAATAATTAACAGTAAATGAAAATAAGAAAACTTAAAAATCAAGATAATTAATAGATTTTTATATGAAATGTGTTGCACGTCCTTATAAGTGCTAGATTGTGCATTCCATATGCATGATGGTGAGCATTTACATGAGCTGTCCCATATAGCAGGGATTAATTTGGTCGTATACATTTTATTAAGTCTTGGAGCTATCATTAAAACTTACTGCACTTGCACTGTTTTGGCCAACAGACATTGAAAAATAAATACTTAACAAACTTCCAAGGAAGACCTGAATAAATGTGTTGATTTTTATTTAGCCCTTGCTTTACAGTATTGTACAAATGAGAATTGGCTATGCAGTTTGCTCCGAAATGTCTATTGTGCCATGTCTGTTTAATTCTGCATTGTCAAGAAGATGGACTATGTACGATATAATAGGTCTTCTCCATGTCTAACTTCTGCTATGTACAGTACTTGCATTATGTATATTTATAACTTAAATATAAAAAGTTTATTTTTCATTATTCTGTTTTTCTGGAACCTTTAGCTAAGTTCAATTCCTTGAATCCCTTGGGTGTCTGACAGAATCTCAAGTGGCCAAACAGAAGTTTAGTTTAGTTTTTTCTTTTTTTTAATTTTCCTTCCCTTTTTTTGTGAGACAGAGTATTTCTTTATGCTCTTTTATTTTTTCCCCCTTCATTTCCTCACATTTTCCCACCTTTGTCCTGTGTATTCAGATACCTCTAGCTTGAAATCATTTCCAGTCTCTGGACACCATTCTCTGGACATAATTCTCAAGCTCCTCTTTTGCCATCTGCAGCTATTTTGTGCTGTTTCTGCAATCATGTCACCTTGATTCCCCATCCCAGTATCAGAGATCCCCATGATTTGGCATTAGAAGTGCCTCCCAGTTCACTGTGCATTTTGCTACAGTCAGGGCTATCAAGTTTGCTTCAGTGCTGTTGGATGTAAGCATGCTCATTCTGTGGATGCAGCAATGTTGTAGGCCAAGTTTTTCAGGGATGTACAGTGCCAGTTTGTCCAACTCTGTTTCTAATTTATAGTCCTTGTTGTGAGAATTGTGTTTTACAGATACTAATGTTCTTATATTATATAACATATGTATCAGATTTATTGTGGTAGTGATATGGATGCGTGAAACCAATGTATTTTCTCTCCATACCAATGCTATTTTTGTTCTCCTAAAAGTCTAGGGTTTGTCTTATGGTACAATGCCAGCAGCTGAAGTGGGATATACAGTATAGGCCCAGTATTACAGCAGCACATTTCTAATTCTCACAAGTAATGAAGTTGTCAGAATAGAGGAGAAATCCAATTTCAGGGATTAAAAGAATCCAGAAATTGACATCAGCAGGGTATATATTCTTTATTATGAGCGCAGTGAAGTAGTCCTACAGAAACTAAAGAAGTAAAAATAAGGGGAGATGAGTTAATGTTTGCAGATGTGGGGAATCCTGAAGGAAAGTATGGAATAATATAGAAAATATCAGAATAATATCCCCCTATTATTAAAAGATCCAGCAGTGAGGTATCTTATCTTAGCTCCCAGAACGACGTATCTGCTTGATGGCTCTGCATCAGCTATTTTCTGAATGCAATACTCTTCCTTAATGTTAATTTTTCTGACAGGGCTTTTATTTCCTCCTTCATACTTTCACTGATTCTTTGATTCCAGTTCCTAGGCAAAGATGACCTTTGATGTGCAGTAGGATGCAACTTTCTGGGTAATCTGTGGTCACTTTTGGATGACTGCTTAAGGTTACTGTTTTTCCCCATAGTATAGATAAATGTATTTTATTGGCTAAGGCTTGACCTTTTAAATCTCTGCACTGTGGGGGGAACGTGTACAACATAATGAATGAAATGTAAGGATGATTAAAGGAAGACTGATTGACAACAGTATGAACCAAATTCATCTGCCCTGTAACTCTGTTGACTTCAGTGGTGTTGCACCAAATGCTAATTTGGTCCTGTATGTTAATGAGATCCTTTAAAAGTCTTGAATTACATCTTACTGAACTTGCTCTGCTTTGTCAAACAAGTTTGGAAAAATATTTAACCTCAGCTTCCAAGAAAGGCCTGAATAGTTATTTAACTGTCATTTGACCCTTGTATTATACTTTGCATGATAAACAGAACTGAATATTCTGTTTTATGATTATATGCTTCTTTCCCACCAGAAATCTTGAAAGCTTGGAAATGTCCAGTTTGGTTTAGTCAAAGTTCTATTAAGTTTTTCTCCAGTTAAATGCTGGTACATTGAACTGACTGGTACTACTGACTGACTATAATGCTAAAATGGCGGCATTACTATAGGATGCAGCAGTGCTCTTTCTGATTGCTTCTAAATTAACTTGCTGCAGCCAACTGAGCTATTAGTTTAGTTAGCTGCAGTATTGAACACTACAGCAAATATTGTAATAATCAGCTAGCTTTGGAATACAGCTTGGCTGACCACTGCAAGTCTCTAAATGCCTTTTGTAGGTCACCAGATAGAATAATAGAATTGCTCTGTTCAGGTTATTGAGTTTTTCGAGCAATTTATTTTATTTTTAACACACACGGCTCTATTACTCATAGCACTAGTTACAGCCCTTTCAGGAATGCCTGGGTACTAAGGAATTTTTCCCCTTAATCATTTCAGTTGATTACCCTGCCAGATTTCCTAGAAGCCTTCAACAGACTGGCAATCTGATCATCCACTACATGTAAGAAGATGTAAGGATGGGTAGAGTAATGTGAGCTGGAAGAGCCCCCCTCCTCTCCCAGAAAACTAAAGCTGCAGCAAACTGTCAGAAAAAATATGTACTCTGGTTAATGTGATCTTATGCTTACTTTCTGAAAGTTTGTAGACTCAGTCAAGTTTTGCTATTACAGTGAAAATCAAAGGCTGAGAGCTGTGCCAATATTAATTTGTGTGTATATATTTGGAGATGAAGTCATGAGACCAGTTACAGAAGGAGACAGTTTGTAAGACCATGATAAACATGAAAAATGTTGGGTCAAGTTTTCAAAACAGACTGCCTAAATTACACATGCAAAAAATTCACTTGCACCCAGAGCTTGTATTTGCCCATGCAGAGTGGATCATTGTGTACATGCAATTGTAGGTTTTGCATGTGCAATATCTATGGGTGCAATTTATGCAATGAGTTTTGAAAATGTGGCCCAGTCAGAGCTAGATTCTGCCACCCCCACTCACGTTCAGTAGTAGCTTGTTATAGATTCGATGGAACTACTCATTTAGCAAGCATTCACAAAGGTGGCAGAATCAGGCCTGGAGTGATTACTTCACTCACTGGAGATTTCTATATGGTGCCTACTGGAGCTCTTGACTGCCCAGAGACTGCATACCTGCAAATAATCCCAGGGGTTTAAAGTAAGGCAGAGCATGGAGGACATAGTTCCACTCCTCAGTTAAAAATGGGAGAGTTTCCCTCCTTGTTTGGTGCTGTCAGAACTCCCCTTCCTATTTCAATCTGTTTTTACTACTGACTGTATCCCCACAAATGGGTATAGATTACCACCCTCTGCATGCCAGTCATCTTTGTTGGCTGGTGCTAAGGAGATAAGGTGGAACCGTGTCCCTCCTCTTTCCTGCTTCCCTTCAGGGGCACCATGCTCCCCTAGGGGAGTAGGGTAACAGTAGCATCTGAGCACAAGGACTGGAATTGTGCTTGGCCCTCGTGTGGGCTGCACAAGGCAGAGAAGCGCTTGTTGCCCACATTGTGCTACCCTGTACAAGCCAGGCAGAATCTGGCCTAAAAGCTTTTTTGTTTTGGTTATGGTGAAATTAGTCTAAGCAACTACAGTCACTCTGGCATGTTCAATAGGCGTGTAAGGGCATGTCTAAACGGAAGCAGAAAAGCTACTTTGAATTAACTAAAGATGTGAATTTGAAGTGGATTAGTTAAACGTCATTAAACCCTTCAGTCAAAATGAAAGTAGACTTAATTAGGCTTAATTTAATTCAACTTGAAGTTGCTGGAAGAGATATAGAAGTGGATAAATGTAGGAAGAGTTTGATAAGAGTGGATAGTATGAATTATGCCACTGATTTCACTGGGCCATGGTTACACCTAAAACATTTAGAGTGCTACTGTATTGTGTTATGGAGAAATTTGTGAATCTAAGACTTCTAATTGAGGTGGGTGAGTCAAATTAAATCTATTTATGCAAAATTATGGGAATTAATAAGTTTATACTTTATTACTGTTATGCTGGAAAAGCTGGACACTGTTTTTTTTTCTTTTATTAAAAGAGAAGTTTTTGCTGATCATGTTCCCCATGCCCCCAGTCTATGGGATTTGTTTCTGTTTTGTTTTTTGCATGCATGGGAATGTTTTTGCTGTTCTTTGGCATAAAATATTTAACTTTTGGAAAAAAACCTAGTAAAAACAACACCTGTGGAATAACTTTCAATAATTCCAGATATAGTATGACCTGATTCTGATCATACACAACTAAATAATACCGTAGCAAAAAACTGCCTTAACGTTAGGGAAAAGAGAAAATCACAAGTGTGATATTAGAGTTTTCTACAATTTAAGCAGATAATTGCAGATATAAAAAGTGAAGGCAGATTGAGGCCCCCCATTCAAAATAAGGCCCTTATAATTTAAATAATTTTCTTTAAACATTAAGGTTCATACTCTAGCTATGGATGTGGCTTATCTTGCAGTTAATGTGTGCTGTTACATGTACATCTGAAGTAACAATGGCCTAGATTTTCAAAGGTATGATTTCAGTGGAAGTTAGGAGTCTAAATATCTTTGAAGAGCTGGGCCAATATGTCTGTGAATGCTTCATATTAAAAATGTTTAGTGGAAGTGTATTTATGGGGAAGAAAAGAGTCTTTTGGTGTGGGACTCAGGGTTTCCATTTTGGAGAAACTGATCTTTGGCCCATGTGCTCTTCTTTGCTGTGCAGTGTGAAATGGAACAAAAACTCTCAAACACTCTATAAAAGGTGGAGAATTGGGCCATGCAGAGGAGCAAGGAGTATTTGCGTCCTATTGGGCAGACTCCTTCAGCCCCTCCATGACAATAATGCACAAGTCAGCTGGAGTGGCTGGAAGGGATTGGAGAACAGCTGCTCTGAGAGGCATATTTTCTTCTCAAAACAGTATAACTTACCATAGAGAATCCAGGGTAAATTACTGTTACTCAGAGCAGTAGTAAGTCCCTCTTTGCTGTTTTTTATGTTGTGTAATGGGTATGTGCCCAGGGTAGTTTGAGAGCCAGACCATGGTAACATAACAAGGTAGTTGTTGGAGGGAAAGCAGCAGGCAGCCTGGAGTTGTGGGGGAATCCTACATATAACCAGAATGATCTGCTCTACCATTTGCGGTGGGCTGCCAATATCTGATACATGTTATGAAATTGTGGCCAAGCCCTCATACCAGATACTGCTTCAGTCTGTTGGTCTCAGGAGAAAGTTATGACAAACTGACTGGTCTCTCAAGGCTCCCCTTTCACTTGCTTTTACATAGGAAAGTGGAACCTATATCTTCATGGAACTGGCCTTCCCCACTCTTCTGCGATACTGAAGTGTCACTGTGAATTACAATTACAGGGGGCAATGATACAAGTGCAGTAACTAAAAAACACAGGAGGGAGAGGGCAGAGAATAAACATATCTTCACCTGCATCACTCATGGCCGTTGACTGCTCTACCACTTGCAAATTATGCCGTCTTTAACACAAGTACCATTTATTTCACCCTTCTGTTTATTCTTTCGGTTCTCCTTTATATATAGCAATGCAAAGGGAAAAACAAGAGGGCACACCAAATCCGCAAGTATATTTTAAAGGTTTACCTCATAAGTGGGATTTTTTCCATAACCCAGGGAAACATTATTCATTCTCTGCACACTGTATTTAGTGATATTTTGGGTGATATTGATTGATGTGTTCTGCAAAAAACTGCTTTTAAAAGGAAAACTTATAAAACGAAGGGGGAGGAAAGTAGTTTGAAACCCAAAAGATGCTTTAATTGCCCAGGGCCAAAAATCTGCCCTGACATATGTGACTCCCATCAGAGTGACTGACAGTTGTGCGCACATGTGAGGGCAGAATGTTACCATATATTTTCGTGACTGGAAAGACAAATAAGCTCCTAGCTCACATTCTAGAGGTGTAAGCTTTATTAGATCTTGTACAAATGCAGGCTGCAAGAGTACTAGAAACCATATGAGTATAGACTAAAGGCCAGCTTCTGTAGTGCTTATTGTGCCAGTAGGGCATGACGCAGGGTCTAGCTGGTGTAGGGCTCCTTATGTATCCATGTCTCACATGGGTCATCAGTGGGGTTTTAATGCAGGGCCTTCAGTGCTAAAAGGAAAAAGCCTCTAAGACTTGAGCCACATGGGTAACTCCTTTAGCTGGCATTTAGAGTAATCTCTTACCATATTCGTAGACTTTAAGCTCAGGGACCATCATGATCATCTAGTCTGACCTCCTGCACGTTGCAGGCCACAGTATCTCACTCCTGTAATAGACCCCTTATTCTCTGGCAGAGTTTCTGAAGTCCTCACATCATGGTTTAAAGACTTCAAGTTACAGAGAATTCACCATTTACACTAGTTAAAACATGCAAGTGACCCTTGCCCCATGCTGCAGAGGAAGGCGAAGCCTCCCCCAGGATCTCTGCCAATCTGACCCAAGAAAACATTCTTTCCCATCCCCAAATATAGGAATCAGTTAGATCCCGAGCATGTGGACAAGACCCACCAGGCAGATACCTGGGAAAGAATTCTCTGTAGTAACTCAAAGCTTTCTCCCTCTAATGTCCTGTTTCCAGCCATGGGGGATTTTTGCTGCTGGTAGTCATTGATGGGCCACATGCCATTGTAGGCAATCCCGCCATGCCAGCCCCTTCATAAACTTAAGGATAAGAGGACCAGCCACTAAAAGGCAGTCAAGAATTGCACTCTTCCAGTATAGATTATGCTCACACCTTTTATTCTATTTAAATTCTTATACAAACCTCTCATTACAGTATGTGAGCACTTATCCTCCCGTTCTCCCTGTGCACCCTCACAAAGGGGACCAAAAGGATGGTTTCTCTAAGCTCCCAATCCAGTGTCCCCGCTTCTCTAGCCTGTACCCCATATGCACACATGCACTTTGGAGCAGCCAGTAAGGTGACTTAATATAAATTATTATAATTCCCTCTTCAAGAGGAGCAAATACTTTTAGAAATAAACTAAGCAACAAGATAATTAAAGCAAGTGTGAAATCACTAGGTTTTATCTTTGAATTGGTTTGGTGGACATAGGATGTTGTGTTTGTTTGCTGTAGACTCTAGACCATCTGAGAAAGTCAATAAAATAATTTATAATAAAATCAGCATCCCCGATGCATATTTACAATAAACTGGAGGGGGGAGTGTTCTGTAAAGCTCACAGTTTTTTTTCAAGAAGTTGAAGGGAGTAATTGATCAAAGAAGGCAGTGTGGTTTATCTAGTGTTGAGAGCAAAGGGCCTGGGAAGTAGCAGACCTGTATTCTAATATAGCACTGGTTCATTGTGTGAGTTTAGGGGAATAACTTAATCTTTCTGTGCCTCAGTTTGCCCATCAGTAAAATGGGGATGATGATGATAATTATGGATACAATTTTTTCATGGTAAAATTAGGCAAAATTCACAGAACAGTCATGGTAAAAATGTACAAAATCAGGGTATGGTCACGGCAAAAAAATGTTCAACAATTTAACAATAAAGTATTACAATGTAACACGGAGGCATTGACACTGAACCACAGGATGGGTGGCCCTCTAAGGTAAGTCAGGGGGTGGAGTTGGCACTCCATCCCCGAGCCCAGCTGCCTTGGGCTGAAGCCAAAACCAGAGCCCCGGAAGCTGAAGAACTTGTGAACTCTTAAAGTCATGGAATCCATAATCTCCCTGACAGAATTGTCTCCATAGTAATAATTACCAATATTTCTAAAATGCTTTGAGATCTTCAGATGAAAGATGCTAGTTAAGTGCAAATGTTTATTAATAACCTAGCAGAGTAAGAGTAATCTACTGTTTGGGAGGGAAGATTTTTTCTTTGGTAAAATTCATTCCTCTCTCCTTTGTTGTCGTCTTCCAGCAACTCAGTATAGGTCACATTTCAGTATTGTTTCTTTTTGATTGCTAAGATCAGCTAGAATTCTTAATAGCACCATCACTGTCAATTCTGTACACATTTGAAAGAATACTGCAATGAAATGTTGTGTTAAGCACCCTTTGTTATTCCTGAAGGTTACTGAACCATTACTTATAAAAGGTGACTTCAAGTGGATTGATTTGTAATTAAAGTAATCTTTTGGGAGGAAACTGGTATGTTTTCTTCTAAATCATAACCATCTGTATCCCAGGTGCATTCTAAAAGGTTCCACCTGGTCTTCTACAGGGAATAAGATGGCATCAGTCCAACTGCTAGTGTCATGTTTCTTGTTTAGAAAATTAGTTATTTATGTTTAGAAGGGTATTGTACATAACAAATCAACACAAAGCTACTATTGGACATTAACAAAGAAGAAATATACATATGTCTTTTTTATACTGAGATTAATATAAATTCAATGGAAAGAGTTTTTTCCCCCTGCATGTGATAATTGGATTTAAATATTTCAACAGATAAAATGTATTTGCAGAGCTTGATTAGTCATTCTTGCTTGCAGTATTGTAAAGAGATTTGATGATTTCAGATCTATATTTATATTTGCTTTTTCTTTCTGGGAAGTTTTTTCACAATTACTGCTCTGGAAGATTATTTAAAAAAGAAATTCATAGTAAAACCAAATACATTTTTTACTGGTTAACTCAGATGGATAATGGTAGTTCAATTTATTCAAACAGGGAAATAGTCTCATGCTAACATTAGTAAAAGCCCAGGAATTAATTTGACTGTTGATAGGTTACAGTATATTTGTAGTAATAAAGACTTCACTTGTACAGAAATAGTTGAAACTAACTTTAAAATAGGATTTTGATAGTGTGAAAATAATTAGTCCCAATCTTGCAAACGTGTGCAGATGTATTACTTTACATGTCACTAGCCCCATGACTTTCAAATGAAATCAGTGGAATTGCTCTGGATTTATATCAGCATGCATAAAAGCAGGCTCTGGCCCAATTTCAGTTTGAACATCTTACAAACAGCCTTGAAAACCTATTTTAGCTTTAATATTAAAACATGTTTATGATGGAAAAGAACTACCTAAGGCTAAATGGATATAGAATCATAGGACTGGAAAGGACCGGGAGAGGTCATCTAGTCCAGTCCTCTGCACTTTATGGCAGGACTAAGTAATATCTAGACCATCCCTGACAGGTGTTTGTCTAACCTGCTCTTAAAAATTTCCAGTGATGGAGATTCCACAACCTTCCTAGGCAATTTATTCCAGTGCTTAACTACCCTAACAGCTAGGAAGTTTTTCCTAATGTTCAATCTAAACCACCCTTGCTGCAAGTTAAGCCCATTGCTTCTTGTCCGACCCTCAGAGGTTTACGAGAACAATTTTTCTCCCTTCTCCTTGTAACAATCTTTTGTGTACTTGAAAACTGTTATCATGTTCCCCCCTCAGTCTTTTCTTCTCTAGACTAAACAAACCCAGTTTTTACAATCTTACCTCATAGATCATGTTTTCTAAACCTTTAATCATTTTTGTTGCTCTTCTTTGGACTTTCTCCAATTTGTCCACATTTTTCCTGAAATGTGGTACCTAGAAGTGGACACGATACTGCAGTTGAAGCCTAATCTGCGTGGAGTAGAGCAGAAGAATTACTTCTCGTGTCTTGTTTACAACACTCCTGCTAGTACATCCCAGAATCATGTTTGCTTTTTTTTTTTTTTTGGCAATAGTGTTACCTTGTTGACTCATATTTAGCTTGTGATCCACTATGATTCCCAGAGCCCTTTCTGCAATACTTTTTCCTAGGGTGTCATTTTCCATTTTGTATGTTTGCACCCTATTGTTCCTTCCTAAGTGGAGTGCTTTGCATTTGTCCTTATTATATTTCATCCTATTTACTTCAGACCATTTCTTCAGTTTGTCCAAATCATTTTGAATTTTAATCCTATCCTCCAAAGCACTTGCAACCCCTCCCAACTTAGTATTGCCCACAGATTTTATAAATGTACTCTCTATGCCATTATCTAAATCACTGATGATGATATTGAACAGAACCGGACCCAGAACTGATCCTTGTGGAACCCCACGCGATATGCCCTTCCAATTTGACTGTGAACTACTGATAACTACTCTCTGGGAAAGGTTTTCCAACCAGTTATACATCTACCTTATAGTAGTTCCAGGTAGGTTGTATTTTCTTAGTTTGTTCATGAGAAGATCGTATGAGATATAATCTATATCCTAAGAACTAAAATCATCACTTGGAAGGGTAGAGTATTAGTTTCATAATACTATAATAATTCTATTAGCACTCAGATGCTGTCTGGACAGTGGAAATTCTTAAATGTATTTACAGGGCTCTGTATTCCCACTTTTGTGTTCAAAGTATGTGGGGCCTATGTGTACTGGTTATTTACAAATGACTGGATTTAGTTACTGAAAAATCCTTCTAAACCTACAGTTCAAAGCATCAATTCTGGGATTTGAGGAAAAAATAGCATAGTGTATACAGCTGGGTCTTTATGTTCTTTACTGTATCACCATGACCAGCTTTTGGAGTCAAGTAGCTGTTTCATTTTTCGCATATGTCCCTTTTACTTAGCTCAGATGGTTGTATGAACTCTAAGTACCAATCACCCATTCCCCAGCCTCCAATACTGAGCACCAAAAGTCACTGTTCAATGAACTCAAATGTTCCCTCCTTTTCTTCAATGAAGCAATGTTTGACAAGCTATCTTTTGCAGGTTTCTTTGTGTTCAATGGTTAACGAGTTCCATTTGTGGGCTGCTGACTGGCTGGCAGAACCAGGGAGTACCTGCTCCTGCTTTAGAGGAGGGATTGTCTCAACAGACACCGGACTGGATGGTTAGCGAACCTGTTGAGTTGATAGGCTGTGAAGAGATTCCCACTGTGAAGGGTGAGATGACTAACCAGAACAGGCAGAAGAGAGCCTTTGTAAACACAAATCAAGCCAGAGTAACATAAGCAAAAAGAAGCGTAACCCACAGCTTGGGGCTCAACCAAACCATCGGATCCTGGGTAAGAAACCTGCCCACTGGCATTCTCTGTCTCTCTAGCAAACCTTCATATATCTGATCCTTTGAACACCTGGGAAAAGAGAGCAGGAGTTAGCCTCTTGAAACCTGGGTTCCATGTATTGTCATCCCCAGACGTTCCACTGTGACTATGGCGGCAGCACTGGACTTTGAGAGTGGGGCAAAATGAAGTGGGGGGAAAAATATGGGTCTCCTTGGGGTTCCATCAGGGACAAGAGGTGTCCTGAGGTGAGTGAGGAAGGGTGACAACTTTGCTAGGTCATGGTCTCTGGAGTTGTGTTTTCCCATGATACACATATGCATTGCTTGGAGGATCTTGCGCCCCCCCCTCCCCCCCAAAAAAAAGTCCTTTAATACAATAACAATACAATAAGCCCAGATACCCAAAGGTATTTAGGATCCTAACTTCCAGGAGTCTAAATACCTTTGAGGATCTGGGCCATGTTGCCTATGTACCTATGAGGGACAAAAAGGGGAGTAAGCCACCCCCTCGCCCTCTCGTGGCATGTGTAGTTAAGCAAGGACATGTGCACCCGCTACTTCTCCAGCAAGTAGGTATGTGGGGAGTGTGAGTGGCCACGGTTCCATTCTGCTGACAGCGGGTGGTGTCCAACAGAGTTAAGCTGGCACAGGAGTGGGGAGGGATAATTTGCTCTGGGTATGAACTGTAGCGAAGTACTATCCTCTGGAGTAAGGGAGTCAGAAAATTTCAGGCTGGGGCAGCACAGCTGCACACCACCCATACACAGGGCTTGTGATAATACTGCTCTCCAGCCATTTGTGAAAACAGTGCCCCTACTATCTCCCCCTGTGCTGGGGATGTTTCTCAAAGCTCCAAAGAGTCATCCTATTTTGAACTATAGTCACATCTCTTGAAGTCCCAAATTCTGATGGGAATTATAGCTATCTTGGGTATTACGACC
The DNA here is from genome assembly GCF_026122565.2 of Emydura macquarii macquarii. Lineage (NCBI taxonomy): Eukaryota > Metazoa > Chordata > Testudines > Chelidae > Emydura > Emydura macquarii. The sequence continues at coordinate 3,772,114 of NW_027133000.1, read as the reverse complement.
AGCAGGCAAACATAATAGCTTCCTGTGCCAGAGGACTCTTTCCGCAGGCTGTTAACTCCACTCCTGACTTGATCAGATGGATTGCTGCAGGTTGGGATGACTCTCACTCTTGCCTCTTGGGCATGCTGCTCCCACAGTGTTTCCACCGCTTACTTGATGGGAAGCCAGGGATTAAACCCAAATCTTGAACTTTGATCCTGTGCATGGATTCATGTTTTGCAAGCAGTGGGCTGTTGGAAGGTCCCCAAGTTTCCTCTGTACGAGGCACATTACCCCAGTAAGAGGGAGTACATTCTGGTATTCCATTGGACATCATTATAAGTGCATTCTTATCACACTGATGTTGCTATGACATACAAAATGCTTAGCTTCTAAGAACAGCCTTATATAGTGGGGACTCAGTATATTATCCTCCCATTAATCACACTTGAAGCTGAACTGTGTCTGTTTAACATAGTCCGTTACTAATAATAGCTCTAGGATAGGGAGTAATGAATCCATGATTATTCAGACTCTGGGAAAATTCATGATGGTATTAAAGAACACTTGTTTCCAGCTGAAGACAGATTTCCCCCCCCAAATCATCTTCTTTCTTTCAGGCGCCTAAGCATACTCTCTCTTTGACTGCATTCAGTGTTCTTTAAACAGTGTTGCAGGACATTACAAAGGGGGTTACTCACATCTCTGTGTTGCATTGTGTCCAGATACACTAATCTTTTTGTTAGGCCATGATTGGTCACCTCAGTCTAAACCCGATGAAACCTCTGAGCAAAAGTGGCTTGAGAGGGACTTTTTGTGACAGACAGCCATCAATTCAAAGCCTGGGAAGAGAGGCTCATAGGCATCCGGGGAGGGTGGATGGGTGGGGTGGGTCCTTTCATGGCAAATGGACAGATTCTTTTCTCCACTTGGGATCATACAGAATATACAATGTCTCGAGCGCTTGCATCCCCACCATCTGATTTTGCAAGGCTGCTTCATGATGGGAACATACACTTTTCATGGACTCAGCAGGGGGACATTTACTTGTTGCTACTGTTCCTTTCAACCGCTTTGTGGAGAATCTAAGACTACCCTTTTGTGAAATGAAAAAGGGTTTTTAGTAGAACATCAGCTTCATAAAGAGTGCCATTGTTTACATATGTATCTTCTGTGTAAAACTAATTTGATATTTGAAATACAATCAGAAAGAAAGTGTAGAAACCAATAATTCCAAATCCTATTGTTTGTGTTTTGGTAAAATATAATTAACTGTCTCAGTTGTGCTTGCAAACAAGCAATGAGAATAGAATAAAATGAGAATTTTTCATGGAGAAAGTTAATTATATGCTTATTATATTAAAAAAGAGTACACAGGAGTAAATTAATTTTCTTAAGCAGGCTGTACATAATATAACTAATGATGTATTTACACAGCAACAAGCTACTCTTAGTGTTCCTTAGTGTTCATTAAATATGCTGCATTTTGCAATTCAATCTTTTGCTTTTCAATTACGTCTGTACAAAATACGATCTTCGGACATCAGCCCTTTCAGGAGTCTAAAAATTCCTCTGGGTATAACTAGAGGGGGGAAGAATTGATTTATTCCTATTCTATTTTATCAACTGTGAACTGATTTAAAAGAATGTAAAATGGGGCAAAAGCTAAGGCGGTTGCGTACAATTGTTTGCTCATCCCCAGACAACACATTTTCTAAAACGAATATATTTTTGTTTGTCTATGGCATCTTTTCACTGTGGTCAATGACAACCTCTGTTTGGGTGATTAAACATTCTATTAGAATATTTATTTATGCATTCACTGTATGGGGTGGGAATAAAATAATGCTTGAATCTTGCTGCTTTATTTGGCTGCCCCCCACTAAATAATTTTATTGAAAATGATTTTTCAGAAGTTTGGCATTGAGAATATGAATTGTAGAGCTTGTAGCGCTGCTAGTGGTTATAGTTCATCTGAAGTAATTATCTGTTTTCTTTCTGACCTTTTCTCTCATTGATCTTCAGTTGCAGTAATTATGGCTTGAAAACCTGAACCCCACTGTGATATACATTAATAAAATAGATTTTTTTAAAACAAAATTTAGTTTACTGAAAATGAAGAACATAAAATAGAGAGGAGATAGATAGACATTGCTCCATCAGATAATTGTAAACACACAGACATAGGGTGATCTTTAGTCACTTGATTTAAATGGGACTGCTCGTGTGCTAAAGATTACTCCACTGCTATAAAGCATGAATGATTGAGTCTTCAGCACAAAGAAGTTACAGCGGGTCCCCTTGTAATGAAACAAGACAACTTCAAGTAAAAGACCATTGGAAATGTGCAGTGCCTTCTTGGTGAAAGTCCTATAAAAATAAATGTGTAAACTTCAAAAATATGTATGTAATTTCAAATTGCCTATGTCAAAAGTATAATGTAATGTAAACAGAACTGTGTTTGTGAAACAACATATTAATTGCTTAAAAAAATGTGACATTTTGGAACTCAGTTAACTGCAAACTGGAGTTGGTCTGAAAATGTTCCTTTATTTTCCCCCTTGAAAATTTTGACTTTTCAACAAAAGCCTGAAACCCAAAACCCGGGAAAAAAACAAAACAAAAAACCATTCATGGTCAAAAGGTTCATAGTCAAAAACTGAAACCTGCAAACATTTTGTCTGAAAATGAAAAAAAAATTAGTTTTCTGAATTTTCGGTTTTCTGATGGAAAATCAAAAATTTTTGAGGGAAGGAGACACTTTCCACCAAAAATATTTAGTAGAAAACCGAATTTTCATCATTGGAATGAATGGGAATTTTTTCATTGCCTTGAATGGGAACAGGGCTGGCTTTGATTCTTTAAATAATAAACGTTTTTTTGATTATCCCGTAAAAGGGGCTGTAATTCTGGAAAAATACTGCTCCAGCTGCTTTGAGTTGATCCAACAATGCAAAACATCCATAAACCAGGCTGGTTAGTAAACCAGGTTTATGGCTGTTTTATGTCACTGGAGCAGCATAAAGCAATCCTGGTGAATCTGGCCCAATATTCTTAAGTCTCTTAAAACTGCACTCTGGAATATTTCCCATGTTCAATATATTTTACTGTGGACCATATATTTGGCCGACCATATACAAGATATAGGCTGGGCTTTGAATGTGCTGTGACTCAAGGCAGAAGCAAATTTAAAATGTTTATAAATATCTCAGTGTTTTCACCCTGCTCTACATCCTTCTGTTATGTTCATGGCATACACACGGAGAAGGTAGATACAAATATAGAATACTCCTTCTGGAAGGTTGCAATGTAACACTAGCTTATTTCTTAGAATTCAGAGCCTTAACACAGCAGTTCCCGTCTTTCACAAGTGTGTGGACCCCTTTTCAATCTCCAAACATTTCACGGACCACCCCCTGCTATTAGTTTTATTTGAAATTGTACATTTCCTTGGTGAGGATGTTTTTTCTTTTCCACGGACCCCCTGTAGTAGTCTGGCAGACCACCAGGGGTCCGCTGACCACAGGTTGGGAACCGTTGCCCTACACATAAGTACCAAAAATAGAGGACACAAAACGAGCGGCTCCCTACAGCAGAGAGGCACACCTTGCTCTAGGTGGGCTCTTTTGCATACTAACTGCACCAGATCCAGATTGCATGCTTCCCTACAAAGCCCCCTACTTTGCAAGTCCTTACAAGTTAATGTGATAGCTTGTAATTTTAATACAGTTTTCAATACATGGCTCCTTCCATAAAAATAACCTGTGCTTTTCTTTTCCACAAGAAAGGCCTCAAGGCCAGCCACTAACCTGACATTTCTTAATCTGACAATATTTATTTTCTTTGTGTCCTCCATAAACACATTCAGTTTACAAATCAAAAGATAATTTTTCTATTTGCCAGCACTGCAACCACAAACTATTTGAGAATCAAGCTGTGTTTTGTTGTTTTTTCACCAGCATCATCATCAATAACAAAGACTCTGCAATAACGTTTATGATGTACAAGGCAAAAGAGCATGCAGCTTGCACTTGTCTAGATGTACTAGCTCTGCAAGGCGAACAGTAGTAAAAATTAGTTTCACAAGTACATTAAGTTGATAAGATGTGGGAACACAACAGGAAAAAGGATATCTTGGGTAATAAGGTGCCACTTATATGTGGCTCTCTTTCTGACCAGAATCTTAATTTTTGGCCTGCATTTTCAAAAAAGGAAGGTGTAGGTTCCCAAAAACTAGTGTACATATCTACCATGATTGCATGTGCTAACTGGACAATTGCATATGCAAATTATGTGTTAAGTGGCTGAGTGTTACCAGCATTGCAAACACATTGGTTTTTGCACATTTGTGCATGCATTATTTATTCATTATTTTTCATTTGTCTTATTTTTCAATTGTCTTATTCATGGAACAAAGGTAGCCTGGATCACATCTCATTTATTTCTGATGTCTTCCAAAGATTTTTTCCAGAAGTAAATTGAAATTTGGTAGGTCAGATTTGCATGACCCTTTCTTGTTCCTTGTAGTATTCTTAATATCTTGAATACACCCACACTTGTAATTTTATACTGTATGAATATTACAAATGCACTTTGGGAACATGGTTGATTCCCTTAAACAAATAAGTGAATAATTTACATTCAGATTTTGTATTACAATATTCAGAGATGAGGAATAACTTTCAAGTACAAATAAATCAACAAATATGCAAGTTACTTAGGAGAGTAAGCTTTAAAGTAATATTTGCTTAGAGAGCAAATTCTTGTCCTAAAATAACTAATGGTTATGTCATGTTCATGTTCTTCACAACAAGAATAAATTTCTTTATTAAAAGGACATTAATTATATGCCGCATCCCCATCAAGAGGTTAAACTATTTGCTCAGTTAGAAAATCATTTAGGTGCCTGTTGCTACTTAGTCTGTTGCTCCAGCAGGTGAGCAAGAGGTGCCAATTTTGATTTGCTTGTGGATCTTGCTGGAGTCCCATCATTTTGTATCTTCCTTAGCAGAGTTTCTCTGTTTGTTCAAACCACCTAATCCTGATCCTAATAAAAGGAAGAATCAGTGGCCTGCCCCCTAATTTGTGGCAGATGTTATTACTTCATAGCTTCCAAATCCCAGCTATCCAATGATTAGCTACAGGGATATAATTACTGTGGTCTCTACATTGCACTCATTATTAATAATTGCTAAATATTGAATTCCAGACCTGAAAGGGGGACCCTGCTGATAATATAGCCTGCTTTTTATTCAAAACTTGTCTAGCCAGGGGTTAAATGTGCGCAAATCTGTAAAATAAATATTTTTGAGTGAGACCACCCATCATTTTCAGTTTTGTATTGCTCCTTAGTGAGTAATTGATGATGTTGCAATATTCAAGAGATACAGATACACAGAAGCTAATTATTAAGTGAGTTGCTATCAAGGGAAATTGGAGGATGTTTTGAAGGTGTCCAGATTAAATATGAAAAATACCTCTAACAACTTTGCATTTAATTTGATTTCAACCCCTATTTAATTAAAGCAGAGTAGCTGAATTCTTTAGATATGTTTGTGTTTGAAACAGTGGATCCTGAGAAAATCATTGTTTTTTGGTATGGGATGTTTATCCTGCTTCCAACAGAAAATGAGTCTTTGATGGTATTTTCAGTTGGGCAAGGATAAGCAGTTTATCTTTAAAAATACTATGTGGTACCTGAACCATCACTTCCTCTTTTTTTTTTTCTTTTCCCCTGAGCTGCCCCTGTAGATCTTAGCCATACTGCCAAGGAATAAGAATATCAACAAATCCATCTCCAGTTGGTTCTATACAAGCAGTCTCAGGATGTGATCTTGTCCCCTTTTGTAAACTAAGCAAGTTCAGATCTAGCCAGTAGTTGGATGGTACCTTCAGGGACCCATAGTGTTAGTATGGAGTCAATATATCAGCCTTTTGTTTGAGGGAACTGTGCTTATAGAGCGTAAATTGAAATTGTGGTCACTTGTGTAATGTGTCTACTCAATCTGTTCTTGAAATAAGTTTTATAAGAAGCAGGCCAGATTCTGATTTCTCTTATGGATCTGTAGATCTGGAATAACTTCGTTGAGGTGACTATGAAGTCCATCAAGGGCCTGAGATGACGTCTACACTGCCGCGGGAAGTCGACTTCGTTTAGTTCGACTTTCAGCCGGCAATTTTTAGAAATCACAGCAGAGTGTACACACTACGGTGTTTGCGCTGGTCTCTTGCATTCACGCTGACCAGCCTTAATTCGAATTAGAAAGCAGTACAATGTGGGTAGCTATCTCACAATGCAACTAGCCACAGTGGCTGTTGGGACGAGTGTCCTCGTCCCAGGATGCAATGCTGCTTCTCCTCCCCCCCCCCCAACAAACAGGAAAAGTGTTTTCGCACCATTTGTTTACTCCCCGCGATCGCCATTGCTGCAGAGACATGAAGACAGTTCAACTCTGCACTATAATTGTGAGCATGACAAATACATCGCGGCTTATCATCGATTATTTTAGAAAAAGAACAAGAAGCCAAAGCAGAGTCAACTCCAATGCCACCTACGCTGCCCTGCTAGAAGACATTGAGCAGAACAATTCCCGGTTGCTGCAAGCTGTAATGAGTCATCTGCAATCCACAGAGCGCAGGTTCTGGTGCAGGGAAACAAGCACAGACTGCTGGGACCACATTGTTATGCAGCTGTGGGATGATGATCAGCGGCTGCAAAACTTTCGGATGCGAAAGGCAACTTTCCTGGAACTGTGCTTAGTGCCTGCACATCTAGCGACGGAGTACATAAACCACAAGGGGTACTTTTCCATGGTCCTGCAGGGGCTTGTGGATCACAGGGGTTGTTTCACAGACATCTATGTGGGGTGGTCTGGGAAGGTGCATGACGCTCGTGTATTTTGTAACTCAGGGCTGTTCCCTAAGATGCAGGCAGGAACTTTCTTCCCCGACCAAAAAATTGACATCGGGGGTGTGGAAATGCCAATAGTGATCCCGGGGGATCCTGCTTACCTCTTGCTCCCTTGGCTAATGAAGCCGTACACCGGTCTCCTTGACAGTGACAAGGAGTGTTTTAATAAGAGGTTAAGCAGTTGCAGAATGGTTGTAGAATGTGCCTTTGGGCGTTTAAAGGACAGATGGAGGAGTCTCCTCACTAGGCTGGACATGAGTGAGAAGTATCTCCCTTCTGTGATATCTGCGTGCTGTGTTCTTCATAATGTGTGTGAAGCGAAGGGTGAGCGGTTCTCCCAGGGTTGGGCTGTGGAGGCAGAAAGACTGGCCGCCAATTATGAACAGCCAGATGCTAGCACTACGCTGAGCTAACCAAAGAGCGCTTTGCATTAGGGAAGCTTTGAAAACCAGGTTCTGCAATGAGATGCAGCAGTGGTTTCTGTTCCAGTATGTTGTTTGCCTTTGGTTTACCCCCTCCCCGCAATGATATCTGTGCCCACCAAATTCCTCCTAAACAAGATATGATTTAATAAAGAAACATGTTGAAATAATGCAAAGCTTTATTTCTGAACATTCAAGTCATGGGGGAAGTGGAGGAGGGTCCATTTCACTGTATCAAGGGGTGGAGTGGTAGCTTGCTGACTAGCTATCAGCGTGGCCGCCGCAGCTTTCTGCTCACCTCCACTGGGGTGGAGGAGAACACATACTGCATCCTGGACAATCTCCTCCAAGACCTCTTGGGAGTGGGGGAGGGCGGCAAAGCCCTAGGTTGAGGAGCATTATGGAGGGGCTGCAGCGGGACTCTGTCCTGCCTCCGCTCCTCCTGAAGCTCCACAAGCCGCCGGAGCATGTCTGCCTGGTCATGCATGATTCGCAGCATTTCCTGCATGGTGCTGCGATCATGCTCCATCATTTCTCGCTGACCCTCCCTGTCCATGTCCATGTCCTGTGACAAGGTCAGCCACCTCACTCTTTGCTCTGTCTCTGTGGTTGCTGAGGCATTCATGAGCTCACAAAACATGTCATCTCTGCTTTTTTTTCCCTCTTCCTAATCTGAGACAGTCTGTCCGCAGCATTTCTTAAGGGTCAGTCCAGTGCCGAGGTGTCTACAGAATGAAAGAAAAGTAACAAGGTAGCCACAATTAGCATAGTGAAGAAAATGAAACAAGTGTTACAATTTAGATAATGATCTCCTGAAAAAATATAGCAAATGATTACAGAGAAACAATGTACACAATGTTACCATTAAAATGTTGCAATGATTCCCTTGATATAATGTAGCACATGATTCACTCTCTCTGCTTGTATTAAACCATTACAGAGAGGAACTGTCAACAGCGTGGTGGTGGTGTGGGGGATCTCTGCTGATATTTTAAACCCTTACAGAGAGGAACTGCGGTTGGTGTGGTGGTGGGGGGAGGCTATGCTTAAAACACATGAGGCCATGATGCTGGTTACCTTGATTGCAGAGAAGAATCCTATCGTGGAGGGAGGAACAAGGCAGCCCTCCCCTAAAAAGTTTTTCTAGAGATAACAGATTACATACATTAAATTTTCCATGAGATATCAACTGATGATAAACGTAGCATTTCTCATCACATACAAAAACTGATCCCTGGGTAACCACCCAGTACAGTCAACGAAACTCCTGAGATCCCCTTCGTGCCCCGCCCCCCCCCCTCCAATGTACAAGAACAGAAACGCTAATAAGAAAGAAAACTCACCAGATGTGCCTTCCCTGGGATCATTTGTGCTGTCCTGTGTGCTGCTGGACGTCAGGAATAAGTCCTGACTTTCGGGAAGAATGGACTCCCCGCTCTCCTGCACCCTGCTCTCCTCAGCTTCCTTCTCCTCCTCGTCCACGGAGTCCCCTTCATTGATCAGGGACTGTGATCTACCGGAGGTGTCGATGCTGCAGGGAGGCAACATGGTGGGATCCCCACCGAGAAATGCATGCACCTCATCATAGAACCTGCATTTTTTGGGCAAGGAGCCAGAGCGGCTGTTAGTTCCCTGGCTTTCTGATACGACTGGCGCAGCTCCTTAATCTTCACTCGGCACTGCTGAGCATCCCTTTGGTGTCCCTTCTCCAGTATGCCCTGGGATATCTTCCCATAAATGTTCAGATTCCTTTTGCTGGCTCTGAGCTGAGCCAGAACGGACTCCTCACCCCACAGCCCGATGAGGGCTAAGACCTCTGGTTGACTCCATGCTGGAGTGCGTTTGGGCTTTGCAATAGCCATGTGGAGAACAGTGACAAAGTTCTCTCCACGCTGGCAGCACAGGAAATGAAAATTTAAATCTTCCCAGGTCTTGAGGGGCGGGGACATTTCCTGCTAGCGTGACCACTGAGCAGCACAGCGCGACTGTCCAGAGTGGTCAAAACGGGGCATTGTGGGATACATTCTGGAGGTCAATTAATTCAAATTAAGTTTCATTGCATCTACACTAACACTAACACTAAATCGACTTAAATTCGAATTAGGCGCAACGCCACTTGCGGAGGTGGTCTTATTAAGTCGATTTTACAGGCACCTTAATTCGAATTAAGAGTGGTGCCAGTGTAGACGTGAGTATAATTAAGTCGACTTATGTGACTTTAAGTCCACCTAAGTCACCAGTGTAGACCAGGCCTGAGTCATGGGCCTAGGTCAGAAAAGTTGATCCATGTAGTTGTAAATTATACATACCAGAGATCCTGGAATGAGTGTAGCCTTGTTTAAAGAAAAAAAAAACCCAAAAAACCAAAAACCAAAACAACACACACCTTCCTTACCTGATTTTTTTAAAAAGTTAGTTTACTTCAGTGGGGGATGGGGGACTCTACATAGAGTAGCTTGCATAACTTACGTTGACTTCCTAACTTCTTTTCTACGTGCTGCCTCCACTATGCTGTGCTGATGGGAAATGCGTACCCATTGAGGCTGCACTATGCTTTTTCTGGAGGTGGTTTTAATAGATTGACTTCCAGATCGATTGAGCGTGTTTTCACTGCCACTCAATTGAACCGGATAAATTGATCTGACAGCAGCGAATTTCACACCATCAGTGTAGACATAGCCTAAGAGTTAGTACTTGCTTATGTCCTCTGCAAAGAGGGTTGCAGACACAACGAAGTGCTGAGTGCACCATTCATATTCTTGGTGGCAGCAGAGATTAAACTAACATGACTTTGAATTATTAGTTCAACTCTGAAAACTGACTTTTAAAATTAACACCTCTCACAGATCTGCTTCGTGTGTGCATTCATCTCTCTCTGCATCTAGACATCTTTGTCATTCAAGTCAGCATATAGATATGTGTATGTATGCTGATTTGAATGACAAAAATGTGTTTCTTTTACTCCTGTGGGCAACAGGAGACTGAGTTGGATTCTTCTGTTCCTCCTTATGCATCATCAAAAGAATTGTGTAATAAATTACAGGGGTGTAATCATTTTCACCTGTCTAAACCCACTGAATCCACTAATGCAAAGGTCTCCCCAAATGTCATGGCTGATGGTGGAGTTTGTCCTACAGAATCTTTATTACTGGTAATGGTGAGCAAGAAAGAAAGAAACCAGCTTGATTTTCAAAACCCAGATTGTTCATAACATTGGAAATTAGAAAAAAAAGCATATTTTTATTTGTAAACTGAGCACATTTCATGTATAAATTATTGAGATGCAATTAAAGCCTTCCATCCTTTCATCTACGGAATCAATTTTCAGAGTGGGACTGCATTTAAAAGCTGACTAATGACTGAAATTTGTATAGTCCTAGCACAGATCTCACTTAATTAAGATCAGTGTTCCTCCTATCAAGTACACAACCATTGATTACTTTAGGGTTAAATTAATTTGATACTTGTAGGAGTCTATTCCAGCAAGGAAGACATTAAATATGGGGCATATTGTTTGCATAATTAAATTACATCATTAACTACATAACTTTGAAGAAAAGCATAGTCAGTAGTATACTATTAGAAATAGAGAATTGTATTTAGTAATTTAAAAGCATTATTATAATATTTGGTAATTGATATAAATCTGAATTTTTGACATACATTTCCTTATAAGTAGAAGCTTCCTTAGTTAAAAATCAATGTTTACTGAATTAAAAAGATGAGTTAAATAATATTGAGTCTGTGACCAAAAACAACTAAGGAAGAAAGTTCTAACGTAAGGATGACTTGAGCCATTGGGACACATCTTCCTCTGGTATAAATTGGCATAATGCCACTAATTTCAATAGAACTATGTTGATTTACATCAGCTGAGGATCTTGGCCTGCTGACTGACCAAAGACTGTATGAGGAATATGAATACAAATACAATACAAGGACTTGAACATTCAGTGGGTGGGATTAATTTTGCTAGATATTGAGCATTGTCTGAAAACTTGGCTTCATGTTGCTGCATTTGTGATATAAATAAGTTTGAAAAAGTGAGACCACGAAGACCCTGAAATCTTCCATGATGCTATGGGATGTTCAAGGAAAGCAGGATCAGGGCTCTGATTCAGCAAAGCATTTTGAGCATGTGCTTAATTTTAAACACAAACCTAAATTACATTGAAGTCAAGCATTGTAGATGTTCATCACTTTTCAGGACTTGGCCAGCTGTGATTCTAAAAAAGGTACAACTGGTAAAGTTCATTGATTATTTATGTAATAGACTGAATTACTCTGCTTTTCTCAATTTGGCTGCTGAGTATGCACTAAAAGTATTGATTGTTGAAAGAATGGTGTTCATAGGCAATCCCAGGTTATTAAAACTTACTATTTATTGATCAGTTGATGAGCAGGAAGGAGGCAATTCTTAAATGTTAGTAACAATAATAATACTTTGAAAACACTAAAAATCACAATATCCCTGTAAGCAAAGTAGACATTATTATATCTTTTATATAGATGGATGAAGTCAGGCACCAAGACATTTCCTTGCACAGTGTCACATTGGAGAGCTAGGAGAAGTACTCAGAAATCATGACTTCCAGTCTTTGAGCGTGTCTACACTGCAAAAAAACAAAAACAAAAAAACAAACAAACAAAAAAAAACCCCTGCAGCAGCGAGTCTCAGAGCCCATGTTCTGAGACTCTTTGCTGCATTTTCTTGCGGTGTAGGTGTACCCTATGACATGCTCAAGCGACCATGTAAAATGATTTTTTTTTAAAAAATCAGTTTTACAGAAGCCTTGTATCTTGAGATTCCTTTCCAAGATGGCTTATAAATTCCTGGTACAGCTTCATTTACAGTCGTGTTAATGAATATGCCTTAGTTATTTAAAAATAAATAAAGAGAGAGAGAGAGAAAAAAAAAAAGCTTCTAATAAAATGGGGCGGTGGAGGGAAAAGAAGCTTCAGAGGCAGCTTCTGGGACTCTTATCTTCAGAAGAGCGAATCCAAGATCATGGGTAAGGTCTTGCAGGACCCTGCTGTTTCTCCCATGGGTTTGGTATGCTTTTCAAAGGCTGGAACCGTATATATTAAACTAATTAATATTAGTTTTAATAAGGAGACTTGTATTTCCTCCTGTTCTCCCTGAATTTGAACTCTGTATGGTAACCTGGACAAAGAGAATACTGTAAATATTTTGCCAACAATCAGCACTATAGGTTTTGTGTGGGTTTTTTTTTCTTCTCCCTCTCTGTTTCCTTTATAAATAATATTAACATTTTCGCAAGAGCTAAAAGGCCTCTTTTTGGCCTCATTAAATTTACTTTTTGGCCTTTGCTCCCCTGTGGTGCTGGGAAACTTGTCTGGAGTGTTTGGGGGATTTTGTTGGCATGAAGGGAAAAAGGGGAAATTTCATTGTGATATAGATTTATGCAAACAGGGTGATGGCAATTTCCCTTTTATGAGCTTGCATAAGATACATAAAAGTTGTATGAATAAGGCAGCTCTTAGGGGGCTAGCTCTTGTAATGAATTATACTACATCCTTAAGATTTAAACTAACAGAGGTTTTTCAAAGAAGTATGGAAGATAAAATAATAGCTTTGCTTAGATAGAACCCACACTTCTCATTGTTTTATATAATCTTTTCCTTAGAAATGTCTGGTTACCAAACTGAAAAGCAAAGGATCTCAATTTTGTTGTAACAATATTGAGAAAGTAAGTAATGATTAGCTCTCATCGGTTCTGCTTGGAAAGCTTTGGGAAGTGACCCCAGTGTTTTAAAGATACAGTATTGTAATGGTTTTTGCTTTTAAATAATAACAGCAGTTACCTGATCAATTAAACGTAAAATGATTTCCCAAACCATGCCTATATAGTGCCAAAGAAACTTTCGCACATCATCACAAACGTTTTATTTTTTTAAGTCACCAAAATCCCTTAATGTGTTTAACATTTTTCGAGACTCAGACAATTCTGCTTTGTTAAAACAACTTGAAAATTGGCAGCTTCTTTACTGAAAACCAGTCAAAACTGGAGATCTCTGACGGGCTAACCCTTTTATTTTCAATATAAGTTAGTTATGGTGAATTCTGCTTTCCATCTTATCATTTGCTTTTTTTATTAGCTCAGCATAATTATAAGCTTTTATTACAAATGGTTCCTTCCCTGCCACTGAAAAAAAAGTTTATTTCAATTTCTAATCTATCAAATGCCCCCAAACCTATGCTCTGACACCTTTTACAAACTTAAAAAATTACTTCATATACATGTACTTTAGATATGGACATTAAGTAGTACAGTACTCCATCTATCCTGAGAAGTGTACTTGGCAGTAACCTACTTACAAATCAAAATATTAATGAACAGATAAAACTGTTACTTCTTTAACACTAATCTTCACCCGAGGCCTGATTCAGAACATGCATAAGGTTAAAAATTTGGGCTCTAGTGGACCAAGTGGGATAACAAATTCCAGAATCTGTGGTACATCAGACAGTACCCTATTAGCATTCTCTTCTTATTAATATTGAGGATAGCTAATGTGACACCAATTTTTTAAAAAGGTTGCAGAGGCAATCTCGGCCATTCCAGGACGGTAAGCCTAAGTTTAGTACCAGTCAAATTGGTTGAAACTACAGTAAAGAACAGAATTATCAGACACATAGATGAATGCGATTTGTTGGGGAAGAGTCAACATGGTTTTTGTAAAGGAAAATCATGCCTCACAAATCTTCTAGAATTCTTTGAGGGGTTTATAAGCATGTGGGCAAGGGTGATCCAGTGGAAGTAGTGCACTTAGGTTTTCAGAAAGCCTTTGACAAGGTCCCTCACCAAAGGTCTTAAGCAAAGTAAGCGGTCATGGGATAAGAGGGAAGGTCCTCTCCTGGATCAGTAACTAGTTAAAAGATAGGAAACAAAGGGTAGGAATAAATGGTCAGTTTTCAGAGTGGAGAGAAATAAATAGTAGTGACCCCCAGAGGTCTGTACTGGGACCAGTACTGTTCAACCTATTCATAAATGATCTGGAAAAAGGGGTAAACAGTGAGGAGGCAAAATTTGCAATTGATACAAAGCTGGTCAAGATAGTTAAATCCAAAACAGACTGTGAAGAGTTTCAAAGGGATCTCACAAAACTGGGTGACTAGGCAACAAAATGGCAGATGAAATTCAATGTTGATAAATGCAAAGTAATGCACATTGGAAAACATAATCCTAACTGTACATCTAAAATGATGGGGTATAAATTAGCTGTTACTACTAAAGAAATATCTTGGAATCATTGTGGATAGTTCTCTGAAAACATCCGGTCAATATGCAGCGGAGGTCAAAAAAGCTAACAGAATGTTGGGAATCATTAGGAAAGGGATAGACAGAAAATATTATATTGCCTCTTTATAAATCCATGGTAAGCCCACATCTTGAATACTGTGTGCAGATCTGGTTGTCCCATCTCAAAAAAAGATATATTGGAATTGGAAAAGGTACAGAAAAGGGCAACTACAATTATTAGGATATGGAAAAGCTTCCGTATGAGAAGAGATTAATAAGGCTGTGACTTTTCAGCTTGGAAAAGAGACGACTAAAGGGGGGATGTGATTAAGGTCTATAAAATCATGACTGATGGTAGGGAAAGTAAATAAGGAAGTATTATTTATTCCTTCTCATAACACAAAAACTAAGGGTCACCAAATTAAATTAATGGACTGCAGGCTTAAAATGAACAAAAGGAAGTGTTTCTTCACACAAGGCACAGACAACCTGTGGAACTCCTTTTCAGAGGATGTTGTGAAAGCCAAAACTAGAACAGGGTTAAAAAAAGAACTAGATAAATTCATGGAGGATATGTCCATCAATAGCTATTAGGTAGGATAGGCAGGGGTTTCTGTTTGCCAGAGGCTGGTAATGGTTGATGGGATAGATCATTTGATGATTATCTGCTCTATTCATTCCTTTTGAAGCACCTGGCATTGGGCACTGTCAGAAGACAGGGTACTGGGCTAGACCATTGGTCTGACCCAATATTTCAAAATTTCTAACTCATTTTTTAAAGTGAAAGCTTTATATGATCAGTACTTTTAATACAAAGTTGGAAAGAGACCTTTATAATTTAAGCAGTAAGGCCCAAATTGAGTGTATTCAGAAGTGCCCGCAACAGCATAACCCTCTAATCAACAATTGAAAATCAAGTTAGCTTGTTCAAAGCGCTGTTCCGCTTGCAGTGATATTACGTCTGCAGTGCAGACCATTTGTACCCGATATAATGCTATGAGCATCAGGCTAAGAGCATTAGCTTAGATTCTATGCACTTTGAATTATTTTATTTCCAAATCATTAGTATGGGTCAGTGAATGGTGGAGACAAATAAAAATAGCTGAAGGGATAGAATACTGACTTAGATCTAAAACTTCTGATTTTCTAATTAAATATTGGAATGTCATTGGATCCTGTTGAAATGACTAAATCATGGACTTCTCCATCTTACTGACATTGTGAAAATTGAAAATGTCAGAAATGTCGGTGTGAGCATGATTCATGAACACAAACCTGAATTTTATTTCATTTTTACAAATGGCCAAATTAACTTGAAATTATGTTGAAGTCTTCTTACTCTTCTGCTCCATAATGAATCACCAATTTGTTTGCTGAATTTTCACACATCCCTCATGCAACAAAGACAACACGAGCTGTATTGAAATAGTAAAAGGCATTAATTACTCTAAGGCAGCATGCATGCCAGAAGCTGAGGCACAGTACTGCATAGGCAATTGACCTCAAGCAAAGAAACATTTCAAGGTCTGATTCAGCAGAGTTGAGTGTATAAAGCTGTAGATCTTGGGTGCAGACCTGGCTCAGCTTTGCAGCAGAACCTCAGCCAGGCTGCATACAGTAAGTTTATTCATTACAGTTTGAGGCTGCAGACTTCTCAGGAGTGGGAGGAGTAGAAGGATTTGAGAAAATCATGCTAAAGAGTTTTTTCCACCTTCTGCAGAACTCTGATCCTGCATTTATCACTCGGTAGCAGCCTTTTAGAAGCTTTATATTCTTTGAAAAGGACTTTCTCTAGGGAGCTGCAGTTGCTGTAAGTCCTTTCGTGAGGCTACACTTTAGCATGGTTTTTATCTTGGGGAGGAAGCAGTTTGATTAGGGGATAAACCCCAAACTCAGCCAAGTTTGCTGAGGTATGACAACCTTTTGACAAAGAATGTGGCCTGAGTTTCAAGCCAAATTTTGAATGAACCTCGGCCAAATTATGGAACTTATGGAAACTGAGCAAAACTAGGTAGTTGCAGCTGAGTTTCACTTTTGAGTTGGAACTGAAACTCAAAACTGGGGATAGGACCCTGACAAACCAAACCAAACCAAATCAAAACAGGTGGGTATGAACGCTGGAAAACTGTGTAGATTTACAGACTACAGTTACAAGGAAATCTTTAACTATTCCATTATTGTTGTGTAATGTCCAAGCATTCAGGAACTCTACACAATCCCATACACTTGAGGTGATATAAAAGAGTCTCAGTTCGTCTCCTTTGCTTTGAAATCACAGTGGCTCTGAATATTGTTATGTTAATGGAATTTTTAAAAAAGAATATTGCTTAATAAAAATCCATTTTATGTGACCAGGCAAAGCATCTGAAACAATCATTCCAGTGTTGTGAGATCAAAACTTGAATTTGACTGATTTGTTAATAGTAAGAGACAGTGGAATAGACTGGTGAGGAAAGGGAAGGTGATTGAGGCACCATTGTGATAGCTATTCATGTATTTTCTGGCCTTTCTGTGAATTTATAATTTTATTGTTTTCACAAGTGATAAGGCACAAACCGGTACATTAAAGAGTGGTTGCACCTACAGTGTCCTCAGTTCTGATTATTTCTAGTTCCTTTCGAGCAAATCACCAATGAGTGACTTGATTTGTGTGTGTGTGAGATTCCTTTACTTTAAAGGATGGAATTTACTGCAGTGGAGAGGTCCCAGTGAAAGGAACTATTTAAGCTCTACGTTAAGTTCTTAAGGTGTTGATGTGGCAAAACACATAAGCATGTGCAACCTTTAGCCATGTGAGTAATCTCACTGACATTCATGTAATATGAGTTACATACGTGATGGAGTTACTCCAAGTCCAGAGTAGCTCCACTGAGGCCAATGATGTTACTCCAGATTTACCCTGATACAAATAAGAGCAAAATTTGACCCAGTCTCTTCAGGTCAGGGTTGAGGCACATTGCTGGGCTTGTCATTTATTTATTTAGATTTATATAAAAAGATGAAAATGGATACTATGAGCAGTTCTACTGTCCTACTGAACATAGAATTGGGGAAAAATAGTCTATTAGTGTCAAGTTATATATCTCATCATCTTGGATCTTAGAAATCAACTTTCATGCTTAAGTAAACTTTCATATGTTTTTGACATAAATTGATATACCTGTTTTGTTCTGGATTAATTTTCCATGGCAGATATATGGAAACAGGAAGTTTCTTTTCTGCCAACTCCTGAGTTTGTTTGTTCACATGGAACTATGGTTTTCATAATCCCTTTGGTCACTGCAGAAATATTTTAAATAGTGGATTAACATCTCATGTGATCAACCAGCAGAAAGAGGCAGTGAGTTTTGATGAAAACTTTCTCTGTATAGCTACAGTATAAATTAATAGCTTGCAAATATAAGATTGAGTTTGAATCTGATTTATGTTTAAATTATGTTTCAGACAGAGGGCAAAAGTTTGTCTTTGAATGGAACTCCAAGTTAGCTTTCAACTATGGAAAAATAGGTTCATTTTTCTAATGACAAAATACAATACTCTATTTATCAGAATTAAGAAAATGAAGGGTAGTTCAGTGGATTACACTATGCAGTATATTGTATTTATGCAAAATCAGAGTAGCACCACAGGAGTATAATAGTAGAGTGTACAAAACTAAGACAATTCCATATGCAGAAGTGATATGCTTGTAAGTAGGATGTTATTTTTTGTGATATAGCCCTGAAACCGTGAGGCTTTATTGGACAAACTGACTCAGGCTTTGAAAAGAATTTATCCAGGAGAATGAAGAATACGGGCATAGGATTAGGACTGCATATGATACTCTCTCAACCTTTACATTTACACAAAGAAAGGCCTACAAGAAGGATGTTTTCAGTATTTGAAACATATATTGCGTTATCACTCATAAATTCAGCCTTTTGAAATGATTCATAGTTTTAATACATTAGTGACTGTATACACAGATTAAGTAGTTATAGTTGTTTGTCTACATTAATTGTTCTGTGGATTAAATATACATTTCATTAAATTAGCTAATGTGTTAGCCAGGGTTTCCTTTATGTTTGTTGCTTTCTTTTTTTGTTTTTGATGTGACAAAATTATTTTCAGAAAGCGAATGGGGAGGGAATCAGTAAAATCCACAGAACAGGAGATGCAGAACTCTCTGATGGGGAAATGATCCGAAAAATGGCACCAAAGTGCTGACTGTCATAGTGGAGATTGTATTTGAACCGTTTGGCTAGCAGTCTAATTAGTGGTGATTATCAACCCAATTAACTAAAAAATCTTAGGCCTGAGGTTTATTTCTTTATGTACTCCCATCTGAAAGTATGTGTGAAAGATTCTCTTCTCTGTGAACAAAGATTTGATTAAAGCACTTCTTACTGATTCAGGGCTTGGTTGTGGTTGGCACTCGTGTGTCTATATTTTTTCCTATGGTTCCTATCCTGCAGTTGCATCCCTGTGGATGAACACTCGTCTGCAAGAAATCCACAAGGGCACAAAGTGCAGATCCAGTTGCAGGTTCAGGACCTGAGTTTGTATAGTTAAATTATATTGTTCACTACTGAGTTTTGGTTAAATTACACCTTTACCCATATATAGCATTTTTGTAATGGAATTTGTGTTGTGTGATCATGTAATGAAATACTCTGTTGTAATGCATATGAGAATGCTAGAGCCTGATCCTGCAAATCCTTACTCACAAAAGTAGTCTCATTGACATGGGTCTGGACTATTCACTTACGTAAACCAGGGTTTGCAGAATTAGGCCCTTTACTTTGAATCTCCTGGCTATCGTAAATGTATTTCTCAGCCCTGAGAGTTGCAGTAACATACGTAATTTATTTATCATTGAATAACTGTCTGTTTTCAATGTAGACCCCTAATATGATAACAAACAAATAAGAAGTACTTGTTTTGTAACACTGAAATCCACTGACTCATAACAGTATTTTGTTTTCTTTTGGTGTGCTTTTTTTGGTAAGAGTTTAGAGAGAAGTGCTTTTTTCTAGTTTGTTGTGTGTAATCTTTTCAGGGAAAAGGTTTTCCCAGAAAGTCTCTTGGCCTAGTAAAAAACTTGCTAAAGGAGAAAACAGAGGCTTCAACTCATGAAAGTGAATAGGCACTCTTAGCTATGAAGAAGTGAATACATTCAGTCATCAAAGGGTACTTAAAGACAGTCTGTAAGTTATCAACAGAAACATAAGTCATTCTTTAGATCTGCAAGCTTTGTGGGAGACTGAATTCCATGTGCCACTAGTGCAGGGTCAAGGATGGCAAAGTGGCTTGTAAAAGTATTTAATTTTAAAAGTTGTGCTAGATATTGGGAATAAAGAATTATATTACATTCTTTGCTTGCAGGTCATGATGTTTGCATGGAAACTTAAGTTAGAACGCAGGAAAACTCTCATTGACTAATATATCATGAATCTATAGATTGTACAGATTTAATGGTTATGTAAGATAAAACTTTCTATATCCTATTGCAAGCACTCCAGTTACAGAAACACTCAGGTGACAAATCCAGACATTGCTAAATAGATAACACCTACTCTAACAGCAATTTTAAAAAGTAAGTCAGTACATTTCATGTGAAAAATAGCATAACATAAAGAGGCAATCCTAATTATCTTCCAGAATGTTGTCTGGTGAATGATGCTTAAATACCTGGCATGCTAACAATTCAGATAATTTCTCAACCTTCACTAATCAAAAGAAGCCAGAAAGATACCAAATTCCTGGGCTGAAAGAGGACCAGATGCTCACCTAAGCTGTTTATTTAAGACAATTTAGAAATTGTTAGTGGGGAAAATCACTGGTGGGAATGTGAGTGAAACTGAGCTCTGACTTCAGGGATGATACAGCTAACTGTCAAAATTTGGGACCAGTTTCCTGTGCGTACAATGGTGGTGTTGGGCTTTCCTGGCAGTGCTAAGCAGTTATAGTGCCATTTTGACATGTTATGTGGAGATTCTTCTGGAGTGTATACATAGTTATATTTCCTGTCAGCATGTTTTTAATATTAATTGGAATTGTGTGTGCAGGGAAGGGAGGAAGAAGGGGGAAAACCCAAGTGTTCATCTTTATTATTATGTATTACGATTTTATTTCATTATATATTGTTGCAGCCGAAGGCCCCAGTCAGGATCCCGGCCCCATTGTGCTAGGCGTTGTACAAACACATAAGACAAATGTCTCTACTCTAAAAAGCTTACATTCTAAATAGACTGTACAAACAAAGGGTGAGGGGAAAGGGATACTATGTGTAAGCAAAATAGTGTGAGTGATGGTTGGCAAACATTGTGTTACCTTGTTTATACTCACCCGCTCTCACATACACACAGGGGTCGAGTGGAGTGAGGGGGAATGTCAGGAGATAATAAGTAAATAAGAGCATGGGAGAGGGAAAAAGGAGGAAGGGAAAGAGGATTGGGGGGAGGAGGATGGTAGGAAGAATGAGGAAGATGTTGGAAAGGATTGGCAGGGGGCATGAGGATCACAAACAGCCAATCAATGGAGAAGGAAGTCCAGCTTCCTGACTGACGAAAGTAAAGTATAATGATTCTGCTTTTGTCTAGTGGGGTCTAATAGCAATCCTGCAAATAGCTATTCACACGAGTAACCCTTAATTGTGTGAAGTCACTGAGAACTCCTGGTGAAAAATCATGGGGCTTATTTAAGTGGCTAAATATGGATGTAGGTGCCTCTTGTCACCAAGGACCAGATCCTCTGAATTGATCAAGCTGGGTTAAATTAAACTGGGTTAACAGCTGCTTTGCATCACTGTTGCAGTGCAAAGTAGTGGAAATGTACCATTCTGGCCCTTAAGCTTTACCACTTGAATTGGAATTCACAGGGCAATATCTATGTCAGCTTTGGTGTAATGAAATGGTATTAGTGCTGGGTAATTTAACATGGAAATTTAAGATTGTATTTTCTGAAGTTAACTTAAAAAAAAAAAAAAAAAAAAGGTAGAGAAAAATATATTCAGTGTTCACAGTGTACAGTTAGCTCTGTAATTTAGTATTTTGCAATTAAAGAGCAAAAGCTGAGTTGGTTTCTGATAGATAATGTTCTGACTTTCTGAAACTTCTCCAAATCTTAACTAATCTTTCTTTCCGTTACTGGCATCAAGGCATATTTTTTTGTGCAGTAAAATTAGGCAGCCTATAGTTTTGTTTGTAATGATATCATTTTGATTTTCTTCTTTTGGTAATGATTTTTTTATTAAATGACTTTTATTATTTTTTATTATTATTCACACAGGCCATAATTTCTGATCTACTGGGGTGCACAATATACCTTGTCCAGTTCATGCATAGTCTTGTTATTCATTCTGTTGGTGCTTAGACTAAACTATAAAATACTTATTAATTTGACAAAAATATCTGGAAAATACGTAATTATGAAGAATGCAGGAACCATTCATTTCCAGTTGTAAAGGGCTGGCCAATAAAGGGTTAATGCCTTTAAATCCAAGGACAATTCTAGAGGGATTGTTTGCATGATTATTCTTTGAGTGGATATGGACTGCACACATGGTGCAAAGCTGAGGAAACACATGGCATTTCCTTGGCTGTTTGTATACAGGAAAAGCAGCCTGGTGAGATACATGACAAGTATGTGCAAAGACAAGTGGTATTCCACTTAGAAGCTTCGGAGCAGTGATGTCACACTTATAAAATGTGGTGTATATGAGAGGAAAAGCAAGACAGCTATTAATATTCCAGACCGAAGGTTTTGCACTTAGCCTCTGTGTCTGGAACTGAAACAAATCAAGTGGACGCAAGGTGAACTGAAAAGAAGTCAATAGTTCTTCTGTTAATAACAAATCCATTTTTATGTGAAACCATTTATTTATTTATTTGGCATTCAAGTGCCATGGAAGCACTTCATAATTATTGCAATAAAAAAGACTTATGAACACATCAGGAACTTGAACAGATAAATTAGTCATTGAAGTAGCTGTTTGGGGTGAGATCGGGGTTAGTGGGGTTTCACTAACTCTGCTTCAACAACAAATTCAGAATGTTTCCTGTGCTGTAAATTAGAAACTGCTCTATTTTAATTAAGGCCATCTGGAAGCTCAAAAGGATTACAGGTCTAAGAGTACCCAAAGGTAATCTCATTTTTGTCAGGCAAGAGACCTTCTTTACAAGCATGTGCTCTTCATGGTGTAAGACACTGAGGGCTGTGAAGTGTTTTTCTTTAGTCAGCTGTATCTTTGTCTGTGTGTCTTCTGAAAAACTGGATAGGTGTTTTGACTGCACTGTTCTTGGGAAGAGTATATGATATAGCATAGAATCAAAGAAATGTAGGGCTGGATGGGACCTTGAAAGGTCATCAAGTCCTGCCTGCCCCCCCCGTACTGAGTCAGGACCAAGTAAACCTAGACCATCCCTGACAGGTGTTTGTCCAACTTGTTTTTAAAGCTTCCGGTAATGGGGGACTCCACAACCTCCTTGCAAACCTTTTCCAGAGTTTTACAACCATTCTAGTTAGAAAGCTTTTCCTAATATGTAGCCTAAATCTCTCTTGCTGCAGATTAAGCTCATTCCTTCTTTGCCCTACTTTCAGTGGACATGGAGAACAATTGTTCTATCTTCGAGTGATTGCTCATATGCATTCCAATGTAGGTGTGTGCGCGCCCCGTGCACAGATTCCCGGAACTTTTTCCCTAGCAAGCCCCGCATGGCCAGCTCAGGCGCCCCCTGGAGTGCCGCGCTCATATCGCGGTATAAAGGGCACTGCTGGCACCGCGGGTCCCCAGTTCCTTCTTTCCGCCTGTGACGGTTGCTGGAACTATCGCCTCTTGCTGCGTTCAAGTAGCTCATTCCCTAGTTGTTTGACTGTTTTTCAAAGTTGTTGTTTATAGTGTTTATAGAGTTAGTTAGTTTATAGTTTAGTGTTAAGTCTGAACCCCGGACGGGGTTCCTCCTTCTGGAGTCATGCCGGGCTCCACTGGCTTTAAGAACTGTGTCTTGTGCACCAAAGCCTTTCCGATCAGCGACCCGCATGACCGTTGTCTCCGGTGCCTTGGGGAAGAACACCGTCGAGACAAGTGCAGAATCTGCAAGTCCTTTAAGCCTCGCACCCAAAAGGAGAGGGACGCGAGGCTAAAAGCAATACTTATGGAGTCGGCGCTCCGTCCAGCCTCTGAACCGTCCCGGTCTCCGTCGGCACCGAGTGTGTCGTCGGTGCGGAGCACCCCCCCGCCGGCACCGCTTTCGGCACCGCAGAAGGCCTCCAAGGGTCCCAAGAAGTCGGCACGGCCCTTGGCCGCACCGGAGATCTCCCCCCGGCCCTCGCAGGGCGGCGGGAGCACGGAGATGCCCCAGTCACGGGCCGTAGAGGTTACTCCGGCACCGGGGTCTCCGCGCGGGTTGCCTCCCCCGACTCCTGGGGGTGGGGGAGTGCACCCGCAAGGGCCGTCGACGCCGGAGGCATTTACCGCGGCACGGGCCCTTATGGCCATGCCTATGCCTCCGTCCCCCCTCGGCCGAGGGACAAGGGACCTGCGTCTCGAGGCAAACCCGCGCTGGGTGGTCTCGGTGGTTGGAGACGTTCCCAATCCAAGTCTCCTTCCAGACGGTCACGGAGGGTGGAGAGCATCGGCTCCCCTCCGAGCTCCGACTCTAGGTCGTCGAGCGACTCGGCACCGCGGCACCGTGGGCGGTCCCGAGTCCGTCGCCGGAGCCGTGTGTCCAGCTCCAATGCCAGCAGGGACCGAAACTCGGGCTCGCACTCTTCGGCACGGAGCCCGTCTCGGCACCGCTCCCGGTCACCGTCGGTCTCGAAAGGCCCAGAGACACCGATGGCTCCGGCACCGATGGTCCAGGCACCGATGGCCCAGGCACCGTTAGGCCCGGCACCGATGGGGCCCGCACCGATGATGGGCCCGGCACCGGTTGGCCCGACGCCGACATCGGGGCGACGGGACTCTCCTCTACGTCGCCGTCATCGGTACCGCTCTCGGTCCCGGGGAGGAAGCGGTACCGCAAGTCCTCTCACCGCAGAGGCCGGTCGGCTACGTCGTCGTCATCATCCTCGACTTCCTCGTATCGCCGGCACCGCCGACGTCGGCACCGGTCCGCGTCGTCCTCGCCCGACCGCTCCACGCGTCGGCGACATAGACGACGCACGGCGGGCTCGGGGGACAGGAAGGCTGTGCAGCTGCAGCAGCCTTCCCTGCAGGCCCCAGGATGGACCCAAGGGCCTTGGCAGTGGCCGTACTGGGGGCCTTGGAATGCCACTATGCCCCAGGGCTCAGTGTCGCTGCAGTCGGCGGTGGCTCCCCCCGTACCTCCCGCACCTAAGGTTCAGGAGCAAGGGTCGGAGGATTTGGACCCAGGGGAGGGACCCTCCACTGCGCCCCTACCCTTCTCTTCCTCCTCATCGCCTGATGAGGCAGCAGCCAGGGATCGTAAGGGGCCCCTGTTTGACTTTAGGGCTCATCAAGACCTCCTAAAGAGAGCGGCTGAAAACTTAGGCATGGAGTTTAAGCTCATGTCCGAGGAGGAGGACCCCCTTTTTGGGCCCTCGAGCTCTCTGGGACCCTCACGGGCCACCTTGCCAGTACATGACAATGTCATGAAGATAGCCAGGAAACTCTGGCAGACCCCGTCCTCTCTGCCCTCTACGTCCAAGGGGGTGGAACGCAAGTATTATGTCCCCAAGGAACCATTTGAGTTCCTCTACAACCACCCGGCACCTTGCTCCCTGGTGGTCGATGCGGCCAACCAGAGGGACCGCCAGGGGAACCAGGGTAACATGCCCAAGGACAAGGAGGGTCGCAAGATGGACTTATTTGGGAGGAAGGTTTACTCTACTGCGGCGCTGCAGTTTAGAGTAGCGAACCATCAGGCCCTGTTTGGGAAATATAATAAAAACTTGTGGGCCTCTATGCAGAGGTTTGCCTCCCAGCTGCCCCCGGACCAGGAGGCAGACTTTTCCACTATCCTCCAGGAAGGGGCTGCTGTGGCCACCGCTGCGCTGCAGTCGGCTAGTGACGCGGCGGACACAGCCAGCAGGGCTATGGCCTCAGCGATAGTGATGCGCCGCTGTTCATGGCTTCAGGCTTCTGGCCTCACCCAGGAGGTACAGCAGGCCATTCAGGACTTACCGTTTGATGGCCTGGGTCTGTTCTCGGAGAAGACAGACGACAAACTCCACGCACTCAAGGACTCTCGGGCCACCCTGAAGTCACTTGGGTTGTATACCCCTCAGGCCTCCAAACAGCAGTCCAGGCCTCAAGCCCAGAGGCAACCACCACCCCCGCCCAGGCCGGCTCCTCGCCCCGCCCAGCAGAGGAGGGGTCGTGAGCGCTACCGCGGTCCCAGCAGAGGAGGCCGCCAAGGGTCCTCTGCAGGGGGCCAGCAGGGGCCTTCGAAAGGGGGTAATCCGAATAAACGTTTTTGACCCAGAACCGGAGGGTGGTACTCTTCCTTCTCTCTGGGATCTTGGCCGGCCGTTCGCAGATAGGCTTCGCCCTTTCCTTGAGGATTGGGAAGCCATTACTACGGACCGGTGGGTCCTGGAGGTGATTGCTAAGGGGTACTCCCTCCAGCTCACAGCTTTTCCCCCCAACAACCCTCCGCGGCTGTCCCCCATTGGGGATCTGGCCTCGGTTCAACTCCTTGTGCGGGAGATTGGGTCGCTCCTCACGTTGGGGGCAGTGGAGGAAGTCCCACTGGCCGAAGAGGGCAGGGGCTTTTATTCTAAATATTTCTTAATCCCCAAGGCGAAGGGAGGCCTTAGGCCCATTCTGGACCTCCGTGGCCTAAATAGGTATATTAGGCGGGTTAAGTTTCGTATGGTCTCCCTCGCCACAATCATTCCGGTCCTTGACCCAGGGGATTGGTATGCCGCCCTTGACCTAAAGGATGCATACTTTCACATCTCAATATTACCGGCCCATAGGCGGTTTTTGAGGTTTGTGGTAGCGGGACGCCATTATCAGTTTCGGTCCCTACCCTTTGGGCTCTCCTCAGCACCTAGGGTCTTTACTAAGAGTATGGCTGTGGTGGTAGCCCACCTGCGCCGTAAAGGTGTTCAAATCTTCCCCTACCTGGATGACTGGTTAATCAGGGGGAGGTCGAGTTCCCATGTGAGACATAGTCTGTTCCTCACACGTGAATTGTGCACTAGACTGGGGCTGCTTATCAATGAGCAAAAGTCCACACTCACTCCGGTACAATGTATTGAGTTTATTGGAGCCAGGCTAGATGCGGTACAAGCCAGGGCCTTCCTCCCTCAAGCAAGATTTGAGGCGATGGCAGCCATCATATCTGATCTCCACTTGTCCCCCATGACGACAGCCAGGCACTGCCTGCAGCTGTTGGGACATATGGCGGCTTCTACATATGTGGTGAGACTGGCACGATTGAGGCTTAGACCTCTCCAGGCGTGGCTGGCTTCGGTGTATGTACCACACCGGCATTCTCTAACTAGAATGGTCCTGGTTCCCCCACAGGTGCTGTCATCCCTCGATTGGTGGAGGGACCCGAGGGAAGTGATGATGGGCGTCCCCTTCAGAGAATTCATCCCATCTGTGATGCTCATCACAGACGCATCCGATCGGGGATGGGGAGCCCACATTTCTCACGATCAGGGCACCCAAGGGCTTTGGTCACTGGAGGAGAGAGCTCTGCACATCAACGTGCGCGAGCTCAGAGCGGTCCGATTGGCCTGCAAGGCCTTCCTCCACTTCCTCAGGGGCAGAGTGGTCCGAGTCCTTACGGACAATACGGCAGCCATGTTCTACATGAACAGGCAAGGGGGGCACGTTCCTCGGCACTCTGCCAGGAAGCCATTCACCTCTGGGACTTCGCGGTGAGGCACAGGTTTCATTTATCTGCCTCTCACCTCCCGGGGGTACGGAACAGCGAGGCAGACCGCCTCAGCAGATTTTTTTCTCCCCGCCACGAATGGTCCTTACACCAGGACATAGTGGCTTGCCTCTTCCAACGGTGGGGTACTCCCCGTCTGGACCTGTTCGCTACAGCGGAGAACAGGAAATGCCCGAGGTTTTGCTCGCTCAGGGGTCGCGAGCCGGGCTCTCTGTCCGATGCCTTTTTGATTCCCTGGACAGGGGATTTAATGTATGCTTTTCCCCCTGTCCCGCTCCTGCCCCAAGTCCTCCTCAAAATCAAGAGGGACAGGGCGGACATTATCCTGATTGCCCCAGCGTGGCCGAGGCAGCATTGGTACAGCATGCTGCTCGACCTCTCCATCACCGAACCGATTCCGCTACCCAGACGGTGCGACCTGATCTCCCAGGACCATGGGAGATTGTTGCACCCCGACCTGGACTCCCTCCACCTCACCGCCTGGAGACTTTGTGGCTGACGGAGGGAGAGAGAGCCTGTTCCATGCAGGTTCAACAGGTCCTCCTGGGCAGCAGGAAGCCGTCCACGCAAGTAACATATAAAGCTAAGTGGCAGAGGTTTTCGGGGTGGGCAGAAGCAAGAGGGTTACACCCTAGCATCTCACCTATACAGGCCATCTTGGAGTACTTACTGCAGCTTAAACTGCAGGGCCTGGCTTTGGCCTCCCTCAAGGTCCACCTAGCAGCCATCTCGGCCTTCCACCAACCCATGGAGGGCCGCTCCCTGTTTTCTCACCCTATGTCGGTGAGGTTCCTTAAGGGGGTGGAGAGGACTTTCCCTCAGGTGCGGGACCCGGTGCCACCCTGGGACCTCAACTTGGTCCTTAACGGGCTGATGGGTCATCCGTTCGAGCCCTTGGCTACATGCTCTCTTCTACTTTTGTCATGGAAGGTGGCCTTCCTAGTGGCTATCACCTCGGCCAGAAGGGTCTCCGAACTGAGGGCGTTAACCTCGGAGCCCCCCTACACGGTTTTTTATAAGGATAAGGTCCGGCTGAGGCCTCACCCGGCTTTTATGCCTAAGGTGGTGTCTCAGTTCCACTGTAACCAGGACATTTTCCTTCCTGTGTTCTTTCCAAAACCCCACGGGTCGGAGGAGGAAAGGAGGGGGCATTCGCTGGATGTCAGGCGAGCCTTGGCCTTCTATCTCGAGAGGACCAAGCCTTTCCGGAAGTCGACACAGCTCTTCGTAGCTGTGGCGGATAGGATGAAGGGCTTGCCTGTCTCCACCCAGCGCATCTCCAAGTGGATTACTGCCTGCATTAAAGCATGCTATGAGCAGGCAGGAGTACCCCTCCCAGGGCCGGTGAGAGCACACTCCACTAGGGCTCAGGCCTCTTCCGCAGCCTTTCTAGAAAGGGTTCCCCTGCAGGACATCTGCAGGGCAGCGACCTGGTCGTCAGTCCATACGTTCACGTCGCATTACGCCATCGTGGAACAAGCAAGGGAAGACGCAGGGTTCGGCAGGGCCGTGCTGTCTAGAGCAGGTCACCGATAACTCCTACCCTCCTCCAAGGTATGGCTACTCAATCACCTACATTGGAATGCATATGAGCAATCACTCGAAGATAGAAAACAAGGTTACTTACCAGTAACTGTTGTTCTTCGAGATGTGTTGCTCATATCCATTCCAAACCCACCCCCTGTCCCCACTGTCGGAGTTGGCAGAAAGAAGGGACTGGGGACCCGCGGTGCCAGCAGTGCCCTTTATACCGCGATATGAGCGCGGCACTCCAGGGGGCGCCTGAGCTGGCCATGCGGGGCTTGCTAGGGAAAAAGTTCCGGGAATCTGTGCACGGGGCACGCACACACCTACATTGGAATGGATATGAGCAACACATCTCGAAGAACAACAGTTACTGGTAAGTAACCTTGTTTTCACCGTCTTCTTTGTAACAGCCCTTTACATATTAGAAGACTGTTATCAATCCACCCTCAGTCTTCTTTTCTCAGAACTTAACATGCCCAGCTTTTTTAACCTTTCCTCATAGGTCAGGTTTTCTAAAATTTTTATAATTGTTGTTGGTCTCCTTGGGACTCTTTCCTAAATTGTAGTGCCCAGAATTGGACACAGTATTCCACCTGGGGGCTCACCAGTGTCAAGCAGAGGTACTGTTACCTTCTGTGTCTTACATACAACACCCCTGTTACTATGCCCCAGAATCATATTAGCCTTCTTTGCAGCTGTATCACATTAACAACTCATATTCAGTTTGTAGTCCACTATACCTCCCAGATCATTTTCAGCAGTACTACCACCTAGATAGTTATTCCCCATTTTGCACAACTTTAACTTGTCTTCATTGAATTCCATCTTGTTGAATTCGGACCAAGACTCCAATTTATCAAGGTTATTTTGAATTTTAAACCTGCCCTCCAAAGTGCTTGCAACATCCCCCAACTTGGTGTCTTCTACAGATTTTATAGGCATACTGTCTATTTGCGTTATCCAAGTCATTAATTAAATTATTGAATAGTATCAGACCCAGGACTGACCCCTGGGGGATTCCTCCAGATAGGCCCTCCGAATTTGACAGCAAACCATTGGTATAGTTTGTGTATAGTCTTTCAACCAGTTGTGCACCCACCTTCTAGTAATTTCATGTAGACTACATTTCCCTAGTTTTATAAGAATGTCATGCAGAACTGTGTCAAGTCTTATTAAAATCAAGGTATATCATATCCACTGCTTCTTCCTCCCCAACCACTAGATCACTAATTCTATCAAAGAAGGAAATTATGTTGGTTTGACATGATTTATTCTTGATGAATCCATGCTGACTGTTCTTTATAACCCTATTTTGCTTCAGTTGCTTACAAATTGTTTGTTTAATAATTTGCTCCAGTATCTTTCCAAGTATTAGAGTTAGGCTGATTGGTCTATAATTCCCCCAGTGCTCTTTGTTCCCCTTTTTAAAGATAGGTGCTATGTTTGCTCTTCTCCAGTCTTCTGGGACCTCTCCTGTACTCCATGAGTTCTCAGAGAAAATTGCTAATGGCTCTGAGATTGCTTCAGTTAATTCCTTAAGTACCCTAGCATGAATTTCATCAGGTCCTGCTAACTTGGACTTATCTAAATATTCTTTAACCAGTTCTTCCCCTATTGTGGCTTGCATTTCTTCTCCCTGGTTGTTAATATTGATTGTGTTGATTAACCTTTTTATTGAAAACTGAAGCAAAGTAGACATTAGGCATCTCAGCTTTCTTGATGTCATCAGTTATTAACTTTCCTTTCCCACTAAATAGAAGATCTACACTTTTCTTCATCTTTCTCTTGCTTCTAATGAATGTAAAGAACTTCTTATTGCCTTTTATGTTGCTTACTATGTGTAACTCATTTTGTGCCATAGGGCTAGTCTATACTAGAGGTGCTACAGCGGTGCAGCTGTCCTGTCCGCATAATAAAACCAACAAGCTCTCCCACCGACATAGCGCTGTCCACACTGGTGCTTAGGTCAGTGTAACTTATGTCGCTTGAGGGGGGTGGTGACTTATTCACTACCTTGAGCAACATAAGGTATACCAACATAACCTGTAGTGTAGACAAACCCTTAGCCTTTCTGATTTTGACCCTGCATACTTGTGCTGTTCTTTTGTTCTCTTTATCAATTTGACCATGTTTCTACTTTCTGTAGGATTCATTTTTGATTTTCAGGTTATTAAAGAGATGCTGATGGAACAATAGTGACCTCTTACTATTTTTCCTGTCTTTCCTTTGCATTGGAATAGTTTGCAGTTGTGCCTTTAAATTGTCTCCTTGAGGAACTGTCAGCTCTCCTGAACTCCTTTTTCCCTTAGATGTTCTTCCCATGGGACCTTACCTGCCAGTTCTGAGTTTGTGTAAGTCTGTTTTTTTGAAGTCCATTATCCTTATTCTGCTGCTGTCATTTCTTGCTTTCCTTAGACTCATGGTATCTATCACTTCATGATCACTGTCAACCAAATTGCCTTTCACCTTCAGATTTGCTACCAATTTCTCCCTGTTGATAAGAATCAAGTCTAAAATGATTGTACCCCTGGTTACTTCCTACTCTTTCTGGAATAAAAAGTTGTCCCTGATACATTTAAAAAACTTATTGGAAATTTTATGCTTTCCTGTATTTCTTTCCCAATAGATGTCTGGGTAGTTAAAGTCCCCTATTGCTACCAGGTCCTGTGTTTTGGATATTTCTAGTGTTTGTTTTAGAATGTCAACACCTCCTCCTGATTTGGTGGTCTATACATGCTTGCATAGACTGGTCTATAGGTGGAACTTGGCTTTGAATTTGAATCACTGTTGAGGGCACAGACAAATTGGTTCTGCAAATTGCTGAATGCCCTCATCTCTGTAAGAATTGAGGGCATTGAAGAGTCCATCACTTCACAAGACTGGGGCCAAATTTACTCTTGATGGCTTTTTGGAAGGGCAGGGGAAGTGCACAAGTTTTAAAGGTGAATTGAACAGCCTTTTACCTGCCAAGAGCTGAGTTCCTCAGGTTGTTTTTTCTCCTATACAATACATGATATCTCTAGCACTTAAAGCTAGAGAGCTGCATTCTTTCTGTAGATCCAATAGTTGGCAAAGTTATCAACTCTAGTAGGGGAAACACAGGAACCTGAGTGTGGATAAGCAAAAAGAGGAAATATTTTGAATACTATGGGCCTGAATGAGCACTGTTGCTCTAATTTTATGGTGAATCAGGGCTCTTTATTTTGTTTTTAAAGCATTTATTTGTAGTTGTCTGCACTTGTATTCCATTAAAGATTTGGGACTGTAAATCATTCTGCTTTACTACATACACAGCTGGTATAGACTGGTGTGCCTCCACTAATTGTAATGCAGCTTGTCCATTTAAATCAGCAGAAAATTGGTCCTTATATCTTAGAAACTTTTCTGTAGCTCACATCCCCATAGTAGATGTAGACCAAATTTATGGTTATGTTTAGGGTATGGACACAACACAGTCCACTCGTGCAGAAATGCCTCATGGCATTATGGCACTAAAAAGAATATATATGGTGCTTTTCATTTGCACTGATCTGAAATTGCTTTACAAACTTCATAAAACTGATCTACATTCTGTGGGTCAGTCTTCATTTTATTATGCCAGTGTCAATTCAGAGTAACTCCACTGAAGTAAGTGATGTAATTAAGGCAGAATTTGAATATTTATGAATTTTTCCCACTCCCTTGAAAAGCTGTCACCTATGGGAAGACGTGAGGCAGCTGTATAACAGTGCTCTGTAATTATACTACTGAACTCTGCAAGGAGAATCCTACCAAAAAAAAAAAAAAGGGGGGGGGAGGGAAAATCTGGGGCCTGATCCAGAAATGTTGTAGTCATTGGCAGAATTCCAAAGGGTTCAATGGGAACAGGATAGGGCTGTTTATGTGGCAATACCCTTTCTATATGGTACCTGTACTGTTCCACGTTGCAGTTATATCCTGTAAATGACTGCTTTTGCTCCAGTATGGGTGTGTAGCTTCCATTACATTAAGAGGAATATGACCAAACTTTAATAGCTGAGTACTTAAAGTTAGGCTCTGAAATCCATATTTAGACACTTAAATAAGCACCTTCATTTTTAAAGGTGCTAACTATCCAGAACTCTTTAAACAAATGTATTACCATTAGTATAATTTATATAGCATGTCCATGTCTTAGGCAGTATAAAAGGACATAAGAATAGCCGTATTGAGTCAGACCAATGGTCTATCTAGTGGCCCAATATCCAGTCCTCCAACAATGGCAAGTGCCAGATGCTTCAGAGGGAATGAACGGAACAGGGCAATTATTGAGTGATCCATCCTCTGTCATCCACTTCCAGTTTCTGGCAGTCAGAGGTTTAGGGACATCCAGCGCTTGGGTTCAGGCATGGGGAGGTGAAGCTCATGACAATGTGTACTAATGTAATATAATATAGTGGGGAGATGAATTTATCTGGTCACAATTACAGCTTCTTCAGGGAATGAGTCAAAAGAGAAGGCTTACATGCCTAAGGTTGAAAGACAGCCTCTTTGTTCCTTAAACATTGCAGAAATAATTCAAGAACAGTTTATCCCTATATAAAGATTATCACAGTTTAGTAAGATTTGGATAAGCTGCTATGAAAGGGCTGGTTGAGAAAATTAAAATGGTCCCAGGACTGCTTTTTCTCTCTCATCCATTTTTTAAACGGACACTCCGTGTTTTGTATTACCTACCGGTGCCACTGGATTGGTAAGTCAGATGAAGCCCCATCTTTTTTCCCTTCACATTTGAACTTGCACAACGTGTGCAATGAAATTTCTCTCTGGGTGAACCCAACCCTGCAAACATTTAGATAATGGTGCTACTTACAGCAGAATGCACTAAAGTTAATGAAACAGTTCCTCAGCTGTGGCTAAGCCGAACACAGGCTGTCAGGGGTGTGTGTGCACGGGTAGCTGAAAGGTTCTTCATGTACACCCCTCCTTCTGGTCCCTCTGTGCTGTGTTACACCAGCATAATTTACCCATCTTATCTATTGTATCTAATAGATTTTATCCAAAGCAGTAGAGCTGGTTGGAAAACTGAATTTTCATTCCAGGAGAAAGAAATGCTTTCTGAACCTGAATGAAAAGATAACATTTTCCACAGAGCGGAAATTCAGAAAAATTTCAATTCAGAAGTATTGAAATGTTACAGTTTTGATAATGGTGACATGTTATATTTTAATGTAATATTATAATAGTTAAAATTAAATGAACAATGATAGCTGAAACAAAATATTTCAACATTATTGAAACAAAATGTTTTATGCTTCCAAATTGACATGACAGTCAATATGAATAGTTTTGAAATTTTCCTGTAGAAAATAGAACATGCAAATCAACATGTTCATGTGAAACATTTAGATTTTGATGAAACTGCATTTTCTGATGGAAAACTGTTTCCATCTAAAATTTTTTTGACTAGCTCTGGAATGTAACTAAGTACTTAAATGGTTTTCATCACTGTAGTATCTGAACGCCTTGCAAACATTTAAATTGAACTGGATTTTCTTCATCTCACCACCACCGTGAGCTGGAGAAGTATCACACCTGGATTACTGATGGTTGCTCTAATTTATACTTGGCTGAAAATGTAAAAGGTGACCAAAAACACAGCTAAGGATCAGCATAGCACAGGGCTGCCTCAGACACTCCCTCCCTACTTCTTTCCCTTTTTTCCTCCATCCGCATTCCCTTTTCTCTTCTACTCCAGTAGAAGGGAGAGGGAGTAGCATAAGAACCCTTACGTCAGCTCTCTGCCACCAGAAATTAACCATTACAGTGCAGGTTATCCTCCCAGGGTCAGTAATACCAGCATTAGAATAAGATTGTAGTGGGTGGTGCTTTGCAGAAAGGACTTTGCAGAAAGTACTGCAGGCTTGTTGGGCCTACTTGTGAGAGATCTGGAGAATGTATTTGCAGGATAATGCCTTGATTTTGTGTAAAGTCCATATAAAAATATATGAGGTAAAATTTATTCAGGACCTGAGGTGGTGGTAGTAGTAATAGTTTATTAATTAAATATATGACACTCTTAAGACAGCATGTATCACTAAGGATTCCAAAGTGCTTTATAAAATGCAGTAAAAAACTCTTCACCTAACATTGAAAATGTTCCTCTGGAATGGAACATGGCAGATGGTTAATAGCATGAAATAGCACAATAGTATTGAAGAGGAAGAAAGAATGCTGTATCCAGCTGAGCCACCTATGGAAATATTGGCTTCCAGGCAGAATGTAATTATCCAGATTGTAATTTGGGAAGATGTGGAGGTGCTATTGGATCCTTAATGCCCAGCACTAGTCAGGACCCTGGTTTACAGGGTAGTTGTTGGGGAAATGACTATAACAATAGTATCCTTCTATTCCATGGATTTACCTCCAGTGTGTATTGAGTCATTAGTTCCACACTTCAGTGGAAAAAAAAATACATTTGTGCTGCTTTTTACTCTTGTTAGCAACACAAAGCTAACACACCTACAAGGGGCGAGCTGGATTCTCATCCTTGTTATACATCAATCAGTGTTTATTATTATACAATCAATCATATCTCTTTAAGCCCACTGAATATGGCAATCAAAACAAAAGCCCTTGTAAAGTAAGCACATTTAACATGGAAATCAGTGAAAAAAAATAAACAGGGAACCTTGCCATACCATTTTTACAGTCACTGCTCAGAGTAAAATCACACTTTAATTATCATCTGAAAGATGGCTCCCTACGTCCACTCTGTAGAATTGTTTTAGCATGGACTTAGAATGAAGAGCATCATCAACTGCATCATCAAAACTACTTCTTGTAGCATTTGGGATTTTCTTGCAGGTTTCCCATTGAGGTAATGACCATGCTGAATTCCATGTAGCATGTGAGATCTCATGAGATCACAGTACTAACAGCCATATTTTGGTTTTTGTAACCAAAGATTATTGTACTATTGCCACTATTGATAAAAAGTTAACTTATCTAAGAGAATCATCCGAGGATCACTGTAAAACAGCTACTTTCAGCAGCTTGTCTTCATAACAAGCAATTTGAAGTGATGTGTTTCCCTGTTCATCAATAATTCATAGATGACTTCAGAAATGTTTGTTCTCCATTTTCTATGCTGTAATGCTCTCCAGCTGAATAGTCACAATCAGCAAATCAGAACTGTTATTCTTGCTAAGAAATAACTACACACACAAAAATTTTAGTGTGATGTATCTTGTTACCCCATGGAAGAGACAGAGGTATTGTTATCAGGTCCCTGGGATAAAACTAAGCATTGTGAGTAAAACAGAATACACTGTTCCTTTTACATGACTGATCTGGATCATACTGATTCAAGTTTTTATGTTCATTTTTCCAAGTTCACAGTGTAAGTCAGATGGCAGTGTTTTAGACTATTTTATTTATCAAGCCCTCTTTTTACAGGAGTTTGAAACAATGTTATTTTTCTCTCCAATGAAAATAAATAGGTAAGCTCATCTGCTTGCACCAGCTTAACATCCTTTCTTCTGATTGTTTTTTGATAGTCATAGCATAACCAGAAAGGCAGAAACAAAGCAAATGTTTTTAACTCGGTCCTGAGACTGAGTATATTACATAGGAAGGATATTAAATATCCTGAGCCAACATCTCTGCTTGTGTAAATCAGTGCAGTGCAATGAAGTCAGTGCACTGATTTACATCAGCTGAAGATCTGGCCCCATAAACTTTTATTGTGGGCCTGATTTTCTTCTGGCTTACACCAACTTTTCACCAGGGTGACTCCATTTTCTTTAATTGAGTGACTGTTGATTTATAATGGTGTGAGAGGAATGTCAGATCAAATATCTGCAGAGAACAAACAAACAGGAAGAGAGAATTAGACTGTATAGTTTGTCTGAAATTTTATTGTACTGGTGAGATAATTGCATTAACAATGGAGACAGTGAAGGTTCAGGGCTATAAATCACACATTATATTGGTGAAACTAGATAGTGAGATATCCTTTGTTGGGAGGGAATGCAAGTCTTCTACATTGAACAGTATTTTGTGCTAAATTTCATTTTGTGCAAGGCTTCATAGAATGGGTATGATTTATGCATTCCCTGTAACCCTGAAGGAGTGAAATGTCCATTTGTGGTTGAATTTATGAATTTAATGGGGGTTTTTGAAAATTGTTGGGGAAGTTACAGGTGGACTGGGAGCTGTTTGGGTTTCATCCAGTTCAGATTTAACGTACCCTGCCTGCTGCTGTTGCTTGGCAGGCAGGAGAATACAGAAGAGCTCTTGTTGAGGAAAAGTAGAGTTGGATGTATGTCATGTCATTTATTCAAGCTCTGTACTAAGCTGGCTTTTAAAAAAATGTGGCTGGTTGTATACAGGGCATCAAGCAACACTCTTTGACTAGACAGAGAACCGAGTGACATGCTAAAGTTCAGAGTCTTGGAAAAGGCTAATCCCATTTGAGTGCTCATGCGGAGCAGTTATGAGCAATCTTCAGCATGTTATTCTGCAATCATTTCCTTTCTTCTGAACTGTAAATTGTTTAGCAATTTAAATGCCCATCATAGTGATAGCTTTTAGGGTTCTAAAGAACAGGCTGCTAGTTTTCCTAACGGTGTTCAATTTAATACCTTGAGTTTTTATTCAGACTTAAATTCTGATTACAGGCTACATTGTGCCTTGTGGCGCATCCCTTGCTAAAGGGGTGGTGCAGAGAGGGAGCCTTTGGAAGCACAGAGACGCCCCAGTGAGGCGCAGTCCTTCTGCGGCTCCCATATTGCACTACGGAATAAATTGCTACAGCCATTTAAAAGGTGTAGCGTATTTCCTCATGCATCCAGCCTTGTCTACACTGCAGCTGGAAGGATGATTCCCAGCTCGAGTAGACAGACTGGGGCTTGCGCTCAGCTTGAGGTAGTGCACTAAAAATAGCAGAATGGACATTGCATTATGGGTGGCAACTGGGGCTAACCGCCCGAATCCAAGTCTGCCTGCCCCACTTGGATCTGAGCTCCGGTGGCCCGTGCTGCAACATTCACACTACTGTTTTTAGCACGCTTGCTCTAGTTGAGCTAGAACGAATCTGTGAACTGGGAATCACATCTCCCAGTTTCTGGGTATGTCTACATACCTTGTGCGGGGGAAAGCTAGGCTTCTGCCCCACCCTCCCTTTGTCCTATCCACTCCCCAACCCTCCTTGCCCACTTGGTCTAACACCAGGCTCCACTGCTCCCCCCAACTGCACCTGGAGCTTAATCTGATGTGGTGTGCAGGCACTGAGAGGGGCATTACTCCTTTGCATAGCCACATGAGACCAGGGCATGATCTAGCCCTATATTTTATGTTGTACTCCATGCAAATTATAGGTCTAATTCTGATTTCACTCACCCAGGTGTAACTGAGAGCAGAATCTGGGTCAGTGTCTGGAGGAATAAAGAATGTTAAATTCTGCTGGAGTGGTGTTTATTGCCCTAGAATAATGTTCTGAATAGTAGGGCTGAGTGAATAATATGCATTGGATAGTTGAATTGATTAATTTATCTCTTCCTCCTCCCCCGCTTGTGGGATGCTAACGAATAAATAATTTACTCCACAATTCTTTTGAGTTTTAAAAGATATTCATTGTTTGGACCAATGGTAAACAGCTTAACCTTTGAGCTGTTTACTAGATATGATTGTCCACATTAGCCGCATGTTATTACCTGTGTTCCTCAAACTGTGTTTCGTTTTGGGAACACACTTTAGAAGGGAATTGCAGGGGATTCAGAGATGGGCAATGAAAATGAATACGGGTAAATAAAAACTCTCATGTGATGAGAGATTGAAACGACTGGCACGTGTTTAAAGTTAAGCAGGTGCTTAAGTGCTTTCCTGAAATGGGGCTGTCGGCAAGTTATATTCTGAAATCTCTAAAGTGCTATCTTACCGTCCTTACATGTACACATCACTGGTGTAAAGTCCGTAGAGGTTCTAACGTTTAGAAAGATTGCAGAACTGAGTGCCTAGAATCAGATCTTGAGGTGCTGAGGCCACTGGGGCGCTCAGCACATTTCATGGGCTGGGTTAGTGATTAGCAAAGCCGTGACACTGGTAATGTCTGGGTTATCTACAGTCAGATGGCTCAACATTCTCTCTCACTCCACCAGTGGCTGACTTCCTCTTTCTTTCTTAGTACGGTAATTAGCACTTTTTTATATGACTTTGAAATATTAGACGGAGAAGCATGATGGATAGCATTGAACACGCTTGAACTGTTTTTGGAACATTCTTTTCACATAATGGTGTCAGCTGCTTCTTTGGCTCTGCCTGGTTAACGCTCTTTCTGTTGAGGGTTTTAAAAATGTATATACGTTATACTGAAACCAAGATATGGATCTAGTGGAGACTATTTTAAGTGTGCAACAAGCAATAGAATAAGAGATTGATTTACAATGCATTGTTCCTCATGTAATGGGCAAAAGTCTTAAAGCCTCAGCCCAGACTTTCTCTAGATCCCTATCCAACAGGAAAACTAGATACCATGTAGAATGTGGTCTGTTACAGTATTTAATGGTTTAGACCTACCAGGAGTTATATCTAAAATAATTCTTTTTTCAGGTAATTAAGTGGATCTTTCATATGATCTATGTGTCATGAGAGAATTTCAAATAAAGGAGAAACCCCGTCTGACACCCTAAAACCTTTTTCTTATTTCATCAAATTATCATAGCAGTTTTCTTTGACACACTCTGTATATCGACACTTGTGGGCCAATCCTGATCCAAGATATTCAGTACATCACCTATTTACACAGACCTCAAATTTTCTGACAAGTTAAGCAATATAGACCCATTAAACATTTTTCCTTTTACTTACATTTCACTGTGTGAGATTTCCTCCCTCTGGAAAATCAGCTTTTTGTCTTGTCTTATATGGCTACTCTGCAAGAGGGTGTTTGAATTTTAAATACAGAGCAAAGATATAAAAAATATTAGTATAAATAAGTTGACATAATGAATATTTTTTTAATTCCCTCTTTCCCCATCTTACTAAGGTTAGTGCCAAAATTCTACTTGTAAAACATACCATAAGAGTCTTCCTCCTTACTGATATTTGGGTAATGAGGAGGGAAGCTGGGAATAAAATTCCCAAATACATTATTTAGTCATTGATGGACAAATACTGTTGAATAAATAATCTGAACATCCATGGAGCCAGATGAATAATGAAAATGCCTATTTGCAAATAACATATTCAGGGGGGAAAATTGGTTGGAAAATCTCTGCCCTTTTGCTGCCTTCCCTCAGTTGTTACCTCCACCCCTTCCACATCTCTCACTCACACACTTTCCTTATTTTCTTAAAAGAGTAAAATTTACAAAAATACCTAAGTCCCATTTTAAAAAATGACTTGGTACCTAGGAGACTAAATCCCATTGATTCTCACTGAGACTGAGGTTCTTTAGTGCCTAAGTCACTTTTGAGAAATCAACTTTTAATCAGCTAAGGTACTTTTCCAAATTGAACCCCAAATCTTTATATTTACATGTACACCAATCAATGATTCAGGAAGAAAAATAGAAACAAAAGGAAAAGGCATATTTTTCATGAAGGGCAGTGCAAAAGAATGCTCGAAGATCAGAAAAACCGATGTGAAAACCTCTAGCCTTGGGGGCTATCTAACATCCCCTTTCGTTTCAAGCACTCATTGAATTGCTGTTGTGAACTGTGGTGATGTAGAAGGACACTTGAAAGGATTTCTGATTAATATTATATTGTACTTGAAACAATCATCAAATATCATGTAATCATCTTGAATTGATTTCACTGGGAATTTGTCATTGGATTTATAGTATACAACAAACAGTTCATTTTTAAATCAATGAATACTGATTTTACAGTGATTAAGGATCAAAGCCCACTGAATTCAAAGGGAGTTTTTCCTATTGACTTCAGTGGACTTTGGATTGGGCCCTAAATGTTGAATGTAGACCTTCATAATTCTTATATGTCATAGTCTTTTGATGAATTCTCTTCAGCATTAGAATAGTATTAATATTAAAGAAAACAGAGGACTCTAAATTTTCTATGCAAATATTTCATCTTAGGCATAGCAAATTAATTCAAATATAGGAGTCTGTTTTTCCCTTGAAACCTTCATAACATCTGTTATGTATGTAATGTATGTTGCATATGTGCACAACAATGAGAAAAGACTTCACAGGACCATATTTAGACTTGACTTAAGGGAATGGAACACTGAAATCAATGAAATTTGATTGAATTCCAGTTGTATTCAATTGGTTTTGAAACTAAGTCAGTGAAGTCAATGGAACTGAGTCAGTTGAGTTGCACCCACTTACACCAAGTCTAAATTTGTCCATTTATTGACTTCTGTATGAGAGAGAGACTTTTGTGAGGGTGTCTGACAGGGCAGATTCACAAGTCATAATATTGCAATGTGATGATGTTACTTAAATATTTTGTTATGCAGTGTGTTGAAATAGCTAAATCTCAGAGTTTTGTAGTGCAATGATGTTGCACCACAATGCATTGTTGAACTATTTGCCTTAGGCCCAGTGCATCTCCCACTGAAGTTAGTGGAAAGACTCCCTTAGACGTTAATAGGAACTAGATTGGGCACCTTTACATAGGCATGGAGAAATCAGCCATTATGAAATGTACTCTAGGATTTAAATCACATGTGATCCCATAACAATGCATTTGGATTTTAAGGTTAATATATGAGCGTGCAGACTCTTCTCAAGGTTTTAATATTTTAATTCACCTGTCTCAACAGCAGTTACCAGGAGCAAAAACCTCACTCAGCTACTTGCATGGACTTTTTGTGGAATCAAATCATATTGTATGCCTATTGCCCAGGGAGCAACCAAAGTTTAGGATAGGGGTATCTACTCCATTATTTGAAATGTGTCCTACAAGTAAACATGAATAGAAAAAAATAATTGAGTGGAACAAGTAGGATACGTTTTATTCTGTGCAAATCTGTCCCAGCAAAGGATCAGTTTATGACTTCCTTTCTTTTAAAAATAAGGGAGAATAGCTGTCAGATATAAGGGTCTGAATTTAATTAACCCACTTTATATTCCTTTTAATCTTTGTAAACATTTTGGGGGCTGGAACACCAAAGAAGGCTGTTTAAACAGAGCAGCGACTAAACCTGCACAACACTCCTTGTGACACAAGTCTAAACTCTCTCCTGCCCTGTTAAACCCATGTTTTGGCCAAGACACTAAAGTGAGTTTTCATTTGAGTAGTTTCCTCCAGTTCATGCTCTTGGGGGAAGGGCAGAATCCCCCCTCACCACATGCAATAGATAGGCAAATTTGATACCGTAAACTTGCAGATATTGAACTATTCTTATTAATCCTTATTGAGGCTCAGTGTATCTACACATCTTCATGATCCTCTTTGGTCCCCATGATAGCGACTTTTTCAGCTGACTACTAACTACAGAATCCCTTAAATTCATAACTTTCCAAGGCACTAAAAACCATTGTCTTAAGTCACTGGATTTATGGTTTATTACAACAATCTGCAACCCACTAATCCCCCTTTTTTGTCCTGTGACTGAAGAAGTGTTAACTGGCCACTTCACCTTGGATGGTCTCTTACAATATGTCTTAACTACTTATGATAAACAACCTGTTCCTTGTATTTGGCTGTGACACTCTGAATACATTTCACAGACTGGGAGAAGATCTCTGTATAGCTTGAAAGCTTGTCCCTTCCATCAATGGAAGTTGGTCCAATAAAGATATTACCTCACCCACCGTGCCTTTCCAAAATAACTGCAGTTAATTGTATTATATTGAACATAACAATTATTTCATATCTATAATTAATATAAAAGATATGGATTTGAATCACAGCTGTAGCATAGTTTTCCTGTGTGACTCTGGGCAAGTCACTTAGCCTTCATCTGCCTCAGTTACTCTGGCTTTCAGTTGGGGACAATATTATTTACCTCCCGCTGTTGTTTTGCACCTCAGTTCAATAGCTTCTTTCAAGAAGAATTGGTTATTCGGAGCAGATTACAGATCAGTTCATTTAAAATACTTACAACAAAAATTAAGACGTTACCGTCCATGTTGCAAATGGCATTCTGTGGGTTTACAGTGCAGGGATATACACATTTAGTATTGTCCTTGGAAATCTCTGCCACTTATAAGGATCACATTTTAGTCAGAAATGAGATTAACAACTATTAGTTAATAATTTTCTCAAAGCTGCTGCTTTTATACTTTGGGAGGCTTCCTTCTTTAATTTCTTGGGACGAGAGCTTCTGCACTCATTGTTTAATGGCAATGGCATTTGCAGCCATTTCCCCCTGAAAATTTAAACAGATCTTCTTGATTATTTTTTCCAAAATGTAGGGATAATGTATGCCATTTGATCAACTTTAAAGGGTCTTCTGGAAATCTAAATCTTTGCAGTATTGAAACCCGTTATCTGATGGGAAGCGTGATAGCAATTCTTTAATGAAATATAGTAACTGTTGATTGTCATCATAAGGAGAGCAGTAAATCATAGGAACTGTGAAAAAATATTTATTGTGTAGCAACATTATTGTGGGAATTACATCACTTTCAGATAGGACATTTGAGAAATGCACTGTGTGTCAGAATTAAAATTCAGGATGAATAAAACTTGGAAAATGGTTTTGCTTAGTGCTTCTGCCTGTTACTGCCATCATGTCACTGAAGAAAATTGTTCATCTATCTTTGATCTTTCAATGCTAATGGATTTTTCAACTGATTGTTTTAAGGATTGTTATTTTCAGGAGGAAAAAGTAGTTTAGAACTATTTTACCCTTTAAGATTAAATCATCTCTTCAGAATTTTTGTTCCTTCTTACTTCAAAATATTACTATTTTGTGCCTCAGTTTATGGAAGAGGGATAACAGATTTTTAACTGTGATGGTAATTAACCATTGGAACAATTTACTGAGGGATGTAGTGCATTTTCCATCACTTGGCATTTTAAAATCAAAATTAAATGTGTGTCTAAAAGATATGCTATAGCTCGTCTAGAAACAATGGGCTTGTTGCCGGAATCATTGGATGAAATTCTATAGCCTGAGTTATGCAGGAGGTCAGACTAGGTGAGTGACCTTAATGGTCCTTTCTGGCCTCCAAGTATATGAATCTGTGAGTCTATGAAAATAACCATGCATTTCTACTTAATGGCATTTCAATCAGTCAATTAAGTTAGGTTGTTGGAAAAAGTTCGTGGAGTACTAAGTAACTCATCAGAACAGCAACAAAAGTGTGGTACTTAGACAAAACTGCCACTGAAGTCTTGATTAAGGACTGAGTAAGGGTTTGGTTGCTTTGGAATAAGATGCAACAAAGTGTGAATTGTGCTGCATAAATGCACTTCTAGTGTAGGGTTATGCATGAGGTCAAAGGATGAGTGCCATTCATATAACTAAGCATGAATTTGTAGAAATAGTTACAATTAGCATGCACAAAAGGATCAACAAAATTGTTCATCCCAGCAGGCCATTCATTACTACGCATGTTTTCTAGTAGCTATAAACTTATTTTAAATCTTTGTTTGGACAGTAGCATTGAAGAATAACTACAAATGATCCTGTGAAATGGTCTGCTTATTTAGAATTTCTT
The DNA here is from genome assembly GCF_026122565.2 of Emydura macquarii macquarii. Classification (NCBI taxonomy): domain Eukaryota; kingdom Metazoa; phylum Chordata; order Testudines; family Chelidae; genus Emydura; species Emydura macquarii. The sequence goes on along the minus strand of NW_027133000.1, from coordinate 3,727,562 downwards.
TTTTAGTGTCCTCACTGGCCAGATTTTCAAAAGGGCTTGTCTCCCATTTAGTCACCAAATAAAGTGGCCAGATTTTCAGAAGTGCTCAATACCAGAAGCTCCCATTGTTCTCATTGCGTAAGTGGGAGCTGATCTCTGGAAAATCCATCCACTTAGTTAGGTGCTGAAATGTGAGTTGCTGGGTGCTGAGTTTTTTTTTAATTCTGATTCTTTCTCCCACTGGCCAGTTGCAGAATTAGTATGTGGTCTAAACTACTATAGGTGGATCTCTCACATATGGACTTTATATAAGACAAAATCCATCTGTATTGGACAACTAAACTACATGTAGTGTGTCCACATCTACAATAAATTCACATTGTCTTTCTGTCAGTTACATTTTAATATTTAGGGCCAGATTCTAGCTGTATTGCACTGCTCTGAGGATGCAAACCAGCCACTACTAAGATACGTATGCTGAGTTTTTGGCTGTTTTGCAACACCAGAACAGAAGAACAAAGCAGCCAGAACGTGATAATGAATTTGGCCCTACATCTTTCAAGCAAGCTATGGTGACCTCAATGCAAGCATATGGACAAAGTGTGTGTATCTAAAGAGAAGCAGTAGTTGGTTTAGATTTTCAAAATATGCCTAGCAGTTTTGGACTGTGTCATCGGTTTGTGTGGTGTTTCATTTTATCTGAAACAGAAAAATAATAGGGCTAGCTGAAAAACGTGTAGCAGATTGCAATGCTAATCAGGGAAATTTCAAGCCATAGAGAAGTCAGATTTTGGGTGTGTAATTTACATTGTTTAGGTTATGCATTTAAAAAGAGCAAAATTATTTCTTTACCACTCTTACCAACCTTATTGTTCCACAGTCTGACTGTGGCTATGAGATCTTGCTGTAAGGAGAAATATAGACACACGATACAATAAGATCAATAAAGTGTTGAAATGACACAGAAGTTAAAAGAAAGAAATG